>NC_138916.1:17511081-18126720 GCF_965231255.1 Vanellus vanellus | reverse complement strand
ATTAATTTCAAGCTCTATTAGGATTTTAAGAAAGTAAAATCAATAGCAAAGGATGGACTCGGTAGGGAACATGACCTTATTTTCCCAGTGTCTGAAGGAGAAATGGACGCAATAGAGAGACAAAAATACATCTGTAAGACCAGATCGGTTTCTCTGGTGTTGAAGAAGAGAAGTTAAAATGCTTACATAAACCAGCATCATTTGACTGGTGTTTAGGAGAAGTGTCCTAAAGAGAACCAGAGCAAAAGCAAAAAAACCCACCCCCAAGCCCGCCCCCAAATCCCCAAACCCAGCCCTACCCATTTGTCCCTTCTATTTCTTCCTTTCCTGCAGTAAATTGCAAAAATGGTGTGATCCACACAACATTTCATCAAATACGACTCACCATTGTCAGAGCAAAACGTTTGATATAAAACAAGAATGATATTTCTTTCTTTTTGGTCAGATAAGCTGGTTTGAATTAATAAAAATGCCACATTCACAACGATATTGATAATTTGCATGTGAAAAGCCTTCCACCTGGTAATGAAAACAATTTTTCAGTTTTGCCACCACTAGTCGCAAGAGATAAGGTCTGCTGTCCTCCCCTTCACAATTAACCGCGGACACACAAAAAAAGGGAAAAGGTAGAAAAAAGGGAAAAGGTAGAATGTGCGTGACAATTGCAAAATGCCTGTTATCTGAACCCGATGCTTAAGGCATTGATATTCCCAATTGCGGCCGCACAGTCGGCACACTCTTACCGCCCGGCCGTGTGTTCCCAGGTTGGGAAGTCAGAGCCGAGTATGTGCTTGTAGGAAGTTTTGATACCATATTAATGGCATTTGGGGGAAAAAACCCCAACCCTAAACCAAGTTTGTTTGCTAGCCGCCTTTGTGGTTTGCAAGCCACTGGGTGGCAGTGCTGTGCGTGCACGTGTATATATACACACATATAATGGGGGGGGTGCCCTCTTTTGGGGAAGGGGGAGTTCAAACCTGGGTAAGCTCTGCTCATCCTTGATACGCTGAAGGTCACCGCGGTGCCCAAGGCAAAAGGCAGGAGAAGACAGGGCTGAAAGATGCTTCAACTTTGAAGAGCGTAGGTGATGGCTGCCTTTCCATCACTCGGCAGCCAGAACGAGGGAGTGCCCGAAGGTCAATCCCAGTGTGGGCACTGGGCTGATCCAAGATGTCCCAGCCTTGCCTGCAAACCTGCGCTTGCGGCATTTGTCTTGCACGGTTGCCCGAGGAGCAAAGCAGCCCTTTGCTGATAGTCCCGAAACAGAAACGGCACAAGGTTCTTGTTCCTGGTGTCTACCCTGACCCACACGCTTTGCCCTTGTTCTTCCCACCCCATAAAGAAACGACAAACTCAGCGAGGCCATATTTTCAGTGACTCGGAAGATGTGCACGTGCTCGGTTATGTGTGATGCACGCACACTCCTTACATACCACCAGCAATAATTTGAGTTCAACAACACCTCCCCCCGAGATAATTCCAAACCGATAAGTATTTCTCACTTATAATGATAGATGTTAAGTGTCTGATTAACAGCTATAGGTTTCGGATGCCAAACGGGGACCTCATTGCATTTTGAATTTTGTCTCTTATTTAACTTCAAAGCTGCTAATATGTGGCATTTCTTTTCGGTTTGTTTCTGCAGTACACCTTCGTCACGGTACTCCTGTCTGCGTTTCATGGCCCTTAAAGCACAGGTCATATTTGACTCTAGTTTTGGCCTGTTTCGAGTTGGCAGGTTTGATTAATCTTGTCCTGTACTCTCCCAATTACTCCCAAATACCCAATTACTCTCCACAACTGTGTCGAGGAGGTAAATCTACCTAGTTTGGGTAAACAATCCTACATGCAGGATGAAGAAATAAGCTGCGTATGGGCACTGTGAAGTATGGGGGGGGTTCCTTCTTGCAGGATTAACTTGAGATATCAGATGGTTCCTGCTCCTGAGAAGTCAGTGAAAAAAAGGGCTGGAGAAGATGACACAAGAATAGATAAAGGAGGAGGAGGAGGAAATCTTTATGACCGTCCTTCGGGGCCATGCAAATAGAGAAGACAGTGCTGCTAACCACTCGAAAATCTATCACCTTAGTGACGAGCACACCTGAGAAAACCCACCAGAAGGCTGTCTTGCTTTTTCCCCGGTCTTCTTGTGGTTTTTTGGAAAATTTTGATCTAAACCTTCACAAAATGTGCAAATTCCAACAGCAATTAAAACAACCAAAAAAAGAAAAAAAAAATCGCATGCACACATGGTCGTTTGCAAATGAGAACTTTTCTGCAAGGAAAACATGAGATTCAACAATATGTTCCATTTAGCAAAAATGACAAAATCTTAAGGGGCAATGTAAAGTACGTAACTTTTTCTTCTCTTCGCCTCTTGCTAACAGTTAAAAAACTGCTGCGCAAAAGGCCTTTAATGCAATACCTCATTTCAGCTCTAGAAAAGCACCAGGTTTCTCTCTACAGCAACTGTAGTTTTGCCCCCACCCATCAATAATGAATGTTTTTTTCTCCTCTTTTATACTGATATTTCTCATCCTTGTCCTTTTTGGTGGGCAGAGCTGCTGAGTGAATTGCTTAGGCTTCAGAATAAAGGGAATTTTGAAAGACTGAAGTAGGGCAGAGAGATTTCCCCCAAAAAGCTCTAACCAGAAGCTGCGGGGAGAGCGCGGCCCCTGGGTTAGCTCCTCCCGTGGGCAAGAACAGAACTGCTTTGCCGAGAGCTCACCCCAGAGCTTGCCTCTTGGTGGCCAACACCAAGGCAAAAAAAATCACCGACGTTTGATCCCAAAAGCTCTTCGGGCATTGCAAACACCCCAAGCACAGTGGGAACAAGCTGGGACAGGGTATTTTCAATATCACACTCCCGTTCTGGAACTGAAATTAAAGAATGATAGAATCGTCAAATGCCAGGTTGGAAGGGACCTCAAGGATCATCCGGTCCAACCTTTCTTGGCAAAAGCACGGTCTAGACAAGATGGCCCAGCACCCTGTCCAGCTGAATCTTAAATCGAATCTATGATTCTAAATTAAAGGTTTTGAATGCATGACCCTGGTTGCGCAGCGCCGCGCGCTCGAAAACCCGTCTCTTTGGAAACCTGATTTGTCAGCTCGGCGAGCACGTTCCTCAGGAAGGAAAACTTTAGTGCAGCTTGTGCCTAAATGTGATTTTTTTTTTTTTTTTTTCTCTCTGATCTTACATCATTAGTGTCCTCTGTGGCGAGGAATACGAATGATTGATCTGCTGCCAGATTGCACCTAGCGCAGCGAGATACCAGCATAAGGGGGAGACTGTGCGCGACGCTCCTGGCAGCTTTAAGTGCTCTGTACAAATGTAGAAGGAGTAAGGAGAGAGAAAAAGAGCCAGCGTGGGGGAGAGAGGCCACAGGCATGTAACAGACTTCCTGACCTAGCGATTTATTTATGGCATTCCTAGAGGGGAAGAAGCCACGCAAAGATCACGAGTCTGCGTGCGGCACTGAGCGGTGTACCCGCATCTATTTACCAAGCAACAACGCAAGGCACGAAATCCGCAGAGGATGGGGAAATGCTTCCACTCCGTGTGAGGTTATTGAACGATTAGGGTCGGGGAATGAGAGAGTTTTATTTGGAGGAACAAGAAAAGATTTCCCTTGCTTCTTGCGATAAATAAATTACGGGAAGATTCTTGGGTTTGCTTCCTTGAAAGCCCGGGTGTTCCCTCTCCCGCCGCACACCTCGCCACGCTTTCCTCCTGGTCCGGCCAGCTCGTTCAAGGGCCTCCACAGGGAATTTTGGATACCAATAGCCATCTCAGGTCTGTAAGAGAAAAGGCTCTGTGCGCACCGAGATGCCTTGGAGACAGATTTCACAGCGAGCTGCTGTCTCCAGGGTCGGTGAACAATGAAAGGAGCCGTTGCAGAGAACAGGCCTCCAACACAGCACAAAAAAAGGCAGAATCTGTGTCAGCTGAAACCAGTCACAGTGTTCATCGGCCTGATGAATACTTGCATCGGCAGATGAAAATGTTTATAAAGTACAGTATTGCATAAGGCAACTGCACAAAGATTAACTCTGAACTCACTGAAAAGCCTGATTCTGTGAGGTGCTGAGTCCCCACAGCTCCTAATGAAGAGCCCATTACCATTACCAAACCATAAATAGATGCTACCGAAGTGGTTCGCCTTCGCTCAGGTCTGGAGCGAACTCTGGATTTCAGCAGGATGGTGCAGTCAGCAGCGGGAGCCGCAGCAGCGTAGCAGGAGGCTGCGCTGTGCCGTGGGGAGAGCGAGGGGGAACACAGGGTATTTGGTAGCGCTCGTCAGACCTCTCGCATCACAAAACATTAAGCCTTAAATGAGGACTCTGTTCTTGGCTCTGATGTCTAAATTGGACCCTATCAGAAATGATTTTAAACAAAAGCCCGGGGCATTCCATTTGGTTTCCGAATTTAGCTTCTGCTTCACCTTTGAGGATTTCAGAAGGAGGTAGCCCTGGTGGCCGGAGGCTTCTGGAGGTCTGTGGGGCCATAGGGCACCAAGTGTCCTAGCTGCCTTTCCAGCTGTGCAAAGATGAGAGTCTGATGACTTGAAGAAGGCTCAGAAGCATCAGCATTGACTTGAGGAGCTGGGTTTAATGAATCCAGGAGTGGACTTAATGCTTGGACTTGCATCCCAATCAAACTTGTCTGTCGTTCATAGATTCCTAGTGGAAAAAAAATAATCTCCATTTATATATGGGAATATAATAATCAATCAAGCTTTATTGCTCCTGTTTCCATTCTAGCAGCTTATAACCACATAATAAAAGCATATAATGAAAACATCATAAAAACACACAATAAAAACACATTCACCATGCAAGTATTGCCATCTTAGCACATCCTGGATAGAAATGCTGAAGAGTTCTTGAGGCTTCTGGTATGTACTAGTAACCTCCATACCACTACACCACACCCACCCTTTCCACTCGAGGAACGCGATCTATTTAAAAGACAATGGTTATGGAAGATGCGTGTAAATGTATGGATTCAGCAAACTAAGAACATGAAAGTCTCCAGAAGAGTTTTGCCTTCTTGGCTTTACAAAGTTGGTTAGAAAATTCTCTGAGAAAAGCCTCTTCAGCTGCTTTTCTTGTATTATAGCCCTTATTGGAAAAGCCGCACCAGATGGATGTTGTATTAACACTCTTCTTCCCTGTGGTTTAAATTAAGGTTCGTCTTCACAGGCACTCCTTTGCTTTACTTTGAAGGATGCAAACAGCTCGCTCGGCCTCCCTGCTTTAGCTTGTCCTTTTCCTGACACTTTTTCATATCTCCTTGCTCCACCAGAGCAGGGTTTGCTCTCACTGTAGATGAATCATCCACCCGAACCCACAACCCAAACACCCCGCCTGGACTGGGGATGATTCTGCACCGTGACAAAAGATATTGGTCCATGCTAATTCTGCTTTGTACCCAAACTGGTTTGATTCACGTCAGATGACTCTCACTGTGGTGCACCGAGATATCAGTGGCAGAGCAGTAGCACTCTTGGGCTTCTTCTCCCACCCCGTGTAGCAGCGACTCCTCTCTCTGGGGAAGGTTGCTTAGGTCAAAGCCTCATGTATCTGGCCACCCAACCTGCCCGCTTGTCCCTTCGCGTATTTTCCAAGTTTCTCACACGGTTATTTCAGTGAGTGAACAGAAGAGAAATGAATCACCAATCCCTTCAGTGACTTTGTCCTTCACTTCAATAGTGCCAGAATAGTTATCCCTCACTTAAACAAGAGCCTCTTGAATTCTTCCCACTTTGAAAGATTTTGTTTGGGGTTTGAAGCCAACATTACAGTGACACTGTGAACTTAATGGCTCAGCTACAGGTTGATTTTTCTATATTTTTTTTTTTTTAAGCCACAGATGTTACTAGTAACATCTAAGACGTCTGAACCTGGTTATCTTAGAGATTAAAGGCAATATTGTTCCCAATTTTTTCCAGCTGTTTATTTTGTGTCTTTGGGAAACACTTTGTACTCACATGGCTTCGCTTTTTTTCTCCATTACTTCTCTCTCCTTTGTTTGCTTGACACTTTCATGCAGAGAAAAGGGAGAAACATAAACTAGGCAAATGTGATTTGATCACAGAGCTGGTAGGGGGCAGGTGCACTCAATCAGGCAGCCTTGAACTTTCTTGTGTGCGATCAGCTGGAGTTAGTTTGGAGAGAGTCCCCTGAAATTATGTAGCACAAAAATGCCGATCCAAAGCCCACGATCGAGAGATGCTTTTTCATGGACTCTGGATCGGGCATAGTATGTAGATACTCCCCCATATAATTTGCAGATGTGGGAAAAGCTGGAGGTTGATTTACCAAAAACCTGCAGATCGATTCAGCCGCAGAGCAGAAATTCCTGGCCCCAGTCCTTCAGTCCCTCTCCTGAAATATAAAACCACCATCAGAGGCATTTTTTTTTCCCAAGTTCTCAGCCTCTTCAGAGACACGCTAAATGAACCTGAACTTCCTCGGTTTCCCTTAATCTTACAAAAACACAAGATGCAAAGCAAACCCCTTGTCAGCAAACGCATCGCAGATGAAGGCAGCAAAGCCACCCCCTTACACTGGCTCTGAATTTGGTCCCTGGGATTTTAACTGTTCCTTTATCTACTGAAAAGGAATGTTAAAAAGTTTAATTGGCATGTAATGAGATAACTATAACAAGTTAATTAGTTCTCAATTAAATTGCGTTTACCATACGTTCTGAATGTGTTGTTAGCAATTAATGACACCTAATGAACTTGCAATAGCGACTGAGTTTACAACGATAAGGCAAATAATAATAATAATGCTCACACTTGGTTTCATAGCACATTAGAAGCGACAAATGATTTAATAAGTATGTGGTTAAATCACCGTACCTCGTGCAGCCACTGGAAGGGAAACATCCAGGAAATTTATTCTGGCACATCTATTAGGGTCTGGGAGGAAACAATTGGCTTTCAGGATAGGTCTTGTTGGGAAAAAGAATTCCCTGAGAGCTGTAGGAGAATTGCAAAGGGGAAGGGAAAGCAAAGCTGCAGGATAAGGTCAATTATTCAGTTTAGACTTAAGAAAGCATGACAACGAAGGATCATGACAAACGGTTGGAATAAGGGGGGGATCTTGAGGTGGGAACCCCGGTGGAGGAGGGAAAAGGGTTAAATTCTTTTCCAAGATCACTTAAGTAGGTGAGTATATGGAGAGCAATTTGCCTCTGTGCTTCGAGTTAACCTCCCCATAAAGCTTTGTGCCATTAGAGTGCCACACTGAATAGGCATTAGAAGGAAAAAGCCCTACAAACTAATTTACATTTTAATGAATTTTTAATTGAACCAAAATCTGTTGTTTCTGTTTAAAGATGCAGTGTTGACTTTGTGGTCTGTGCTGCTGAGAGCCAAGTGGCATCTTAATGTGATAAAAACAATGATAACGCTAAGCTTAATTAGCTGTGAAAGCGTGCCTGGTAAAGCGGCGTGGAAGAAAAACGTTACCTTCCCGCGTCGAAGCCGAGCAGCGGCGCCGGGCAGAGCCTGGACCCGTCGGCCGTCCTGAGCTGCGATGAAGCAAGAACCCAGAGCTGCTACTTCTTGTCCGTGCAAAGCTCAACCGATGGCATGAGCGGGGTGGGAGAGAAAAACCTGCAATAAGATCACCCACAGTAACTTTAGCTCCATCTCCTCCTGCCATTAAATCCAGCTTTAATGACAGGCAGCAGCTACTGGGATTTCTCTAATCACTTTTCTCTTCCTAACAGGCTATATTGAGATGCCAAACCTGGGAACTGCGGTTTCCAAGGCCAGGACTTGGAGGCAGAGGCTCTCGTCCCCTTCTCTGTCCCGGAGCGTGCCTCCAGCAAAATAAACACATCCTCCCCTTGTGCATCCAAGCCTACCTAGAGCTGGGATACAAGAGCCCTTGTGCTTGGATCTAACCCAAAATACTACCCAGTATTCAAGTGCGCTGATTTGCTTTCTCTCTGAGGTACCTGTAATCCTGTTGCAGACATTTTAAGGCATTTCATTGTGTTTTTAATGCCTTGTACCGAGCGATTTGCCAAATTGGCCGTGGTGCACGCATACCGAAGGCGCTCCGTGAAATGGCAGGAAAACAGCTATTTTAACACCAGTTTCTTGCAGGTCCTCTTCTTTCATCCTTCCTCTGGCTGCCCCTGCTCCTGGGAGGATTGTTCTGTTCATAACACGCCCAGGGTTTCACATAATCAGACCCTGGGTTTGTTATTATTTGTTGGGTTATTGTTGGTTTGGTTGTACAATGAGCGTGAGCTGATTACACCCCTCACCTCCACAGAGAGCCCGAGCATCTCGCACTCTAACGAACCCAAATAAAATCACAGCAATCAAACACAAGCCATGGCAGCAGGTTTCAAAACCTGTTAAAATCACCATGTGAGCTTCGTCTTCAATATCCTGCTGCTACCTACCGGGTCCTGCATTTTGCAGCAATTTGCTCCACTATTGCCCTGTTACAACACTTGAATTTATATTGCGTATGAGTCACGAGCCTTCAATGCTCAACTTTGCCCTTTACATTATACGCCATGTTATTCTTGACTTTTAAAAATAAGGGTTCCTCCGACCAATTCATTCCATACCTCCTCCCAGTGCCGGTGGGCAGTAATTTGGTTCCCTGTTAGCATGGGCTGGAAACATGTTCCTTCTTAAAGAGAGCAAGTTTGTCGCTAAAAGCATCCTTACACGCATAGTGGATGCAGAACGGTTAAGACAGAGACCTTCCACCTCATCACACGCCCGAAACTCTCCTTATTTCCAGTTGGAAGCAAGCAACTTTTCACTGCTCCATCAGGTTTTTTTTCAACTGCTGGTGATTTCGCCTTTGGAAGTGTTAGACTCCAAACTCCTTTTCCCTGCTTTGCTGCTGTGTCTTAGCTGCTGCTCTCTGGAGCTAGATCATCTGAACGGAGCCACAGCTCTCCTCACATTGCCTTGGGAAGCTGTTCCTGCCTGCCTCTCCTTGCTTTTTGGCAGCCGGAGCTGTCAGCGAAGGCTGCTGTTGCTGGCTGTGATAAGCAGAGTGGTCCAAGAATAGCCCTTGGTCCTGACAGAGCATAATTCCCAGAAGAGCCGGGACATTAGGGAGTTAATGAAAAGGGAAAGAAGCCACTGGGAGTTTTGAATTTCAATCAGGGGCACCAGGATCCCCAAAGCCAGGCATAGCAGGAGAGGTAATGTTCTGAGCACAGGACTCGGCAGGCTCTTGCCTTCGCAGGAGACATCTCAGTGGGGATTCACCTGCCCCTTAGCAGGTTATCAGGACCTCTCTGGGCAGGCAGGGGATGAGTGCCAGCTTCCCAAGAGTAGGTCTGGAAGAGGTTCGTGTGTTTCCAACATATTGTGATCTCTCTAAACTCCTTTCCCGACTCGGCCATTGAGCACGAGCAGTCCCAGAGCTGGAAGGCTGGATGCAAATCCAGTTAGCAGGGAAGCTGCCAGGGGACAGGGACCGAGACAGGCCTTTTTGCAGGCCTTTCTGCTGCGCTTGGGCAGGAGCTTGTCTCTCTCTAGCCCATAGGAACAAGCTATCCTGAAGCTGCTAAATGGCAGAGACGTCTGCATTTATACGCTGATCATTACTGGAGTGTGTGAACTCAGCCTCCTGCAGATAAGCTCTAAATGTGGGTGGGTGTCACCTCATTTTGCTTTTTGCTTCTTCCATCAAAAAGGGTCTTTCAGCAAATCGCGCCCTTCTTCCCCTGCCTTTCTCTTCTTTCTCCTTCCTCCTCCCATGCTGCTGCTGTGGGAAGTTAAACATCAAGTCAATTGAGCGATTTTCCATTTTGCTCTAACAGTTGCAGACATCTGAGGCCACCTGGAGCTCCTGTGACACCAAGTGATGGACCAGGCCAAGAGAGCACGGTCTCCCTCTCTGATGAGCCTTAGCAGTGTGGTTGGCAGGTCCTTATGAGCATGGCAGCAGAGGAGTCTCTCTGCAATAGAGGTCACCTCCTAGCCAGCTTTGGACATTTCCTTGGAGGGATTTGTAGCTGAGGGCTGTGGCTCTGAATTTAGCTTGGTCTGGGTGACACAGGCTCTCAGACCCAGACAACAGTCACTCTCCTGCTTTCAGGAACAGAGTGGTAATCAGTAAACCACTCTGGATGCCAGACAAAGTAAATGGCAAAGAAGTAACCCACTGTTATTTACTGTTGAGGTCTTTACTCTCTGGTGGGTCTGGCTGTGCTGGCACCTTCGAGACCAGACCTCGTTGCGGAGCCAAGAGAGAGGCGCTGGATGTGCAGCCCCAGATGTGTCTTTCAGCACCTATCAGGGGTTATTGCACCCCAAGACGTACCTTGGAGGTGTATCTACTGCTGGCATCTGCCTACAAACAGGGAGAGGGTGGGATGTGGAGCTGACCATGCTTTTGCTGAGCTTTCATGTGGAGTGGCCACAGCTGGTAGCTCCAGCACAGCAAAAGCTGAATATCCATTCCCAAGTGCTACCAGTTGCAATTTACTCACCACACACCCATTATAAAGTTGCTAGTTGCTTTTGTAATCAGCTTAAAAAAAAAAAAAAAAAAAAGCAAGCTGGCTAGTTGCCTTTTTGCCCTATTTAGGTGCCTATGGCCCAACACTACAGAAAAGGCACTTCTGAAGTGAAGGATCCCTTAGAGATTCTTTCTTTCCATAGGTCTATGTAAAATCTCTCTACTTCTCCACCACGGCTGAATCAGATCCATTGATCTTACACTGCAAGCTTTGCCTCTCCCTTTCCACCTGCGTCTGCCTCTGTTCCACGTAGTTCAGTAATGATTTCAAGGTGCAAGAGCTCAGTGCCTCCTCATAACACGTACACTTGAATCACAAAGCCTAATTTTGGATACCTGGATGGAAAATATTGTCAAGGTCCCATTTATGAAAGTGTCTTTAGTTCTGAGAGAAGGATGATTTTGCAGTTCTGTTTAGGAAAATGAGGACCACGAGGGCAATTTAGTGCAGAAGGGCCCACAAAGCATCTGTTCCACATGCTGCAGGCCACAAAACACTTCCCATCTCTCTTTACCTAACTTAATGTCTACAGGAAAAAATAGGCCCACGATGCATTGTGCTGCAGGAAGTTTCCCAATATCCTAAGTCAGCATCTCTGGGAGAGAAAGATGCCTGAAACACGGGTTTATATGGACGTTGCAGCAGTGGTTTAAGATGTTGCCTTCTCCTCAGAGGAGAACACAGACCTGGACCTCTGTTGCACCCAAGCGTGTTCTGGCATCCTTCTTCAAAGCCACCATCACCATGTGTTGCAAGATACAGGCCTGAGAGCAGAAAAGGCTGAGGCACTCAGCTGAGGGGAGAGAAGCTTTGGCAGATAGGCAATGAAACAGCTGGAGGCTGGAATTTCTTAAACTGTTGCAGCACGAGTTCATCTGTAACCAGGCGGTCCTAGTGAGTACGTAGCTGTACACCCATTTCCAACAAGGCTTAGGTCAATTGTGATCATTTTGTTCCCCAGCTCTCTAATGGGGACAGGCATAGAAAAGCTGTCTTTCTAAGTGGATTGATATAATTGACTCAAGCAGAGATCAAAAACTCCTAGGAGATTAGGACTATGGTCTTCTTTGAATGTGGATAGTTCCTAGTACAACAGAGCCCCGAATCTGGTTAGGCCTACTGCAAATTAATAAGTGTAATAAATTATATAAAGGATGGAAGAACTTAAACAAAACACTTCTGCCCAAGAAGGTAGAAGTGATTTTTCAATAGCTCACTTCTCAGGTTTTCATCAGGCTTCAGCTGCTTTTTGAATAATGAAATAGATGAACAAGTGAAATACATATGCCTAAACCACGATCCTAATTGAAATACATTATGGTCAAACAGGGCATGTTCTACACAGGCAGAGATCAGTACGATAAAGCAACGAACAAGATGGAATAGTGCTTCAGAAGTGTTTAAAAGCTCTTCCCATTCGGCAGGAGTGGCTCACATTTGCAAAACATTTATTCAAGTCTTAGTTGAAAATAAATCCTTGAACGTAGCTATGCTATTCAGAGGTTGCAAAGTGGCAGTGGCCTCTTTAATCATTGTCCCATTCAAACCCTAATCAGTGCAGCATATGCAGGAACGAGTGGTAGGAGCTGAGAATTCACCTCCTCAGCAGGGTGAGGTTGTGTGTGTCTCTTCTTTCTAATTAGAAGCTCTATTCAAATGTTAATCAGCAACACCATGATTAAAGAGGATTAAAGAGAACACTTGGACATCGCTTCAGTGATGTGGCTAAAGAGGTTTTTCCTTTCTTATAACAAATAAGGATGTTCTTCTCCTGGTGGAAGTCTGTTTTTCAAGTTTGACTACACCTTAGCAGTGAGGATGTCACCCCTCCTCCATGATGCTGCGATGATGGAGGGCAGTTGTTTTACCTCCAAGACCTTCTGCCTTTTGTCAGCCCTCTGAGGCACCGATCCTCGGTAAACATGGTTGGTTTGCTGTGGCAGTGATGAGGGACTTGGCCACCACAGCCAAGAGAAACTTGGGAAATACTGAAGACAAAGATGGCCTAAGAGAAGGTCACAGGGATAAGCTCTCTGCTCCCCCAATAGGAGCTTTGAGCTCTCTCCTCAATTATTCCAGTGCTTTAATGCCCTTCTTATCCCATCACTTCTCTGCCAATATAGGTTCCTAAACAGCCCTGCTTGGATTTTTGTTTAGAGAAAGGAAGAAAGTCACCAGTGGGGTGAGACAAAATCAAATCAATCTGAGCTGAATGGGAGAAGTCAATGAAGGAATATTGTAACTGATGGAAATGGACATAACCCTGCAACTGGAAGGGACAAAACCACTGGAGATTATATCAGGATGACTCCAGACCAGACAGAATGAAGATGGACCACGGAACCAACGGGCACTTTTCCATCCAGAATTTCTCTGCTCTCCCATATTCAAAGGGAAAAGGTGCTACACAACGAGACCATGTCCTCCAACACCCCCTCCGGAGGTGCCTGCATCACATGCCATGCCTTGCTCTGCGATAGCACGTCATTCCCAGAGCCTTCCCGTGTCCCATAATTAGGGGAAACAAAAAGCTCTTGTGCTTCTTCTGAGAGAAGAACTCAGCTGGCATAAAACGAAACCATTTGTCTAATGGTCTAATATTTGGAAAAAATCCCTTCAAAGAGACTGTACAGGAACTGGCAAGACCTCCAAACAAATTAAATGATTTAATTAAAGGTGACAATTTAAACTGAAATTTTAGTGGATAGTGACCTCATTGTGAGTCTGTATTTCGCTATTACAAAAAGTTAGCAGCAGGTGAGACTGCCCTCCCAAATCTAATGTTGTAACATAACCGAAATACCGACATAAAAATATTCCTCCGAACTCCGGGGCCAGAGAGAACTCCTTCATTTGCAGCTTTCAAAAAAAAAAAAAAAAAAAAAAATCAAAGCAATCAGTTCATTTCTGGTGGAGAATTTGGATGCTACCTCCTGCATCAATGCATAATCCTCAGCACAGCGTCCATTAAGCTGCGATGATTCATGACTGGCTTCTCCAGCTGAGACACAGGGTGGGTTCAGCCCTGAATTGCCCTCACTATCCAGAGGCATTTAACTCCGGGGGTGACAATATAACAGACTGCTGTGTGTGTTTTGAGGCTGACTCTGCTCTGCAAAGCAGAGTGTTGACTTCAGCTGAGTTTCTGACAATACAAAAGTAGGCAAGAAGGGATTCAACACTGCACTATATATTATATATGATTTCTTGGGGCAAAAACTACCAATGTCTTTAATTCTTCTTGGTATTGTACAGAGGAAAAAAAAGAGTGGTGGCAATAATAGGCTGTGTGCTTGCAGAGTACTTCCAGGCTGGATTCATTTTTAAAGTCAGCTGAAGGTTAGCACAGAGGCATCAGGGACTTCTGAAAATTAGGGGTTTTCAAAGCATACAATTCCCATGTTGAGATGCTGTTAGCAGTCAATATCCAGTCTGAATCTTCAAATATCAGGTGGTCCTCAAGCATACCTTTATGTCACACTAATAGACATTCACATCTCAGCCACCACCACTAAAAGTGTGACTCTTTGAATTGGAGTCCTGTCCTATGTAATGGAGACAGACTGTAATTTTGGGAGGCATATCCATGCCAGGTTTGATGTATCCAGCATGGACAACAATGATAGTGGACATCTGATGGAACAGACAGTTGTGTAAGCTATACAAACTGATGGTCTACTGACCCATGGCAACATCCACATCCCTCCACTGTCACTGCTTGCTGGTACCTGCACGAGGTAGATTAAGTATGGCTCGATCGACCTGCCCACATGGCAGCATAACTACACAGATAAATCAGCGGAGAACTGGCATCGTATCAAAGTGTGCCAGAGGGAAGGTCAGTAAGAAACAATTATTCACTGTTCTTGCAGCAGAAGAGCAAGGGATCATCAAATGAAACTCTCAAATTGCAGTGTTAAGGAAAGAAAAAAAATAAGTGTTTTTGCACACATATTTAAAAGTGGAGTGTATTGCCACAGGATTACATGGAGGTCAAAAATATTCACAGCCAGAAAAAAATGGCAAGAGCCATTAAAAAGAAAGACTTAAACACTGCCCAGAGAAGTGCATACTGCCTAAAGGTGAAAGGACACAGAGACATGTTTCCTCTCTTCCTCTACAAAAAGCTGCTGCTGCTGCTGGCTGTTACAGACAGAAGCCTGAGCAAAGCGGGTGCTTGGTTCAGCCGGGTACAACCATTCTTACATCCTTATAAAAAAGTGTTATGCTCATGGACTTGCCCTTTCTGGGGAAGTTCAGCATCTCCAGATATCATTTTGACAAATTTTGGAAACAAATCAAATACGCGTTGACTGATGCTGGACAAGGACCGTCTTGTTGGCTGATTGCAATTAATCCCAAGAGTCCCTCCATAGCCTAATGGATTACCATGACTCCTGAAGGTCAACTCCTACTGCCAGAGCACCCCCAGGATAGATGAACCCCATGTTAGCAGTGCCATCCGTGTCTTTCCACGGCCAGAATAATGTTGCATGCTTCTCACACTCCGGGTCTCGGTTCCTCTGTCCCTCACCATGAGCCAGCAGACTGAGAGGAGCCTGTCTCAGCTTCGCAGCTGCCCGGGTCTCCAACATTTTACTGCTGTCACCGCGGCAGCGTCTATACAGCATAATTCAGCGCTCTGCAGAGCTGTAGCAGCCAGCTCTGAGTCTGGCAGCATCTGCACTATTGGCATCCGAGCTGCACGCACATGGAGCTCCCTGGAAGTTAACATATATTATTTCTCACCCACAGGGCTACTTTGGTGTCTCTTGCGCTTTTGCGCCACAGAGACACACCTTTGCTCAGTTTCAGGTGCACGGTGATGAGGTCTAACATCCCCTTTGCTCATCACCAAAACTGTAAAGACAAAAGACTGCAAAGAACAGCCACGTTGCTCTGTGCCGTCTCGACACATCTTTCTCCACTCCCCGCCAGCCTCAGGAAGGTGAGAAGGAAGACTGGCAGGATTAACACCGCACCAGAAGTATAGACTTACGGCTTCGGTTGTTAGCACAGCACCATCAGATTCAGGGGTGAAGCTTAGCAGGGCAAGCAACATGTCCCTCGTGGTTTCTGCCTGCGCAGCCACCTGCAAGAGCCCTGCCAGCCGCCCTGGTGTCACGCAGGTCCCAGGTAGTCCAGCGGGCGCTTTCTGGCCACATCAGAAGTCCACACTCGGAGACATTTTGTTTGCAGCATAAGTGAGTCATGTCTTGGGGCAGCCTCGGGTCTCTCCTTATGTTCACTGTGGTGTTGCCATTTCAAGAGCTTGATCTCCCGTGGGCAAGGGTGAAATACTCTCGCTAACGAGCTGGCTCTTAGCTACACTGAGATCAGCTGGTGCCATTTAGCTAGGGACAGCCAGTAGCTACCACTGCACTGGCACTCTCCTTGAGAGCTTAGGAGAAAGACTGGGAATGGATGAATTCCCTGTGTCCATAACTTTCACCTAATGAAAACGTGGCTTTACGTCAGACCCCTTCCATATGCCTAAGCACTGGGGACTTTTGTCTGGCAATAAAATTCCCTTAAAGCATATAAAATAAAAAAATCACAGAGCTACAAAACACTGAGGTTTTGATCAGAAGCCTTTATGCTTCCCACATGCTAGAAATATATTCATATCCTTCTTGCTTGCTTCTTTCAGCTAACAGTATCTCCAAAGCAGTTCTTCCAACTTCACCTATTTCTTGGCTTGCAAAGAAATAAAAATCTTGATTGATGATCGCAGGCAGATGTCATGAAAGCATCCCAATCAGGTGTACAACACACTTGCCTGAGTAATGGTTTTCCCACCTCCCACAGGAGGCAGCACGTATGAAGCGCTGAGCTTGCCCTTCCAGTGGGCAAAATTCTGCCCCAACAGATCTACATAAACAGCCACAGGGTCACTTCATTGGGCAGGAGGAAAGCAAGTAGATAAACTCGAAACACCTCCCTGCCCTTGCCTTTACTCCTGTAACCATCCAGGCATGAGCATTAGTCTGTTGCAGTAGGCCATTTGTTTTAAGACTGTATTTGGCTGGACAGGGAGTCTAGACAGAAGAGTACTACGTTAATCTGACAAGTTCCCATTGCTCTTCCATGCATTGAGCAAATCTCAGACGAGCTGGTGCCTCAAAAACCGTGGCTTGGTCCCGCAGGGAGGCTTCACTGCAGAGCAGCCTGGAGGAAAGGTCCTGGCTGACTGTGCCGGGTCTCCTCTGGAAGCAGAGGAGGAGGGTGGTCATCTTCCTCTGGGGCAGGGCTGAGACCTTTCAGGGTGCCATTACCACAAAACCCTTTTCCAAATCATCAGTTTAAGGTGTGGTGGATCAGCTGCTAATGCCAGGGTGAATGAATAGATAGTTTTAGGGCAGCAGGACTTTGCTTTACATACGGTATAAAGGACATCTCCATAAGGCAATAGGTTCTACCTCAGCCTGAGTTTGGACCCCAGTGGGACCCAAGCTGGATCCCTTTGCTGCTCGCAAGAACCGGCAGCAACTGGAAACGGCTGCATTTTATTGACGTGTCCATCAAAGTGCTGTATTCTTCACCCCAGGCTGTTCTTTGCCACCCGACGGCACCCTCAGTGCATCTTCTTTGGCATGTGCAGGTAAACTCTGCCATAAAGAGATCACCATGTGGTTGCTTTCTTGTAATACCATCCATTGCCATGGTCCCAGACAGCTTCTGAGCAGAGACCAGCCAATGCAAACCCTTTCAGGGGTCACCAGGGATTCTGGACCCACATTCTCCATGCACGGTTGAGAAACAGGGGTCCAGGCAGCCCACCAAGTAGAACGGTCCCACTTTTAACACCAGGATTTCAATACCGATACAGTAGTTCTTACAGCAGCAATAATCAGCCACAAAGCCAAGGGAAGATGGGCAGGCCAGGTTCATTTTAGATAAAGTAAGCGTGAAAAAATGACAGCATGACAGACAACTGCGTGAGGGAGAACTCTCTCCGCAGTTAAGGCTCTGCCGACAAAATGATGCAACTTCCCAGTGAGTGCTGCTCAGTCAGCTCCAGAGCTTCAGCTGCCGGTGTTTCTCAGATGACACCTTCCAGGTGGGATTCTTCTCTGAGAAGAAGGAGAGAGGGAGTGAAAGTTATGAGAGATGTGGCTATTTTTGGATAGAGAGCTCTGGAAGTCCTGGAAGTAAGGATGCACATGCCCATGGCACTGCACAGTTGGGCTACGTTTATATTTTGCTTTGTTGAAAGATGCCGAGTGCTTTCTCAGTGAGGTCAGGAACCCCGTGTTCATCTACAAGCACCCAACCTCCCTCTTCCCACCCCAGTTCTCCCCGCTAGGCATAGGTATGCACAAAATTGTCATCAAATTGCCAAAACCTGCTTCTGAGGGCCAATATCACAAGTCCAAAGCCCTGAACGTTGCACAGGGCAGGGTGCACCAGCTTTCTCCAGCTCCGGCAAATGAAGGGCAGCCTGCAACAACTCCTGTGCCCACAGTTGGGTGTGATGCTGGGCGAGAAGCCTACACCTCTTTCCAGCGATGCTCCTGGCTTGCCTTAGCCCTGGTCATCCCTTCGCAACGTGATGTCCGGAGCCGGTGCTGCTGCACACGTGCAGCCCTGAGCAAAAGGGACTGGGGAGGCGGCTCCAGAAAAAGATTTTTGGCCGCAGCTCTGAATACTCCTCTGCCGATGAAATATTTATGATGACATGTTGCCTAGCAATGACCAGATTGCCCTGAACAGGCAGGAGATAAGATATACTATGGGATGCGGGAACCAAGGAGAGACTGTGAAAGGTAAAAAAAAATTAAATAAAAATCTCAAAGAAAACCCAACTCCACATGGCCACTGATTTTGCTGGGCTTAGAACATTTTACTAGTAAGAGATGAAAAATAGATTTTGTTCAGTAAAGCGTTGGATTGGTCAGACTAATTTCACCAGCTAGGTAGAAGGCTTACAGGGATAAAAGCAGGCAGTCAGGAAGCACTTAGCTGTTATGTAGCAAAATGGTTTATTTTTGTCACTGCTCGGCGATGTGTATCTGGACAGCACTGTCCTGTGGTGTTTTCTTCCCTCTCCTTGTCAATGTGCCAAAGCTAATTAAAGTGAGCTGGGTCTGTCTGTGAAGTGGGATTTACTGAAACAAACTAATCAGGAAGGCAAAAATAGCATGTATTTTTGTCATTTGGAGGGAATTGGTTGGCTCAGAAAGAGGATGGAGGGGAGAGCCGACATCAGATGTCGTCTGTTTTGCCATCTGATGCTCCTCATTCGTCCTGGTGTATGCTGAGCACTTTCAGGTTGTTTTTTTTTGTTTTTCACCTCCTAGATTTAACCCCATTTCCAACAAGCTGAAGAGCCAAGCGGTGAGCGAGCTAGCGTTCCTGAAAAACAACCGCTTTAAAAAAGCTGCCGGTACATTTGCTTTTTGATGGACCTCGGTATAAAAGAGGGGGGAAAGGGAAAGAGAGGAGTTCTTTTTCTGTGAAAAGAGATCATCTCGTGACTTCATTCGCAGTATTTGTTTGCCGGAGCCTTTGCGGAGGCCAGCTGTTAGTAGATGGGCTGCATGAGTTTTCTCATTCAATTTATCACCAGTCTTGCACAAAATGACTGCTGCTGTCGCGGGGGCACAGTCAATCTAACTATCTCACATATCTAAAGAAGCCCCGGTTACTTTACCATCCATTGCCTGGCAGCCTTTATTCTTTGAATAGCCCTGTGGGGAAGGGATTGTTCCTAGCTCCGTTTTACAGATTCGCAGAGAAGTAGTGCTTAAAACCAGAAGGGAACTTTGGCATCGTCCAACCTAACACAGACTGGGACGTTTCATCGCTTACCCCAATTCTTTGTGCATGACTGCTGTTCTCCTTCCCCATGGTACCCCATCCTGCCACCAAGAGCTGGAGACTTCCTGAAGAGCTCGTTGCTTTGGTTAACCTCTTGGGAAACGGTGTTTAATCTCCAGTCAATGTGTGGCTGATTTCAGCTCCGAGCTGGGTGGCTGAGGCATGGAGACCCTGAAGCCATGACCCTCGAAAGCAAGTAGGCTCTTCCTTTTACCGTAGGATTCAGTGGGCTTTAAGCACCTAAATTTTTTGAGGACCTGAATCTGTGTGTCGCTCAGGGATCCTAAAGAATCCAACCAGACCTTCTGGGTCAGAAATGCCGCACTGAGCTCCCCTTTCCTATCCTCAAGAGGAGTTCCTCAAGGGTTAGTTTCAAAGGTTTTTGCAATCCTAAGGGATTCAGCCAACATAGGAGCTGAATTTGCAACAGCCACAAGTTTGGTTTGTTTGGTGTTTGTTTTTTTTTTTTTTTCCAAATCACTTGAAAGTAATCCCCAGAGGCTGTAGCGGAGACTAGAACGTGGTTAAAGTCCATTCTCAGAAGATACTGATAAACTCAAGAGAGTGAAAAATATTCAGGTCTGGAGCGGGTGATTTACAGTGACAGAGGAGGCAGAGCTACCTGTGTTGGCTAAATGATGACTAAGCAAGAAGGTACTAATGGCAAATCTATTTGAAAAAGTATAAAATCTCAAGGGCAAAGATTGACCGTTTCAGGGGGGTGCATGGCAGTGTGCGAGGGAAAAGTGTGGGCCCACTGGCAAAACGACCTTCTCAGCAGGGAGGTTATGGTAAGCTGAGGAATGGTCTCCATAGGGGTCAGAGGAGCTAATGTGTGACTTTCGCTTTAATAATCAGGCTGGAAACCAACCAACAAACAAATGTATGGGAGGGACTTTCCTGGCCAGCCGGGGAGAAGTGCTGTGGGGTGGGACGGGTGTTTTCCCTCCCCAGGTCTCAGCACGCTCGTGGGCTCTGGTCCCAGCAGGGCTCCTTCAAGCATTTTCTCCACAGCTCGCATTTCTGCACCGCTCTGGCTTCGTGGAAGCTTTTGCAGCCTCGTCATTTTGACAGGCCAATTCTATGACATTTTCTCCTCCGCTGGCTTTGCCAGGCAGAGGCGACGTGCGCTAGCGCAGCTCCCGGCCCCATCCTTCCACAAAGCAACTCCCAGGCACCTGCCCGGGCTGCAGCCACGCTTGCCAACCTTGCAGCTCCCCCCCCCCCCCCAGGTTTTATTCAGAGCAGATGTTTAGCTGGGGCCCTCAGGGATGGTCGCTCAACTGCTTGTGTGGTGGAAAGAAATCCCCTTCTCTAAGGTGGGCCATCATTGTGGAGCTGTACGAAGGCATCGGGGCGTTTGTGCCATCCTCTTACAGCAGTTCTGGGGACAAGGCTACCTCGTCCCCTCCCGACTCTCGCTTAGAGTCAGCGTGTGGGAACTAATTGCTGCTTTCTTTAACAGATAAACCAAGGGCTGTTTAACCTTTGGTGACTGAGGGGATCCGGGAAATGAATTGAACAATCTTAAACACAACAAATTGTATGGTCAAAAAGAAGCGGGATGAGACGGCAGGTCCGTTCAGCTGCTAAAATTGAGGCCAGAACATGACCCTCTCTCCTCCATCTGAATAAAAGGCTGTCCATCAGAGCAGGAATTCAGGGGTGGGGTGATCAGATATGGCAGGGCTGTGTCAGGAGCCAGGCTCATCACTTACCATTGATGGACCGTCACCCAGGAGATATTCCCCTTGGTACCGAATCAGATAATTCTGAGTCAAAACCATGTCCTTCAGGAGATTTCAAGGGCCCTCACTTCTTACCCAATGCTATCGCTTTTATTAGCAGCTGGAAGCGTGCGATGCAGTGAGGAAGCACCAGCTCCCCTGGGTTCAGTGCCTGGCTTTGCCAGCGATTTGCTGGATGCCCTTGGAAAAGCCAATTAAGTTTTTGTCGCCTCGGATTTCTCAGTTGTACAATCCAGAGCTGTTCGCAAGCGTAATTAACTCATAATCTGACCCCAGTTTCAGGCGTGTGGTTTGTAAGAGGAAGGCATGATTATTTCAAAAATCAGGTATTGAAAGTATTAATAGATTGTTAAGGCCTGAAGCAATGACTGTGCTAATTTATTTATACAGCATTCGTTAACCAGACCACAGAACCTCTTCCAGCAGTATCTACACTGCAGGCATGGCCATAAGTCCTGCGTGCTACAGCACGCCCTCGGAAGAGATGTTAAGTCCTGATTTAAAGATGTCAACTGACAGAGACTTCATCACCTCTGTAGGTCAGCTGTTGAAAGGCTTATTTACCTGCATCGCTGCGGTATACCATATTGCCAGTCTGAGTGTATCCAGGATCAGTTCCCACTGCGAGACGATTAGAGAGCCGTAAATGCGAGCAAACCCAAATGGGAAGCTGCAGACGGTGACTGAGCAAACTCTTTGCATTCTGGTGGATAAGTTGAATAGATGAGGGTTTAAGACTCTCAGAAGAAAGCAGGTTTTCGAGATCTTAAATCATTCCTGGAAGCCCTCTCCAATTTTTCCAGTGTCTTTCTTTGAGCTTTAGATGCCCAAACTGAAGAAAGTTCCAAAACTGATCTCACTGACATTGCATTTAGATGTAACCTCTCTGTACTACTTATAATCTCTTCCCTTATTCATTCATGGCTCATATTTGTGCTCTTATCTACAGCTTTGTCTGGTAGTTCGTGTTTGACTGGTTTTCTACTGCAATACCCTGTTTCTATTCCAACAGAGTTTTTGACCACTCTCAGAATATCTGTTTACAACCTGATCAATGTTTAGACAAAAGAGTAGGATGAGTAACTTGATATTTTGATCTAAAATAACAAGCGGCCAGAAGCCAGTCTGAGTTGGAGTCAAATTCACAGCTGGGGTTGTTCAACCAAGACTTGAAAGGATACCCTGGACGGAGACTGGAATTAATTTTCAAGGTGGGGTTTGCTGCTGGAGCACAGCAAACCTGACATGAAGCTTATGAAATGCACTCCCCCCTCCGTGGGTTTGAGAAAGAACTAGTTAAGGGAATTACACAGGATTAGTTGCTGCAGACATTTATTCTAAACTTTTTTAGTGCTGAAATGGGAAAGTAAGGAGGACCCCTGACCTGAGCTGGGACAGTAGAACAAAGTACAGCCAGGAGCAGGTGAGCTTGGGTTACCCATATAGGAGAGAGGATGGACAAGGAGAACAGAGTTTCACTGCTGTGTGTGTTACATCTGTTCTTTGCTGGCACCTTATCTAAATACAAAGTCTTTGCGATGCGTCTGTGAGTTGCTGTGGGACCGCGGATGACAATCCTCGTGGACATCCAATAAGGACCCATCTCAAGTGCACAGCTACAGGGCCAGGACACAAGAAATTACCAAAAAATCTTTGAGTCACCAGGCTATAGAAATAAATCAGAAACAAAACGTGTCCATTAAAAATTAATGAAAACCTAACCCCTACTGCTTCAACACGGCTCTCAGAGATGCCTTCATGCAGGGAAGGAGGAGGGTGTGTTTTTACAAGGAGCTGTTGGAGTTGTCTTGCAGAAGCCACCCGCACCGTCTTTTGTTGCTCCTCTTCTGATCAGGTTCCAAACTTCTTCCCCTTGTTTGTGTCGCTTTCCGTCCTCCACCCCCTGGCTTGTGAGGAGTAGCCTAAGAGTTAAAACAGCAGCGCAAAGCCCTGGCTCGCCCTGGTATACAGCTCTGTAAAACGCTGATGCTCTCGCATCTCTTCTGTAGGTCACAGAGCAATTAGCTGGAGTCTGACCTGGGTGGGAGGCTCTAGGGCTTGGCAAGAGGCGCTTTCCTCTGCCAGGCTGCGCCGACCAGCTGGCACACGTCCTGTGTTTCCACCACAGCCTTGCTGAAACCTGACTTTAAAACAAATTAATTCCCTGACAAGTATTGCAAATGCTCCAAGCAAAGATAACCCCGTGGGCTGCGGCATCCAAAAGCCTTCACCTTGTCACCGCCAAGAGGAGCTGGTGATGGCTCCAGCTATACACCGACCGCTTCCAGAGCATCTCGCGCAGACATAGGATGGTGCAAACCTCCGAGGAGTGTCCCTCTCTGCAAAGCTGTCATCCATGGAGGAAGACAGAAATCGGGATGAGGAATACGGAGAAGATGCAGGACAGTGGAAGCACAGATCGAGGAATGGTCTCTGGGAAAAGCTCTGTGGGAAGAGAAGGGTTTTGTCAGGCAGGAGAAGGGTATTTCACTAAATAGAAGGGAAGTTGTGGTAAGAAGCAAAAAAAGCCAGGATTTTAACAAAAAAAAAAAAAAAAGAAGGATATATACGAAGAATATAAGAGAGTGGTAGAGAGACCTGGATTTGAAAACTGCTTGCTTACCTGAGGTAGCCCAAGGTTGGCTGATTCCAATTAATAAACCCAAGTTAAGAATTCGGTTTTCTTGCCAAGCGGATATATTCTGCTAAGTAGAACAGACAGTGAAGAAAGATAGTGGCAGAAGGAAAAAAAGATAGCATACAGAGTGAGAGGCGTCAGAGCGATACACTAGAGGCTATACCAAAAATACAACAGATTTGAGTGTTCGCTTTTGAGGGGAATAAAGGGGAAATTAGGGGAATGGAGAAGTAGAGATGAGAATTGTCCAAAACAAATGATGTCTGAAAATCAGGAACCATGAAACCAGTGGAAAGGGAAGCTGAAGGGAATGGGGACAAAATCCTGTACGGCAATATAGAAAGGAAGGGGGACTGCTGGTAGAGGCTAAGGGGGAATGGTTTGCAAGGGTGAAAGGGAAGAGCAAAATTTTGCACTGAATAACTGTGATCAAACACATAATGAAGTGTTTTGGCCTCTGGGAAAATCCCCGAGGAGCTTCATACAGCGCTTCCAGCTGCTGCATTCGCATAGACAAATGTCATCTTCTCGGAGGTTTTGTGTTGATGTGTGTGGAGCTGTACCACAGGAGCAGGTGGTGCCACGATCCACCATGTCATGTATTAATGCTATCAAATTATGACCTTGCGGTTATTGGGGTATATGGTGGAGTACGTTTTACTTCTGGCAATGAATGTAGCGTTTGCCTTGGGATGTCAATCAATAAAATATCTGCCCTAATTGCTATCGATTTATTCATTCATTATAAAAAAAACCAACACTCCTGCATTGTCACAGCCCCGGCAGCAACAGCAGCAAAGCTCTCGCAAAATCCACTTTGCACAGCAAAACTCAGGATTTCAGATGGGGACAAAGCTCTGTGAATCTCCTGGCTCTGCACTGGGATACGAAGGGGCCACCGTCCATCACTTCTTATTGCTGCGGACAAGGGACTGATGTTCACTTTTGCCTCTTCCATCATCTACTGCTGAATGGGAAGAGGAAACCTCTCTCTCTGTTCTTTCTACCTCAATTCAGTGACGGAGAACAAAGCTTCCCCTAAGTGAAAGTGTAAGCTTAGATACCCCATTGGTTACCAGGCATGTTTGCAGCCTGCAGCGATGCTCAGCAGCATGGTGATTGGCTTTGCTTAATAACGGTGACAAAAGCTCCTTATCCTGTCAAAGCAACATTAAACCCCCTCCCTTGCACAGCGGGGCCGGGCGGGCAGCGGCGGTGCTGTGGGGCTGACGGCTCTCTCCCAAAGACGCCCGGCTTCTGCTGGGCCGTGTTTACAAGGCAAGTGGGTTTTATGCTCCTTCTGGCTCAGCGGGATCCTGCCAGTATCACAAACCCTCCTCTTCTTTTACCTGGGAGGAGGCAAAACACTTAAATTGGAAGATTAACTCTGACACAGCGCTGAAGCTGCTCCGGAGGGGCAGAAGCGATGCAGTGGTGCCTCCAGCCCGGAGAGCGAGGGCTTGGGATGGGGCTGCTGATGCATATAGCACGATACAGAAAGAGGAGCCTTGTGTCCTACCTCGCTGCTACTCCCAGTCATGGCTTCTTGCTTTGTTCTGGGGATGCCTCTACATCCCTCACTCCTCCAGATGCCTCTACCAGCCGTGAATGTATGCGCTGGCAATTAGAGCTAGCACAGGCAATTACGCTTCTGGGGTTTCTCTCTGGTCTCACCTCATCTGAGCAAGTCAATTAATCTCCCTGCATCTCGGTTTCTCTGCCTGTAAAACAGATAATAATGTGGGCACCACCCAGCGTGGCTTAACTGAAGTGCTGGCACCTCCCTGGCTGAGAAGGCTGTGGAGGTACGATGGGGTTTTTTTATCTCAGGCAAAGTAAAATGCTGTTGTCTGACTGGTGGTCATTATGCCTGCCGAACAGCTAGCAGCCTGTGCCCACCCCTGGGATTCGGTGGGTCACCTCCCAGGACCTCCTGTGGCTCTGAGCCACGGAAGACCCTGCTAAAAATAACAGTTCTGGCACTTCTGCTCAAGGTGCTGCGGTTCATCTGTTTTTCTTTTTTTTTTTTTAAGTGCTGATTTCACTGACACCTTTTTAAAAGAAATGGGGAAGGCAGAGAGAGAAATCATTCAATTAGAGAGGAAAATAATGGCCCTGTTAGGCGGTTGCTGCTGAATAGGACAGGAGGAAGGTGAACTGCAAACATCTCTTGTTGGGAACAAGGGTGTGCGGGGCGTAATAGCAAATAGCTGCTGGTCTGAGGTGAGGAGAACAGGGCTACGAAGGGAAACAGCCCCAGAGGGACGGTGGAGCTTGCCTAGCGTTGTGCACAGGGGGGAGAAACAGTGTCCCGCTCTCCTAGGAGGACAGCCCAGATGACAAAACCTCTCCACACCTCTCTCATCCACACCGTGATACTCCTCGCACCAATACAGAGCATTGCCCCGAGCCTTTCTTGCAGTGAAAATTGGATCTCAGGTTGAAAATTTACCAATTAAATAACTTTTCCACAGAGAAAATTGCTGCACGCATGCCATATCTCTTCAGGAGAAGATGTCCATTAGTGCTAATTGTGCTGGTGGCTTTGGTAATGGAGACGCTGGTCTGTTTGGAGTCGGATGGACAAGCTTAATCCTATTTCAGTTTTGCTACTGAACAGATAGCGGATGTTAATTACTTGAGTCGCTAATTCTCTGGATCACAGTGTAACCCATGATCCAAAGGGGAAAAGTTTTGTATCCCATTATTATGTCCCTTGCACCAACTAATGCCTCCAAAAATAAGCAACATGTTTAAATTAATCGTAATTTCTATGTGCTTTGTGACAACTCTATTTTCAGCATCTGCTCTTTAAACGCTCAGTATTTTACTGCAAAAAACGTATTGTGTTAAAGCTGGGAAAGCTATTTATTAGGTATTTTTTGGTATACGATGAGTGCTTTTTTGGCATTGGTCCATCTTATGTCCACTTGGATTTTAAGGAGAGACTAAGTGGCTCTGACATGAGTAGAGGAGGGTGAGCAAATTGAAGAAAAGGTAATTGGAGTAAATGAACTTTCCAAGACTCCAAGTGGACTGTAAGAACCACCACTCTGGAGTCTGGACAATCTCTGCATTCCCCAACAACAACTTATTCCAAGAAAAAGCCTGTAGCTCTGCAGCTAGCGGTGTGTACGCAAGCAAGACACGGGAGCTGGGACCGGCTGGAACTCTTCTCTGAAGAATCCTTTGTGTTCTCAACAAAATATATCCTTCCCAGAATTTCATTTTTTTCATTGGAAAGCTATAGATTTGTCGATGGAAACCATTTTCTTCTTGTAATTCATGGTTTAGGGTCTGAAAATGTTGGTTTACTATCAAGTAATTAAAAAAAAAATCCCAAATTTCCACCTCTCCTCATTTTCTCACCTAGTTTCCATTAGCCTGTGCTCACCCATCTTAAAGAATAATAGGAAGGGGTTTTTTTTGGTGTGGTTTTCTTTTTATAATGCAACCCCAAAACAACATTTGAAATTCAGGCGCTGATGTGTCTGAATGGATGCACTGAACCCGCAGAATAATCTTTATGACAGGCAGACAGGTTAAAGGGAGAAATCACAGGAGGATTCAAATGTCTTTATAAAACGCAAGAACCAACCTGAGAGTTCACAGGATGCTGAAACAGATGGCTTCCTCAGAGGTAATCTATTTTCTCAATTTGGTGCTGCGGAAGGCACATAAACATTTCCTAAGGAGAAGACGACTCCTTGTCTTTTGATAAAAGGCACCTGCCCTCCATACAGCCACTACCTGAACAGGGAAGAAAAGAGATAAAACTGAAAAAAAAAATAATAATAAAAAATCAGGTTGTATTTTCAAGTCTTTGTTGGAAAAAGGATGTAGAGAGGGTGAATACTCCTAATTACTATCTGAGAAGCATTCACAGACACTAGCTTTGGGGAAGCCTGTGGCAGGTTAAGAGAGCACATCAGCAACTGCACACAAATGAGGAGGTACCTGCTCAAAGAAAAACAATGCATAAAACATCCTGCTTATGCAAATGTATGATGATGACATTACCAGGCACTGATTAGGAAATAAATTTGATTTGCTTAGGGCCCTTTTTTTTTCCAAAATGTACTGTGTTTTTAAGGTATCTGGTAACTGTAACCTTGGCTCATTCCTCCTTATTTGGAGGAATGAGGTTAGATCCAGTACTTTGGAGATTAGCAGTGAAGAGAAGGCTCCTGCTCTGAGGGTGTCCTGCAAGTGAGACTGCAGATATGGCTGATGAACAGGTCAGGGTGGCCTTTGTGCTTGCCACAGGTGAAAACAGCTCTTTATCCATACTGTAAGGTGCATTGCTCTTGCTCCTAAGGATGCTGAGGTATACATCAACTCCTCTTCAGCCTCGGCCCATGAAGGAGAAACTAGTCATGCAGCAGAAGGAAAAATCCTGAGATAACTTACAGAGTAGGTTGGTTAAAATTTCACTTCTTGCTGTGTTGTCAAAGGATTATAACTTTCCAGTTTTCGCTGCAGGGGCAGAGACATCAGGTAATGGCAGGAACGCCCCACTGGTATCAGCTGATGTGGTCCTAGTCACCAAATAGCAGCATGGTCCTCCTTTGATGGCGTTCATTGCTAGGAAGATTTTTCTGATAAACAGTGGCCATTAGCACATTCTGCAAGTGCCTTTTCTAAGCCCATCTCATCTTGGCATCCGTGACCTGCAGAGACTGGTTCCTAGCTCTACAGATTGGCAACAGATCACATTAACAGATGGCCTTGGGTACACTGCGTGCCAGGACTCATTATGTGCTTTTTTTTTTTTTTTTTTTTTTTTTTTTTTTTTTTAGAAGCTGTGTGTGGACTCTATCCAAGTATGTGGCAACATCTCTCACCTCTGGGATCATGGTGACGCACCTTTGTTAGACAAGAAAGGAGCCATCTCCGTTTGCAATGCACCCTGAAGTCCTCACTCACACTCAAAAGGAGCGAAGCATCTGTCTGGTTTGAGCAGACAGCTGTGCGTTCGTTCGGGACAGCTTGGAGCGGGCTGCTGGCAGCCTACACAAAATGAAGCTGCTGGGATCCCCACGGTCCTCAGGAGACTCCCAGCCTCGTTAGATTTTCCCAGCCAAAGAAAACCTCAAACCCTCCCGCAGCTGAGATTTCCATGGCAGCCACAGCACAGGGAGAAGGGGGCACGGAGTAGGAATTTTTGGGTAAACAGCAGCAGGTTGCAGACGAAGCCCACAGAAGGGGGGTACGGAGACTGGGGAATGGCTGGAGAGCAGCCCTGAGGAGAGGGACCTGGGGGTGCTGATTGGCGAGAAGCTCAACGTGAGCCAGCAGTGTGCGATCGCAGCCCAGAAGGCCAACCATATCCTGGGCTGCATCAAAAGAAGTATGGCCAGCAGGTCAAAGGAGGTGATTCTGCCCCTCTACTCCACTCTCGTGAGACCCCACCTGGAGTACTGCATCCAGCTCTGGAGTCCCCAACATAAGAAGGACATGGACCTGCTGGAGCGTGTCCAGAGGAGAGCCACGAAGATGATCCGAGGGCTGGAGCACCTCTCCTATGAGGACAGGCTGAGAGAATTGGGGCTGTTCAGCCTGGAGAAGAGAAGGCTCCAGCGAGACATTATTGCGGTCTTCCAGTACCTAAAAGCGGCCTACCGGAGAGCTGGGGAGGGACTTTTTACTCGGGCATGTAGTGATAGGAGGAGGGGGAATGGCTTTAAAGTGGAAGAGGGCAGGTTCAGATTAAACATTAGGAAGAAGTTTTTCACTGTGAGGGTGGTGAGGCACTGGCACAGGTTGCCCAGAGAGGTTGTTGAGGCCCCATCCCTGGAGGTGTTCAAGGCCAGGCTGGACGTGGCCTTGGGCAACCTGGTCTAGTGGGAGGTGTCCCTGTCCATGGCAGGGGGTTTGGAACTCGATGATCTTCAAGGTCCCTTCCAACCTAAACCATTCTATGATGCTGTTTTACTGCTCAGGTTGCATCTCTGGGGCCACCTCCGCTGCAGAGCTGGGCAGGGAACCTCTTACAGCTAAAGGACATAGGCACCATAAGCGCTTCCTGACCTAACAGACACTGCTTTTGAAACGTTTAGCTTAATGTGCAAAGCTTCAGGTCTGTGTTCTTTACCTGATGAAGAAACACTCACCCCTTTGTCTTCCTGGAGATCTCCATGACTCTGCCACCTTCCTGGTTGCATCAACCTCTTTTTTTTTTTTTTTCCTGGGAGAAATATGTCATGCACTGATCTGTCAAGTCACTTCTTCAGGGATACTGAATCTATTAAAAAGAAAAAAGCTGGTTTTAAATGACATGTCACACTAAACTGTCTCGTTACCTCCAAAGTGAGATGAAACGCATTTTCTCTACATATTATTTTTTCCCCTATGTCTCAGTATTATTCTTCATTCATGGGCAGGGTGTTTAGCCTGGAAGATTATAGAGTGGTCATAACCAAAGAAAAGGAGAGAAAGATTTACTCCAATCATGTCAAAGGGACCTCAGTGAATATTAACTGATAAAGTATACACGGATCTCAGCACACCCTCATTGCCCGCCTGTGAATTTTTCCGGCTTGATAAATGGGAGCAGTTTATAGAGCAGTCAGAAATTGATACGGAAGAGGTTTCTATCTGGAATGCTCTGTATAAATTACTGGATGCTTATCTGTGAGTAATTCCCTTGCATATGCTAACTGTCCAGATGCTTACGGCCTATGGCAAAGACATTAGATAACCTTCGATTCACAATTGCCGGGGGCAATCTTCATGCTAAATAAATAGTTCATCTCTTTTGGACTCAAATGATATATCTGTTTGCAAGCATCACAAGGGCTGCTCCAGAAAGGGATACTTAAGCTATAATTTTTTTTTAAGCTGTCCTTCCTTTTTTTTGTGCCTGCAATTTGTGGCTGCACTTTATGTAATTTAGCAGCCTGCTTCTTCTGCCTCGTCTGTTTTAGGCATCAGGTTTCTAATGTGCCTATCTGGCTGCCTGTCAGGCAGATGGGCACTTAAAGGCATGATTTTTTAAACTTACTTTTTCTTGCAATACACGCTGTACTGAGGGCACAGACTACCACAAGCACGTTCCCATACTTGCCTGTTAGGCGGCTTTGCCCACAGTTCTTTCTTGCTACAGACCTGTGTGCTGCACTGAAAAAGAGGTATTTTTCTACTGAGCTCTGCAGGCTTGAGAGCGGAATTCACCTGAGCAAGGAGTGAGGCCAGGGTGAAAATCAAACACTCAATATGTAAAGACAAGAGCATTTCCCAGCACTCAGACAGGTGAATGACAAATATCATCCTCTTTTGACATAACTCCCCCCACCCCAGCTTAATACAGACATCGCATAGCGTTTGTTTGGCATAAGCTGGGTTTATAGCTCTGTTTTATAGAAATAAAATCACTATCTCTGCCTGGAAGTCAAAGCAGATTTTTCTTTCCCCCCAAAGGAATTGCTTTGGCACTCACAGCCCGTCTTGGCGGCCGGTGCCAACCAAGTGTAAATGGACCAGGAGGAAGTTCATCACACAAAGAGAAAACGCCAGGCTGCCGAAAGGCTCCAGGCAACTCACAGCAGCAGGTCAAAGCCAGATGGTGGGAAGCCGCTCCTTCTCCAGACGTCAGACCAGGGATGCCCATCCCGTTGTGACCCGGCTCCTGAGCCAGGGAAATTTTCAGCCTTGCGGTGAAGGTGAACTGAAATTGCAATCGGTGAACCGAGACCATGTGGCCAAAAGCCGTGGTGCAGTGGGAGATGATGTGCTGTCCCTGCCTGGAGGGACACAGCCTCCCACGGAGGGTAGGCACAAGGCTCAGGTGGTCCCAGCTGCTGCCTTTGACTTAAATCTACTGCTACACATCAGTCCAAGCGTCCACCTTCTGGCTAACCTGGAACAAGTTGAATGAGAGGGTCTGCACTGGCCTCTTCACCCTGGCCGTGAAATAAACTGGAAATTATTATTAAAACTTGGGCTTCAGGCACCGTTCACCAACTTTTGCTGCCTAAGAAATCATGCTGATAAGTGCAATTTCCCTTGGAAGTTATCAGTGAAGCTGGCTCTGTTTGTTTGCTGGGTTTGTATTTCTCAGCTCTGGAAGAGGTGCTGAACCCGTGTCTCATTCTTGGCATTGCCAGGGTCCCTGGCAGGAAGCTGTGCACAGATCTCCCCACAGTGAAATACTTCATTAATCAACCGCTGACAGACCTCCTCGTTATTTCCCCCCCCCCCCCCACGGTGCTCAAACATGTCATTTTTGCTCCTAAAAGATGTCGCCTTGCAATTCTGCGTGGCACAGGTGCATTGCACAAGCCTCAGCGGTGGCAGAGGGTCTGGCACTCAGCCTGGGTCTGCTGGGAAAGGAGCAGTGTTTCTCACCGAGCCTCCAGGATCTCGTAAAGATGCAGACACAGAGCTTGTCTTTTGACAAGCTTCTTCCACCTTCTGAGGTTTAACAGCTAGTGACAGTCCGTTTCTCCTGGTCAGAGCCTCTGTGAATGCTGTAGGCTATGGTACCACCTCCAGGCTTGGCTACCCTCTCTCTCAAAGCCAAGATTAACCCATCTTTTCCCCAATTTGCTGTGTGAAAGCAGCTGTCCAGAGCCACAAGGCAAAGCTAAATACGTGGAGTCCATATCCCCATCCAGGGGTATCCCATCATCTCATATGGAGGCAAAAGGGCACTCTTGTTCTTAATGGCCTTCCTGATGATGTCCAATATTTTGCAAGCTATTTTTGGCTGCCGCTGCACATTGAACTAATGATATTGGAGAACTGTCAAGAGCAAACCCAACTATTCCCAGTCCAAGCTCAGCACAGAGAGCTGAGAGATGGCTCAGATGATTCCCCCCTGCATTCGTTATGGTTAGTTACACTGAAGCTCAGATTTACCTATTCACACAGATTTCTGAGATCCTTCTGAGGTTCCCCACCATCGTGATGGCATTTGACTGCCCCAAAGACAGAGCTCTTCCCCCTCAGCCCAGCTGTGTTGCCAGAAAAGGCGCAGCTGAAGGGATGAAGGGTGGTTGGGTGTCAGAGGAGCAGCGCTGCACACCGAGCTCAGCTCTCTTTGGGCCTCTTGCCCGCCAATTCCTGCTCATAAGAATCTGAATGCAGACTTTACACCACTATTATTTTCTCATAAAAAGCTGACATCATCGACTATAAAGGTCAATGAGAGGAAGAAGCCTCTTTGCATTAGTCTCTTCAGCTGAAATCTGGGAGGGTAACACTGGAAATAAGACCAAGGTCCAAACTCAGCAGCAAGCTAATGCTCCACTTAGACCTGGCCAGTACCAACAACATCTCTTGCTGCTGCTTCATGCCTATGATTTGGGTCACAGAAAACTTTTTCTGCGTGCTTTCAACAGTGATTGGCACAAATTTCTTTAGACCCAGGGTCCAACAAGTGTCCTATGCAGAAGGAAACCGGGTGCAAGTTTCCTCCTCTGACTCAGTAGAGACGTGCACTTTTCCATCTCAAAGGAGAGAAAAAAAAAAAGCTATTTATTCCTCCTCATGGCTTGTTGCAAGGAGGACTCCCCCTACTACCTTCCCCAGAGGGGAGAAGAGTTGCCTTCATTTCTAAATTTAGCTTTAATGAGCGCAAAATGAAGAAGGTAGCAGGGGAACCTAATCTGGTTAGCAGAGCAGCAGCCAAAAGCACGAGACGTTTGCGTACAGCGTTTGGTTTTGATATCCTGTGCTGAATCCACAGGAGCGTTGAAAGGACTCAAGTCTCCTGAAACTTCAGGGGTTTTGTGAATATGCAGTAAGGTACGAATTCGGCAAGCAGCCCTTACTTCCAGTGATGACAGCAGAGCTGTATTTGGCCTTGAGCAAACACACACGCCTGCTGACTCTGCTGCTTGGATGCTGTTGATGAAGGCAGCAGTTGCACAGGCTGGAATACATAAAGTTCTGTGCAAAATCACGCACTTGCCACAGCTTGCAGATGTACTTCGCCCCGAACACGAACCCTCTGGCTGTTCCTGCTGTCATCCGCGCTCTCTGCTCTGATGGTGCCCGGGTCACCTTTCTCCTCCGGTCCCAGAGCGCTACAGCTCTGTTCACGCATCTAAGTTTGAAGGAAAATTATTTGCTGCATTTATTCAAATCCAGGATCCCCAAACACCACTATTAATGCACCTCAGCCTTACTCCAGACCTGATTCTCCATGTGTCTACTGACGCCCTTTGGTTCCGACTTGCATTATCCTTTCCACCCTTCACAGCCCAAAAGCAGAGTGCTGCTGATCTCAGCTAAGCTGCGTGGCAGCACAGGTCTGCAAAATCTGGAAATGGATAGGGTGCCCTACCTGACTTTTTCAGCTGGGATTTACAGAAAATGTTTTGTCCGAGGACCCCAAATACTCAACAAACCTTACAAACCCAAATTCCTTGGCCCATTGCTGGGAAGTAGCTTCATAGGGGAAAAAAAAAAAAAAAATTCAGCACCGCTGTAACCAAAGTAGCTTCGCTGCCCAAAAGCACAAAGAAGAATGTGTACAAAGAGATAAATTATTCAGATGCCACTGCAGGGCATTTTAAGCCAGGAGTCCAGAATTAGCACCTGGCACTTGTCAGAAATGGCAGAGGGTGGCTCATGATCGTAAATGATCGAGGCATTTCCTTTGGTCTCGCATGAAAGCTGAAACTATCTTCAGAAACAATAAATTCCCCTCGTTCTGTGCTGACGCCACCACTTTCTGCAGAGTCCTGGGGCTTCCTTGGAGGTCTCCAGACCAGACACACATAAAGGATGTGCAGCCTGAATTTCAAAAGCATCTCTGCACCCACAACCTGCAGTGAAGTCATCTGAGGAGGCTGCAATGCTCCGAATCCTTTCCTAATTAGATCAGCTGTCTCGTCACCTCCTGAGAGGGCTTGGTATATCCCCTGGCTTTTAAAGGAATTCTGTATTAAAACCAGAGATCTGATAAATTGGAGCCTCCCCGAATGCAGAAAGAAATGCAAGGTCTTTCGTTTTTTCCCCTTACAGTTTTGAGTAATGATATCTAGAGAAATAACACTTGTTTGTAAAGAACCCATGACCCTTTCCATCCAAAGGGATCTTAGTAGCAAATTAATCCTTTTTTTTTTTTTTTTTAAGACATAGAGGGCATTAACAACACGTTCAGTCAGTTTTCTCACTTGGATTCCAACTTTTTCGAGGCTGTGACCACAAAATTATAGAAGAAGAAATAGATAATATCCTCTTTAATTTCTCGCTAATTTATATGGGCTTATTTTCAGGGGATGAAGCAGATATAAATTATTTTTACACACATTTCTATTTCAGGAGATGAATGAAAACAGTAAGCACCATCAATTATTCAATCGAGCACAGAGGCAACAAATCAGCTGTGTATGAGCAAATCACTCATATGAGCGCCAGTGTCAGCAGTTATCCCCCTGTATAAGATATTTCAGCAGTATATAAATTAACAAGAAAGGGCGGATTCACATCCCAGTGCTCTCACAGTTGCCTGGTGTCATGTAGGTATTGCATGTTTATTTACCATGGTTGGGATGAGGCTTCATTTCTATGAGTGGGCATAGAGATGACGCTGGATCTGTGGCTGACAGCATTTGCAGGGTGAGCTGACAGGACAAGGAAACGGTACCTGGGAAATAAGGCATTATTATTATTCCCATTTTGCAGGTGAAAAGTGAAGGCCTAAGGAAACAAGGGCAAGTGGAAGTGTATAAAGATTGAGAAATTAATCCTATTTTTTTTTTTTCAGTGTACGGTGCTGGAGTCACACCGTGTACACCTCAAGAAGCTCTACACCTCAGAAATTCAGTGAGCAGATGGGAAATTGCAGCTTTTGCCCTCGCCACCTCCAACAAAATGAATGGGATTTAGAGATGCTCAGAGATAACAGGTGGCCCAGAGGTCACCAGGGAGCCAAACCCTCACATCCTTAAAGCCCAAGGGCGAGACCCATGCAAGCCAAGAAGAGCAAACAACAGTGAAGTGTTTGTGGAGATTTAAATAAATGATGCTTGAGTGTTTTCCTTGGAGAGATTTCTGACCTTTGCCACGAATGTTCATACAAACGATATTTTTGTTTGCAAGAAAGATGGCGCAAAGGGAAATGCTCAGAAAAATGCATTTGAGTGAAGCTTCCCGACAAAGGGGCTTACACAGCCATGCAGAAATCTCTTTGCTGTGTGTAAAAGTTCCAGTCCCTCAGGAAGCAAATAGAAGTACTACGATCTGGGCGATACATTTTGCAAAACAGAAAATAGCAACGAAAGGCTGGCAAGCAGCCAGATGCAACCGAAATGAACTGGAGGACCGAGGTACATCAGAGACCGTGTTTGAATAAGGAACGTTGTCATAAAAACCAAGCCCGTTCATTCATGAATAATACAGGACCACGAGGCAGGTCTGAATTTGTCATGGAAATTATTTAACGCAACTATGAAACGGTCACCCGTCTGGGCTCGCGGCGGTGTTTGAACTGAGACCCTTTAAATAAAAAAAAAGGAAAAGATAGAGTTGCTTAAGCTAAAGAGCAATTTATTTGTTACTGCGGAGTAGTGCGCTCCGGCTCTCATGGACAAAGGTGGGAGGGGGGGACGTGAATTTGTCAGGGCTGAGCCCTCCACGTTACTGACCTGAGGAGCATCTTTGGGTATGGGGGGGGGGGGGCTATGTTTTGCCTTGTTCTGCTGGTGAGGTGCGTCATCGGTGATGACTTCTTCCATGGGGCCCAAGCTTGAGACCAGACCACCAAAGGCACCCCAAGGTATTGCAGACAGCTGAACCTACCAGCAGGACGGCCAAAATGCCAGAAGGCAGCAGCCCGGCCCACTTTCAGAGAGGATGGCCTTCTCCAAAAGTGGGGTTTAGGCTTAGTGAGGTTATAGCATTTAATAGAGAAAAGATATGAGCTCAGGGCAGAGATGTTTTGACTTGCAGAGGCGCTTCCTATATGGGAAGGACAGAAGCTCTACGGGACCCATCTGCCAAAGCCACTCTGACCTAACACCAAGGGGACAACAGCTCTTAGAAACACAACAGCCTCGTACCCAGATTAAAGGTAGAATAAAATCTGCACTGCAAGAAGTCTAAAAGACATTTCTAAGGATTCTGGATACACCCTTACACACCTACCCCAGACTGTTCCCACCATCTCAGCTCAGGCAACTCCTCCATGGTGACTTGCAGCTCTGATTGACCTGAGCTGGAAAAGAGCAGAGCTGCTCAGGATTTCAGTGTGGTGCTGTTGAGGGTTTTTTTTTGGGGGGGTGGGTTGTGTTGTGTTGTGTTTTTGTTTTTGTTTTTTAAAAGCTGTTGCTCTACAGAGTGCTTCCAAAAAATCCCAGCAGATCTATAATAAACAAGAGCTACTTTTGAAAGCCACTCGGCTTACTTGTTTAAATAACCTCTCTTACTCTTCAATTGTCTTGTTTTTCTCAGGGCTGTCATAGAGAGGAAGATATGGATGAGTTAGCGGTGTGTCAGGGAGTATAGATGAGAGGGAAGTAATTTACTCTGTTCTTGAAAGCATTTAGTTTTGACCTGTTTCTTCAGCGTACGCAGCTACAGCATCTCTCTGTTCCTTCACGTCAGTTTGGACGCTGGGAAGAGCATCCCGCAGCAGAGGCAGCGCACAGACATGGTTAATGCTGTACTGCCTGGGACTGGCGGAGGATCTGCCATGTTCAATGCATCTTGCGAAAGCCGACACCTTGTAGCGGGGAAGTCAATAGGTTGTTTAGTTATACTGAGCTTCCAGAAGGCGAAAACTCATTTTCACCTCTCTAAAGAAGGGAAAGGTCTTAGATATCAGTGCATTAGATCTTAAGAATGTCCCATCAAAACACAGGCTGCTGTAAAGGTTGTTACCTTTTAAGAGAAATGTCTGACTGAAATGGCCAAGGTCTTTGCTCTCTCCCTCATATGAGAAAGGTGATGAATGAAAGCAGGGGGTAGGATCTTAGGCTGTTTTCCCCAGATATAACGCAAACCTTTTCTCACTGGTGCATTCCAGCTTTGTTTGCACTTAACTAGAAAACTGGAAAAGAAGAGATAAAAGGTGAATGATGCCAGGCCAGGCTGTCTCTGAGTTTTAACCATCAAAAGGCTTCTTCAGCAGAAGTAGCATTACAAAAAGTCCAAGTCAGCACATACAATGTGGATCGAGATCTACCTACAAACTCCAGCCCTTCCAGGAGGTACAAATGCTGTTGAAGACTTTGCTCTGGATATTTTTTCCTCTCCTTGCTGAAACACACAGCTTTATTCCCGACACACACAACACATCCGTCCTTTTCAGATATCTCTAACAATTACTCTATTCACACTGGAAGGCAGCATTGCCAGTAGAATAGTTTTAATTGTAGCAGTATATTAACTGAACATACTAATTAACTGATGCACCCTTTTATTGTCCCACATTTCCACTACCATACAGCCTGCTGTGCTCTAACAATACTTTAAAAATCTAACTTGTTTTGTCTCTCCTGGCTTTTAAATACCTTTGCATTCCCATTTGTGGCTTTGTATAGGGATACACATGCAAAAACAAGTAAACATTCACTTTGCAGACAGAATGCAGCCCTCAAAAGCTGGCTTTCGAAAGCCTTAACCCAAGTGATGACAACACCTAATTACAGCTACAATAATCCCAGGTAGCTGACTCCAGTGGCGGCAACAACAAAGCAGGGAAAGGAGGGAAGTAAAAAGTAACCAGCTCAAATAATATTTGCTGAAAAGGCGATCCTAAGTGTTATTAACCCGATTCTCCTCTGCCGTCAAAATTAGGCTGAGGTATCTCCGGTTCAGTGAGAATCAGACTCTGAAAGGTAACAAAATCCTTTCTGTTAACGAGCCCATAAACTAATGGCACTTGAAAAACTCAGCGCAGCAGGCTTTATGACCCACAGTGAAAACAGATTAGACGCGATGCAAGGGCAAAGAGAGTCCCCTCAAACCTCATCTTCAGCTGCAAAGCGCGTCCCTGCGATGAGCAGGCTTTGGTTTGCAGCCCAGTACCCTCTTCTGCATCTCCGCGTACATTTCTGGTTCAGCAGCAAGTTTACAATATTGAGAAAAAACCAAAACCAAACCCAAAACCCAACCAAGCACCTTTTTGTTCAAATGTCATTTTGTCATTTCAACAAAGGCTGGGCTGTGCCACGACTTCTGGCTTCATCCAGCAATCTACATGTCTTTCAGGTTGCTCTGCTCCTTTCCAGAGGAGTTTAGAAGTTGTGTGGGTGTTAGTACTGGATGAGCACTGATTTCAGAGGGGAATTAGTACATGTTCTGAATGGAGGAGATACGCTTTGTATACAGCCAAGGCTTGCAGGAAAAAGGTCTCCAGGATTTCAGGTGAATGCATTCCTAATTAATCTAAGGGGAAGGATGGTGTTCAGTGTCCTCTAAGCGCTGCCACAACAACATTGTCATATCCATCATTCATATCATCGGTTCAGCAGTCCGTTTCTTCTTGCATGCGAAGAGGGGGCTGCAGAGATAACGAGTTTAATCCCAGAAACCAGAGCTAAGAGAGAAAAGCAGGATGAGGCTCCACTCCAGCTTGAGCATTTCTTAGCCTTCTGCATTTCTGGTTGCTGAATTTGCCGAATTTCTGCACTTGCCTGTTGGAAGCAGCCTGAGGACCCTTGTTATTTTGCACAGACCATCCTGCAGCCTTTAGGGGCACGTTCACTCCTCGCTGCCATCTTAAGCCCATCTGAGAATAAGATAAAATTCTCTGTCCCCTTTTCTCTCCCACCTCTCAGAAGAAATTTTCCTAACTTGCTGTCTGATGAGGCCACTTTTATTCTTTTTGGCCATCTCCTAGAGGTGAAAATGGGACCTCTGCTGAGCATCATCATCCTAGGTTCAGGGCTTGTAATGAAAACCTGAAATTCCTTCTATTTAAGGCCAGGGAGGTGCCTAATGGACTAAACAGCCTGAGAGGTGGCAGGAATGACTGCTGAGAAGCACTGTGGCAGCCGGCAAGGTCCACGTGCTGACCTAATGTCCGCAACAGCCAGCAAGCCCTGTGGACCTCAGGCATGGAACAAACTCCCCTGATTTGCACTTTGTCCTCCTCAAGCTCATATTCAGCTTTTCCCTACCTACAAGGCCAGTGAAATCACCAGATTTCTGCAGCTGCCCTTCACCTTCATGGATTTTCACCTCTAAAATAGGGATCCTCCTACTGAGACCTCTGTATTCTGCAAACTATCGGCTACAGATATATAGTCGTTTGCAGCCAGTGCTGCCTTCCCCCCACCGGTGTACAAAGGCAGTGGGACACGAGCAAGCTCTGCCCCCAGACTCGATGCTCCCAGTCTGAGGGTGAGCCCAGTTCGAGCATCGCACTGGCAGGGCAGCACTGGCAGCATCGTCCCTGCCCCTGCTGAGAACACCAGGGGGGAGATGCAAATTTGCAAAAGAGCAGACATAAAGCCAATTTTAAAATGAATGTTGGCCTCAGACTAACAGGGAAAATGCACCATTGGCTTTGATTTTTAAACACATTAGTTCTCTCAAAGCCTGAATCAACGGAAAAAGGAAACTGAGCGATGGATAACCCTTTACTTGCTTAGGGATAGGATTTATCCTTACTCTGTCTGGCAAGAGTATGGCTTGCTGTTGGGTGACTGTGTGCTATTGCATTTCCCTCTCAGCAGCTCTGCCTGCTCCCATGTCCCAGGTAACCACCAGGGTGGTCATATACTAAAAGTAGGTACCAGCATGCTCTGGATTGGTGAGAATTGTAGAATCACAGAATAGTTTGGGTCAGAAGGGACCTTTAAAGGCCATCTAGCCCAACCCCCCTCCAATGAGCAGGGACATCTTCAACTAGAACCGGTTGTTCAGAGACCTGTCCAACCTGACCTTGAAAGTTTCCAGGGATGGGGCATCTGCAACCTGTGGGCAACCTGTGCCAGTGTTTCACCACCCTCATTGTAAAAAGTGTCTTCCTTCTATCTAGTCTAAATCTATCCTCTGTTAGTTTACAAACCATTACCCCTTGTCCTATCGTAACAGGCCCTACTAAAATGTCTGTCCCCATCTTCCTTATAAGCCCCCTTTAAGTATTGAAAGGCCACAAAAAGGTCTCCCCAGAGAGAAGCATCCATGAAAAATCTCAGAAGGTCTATATGCACTTGTATTTCAAAATAAAACAAAATAAGGAATTTCAAAATTTCCACAGAAGCGCAATGTTAAGGAGAAAAAGATTGCTTGAAAGCAATCAAAACATTTCATTTTGATAAAAGTCCAAATACTCCAATTTATTTTATATGCTGATAGAATTGAAGCTACAGTTTCCCAAAGAAAAGTCAAAATGATCCAATTCCAACAAGACACTGTGAGCTCATAAGATATCGTTTGAACAAAATGCCACTGAAATTGAGATATTCCCACAAGAAGTCAACATTTTGAGGAGATGACATTTTTTCCTGATGGGGAATATTCTGACTGGCGGCATTTAGCAGTTCGTCTTTGCACTTTGCCTGCACAACTCAAAGGTGTTTTTGTGGAAGGACAAATGCCACGTCATGAAGGAGCCGAAATCCACCACGTTAGAGAGGAGACACCTGCTGGGGACCGAGCTTCCTCCTCGTGCTGCTGAGGGTTGACTCATGAAAGCAAGGTCGGTCTCGGTGTGCGAAACCTCTGCCGAGCAGGCTGTAAGAATTAGTCATTTTTCCCCTCTATCCCTCATTTATCAGCCTCCATCTGGTTATCTTTTGTGTGGATCACAGGCACTTCTGTTGCCAAAGTTTGCAGAGCACTCCTCTCTGTTATGGCTCGCTCGGTGGCAGGGACCGGAGGCGTTGATGCGGCAGGGCTCACCGATAACAGCATCGCTTGGGAACGTGCCGAGCACTTTCCTTCTGCCCTGTACAAAAGCAGCCCGACGCCGGGTACCTGCACGCACCGAGCTCCACGTGCACGGCTCCCCGCTGCTTCCCCCCCATAAACCGTCCTCTGCCGGACAGAGAGCAGGGAGCCCGTTTGGGACCGGCGAACCGGCAGGAATTTAGCTCGCTTACGGAAGCAGCAATGGCCAATAGTACCGCGCTAATGAAGTGGTGGGTGACATGGCAGCATTTTAAAGGCCGTTAGGTATCTGCAAAATACACAGGTGCCCAAACCCTTTGTCGCAGCATCCCCAGCGCGGGAACGTGATTCAGCACGTGGCTGTCGGGAACACACCTGCTGTTCTAAAGCAAGATCTGAAGGAGAAACCTCCAGGCTCGCAGCCTGCTGAAAGCACCTCTCTGAGCTCGTTACCTCGTACCAGCCACGTGAACCGAGATCCGTCCCTACGGAGCGGAGAGACGGACAGCAGGAGATACGGACAGAAGAGGCGGGGATCAGCAGGCAGCTGCCATTTGTGGAAAACCCCCCGTTTTCCTGGTAACGAGACCTCTGCGGATTTGCAGCGAGGAGACCGTGTGGTCCAGGGCTGCTCAGGGTCAGCCAGGACACAAGGTGCAAACAGCTCTCTGAAGACAGGCAGTTCCTGCTCTTGCAAGGCACAAACCCATGGTCCTGCCTGGCCTGCATTTGTCACAGGAGGGAGGGGAAACCAGAAACACGGGACACATCCTTAATTGTGCCCTGCTACGAAAAAAATGGGATCTGTCTGTCTTCCCTGACTGGCTGAGCAGGGCTCTGCAAACAAGCTTTCTGGTGCAAAAGTTCACAGTTCCAGTGACACGTTTTATTCTGCCAGTGTTCTCCACTGCTGACCTCCAGATCGCTCTTTGCACAAGCCTTACTCCAGTAAGCACACATCCTAGGGCACGCTCCGGTAGCAAGCACAGGAACAGCAGAATACAAAACCAAACCAAATTCTCTTAAGCCTAAACAACTACTTCATGTCATCCAGCCAGCTCAAAGGCACCATAAAGGTCACCTGAGGCTTCAGGAGCTGAGCAAACTTGGTGCAGAGCTGAGACCTTCTGCCAAGCATGTTCCTGGATACACAATGACCTTCTCAGCTTGCAGCTCCCCAAACTTCATCGCCAATCGCTGCCTTTGACCAAGCCCAGGCTCAGAAGACCACAGGCAGGCTGGGCTCGGGAGGGCTGCTAGGATCACCCCCTCCCCGGGGCTGGCACCGCGACAACAAGACTTACCCAAGGTCCAGGGACAGCAAGGGGGAGATGCATCAGAGAGGGCTGAAGGAGGCAGATAAACTTCTGCTGTTGATGTGACCCCATCTGTGAGTCCTTTCTAATTAAAGCAGGGCTCACAGCCCAGCCGCACACACAGCCCTGCTGCTAATTAGGAACGGCTGAGCACTGACACATTAACCTCCCGGTCTCGAAACATTAACTTTACCAGGTGTAATACCTTCTAGCTGACATAAAGGTTAATAATCTGCATCCAAAACAGAATCCAGCTTGGTAAATACCCAGTTAACCGGGTTTTGTCAGAGGCAGCAGCAAAATGCAAGGTCTGGGAGGGCTGAAGGGAAGCCCCGAAAAGCTGGGTATGGTGTGTGCTGGCACGCACACCCACCGCGAGGGACAGCCCAGGACCTGGAAGGAACGGTCAGTGGAGCACGCAGGAGCGATGCCTTCAGAGGGCATCTGCGTAGGCTCCGACGCCAGCAGTAGCTAGGCTGAGGGAAAGCAATAAAACGAAATAAATAAAGGAATTCTTTGCTGTCAACGTTCAGCAAAATATTTTTTCCAGCTTTTCTCCCTCGCTCCCTCCTTCTGAACCGTTCACCAAAGGTTTCTGTTGTTTGAAAGTGAATTCAAAGCAACAGTGGTTGGATTCAAGTGATGTGCAGTAAAATGGAAGGGGTTTTTTTCCTAACTTTTAATTTTTGTTTTGCCCTCTGCCTTCCAGAAGAGGGAACTGGAACAGGGAAGGATGAAAAACGAAACGAACAAGGCATAACTGAATATTCAACTTGGTTTGAATGTAATTGCCTCATTTAGCATCATTTTGTAGAAAATGATTCTTTCCGTACAACAGATTTGAAACATTTAAAAATAACGGGTCAAAGAAGTGCTTACTTTCATTCTGACCAGTGCCACAGCTAGAACAAGTGGAAATGGGCATCATCACACTCTCATGAACGTACCACTCCGCTGGCCCGACCCCATGGCACTGGGCGCTTTGATGGAGATGAAGGGAGAAGCCTCCGCAGCTCTGGGAGCACGAACAGCTGCAGGGGCTCGGGGTGCTTTGCAGGGCTCAGCCACTTCACTCAGCCGTTGCTATTTTAGCTGAAAGCTCTTTTTTTCCCTCCGCAGCTGAACCGACACAAAGAGCGTCAGACACATTCGTCATCAACGAGACATCCAGCATTTTTCCCAACTGCTGAACTCATGTTGCCCCTGAGCTCCTCCTCATCTTACTGTCTTCCAGGTGTTCAAGTTCCCCCATTCTGCAACCATCCACGATGTCCTCGTTCTCCCTCTCCTCTTCTACAACCATTAATTAAACTTCATCTTTCCCTTTCCAAAAATCCGCCTTACCTTCTCTGTCACAACCACTTCTTCACCGGGACCTCTCTGAAGGCACTGCATGTGCACGGGGACACGTTCAGCCCCACTGCCGTTTCTAGCAAACTTTCAACCTCTGCATCAAATCTCCAGCCCAAAGTCTCAACTCTGCTTTTACTGAAACTGAAAACTTTCTGGGAGAGACAGAGTACCAGCCCAGCCAGCCAAGCTGGCAGAACCAAAGAGATCATCCAGTGAGACAGGAGAAGAATGAAAATAGTGTTTTTAATATCATTTACAGCAAACTTACAGTATGTATTTCACATCACATATTTCTAAACTGCTCATCTGGAAAATATAAGCTGCAAAAATACAGAACACAGTACTCAAAATATATCGAGCATGTGGTTTCTCTTTCTTTCTTTCTTTTTTTTTTTTTTTTTTTTAAATCAATTGTACAGCGAAACATTTACTTTTCCAAACCAGGTTTTGGTTTATTTCGGAAGTGCTGCTACACATCTGCAAAATTACCAGCAGTCACACCAGCACCCTTCAAAGACCTTTCCGAGGACCACTTTCCCTTGGGCACTGTAGGAAAAGACTCACCTACAGCCCGAGGCAGGGGAGAGGCACCTGGGCTCATCTAGGTCCCATGCACGCTGCTGTGGACCACCTGTGGAGATGTCCTACCTGGGAAGAACCTTCTTCACATACAACCACCCACAAATGCTGCTCTGCCTAAGTGACTATGAAGAACAGCAGCAATGGTATGAGGGACAAACGTCACTGCCTGGTCTGGTACGGAGGCAGGTAGATACTCCTCCGATATTGTGGACCCTGCACAGAGCTCTGCGGGGGAGTCTCGAGCCATAGGTGTCGCAAACTGCATGGGGTGGTCTTGTTCCTCCAACAAGACAATCAATGTGGAAGCACCCTCCACGCAGCGATGGAAGATTGCGTCTGCAAACCAGCCGCCAGAGAATTCCTGAGCTTCTGAAGACTGGACAAAACTCATCAAGATCCTAGTTAGGAGCTGCATCAGGATTTGGAGGGCAGGTGGCAGACCTGCCTCACTGAGATGTGTTAATTCCGTTATTACACCATGGAGAAACATGAGAATGGAGGAGGGAGTGGGTTAAGGAACAAAGTACGTTCCTAACATTCTTATTAGCCAAAAAAGCAGCCCCTCAATGTTTGCAAGAGCCACAGAGGGGCCAGCTGGTTGACTTAAGGACAGGAGAACTTTCCCAATCTGCTTTGAATTTTAAGATCTCAAGTTTGCTCAGCTGTAGCTGCTGCTGAGGGGGTGGAGAATAACCAGGTGACACAGGCAAGGCATATGATCCTGATCAACCTCTGCATCAGGAAAACAAGCCAAGAGAAATCAGCCAGACTAAAACTTTGCTTTTCCTCCATCATGAATGAAGCACAGCCACGGACCGGCTGGGCAGCAGTGTCACTTCTGCTCACAAACCCCGTCAAGTCACAAGCTGCTCTCCTCCTGCATATTTAAGCTGCCCCCCCCCCCCCCCCCCCCCAATCTGGCTGGTTTTCATACGGTGCTTGTGTCTCCTCTATACAAGGCAAAAGAAATTTTAACATTTTCTCATTGCCAGCATTTCCCATCTAATGCCATTTATGCATTTCTAGCTCACACGACCCCAAATGTCCCCGTGCCTGGAATGTGATATAAGTACATACAGCAGGGAAAAAAAAACATTTCTGCAGACCGCATTTGACTTGTATCAAAATCCTAACAAACACCACATTTATTGTACTTTATTTACATGGTAGTCACGTATAATATAATACAATACAGCGTTCCATTTGCAGTGGTAGGCACTATGGGTTTTAAAAGGTCACAGCTCTTCCCCCTCCTCCCATCCCCTCCCCTCCTCCCTACGGACGTGGTACCCACGCCAACCAAGAGCTCCCTTCTGCATGGTCCCAGCGCTGCTGCGGTTTTCCGCTGAACCCCGCTCTGAGACGGCTCCTTCCCAAAAGCAGACGATGGGAGCTGCTTTCACGCGCTAACACGGAGGCTCCCAAACTTTGGTGGTCACTGGCAACCCTTGACATTTGTCGGGGATGGTTATGCATAGCCTCATCACCGTGCTTTGCACCGAAAACACTGTGAAGGCAATGTGGGGCCGTAGCCGAGCTACAGACCTCTGAGCACAGCTTAGGGGCCACCTGCGATCGACAGAGCACAGTTTTGGTCCCACTGCGCGTAAGACTTTAGGAAAACGGCTGTGAGTCTTCAAGAGGGACCATCCTCCTCCGATCAGGCAGAAAGCATCGCGGGCGAAGAACAGGGGCATTTCTTCCTTTCAAGTTCACACAGTTAAGAGTTGTGAGGCACCGAAAACACAGCACTGAGATGTAGTTTACAGTGAGGGGTAAATGCACTGGTAGTTGTGCGACGCCACGCTGTAAAAGAAAAGGGTGTTGAAGGGCTAAGCTACACATGGCAGGGAAAGATGCCTTTTGCTGTCCTACCAACTGGCAATTTAACTGGGAAGAACTAAGACATGTTAGGCCATATGCAACTCTCCGATTCCCGAGAGATTTTTCCTTCCGATCTAAGAGCTGTGCAAACACTGCAAATAAAATTTGCACCACCTGCTTCACCTTAGTACCAATTTGTTTTTGTCTGGGTTCGTACCCTTCTTGTGTTTGCTCTCAGTAATTACTCAAATGAATGCATTAACTGGTAGGAACACAGGAAGAGGCAGAGAATTTCAAGCATCTGTGAGAGAATATTCCTGGAAAGTGGATTGAGCTGGAAGCCAGCGCTTTGGCTGTCCTGGAGCAGTGTATGTCCAGTGGCGCTCTGCCCACTGGCATTGAGCACAGATCCTCTTACTCAATTCCTAATCACATACTTTTCAACTAAATATTTGTACTGATGAGACAACTCCAGCCCAGGGAACTCAGGGAGTGGAAATATTGCCCATGATTTCTATGTCCAGTCAGAACAAACCAACGCATATGAATTATGAGAAAGCTTTTCTGAACCCGTTCAGACCACAGATGATATGCAGAAACGACCTTGCAAATACACTGGAGGCATTTCCTTGGTTTTCTCAGCAATTCACAAGGAAGAAATAAAAGGGAGAATTCATTTATGAAGTTGCTATAAATTATTTGCCGAGTTGGAGTTGACAAGTTTCTTATTGCTTTCTGCCATTTGCAGGCACCAACTTTGTGTAGAACAAGCCCAGTACTACAAAGTGTCATGGTATTGCTAATCTTTTACTTCCGTAGGGTGTGACACTCTGCTCTGTTGCACTTAATCTGAAGAAAGTGGGGGAAACATCGCAAAATCCTGTTATCCCAAAGACCCCATCCCTGGAGTCACTCCATTCACCAAACAAGCAAGGTTTTGGCAAGCGGAACAGCGTATACACTATGCACATCCTACAGTTCCACTCCTGCAGCCATCTAAACGGGTTCCTCTGTCCATGTGGTTTCTCCTGAATTTCCCGTGTCCTCTCAGGACTGAGGGATGCGCGTGGCCCAGCAGCTGTGACAAGACTGAAGCTGAAGGAAAAGTGGTCCACATTCACACTCCATCAAAGAAAACACCCGTATTGCTTCCCAGCAAACAGAGCCTCCTCCTGCTCCACTGGATTCAGGGAACAGACAATGGCCAAAGATTTTACTTGGCATCGCTAGTTAATAAAGAAGTACCTAACATCCAAAAACTGCTGAAAGGCCATTTTTCAGTGAAGCAATTGTATTAAGACTCAGATTGGCTAAAAATGTCAATGGAATAATAGAAAGCATCTTTTGCAGCCTAGAAGTAACAGACAGTGTATAAAAGCAGAACAAACTATAATATTTTGAGCATATGTAATACTAAGTGAGACCTGCTGGCATCCCAGGCAAATTCAAATGCCACTCAATAACTCTGAACATGTCGTATTGCCTTGGTAGAGCTGAGCTGTGCTTTGCCATGGGGAGGAAGGAAGAACTGTGGCTGGAGAAAGGACACTGATGGTCAGTTTGGAAGAAACGCCCACAAACCGTGGGTCTCGGGAGGGCAGGGCAGGTGAGTCTATCCAGGAGAATGGAAGGGTGGATAATCCTTTCAGGGACTCCAGCCACAATGCCCTGGTTGTTCCTTTCCTCTTTAGATCAATCTCAACTATCAGACAAGCGAAGCTGAGCCTGGCTCATGCCAAAGGTTCCCATCACACAATTGCCCATCTTAATAAACCGCTGCCTACATTCACACCGATTGTATCTTGGCTGCCTTGTGGGGACAGGGGAGTGGCATGCTGGAAGGAAAGGAGAATATCCAGAGCCTCCTGGAGTTGCTGCCAACAGAAAAAGCGAGTGACAGCAGTAGCATGGGATGTTGGCAGAGGTGAACTCAGATTTAGGCGGGAAAAGCAACTCCTAAAGCAAACGGGAACAGGTCAGTATTATTGCTATATTCAGGGGTGCTCTGCCCTACGCCCAGAAAGCCTGTGAGCTTTGCAGGCATTAATCAGATCTGTAGAGAGAAGAACAACAAACCTGCTTCTGTCTGCAAAGATAGTTCACTTGAAATTAGGGGGATAGATGAGCATGGCTGTGCCTAAAGGCAGAGTGGGAATAAGTCTGGAAACCCTCGTGAATAAAGAAACAAAGCTGTTATCACATCAGACCAGTGAAGCATTTGCATATGTCTTTAATACTGACAATTCCCCATGTCACCTGCCAAGAGCGAAACAAACATCACACCAAGATTGTCCAAGTCTTAAGAAAATACTGAGCCCAAGACACTCAGCTGTGACAAACTCTCACATGGCAGCAACAACCGTGGCTGACTCGGGGGCTAAAGCTTCACAGCGCTGGTAGCCTTCAGGCTGTCTTGGGTTTGCTGTGGAGTGGAACTGCTGGTTACGAGACGGAGCCGTCTGTCCGTCTCCCAGGACCTTGTTTACTGAGAAAAAATGTGTGTCTGACTGAGACACAAAGGTAAACCTGAAGTACATTTCCTCCAACAGCAATCTGAGGAACACAAAACTGATGGGAATAGGAGGGACTCCAAATCTCATTCATTACCCTAATTTTTAATTTTTTTTTTTTTTCCCAAGAAAAAAATGCCAAGGCATCTCAGCCATTTGGAAATACTCCAATCACTTTCCAAATGTCTGCAGACCAACAGTTCAATTCTGAAGCATTTTGAAGCATAGCTAACTCAGCTAATTGAAGGTAATTCCTCTCTGCATCTTTCCCTTTTCACCTTCCCAGCAAGGTGAGACCCAACTGAGATTAATAATAGCAGCACTAAATAGTTCAGTGCATCTTGCAGGGGTATGGCAGTGTGAGGCCCCTGTTAGTTGAATTCCTAAGGAATGGAAGGTTCGTCTAGGTAATTCAAGTGATTGCGGTCCCACTATACATCCAAGATGTGCTGGGCAAAGTCAGAAAAATGTATGATTTCAATGTGTATAAAAAGAAGATTGTGAAAATGCATCCCCTTGTTGACAAGGATGCAAAGAAACCGATGGGACCGATGCAAGTGTCATCTGCACCAATTTTAGATTGGGGTCCCCTTCTGATGCCACTGGGGCGACGCCAAGGTGGCATCTGTGCAAGGGAAAGGACACCCCAACCTGAACTCATGCAAGGCAACTGGGCAATCCCATGGAGGCTGCTAGATCTCAAGTAGCTTATTTTTTTCAAACATCCCATTCCTTAGCAGACAGCCATGCAGGGAACACAGTGCTTGGAAATGTCAAAACAACATTTTTGCTGAGACTGAGGTCTCAACAAAACCCTGAATTTCAATGCCCCTGAATACGGAGAAAAAATTCCCGACATTGGATCTGGACTGCACAGCTCAGACCATGGCCCTGTTTCTGTTCCCAGGAATGGGCGTTTTTCTAACTCCATCCTCCTTCTTAAGTTTCCTGCACGGTTAAGGCAGTTGCGGGATGGAAGCGAAGTGCTGACAGGCGAAGGCCCATACTGCAATTTGGGAAGTGGAAGGATGTCTGAGACTCTTCATTCGTTGTTCTATAACAAAAGCTGGGTCGCAGGCAAAACTGGCTTCTGGGTTTGAAATCAGAAAAAAAACAAAGAGCCTGCTGGGATGGATGAAGGTTTTGGTCTGTGTGTCTTCTTTAAACTAAAGCTCTGTTCTTGAATCTGTACCAAAGCACTGACAGTAAAGCCCTTCATGATGCAGGCATCTGATACATCCTTAAAAAAAAAAAAAAAAAAGAGTGGGATGGGGAGAGAGCATTTCAAAAGTTGCATTTTTCAAACGAAATAAAACAACGATCATGCAGGAATTTGAAGTTACAGCTCAAAAAGAATGTAAGTAACCCCCTTCAACTGCATCTCCCAAACATACCAAGAGAAAAGATTAAATGAAAAAAAATAAACAAAACTAAAAATAAAAATGTTATGTGCCCTGGAATCCTCTTTCTGTAACTCCGGTCAAGCGGGACTTTTGACTGTACTGACAAACCTCAGCTCTTGAACACCGGGAGTTTGTTTTGCATCATGTCAGCGTGCTATTCTCCTTCACCTTGGACTTTCAGAGAGGAAAAAAAAAGAAATTGTGAAAGGGGTTATAGAATTTCAAGCAATCAGGCTTTTAGAAAGTTTCTATTCTGTGACATTTGTGGTCGAGTCTGAATGTGTGTGTATAGTATAAAATTATGAGCTAACATTTGAAAAGACAGCAGTCTAAGTAATAAATTTTCAGAATGAAGAGAACTGTACAGAATGATTTCAAAGGCTTATACTTGACAATTATACATATTTTATGAGACAGTTATGCACCCTGTGCCTTTTTTAAATTCATTGTTTTATGGATGCAGTATCTCTATTTTAGCAGACAGGATATACTAAACCCATCTAATGGTCTAAAAAGCATCATTTACCACTCAACATAACAATGGCACTGCATAGCTTAATAACTCTTTTTTTTCCTTAAACTCCTTCATTAATCAAGTGATTCTTCACATGGCTGAAAACCAAGAATCAAATATCTGCAGTTACAATATTTGTTGAGTATTTGGCACAGTGGAGTTTATTTGATACACCCCTTCTTTTTTTTATGCCCTTAGTGTTGCTGAACATATAATGCTGTGCATAAATTACAAACACACATGTAAAGTCAGTGACGTGGAAGCAGTTTGATACCCCACACCCATGTTTCAATGCCTAGACAAGAGCAAAGTCTGCTAAAGAGGTGTTGAACGTGAGTGGCAAGTTATCAACCCTCGGTAATTGTGCCTACTCTGGGGTGTCCACTGCCAGCAATGGACAAGGACTTGGGGAAGATCAGCCCCTCCGCCAGCTGCATGGAAGTGACGTCCAGCATTCGGTTCAACGCGTCAGGTTAATTCTCCAAACATCTGCAAGTTCACAACAGCTTCAAAATACAAACAAAAAAAAAAAAAAAAAAAAGGAGCTTTTTGATTATGATGCTAACCCTTAAAACCCTTCTGACATTTAGTCCATTGGAAATGGGTCTGGTTGCCGAGGAAAACTCATCAAACACAACCAATTTGTATTGCTTCCCAGCAGGAATGTTTTGGGAAAGAAAAAAAAAAAAAAAAAAAAAAAAAAAAGACAGGCACGCAAAATAAGCCTGACCCGATGCTTCTCGAAATCAGATGAAAGCTTCCCCATGACTTTTGCAGGCTTAGATAAAACCGCATTGCAAGAGCAAAGCCAAATCTGCTCCTGCGTGGGTGCCTCTTGAGGGTCCGAATGAAAATTTCAGAGGTGCTCAATGCTGGCCAGCCTCTGCTCCCATAACCCAGCCTTCCATAGGAACACTATTTGCACATCTAAGGGCAAAACGTGGCCTCCAGGAGGGGAGATTATTCCACCTTCCTCACACGGCTTCCACTGAAGTCAATGGAATTTCTCAGGTGAAAAAAAATATCAATTGTGAGGGTTGCAGGATTAAGGTCGGTATTCCTTTCATCTTGTACACACGCACGCGCACACTTACTTTAAAGAAAACATCCACCACACAATTTCTAGATTGCAAATTATATATATATATATATCTTTAAAAACTGGAGAGAACATAAACAGCCTCTCCATATATATATATGTATTCACTGAGTCACATAGAATATGAAAAAAACTATATTATGTAAATCATCATATTATCTATAATTCTCCAACTGACAATTGTTTTTCTAGAGACACAGTGCATTCGTTCTCTTTTTTAAAAACATATTATGTGTCTTCATTGGCTTGGTAGCATATTAGAATGAAGGCGTATGGATAAAAAACGCAGAGGATTAAACAAACCCCTTGAGTCACGTTATGTTTGGGTGAATTCAACAGGATCCTTCCCCAAACTAGCATAAATAAATCCTCCCTATGGAAAAGTGTCAGCGATTTAAGGGTTAACATAGATTTGAAAATAAGTTTTAAAAAAACCTTATTAGAGGACTACACAGACAAGTATTTGGAATTCATCCCCCTTTAAAAATGACAGCACGTTTGGCAAGTGTGAGCAAACGTCTTGAACTTTACTGGGTTTGAGGGATCTGAGCGCGGCTATTCACAGACAACCACACAGCTGCGATCTGCGAATAAGCCTCGGCAGGAAGGACTCGGATACCTCTGACAGCATTGCTCGCCACCTGGAAGGCTTCCAGCAGCTTTCAAGGTATTTATCGTGGACTCGTGGCTGGTGACAGAGTGTGACCGGTGAACAACTCCAGCACCGCTCCCTCTTTGCCGTCACAGAGCACAGCACCCAGACCGGCTAACCCTTCAGCCCGCGCTGCGGGGCTGCACGTATCCCTGGGGCCCCGTTTGCAACCCCAAAAGCCTATTCCGGCGTTGCTGTTATCACCTTGCTTTCTGCACGCCTCATGACCAAGCCTGTCCGTTTGCCGAGGTCTCCGATGAACCTCTGCAGATGCTCTTCTTGGAAGCTCGTACTGTCATCAAAGGGGCTGGTACCCAGCCACAGTGGCTCCCCGCTTCCTCCCATCACCCCGCAGGATTTCAAAAGTGATCCCGTTAAAAGATGCTGTTCTCAGGAATCCTGGCTGGGTCTGACTTTGAGAAAAAGACAAAAGTTTCCCGTGTCGCCGTTGTTGTTTCGCAGTTGTGTTTCTTCATTCTCGCTCTCTTCTTGGTTTTATTAAAAAGGACCCTTGTATTATTAATATAGTTCACCCCTCCACAGTCACTATAAAACAGACTCCATATTTTCACACCACTCATGATCTTCAAGGTTATAGATAAATTTTGTCCTATGTGGTTGATTTTGGGGCACCGAGTCCCGCCCCAGATTGTCTAGGGTGAGAGTAGAGGCAAAAAACTCACTAGTGCTGAGACCACCTTCGTGGTTCTTGATGTATCTTTTATAGTTTTTCCTCAAGCACTGCCAGGTGGTTGTATATAAGATGAATGCAAAAGACTTCAGGGCTATAGCAATACTAACGTACAGGTATCTATAGACCACGTTGTCATACAGCGCGCAGGCTCCTTGCTCGCCACAGAACGTGCTCCAGAACAGACATGTGGAGTCAATTCCAGCCCCAAAGATCAGTGGAGGTGGGATAAAACCTGTCAAAACAAGAGACAAATCATGCTTTTATGACCCTTATGATAAAGAGAGATGATGTGATTGCAATGAATGGAGAGAGGATACTTTATCAAGGTTAACAGTCCCAGCTGCAGCCTGTGATTCTAATTTTTTAAGTCCTAAATCAACCTAAACAAAGTCTGTGGATGACTTTTTAGCTTGGACTTCAACATCTACGGAAGAGATTCCTGCTGATATCAACAAGCAAGGAAGGATTTTACTCAAGTTTAAGTGGCTTTTATTAAGCTTCTCGTTTGCCTAATGAGACTGAGTGGAGGGGTAAATGAAAGAGGAGGAGGAGGGCAGGCTGGCAGCTTGCTCTCTGTTTAGGTATTGGTAATTCTGCACCCTGGGGAGTTCATCTGAAGGATGTCACAGGACTCCAGTTCAGAGCCTGAAATCACCTGTGGCACTGAGGTCTAGTTCTGGACCTTTCCCTGATACAGAAGAAGGTTTTCTCTGGGTCTAAGGAAAACAAACAATAGCCTCTCATAGATGCCAAAGATTAAATCTGAAAAGAAGGGAAATTTTCACTGCACCATTAAATGAAATATCACAGCAGGATTCTCCCACAGCCACTCCAGCTAACTACTGATGAGCGTTTCTCAATCATACTTTGCAGCAGAGCCGCAATATTAAAGCAAAGTAATCACTCCAATCTCATTTAACTAATAAAGACAATGTTTTTCTTCTCTGCTTTTCCCCATCCTACAGGGATATCGTAGAGGCCCCCCATTTCACATTACCCCGACGGTGGTTAGGACATCCACGTTCCAGCTTTGAGCACCCCCACCAGCACGCGTGCACCGAGCGTGCAGCACTCAGAAGAAAATGTGGATTTTCTACACGTGTAAACCTTTTCTCTTCCTTCTGCTATATTTATGGGGGGAGGCTGGAAGCGGATAAACCCTGGAAAAAAACCCTGTTCAATAAAATCATTGCTGCAGGTTAAGAGAGCAAGCACAGGATGGAATGGAATAGCAGCTGGGCACAACATCCCCTCAACAGGATCACTCCATTCATAGGTGCTGTGATGCCCGAGACTCTATAAATACATGCGTAGACAGACAGACACAAGGATTGCAGTTTCTAGACAGAAAAGTGTTTAATCTTGGATTCAGTTTCATCATTAACCTGGATTTCCACACGTAAAAAAGATATCTTCCTTCAGCTTGTCATGAACAAAGTAGTGACATTCAGGACATATATCCCAAGACTACAAATGAATTGGTTGTCTTCACTGTTCCCTGTGTTAAATGAGATCTCTTTATTTTATTTTGTCGATGTCTAAAGCTCTTCAGATTTTGTTTGATCTTCCTTATATGTTAATAGATGCAGGAGTTAAGAAAGGCTACATGGGCTTTTGGTACTCATCTTAACCAGTCATTAATAGCACAAATGTAATAAATAAAAACAGATGATACAAAAGCGAGACAATCTTAGTTAAAAACACTAGTCCCAGTCATCACATCTAAAAACCTGCTTATGTTCTGGAAAAAATGTCAGTGCCAGCTCCCTGTTTGTGATTTCAATGCCCGGAAATTCCAGACTGGGCTGGTTCTGCCTCTAAGCCAAAAGACGCTTGTTTTTTTTTTTTTTTTTTTCCCTTTTTTGAAACCTGTGGGCACATGCACATTCTACCTGGAATTTAAAATCTCAAGCCAAGATATTGTGCTGCTGAATGCAGTTTGCGTGCCCAGTGCTGCACTGGCGCTGGATGCCACCGAAGGGGGTAACGTCCAGACGTGGCAGTGACGGAGGAGGCAGGAGCCACACACTTTCTGGACTATGGGAAAACTGTATCTGGATCATAATTTTGAGGTGTGAGCCCCTACTTGTTACCATGCTGAGAGATTTTGATACAAAGGTCTGGAGTTGCACAGGCTGAACTTCAGAAAGAGCTATCATCCCCATCTGCTGGCTTCAGATGGCTTTCCAGGTTTTCAAGATAATTTGGCCTGGAAATTGCTCCTCATAAGACTTGAGGAAGGACCTGTTTTCACTCCAAAGCTACACCTATGTGAAAGCAGGAATGGATGTGGAAACCTTGAAGAAAAATATATGGAAAACCTTTAGCAACCAGTCAGTGTTTCAGGTCATTTTTATCAGAGGAGAGGACAAGAGACTCACAGAAGCAACTTGGTGCCTAGACCCTGTGAGACAAGGGAGTTGAGGGGTTGCACTGCAGATTGGGAAGTCCTTCTGCGAGAGAAACACTGTGTTTTTGTCACGTTGGAAGAAGAGAGGCAAACAACATGGACTCGTAGGAAAAACAAAAGCAAGTGCCCTGCTAAGTGGAGGCTTTGCTAGGATGCATGGTAGAACACCATCCAGAGAGGATGCGTCCGGGATCTTACAGCTCTAAAACTCTTTGCCGTTCCAGACATTTCCATTCCAAACCTTTGGCTCCAATGGCACTGCTTTACTCTCTTCTCTGAGAAACCGCAGTAGTGCCTTTATATGAAGACACCGTTACGCTGCCTTCTCACAGCACAATTCCTATGGAATAAGATAATACATCCAGGAGGATAACGGGTGAATTCAGTTGTGTTTCATGTTATTACAGTGAATATTAAAGAGATTCAATCATGTTTTACCTCTCACTGCAAAGTGCTGCAAAAATTTCTGCTATATATATATATTTCATTGCAGAAACTGTAGGGCTCTATAAAAAAGCTGCTTCTGTCTTAGTGAAATCTATTAGCTACGATTGCACCTCCGGGTCTCATACCTCCTATATTTAATACTCTCCTTTGGTTCAAGAAACAGCTATTATCACTCTCTTCTTAAGTCAAAGCTTAAAGGTGAACTGAAAAGCTTTTAAAATAAATCAGTAAAGCTATTCTCAAACCTCAGGTTGTTAAGGGCAAGATTTGGATACCCTTGCTCATATTGAAAAGTACCTCTCTCTTCGTTTTCTGCGGGTTCTAGCTACGTTGCCGATACGTTTCAGGATGTATCGTCTTATTTCATGGGAATTCCTTAGTGACAGAGCAACATATAAAGATTTGAGTTTAAATTCTTACTATGGCTTCTTTATTGGAAGGAAAAAAAAAAAAAGATCTATTCAACTTAAGCATACACGGCTGAGCCTGGTTTTAGAGGAATTCAAGATGCTACTATCTCAGGAGGCTTCTCTCTCTTGAGAAAAGAGATACAACCTCCCCCCTTAAGTACTTTTTTCCTTTGGAAACAACAGCCCACAGCCATCCCCCTCGTACCCTTGCCTGCTGACACTCCACGTTCGGCCCGCGAGAGCTGAAGACAGGCCAAAACCTGAGAGCAGCACCAACAGCTAAAGAAAATGCTGTCTTTGCAAAGCTGGAACCAGAGCTGACCCAGGTCAACCCCGAAGCTTCTCTCTGAGCTGTCTGAGCTCTGGATAAGATTACTTCACGGAGTTTTCTGTAGGACTGCAGCTACTTCACCAAAAGCAATGTAAATCTAATCGGCTTTATTGTAAACTGGTCTGGGACCACCCTTTCCCTTTCAGCTAATGGGGAATAAGGTGCTACAAAAAATAAGTAAATAAATGAGGTCACTTATTCAAAGCGACGTATGATACTGTTGGATTTTTGGTCCCATGCTTCCTAGTGTCTTGCTGTAGCCTGAGATGGCATTTTACTCTCCAGCTCATTTCTTTGAGACTTGGGGGGCATGCAGGGAAGGTACTGCCCATGCCCTGATGAAAAAAAAAAAAACAAACCAAACAAGTGAATTCCACCCCCACACCACACAGAAATCCCGTGCATGAGACGGACTCACACAATGATGGATCAGAGGATTTTTCCCTGAATCACTGAAATTAATGAGCTGAAATACAGGAGCTTTAAAATAGGAGCCACCTCTTCAAAAGGGGAAAAAAAAAACCTCCACCCAGAAACAAGAAGCAGGCAAACAACAACCTGGTGCGTTCCTTTTAATTCATACACGAGAAGTACGGACTGGTCCAGAGGAACAGCCGTATGCATTTTAATGGGATATTAACCCACAGGAGGATACAAGGACTCAGGCTGTCTCATTTTACTGTTTTCCTTTCCAAGAGACTCAAAGGATGGGACAAACACACCATGCAACGCAGGTCCTGTCCCTCAAAGGGGGAGGGAAATACATATCCCTCTACTTCAGCAATATGCAATACAGCAGTAATTTTGCAAGCTGCTGACGTGTTAATAACAGCTATAGAAGAGTAACTGGTTGCGTGGGACCATGGCAGAAACGGTCATTTCTCATGCAACACCGCATTTTCTTCCATTAGCACAATTCAAATGGCAGGAAAAGTGCCTTCAGGAGCCTTGACCTGATATCCTTCATCGAGAGGGCTCAGACCCCATTGTGTCAGACCCCACTCATGACAAACGCAGCACCGCATGGAGTAGAAATCAACTTTTTGCATGTTAAAAAATACAGTTTTCCGCGAGGGAGGAAAGGATGGGATCGAAGGACATGAAATTTTTATACCTACCTAGCAAACGGAGAAGCAGGAAAAGCACCCCCAAAGCATAAGACTTGAGTTCGGGGCTCACGGTTCTGGAGGGAGGAAGGAGGGAGGGAGAGAGTGAAATCGATTCTTGTTGTTCTGCTTTGATTAACACACCCTGTGGCCATTCTGTGCTGTCAGCCACGATGCCACCACCACCTCTTCAAAAAGTCATTAATGGGGTTTTTCTTCTCCCTTCGCCTGAACTGCCTACAGCCCCAAAAGTAATTGCGTCGGTGATAGGTTCAGGAATTTAGCTAAGTCATTAATAACAACAGCTAATCCTGTCGTTAGATGGGGAAAAATGAAATTCCCATCCCAGTACATCATCATTTACAAGCTCCCCATCACGCTTTCAAGGCTGCAGATGTTGAGAATTGGAGGGAGAGAAAACTTTTGGTTCTGAAACTTCCCCGACTGCTGGGAACAAGAGATGGGAGGGAGGATGAGGGACCGAAAGGTTCGGTCAGCCTGTTAAATCAGGACTCCCAGTGAGGAAGCGCTCAAGAAGACTACTTTTCATGGGCGTGATTTTAGCATGCAATTTTTTTTTTTTATGCTGGGAAGACAACAGTTGCACCGCCTTTTGCTACAAACGCAACCCACTCTATCGCGTCAGTGTTATCCTTCAAAGGTGCTTTAAAAAATAATTCATGGCTTTCTAATTTGCTTTGCTCAAGGATGCTACCGGCTAAAGTCATCCTCTTGGGGTAGGCTCAGCAAAGCCTTTAGAATTTCAGATATCATTAATTTGGTCCTAAGTCTTATAATAGCATTTTATTTCCCACGGTACATAAAGGCTGGGAAAGCAGGACAGTGATCCCCATATGACTAGATTCATCACACAGGGGAACTTTAAAGGCCTAAGCTGCCTCTTCCACTAGCTCCTTACAGAGGTCTGCAGGCAGCACTGCTCGTGGCATCCATGGTGGCAGCGGTGGACCTTCGTATAAACACATTGGAAGGGCATCAGACAATACCGATAAAACATCCAGAATCAGCAATAGGTTTTAAGTTAAGAAAAGACCATTCTGATCACCTGCCTTATGTCATGCGTTACACAGGCTGCTTAACACCATACCATGACTCCTGCATGACGCTTGTGACCCCTGGATGAATTTCAGCAGGGTTTTCAGGCAGACCCCCTGGCTCAATATAAAGCCTTTATGCCAGGAAGTATCTGCCCTTGGAAAAACGTTTCAGTGGTTAATGGCTTGGCTCAAATAGGACGCTACAGTTGGGTGGGAAATGAAGGAAACAGAAGGAGCATTAAAGTTTATTTTATGGAAAAAATAGATTATCATGTGAAATATTCACAGTGGGTTTTTAATCGGTGGTGGTGTCCTTTTTATTTAAGACCAAAGTGAATCCCCGTACCTTAGGGTGGATTAAAAGTTGCCACCTGGAGACATTTCCTTTTCTCACTGTCTACAGCAGAGAAGAAATGGCTTGCCTAGACAAGACATCTGATTTGTAGACACTGAAGTTCATTTTTAAATTAACCACAGGAGCTGCAGATGCCACTTGTCACTGCCATGGACACCAGGGACACACTCACACGCCAAAACTTTCTTTTAGCAATCCAAGATGGCAGTTGCAAGAGAACATGAGGTAGTCTACGGCGAAGCGCTCTTCCCTGTATATTTTAGTAGCTATCAGTGATTCTGAGGTGAGTGTAGTTACTAATTTGGATGTGAGAATTGTTTATTTCCTACAGCTGTGAACTGAATATTTTTAATATTCCCTTCACTTTTCTTATTCCCTTTGTATTCTTCTTCCTGGCTGGCGAATGGCTTATCTCATTTGAAGTCAACACCAAGACGTCTCCATTCAGGATCCTACAGGTGCTGGCAGCTCCCTTGAACAAAGAACTCTTGAAACTTCAAATTACTTTTGCCACAATATTTATCAGGAGAAATTTGATTTCCCTTTAGCTACTGTAGATGCAAAGAGAGAAACGAACTAGTAGGTGGAATATCTCATTTTGTATCCTGCAGGGAGACATGCCCTCACAGAGCTGTTCTGTCCAAGATCCACTCAAGAATGTGTTTCTAAAACAGACCTTATTGATTGAATTTTATTGGAATTTTCCAGGCAGCAGAATGGATCTGCTATTTATGCCTCTGGTTATTATTCTGAGTAAGTGACAGCCCGGACAGACAAGTAATTCTGGATAAACGTGGGCTTAGATATATACGTATATCATAAGGTGAAGTGTTCCATGTGTCTGGAAATAACACAAGGTCAGTTATTTGAATTAGCTACTTTTGCCCACCTATTCATGTTGGTTCAACTCAGAGATGTCCTTCAGACTTTCAAGTTCTTTCTGTTCTTGGACTTGGTCCAGGGTGAGAGAAGTTAAACTCTAGCCAGGGGGTTATTGACCAAAGCTAGCCTATGCTGCAGCCTTTCATTTTCCCACAGTTTCTATGATCTCCAGACCATCTCTAAAGGTATCTTACTAAGCCATTATGTGCTGTGAACATGGGGCTGCAATTCTGCCCCTTTCCTGATGCAGCTGTAACATCCTTACTGCTTGGACTGGAAACTGCACATCTGCATTCTCTTCCTATGCTAATCCCAGCCTTGGTAAGAACAAGCTTGCCACCCTTCTTTGCACCATCCCTGCAGGGATCTTCTCTGTGTGCCAGCCCAGTCCCTCCCCACTCCCTTTTTACCAAAACTGTACTTGAGCAATTCCCGTATTCTCTCTAGCAGGTCAATACTGTAGGCACTGAACTTGGTAGGGCCATGCCATGGACGAACCAGGTGCTACCAACAGAAATAGTGGCTTAGAGAGGCACTGATTTAATTAACGCTTGAAACAACCGGGGCTGAAATTCAGGCAGGACAGCTCGGGCTTTCACTCCTGCCTGCATGTAAAGGCAGTACCGTAGGAGAAAGCCTGTGCCCATAGCTCCTCATTTGCTGAGGAGGTTCAAAATCTTTTGAAAATATGGGCAGCTCTTTCAAGGTGTCTCCACCAGAGAGTGCTCAGTCAAAGGAGGGTTTTCTGATGCACTGAACCAAAAAGTCATTGATACGGGGACACTCAGCCAAAATGGCAGAGGCCGGGAGCTGTGTGGGACCCTCGGCTCCCTGCAGCTCCCAGCGGTACCCCATGGTCCCCCCCAGCCCTACTTCCACCCCAAGAGCAGCCCCCAATGAGCTCATCGCATCCTCCCGGCAGCGGTCCTACCTGATGAGTATGATGACTGATGGTGTCTGCGCCATGGCCCCGATCATGCTGCAAACACACATCACGCAGAGGAATGTCAAGAAGGCCTCTTCGCAGCCGGGACTGGGGCATTTGCCGGGAACGACGGTGGCATTTTCGGCAGGGACCGAGGTGAGGCACGAACAGCCACTGAGGTTCTGCGGAGGAGCACAGGGGTTTAGGGGAAGCAGGAGCCGCGGTCCCCACCACCTGCCCTCAGCGATGAGGGCTTGCCAACAGCAACTCTACATCCTCTAATGGTCAATTAAGTAACTCCTATGTGCTTATCTGAGGGGGGTTTGGGAAGGATTTCAGAAGCACGGCAGCTCTGATGCATGCTACCAGCAAGCGAAAGATGTCCCTTGGCTTGTTTCTTTTCTTCTGCTCCTTTCAAGTCTCTCCCATAAATGTCACTGCGACAAAATTATTACCAAGTTATACCCCTTTGGAGGAGAATAAAGAAACGATCTGTGTCCCTGTGACAAGGAAGCTCCCCAAATTACGGTTCTAATTACTTTGTTATTTACCTCCATCCTCTTGGCTGTTGCAATTAAACCGAAGTACATTAAAAGCCGGCAAATCTGCAGCCCTGTTGTTGACTGTGGGTTCGGTGCCTGCTTCCAGCACCCTAAATGCCGGGAAGGAGCCACCCACGATGGGTGCTGCGGCTCACCAAGAGCTGAACTATCACAGCTGAACTGCCAGCACAGACACTGCTGGACTCAAGTGCACTACGAAGCTAATAAATGACATCTGGTTCAGAGGGATTTGTGTTGAGCTAAAAGCTGAAGTCAGGCGAGATAAACTTTATCAATATGTGATCAGAAGGAGGGCGAAATGACTGCATTTTTCTTTGATCTCTCCAGCAAGTGCAGGATGTGAAAAGGAGCTTTGTTTGCCAGTCACAGATTTAGGGTTTGTTTTTTTTTTTTCTTATTTTCAACTCACCCTCCTGGATTTCTGAGTGGGGGATGTAAGTGCAATTAAGGCGCACAATACTACCAAGAAATCCCTTAACGAATACAGAACGAAACGATCATAAATGATTCATGGCTTGTCTTCATCAGCCCGCTGGGTTTGCAGGTCACATGTTTGTAAGAGGAGTAACGCCATAAAATAAAACATATTGAAAAACAGCTAAATCTCCTCCCCTTCCCCACTACCACGTTCAAGCAGAAATTCCTTTGCTTTTCTGCTGGGGTCCCCTTAGGACCACACAAAAGCACGCTTTCTGGTCCACTGCCTCCAAAGATAAGGATCCGCAGGGATACTACTCCAGCCTTTCTGACACCAATCTTTCTTCTGCATAGGAGTCAAATGATTTTCTTCCAAGTAAGTGCACAGAGGGCAAGAGGGACCGCAGTGCAGAACTCCAGGAGAGCTGGAGTAGACATGCAGGTGCCTTTCTGGCTGGCGAGCAATAATTAACATAACAAATTCCTGTGCTCTGAGTTAGAAGCTGCCACCTGAAGGCTTCGAGATGGTGACAATTAGCACCACTGCAGTGGTGTTTGCAGAGAGACAACAGGAATTTGTAGTTCCTGGCTCTTACTGCAGCGCGTTGCTAGCAACCAGCCTGGACACAGCCCTGTGGATTAAAACCCATCTAAGTCCAGGAAAGTACATACCTGCATGGAAATATCCTGGGACAAAACTCCCATCATGGCAAACACGCAGAACTGGCTGCTTATTTCCCATGGGCTCTCATCAGTGGAGGGAAAGTACCCATTTCTGGCAACGGTGGGGCAAATTCTCCTCCCATTGGTGTGATTTTTTTTACAAACCAGGAGGCAGGTCCCTACCTCCGTTGCCTGAAAATCTGCCCCTCAATCCTCTTTTTCGACCATTTTGCGCCACGGTGCTAACCCAAAGCAGTGTGAGCAGTTTGTACCAACTACACCTGCTTGCTTAGGGCTGCACCTCATCCTTACCTGACAGATTTTTGATCTTTTATTACTGACACGTTATACAACTCCCAGACATCAAACAAGGAAACATCAAAGATGGAGTTTTACCTATGTCGTGTGGAGAGGCAAATTTTGTTACCTGTGCTAACTTGCTACAGATTCCCTTTTTTTGCATCCCCACCGCATGCAACCACACGTTATCGCAGCCTTCTGCTGCCCAGCAGCTTGCACTGCCAGATTTTCTGGGTGCATGTGAAGCTGCACAGATGCAGAGTTTGCACCTTTAACAGCATCCTGAGTCTGGGGTAACTATCTATGCAGATTACTCATGTTTTTAATTGCTTGTTTCTTTAAACCCTGGCTCTGACAGGGAAGGGACAGGCTGGTACTTCAGCGTAAAGCCGTGAGATGCCAGCATGGAAATGCCAGCCTGGAATTCACGTGTCTCCAGCCAAAAGGGTGAGAGAAGCAATGGCATCCAACAAACAAGATGCATGGTCAAAGGCTTCGTACGCAAGGGCCACTCCCAGGAATGGCTTGAAAGAGAAATTCCCGAGGGTGCCAGAGCTCTGCCTATCAGCACCGATACTCCGACGGCTTTTTGGACAGGTGCAGCTCTGCAACCAGGTCAGTAAAAGAGAAGAAATGAAAAAGAAAAAACAAACTGAGCTATACATTGCTTTTAGAAATTGTTCACAGAGGAAATGTGGAGAGAGGCAGTCAGAAACATCCAATGCAGTAAAGTTAAATAAAGCATTCAGAGAATTTTATGTCCCAGTAAAAAGCAACCCTTGGCTCATCACAAGCATATAACATTCACAAGACCCTCTAGACAGGTCATTACCTGGATTATGGGTTTAAAACCTGGTTTGGCAATTTGGCTTTGCCTCAGGGCCATTGCATGGCCAAACTGGTCCATAATTCTTGATAATGCCCTTTCCAGAGGATGCTATTGCTTCACTAATTTGTGTTCAAAATGTTACTGGAAAAAACCCACAAAACAAGACGATGAAAAGAACCCCAAGATGATGACGAAAAGGAACAATAAGAAAGAATGAGTAAGAGAGAGGGTGAGGGAGAGCACGGTTTTTGCTCAGAGGTTTGCTCTTGTAGAGCATGAGGTCAGGCAGCGGCTGACTGAAGGGGCAGAGCTGAATTTTCATTACCGCGCTCCTCCAGAGGAGCCAGAGTTTTGCCCTGAACCACCCAGGGAGGAGGTCTCTCCTGCACTCCAGCCACAGACTGCACCGGCTGTACTCTTGCTAAGGGCTCGGTGAACCGGCGAGAGACACTGTTCTGTGTGCCCTGTACAAGCTGGCTTCTTGTTAAAATGATCCTGTGCTGCCCCAGGTGTTGACTTGTCTCTTGTTGGGAGGAGAAGGAGGAAGAGGGCAGGAGGTTACACCTTTGCATGTGCCGCACATTCGTGGAGTCCCTACGCTGAAAGCACCTTGGAACTGTGGTATTTCAAAGGGATGCCTACGTCTCCGAGGGTGGAGTAGGAACTGAGGAGAGAGAAGGTTTAAGCAGGACGAGCTCCCAGGTCATCTGGGCAGTGAGGCTACACTTGCTAGCAGTGAGCTTGTACCGCTGCTCACCGGCACTCGCAGGCGGTTTGTCTCTTTAGGGCAGGAAGAGAGGTTTGATGTCTCCTCAAAAAGGAAGGATGAAGCCATGGAGGGATAATTGCCTGTGGTAAGCACTGATGTCCCTACAGCCATGAACGGTCACTGCGACCAAGGTGACCTCCCATGGGCTCCTCAAAGGCAGTGTGGCAGCGGTCACCATGCCTGGCACGGCCCCGGGTAGGGAGCAAGGACCGCAGGAACCCCAACAGTTCCCACCCACAGGAGCGGCAGGCACTAGTTTTCAGTGTAACCCAGAAGACATTAGCATTTCAGCAGCAAAAAATAGAAAAGCAGGCTTTTAAGACATTGTTAAAAATTCCCCACATCTTCTTTACACAGAGATGGTTTGGTTTTAAAGAATTTTCTAAATGAAATAAACTCTTAGATACGGAGAACTGAATAATGCAGAATGTCTTTGGATGGAGCCTCTGCTCCCTTTACAACTGCTCTTGCTGCTGCTTCAGAGCAAGGCAGGGAAAGAGAGAGAAGCAAGAGGAGTGACGGAAAGCTTAAACAAGGGTGAATAAGCCCAGGATCCAGTCACATGTGTCTAGGAACCAGATTCGGGAAGAGCACAAGAGGAAAAAGAGTAAAAGGATTGGGCAGGGCAAACACGGGCAGGTGGAGAAGCGGTGGGATAAGCTGCTGCAGAAGAGAAGTTGGTCCCACAGCCTGGGCAAGCGAGGTCTCGTGGAGGATCTGAATTCTGCCAGTGGACAACTGCACAGATCTCCTCTCATGTTCCTTGCTTCCATGCTGAGGTGAAAGACCAGAGGAGGAGGAAGAGGATGGGAAATCCCATTCAACAAGGTTCAACAAGGCCAAGTGTCGGGTCCTGCACTTGGGTCACAACAACCCCATGCAGTGCTACAGACCGGGGGTGGAATGGCTCGAAAGCTGCCTGGCAGAAAAGGACCTGGGGGTGTTGGTGGACAACCGGCTGAGCATGAGCCAGCAGTGTGCCCAGGCAGCCAAGGCCAACACCATCCTGGCCTGCATCAGGAATAGTGTGGTGAGCCGGACTAGGGAAGTAATCATCCCCCTGTACTCGGCACTGGTGAGGCCTCACCTCGAGTACTGTGTTCAGTTTTGGGCCCCTCACTACAAGAAGGACATTGAGGTGTTGGAGCGTGTCCAGAGAAGGGCTACAAAGCTGGTGAAGGGTCTGGAGGACAAACCTTATGAGGAACGACTGAGGGATCTGGGGTTGTTTAGCCTGGAGAAGAGGAGGCTGAGGGGAGACCTTATCACCCTCTACAACTACCTGAAAGGAGGTTTTAGAGAGATGGGAGCTGACCTCTTCTCCCTGGCGACAAGTGATAGGACAAGAGGAAACGGGTTCAAGTTATGTCAGGGAAGGTTTAGATTGGATATTAGGAAGCATTTTTTCACTGAAAGGGTTATTAAACATTGGAATAAGCTGCCCAGAGAGGTGGTGGATTCACCATCCCTGGAGGTGTTTAAGAAAAGGGTAGATGAGGTGCTTAGGGACATGGTTTAGAAGTGGTGGTGTTTTTATCAGGGTAGGTTAATGGTTGGACTTGATGATCTTAAAGGTCCCTTCCAACCTCACTGATTCTATGATTCTATGATTCTATGATTCTGCTCTGTGGGTGACCCTGGCAGAGTGAAAAACGCCAGTGGCTCAGGCCAATCTAAGGTATGAGGTTAGTTTTCGGGGGTATAACCACTGTGGGCTGTAAATGAGCTATTCTACCAGATACACGCTAACCTCACTCGCTCGCGCTCGCAGAATCATTCCTACAGGCGAGAGGTCCCCGGGAAAGGCACTCACCGTGCTGCTGCAGCCAGCAAAGCAGGCAGATAAGTACGTGACCCCGTCTGCCCCACACACTGGAGTGAAGGAATCAGTTTGGCATTCACAGTTGTTATTGCAGGGGGAATATGGGTCCAGAGATGAGGTTGGAGTTGAGCTGTAAGAGAAAGAGAAACAATATCAGCCACCAGTGTAAGGACAGCAGCCAGCTTTTCCAATCAGCGCCACACAAAGATGGCTTTGGAGGGTGTTAGTGAAGGCAAACAAATCACAAAAAGCAGCGGGCAGGCTTTCTGGGTCCCAGCTTGAAGAAATCCAGGCTACAGCCTCTCCTTGGGGACAGAAATGCCACTATCCTTCTGCAATGGGGAATCTAATGGGAAGTCTGGGCTGCCTTGTTTCCCCAAGGAAATCCAAAGACGTGCCAGGGGAGATTGAGCTGTTTTTTCCCAGAACAGTAACTGTGAGGAGCTGAGAGCCGTCATCTTCAAAAAGATCGCCACTGCATACTGAGGAGCACCAGAAAAGAAAATACAAAGTAACTCTCTTCAAGTCCTGTGAATGCTACAGGGCACCGCACGCCTCATTTCTCCCATCAAAATGGGCCCGGAGCCACGCGTACTCTCTCCTCACCGTATCTGAATTTCCAGGCATCTAAAACCTGGTTCTACAAATTCCCCTCAGGCGCTTAAATAAATGTACAAAGCAGTGCATGTCCCTCGCTGCCAGGAGAAACCAGATGGTGCAGCAGGCCCCAACGCTATGTAGGTGGCCACGGGTGCAGAATCAGGCCTGGCACCTTTCAATTCAGTTTGACCGATTTTAGTAAAATTCTCTTGTCAGCTGCAGGTACTCGACTCTCACAGCAGTGAGTGGCATGAACACATCCCAAACTAAGAGCCCTATATGACATCGCGTTCTATGTTCTTGCTCTACATGGCTACTAAGGGCCAGCGCTGCCTGAAGGCTGCCTGTCGAGGACAATAATACGGCATTTATGGTGGTAAGGCTGCGTGAGACCCTGCAACTCTCTGGGGACTCACTTGTTTCCATAGGGAACAGTAACCCCTGCCACAGGTCCTGTGTCGCATCCCAGGAACAGGAAAGACACGTAGCAAGCTGTGGACACCAGGTTCACCAGCATGGCCATCCTGATGGCTCCCAGAGCAGACAGGCTGAGCTTCTTCACCAAGAGGCCACCCAGGAATATGCCCAGACACGCACATGGGATTGCTGTCATCCCTGCAAGAGGAAAAATAGGTTAGCAGGAAGTGTGAGCGAGGCTCAGCGAACCACACCATTACAGCTTTTTTTACTTTCCAGCAGAGAGATCTGTGCGCTAGTGTGGGGAAACCTTCTAATGACCAACTGCTGGAGTAGCACCAAGCCGAGGTTGCCCAAAAAGTGAGGAATGGATGCAAACAGGTATGCTACTTTGCACAGAGGAACCAGGGTTTCCTTCCAGTTCTCGTTCGTATTGGAGGGAGATGCCAAAATTGCTGAGGCTGACCCACTCTAACCTAAACAGCGGTACCTCTAACGCTTCCTGCAACAGTTCACAGACAAATAAAGTGAAGAATTTTCTAAGGTATCTAGAGGCTTTGGATGAGCCCTGCTTGGTATACTTCACAGCAGTCTGATCTTCAGAGATTAGGCAATAGTTGCATTTGAAAACACGAAGCCTCTCTTAGAGAATCTTCCAAAACTGTGAGATGCAAAATCACTGCCAGAAGTGACTCGCTTTCCAGGCACAGAAAGGCATCATCACACTAAGCTTGTCTGGGTTCCCCTTTATGCCGTTGATGCCAGTTACACGCCAGACCTTACCTACCTGGGCTAAGCTTAGAAGCGCATCCAAATCCTGGCATTTCTGGACTCCCACAAACGCCATGTGGGAAATCCGGTAGCAACTTTGTTTAAATTAAACAAGTTGTTGTGAGGACCACAGAGGTATCAAAGCCTCCTTTCCCGCTACTAGTCAGAAGCAGGACGTGCTCAGGCAAATGGGTGATACCCTCTTTGCTGACCATCCAGCCATACTCACATGCTGACTGGCCAGCATCCCTCACTAAACAGTGTAGTGGTTTGCCTTCTCCCCGTGGGTCAACAGTGAAGTTGCTTTCCTTTAACTTTCAGGAAAGATGGAAGAGCCTAAGATCTTTGGGACCTCTGTCCTTCTGTCAAATCCTATTAAAATTCACCAGTGAGTTCCTGTGAGGGACGCAAGACTGCTTGCAGGGGATTGTTTCTGCAGGGGATTGTTTCTTTTGGAAAACCAGGCCAAAACCAGAAGATATCAATAACTGTCAGGAGAGCAGCTTGCAAGCTCCTTATTTTGATATTAAGATCCACCCACTTCATGATGTCCCAGTTTTTGACAGATCACTGCCAGCTGCCCATCTGGCGAGCTGTGGTTGCAGATCACACAAGATCAACTTGCAGATATTTTAACTGGGTGCTGCCGAGAGAACGGCTGTCAAACAAATTGCTGGGCCTGCTTGGGAATGGGTATCAGGAGAAAATAAATTAAGATCCTACTTGTGCATAAGTGTCCTGACAGGGAACGAATGAACGTTGAGAAATAAATATATGGGAAACCGCAGCAGCATAGCATGGGTCAGAGAGAAGGGGCATTTGAAAGACAACCATAGAATCATAGCATGGTTTAGGTTGGAAGGGACCTTGAAGGTCATCGAATTCCAAACCCCTGGGCAGAGACACCTCCCACAAGACCAGATTGCTGAAAGCCCCATCCAGCCTGGCCTTAAACACCTCCAGGGATGGAGGTGTGCCTTACCACCCTCAAAGTGAAAAATTTCTTCCTAATATGTAATCTAAATCTACCTTCTTCCAGTTTTAAGCCATTCCCCCTCATCCTATCACTACATGCCCTTGTAAAATGTCCTTCCCCATCTCTCCTGTAGGGCCCCTTTAGGTACTGAAAGGCCACTATAAGGTCTCCCTGGAGCCTTCTCTTCTCCAGGCTGAACAACCCCAACTCTCTCAGCCTGTCAACCAAGCTGCACTAACTCAGGTATTTGAACTGATGATTGCAATCCTGTCATTTCCAGTCCAAGGGGAAAGGAGGGACTAGCAGGAGAAATTGGGCTTCCTAAACCAAATGGAGATGGGCTGGAGAACTCTGGGATACCTGAACCATGAGACCAGTGGTTTAATGGACAGCCCTGTCTCTTGGTGAGCAACTGCAGTCTTGGGCAACCAAACGACCTAGTTTGGCTGGAATTTCTGCTGTACTTCAGGGCCATCACAGACTCTCACACCCTGACTTCTCCCACAACAGGCTCGGCTACAGGGGGATGACTGCAGTGGGCTGCAGTGGAGAGCGCAGTCAAGGAGGAAAGACACTGGAGGTCTGCTCTGGGCTTTGCAGCCAAGGCACAGCTGGAGCCCAGCCCTCCCTCTCACAGAGACATTTCTAGATGTTGGGCAAGTCACTTTTTGGGCAGCCTAACCAGTGTGACTGGTTGTAGCTACCAGCCCTGCTGAACACTTTTAAATGCCTTTGGGTGCTGGAGATTTGGTGGCCCTGCGGTTACTCACCCAGGAGCTGGTTGGCAGATGAGGTGGTGAGGTTGAACTGCTGCTCCAGGTACTTTCCCAGGAAGGCGGCGAAGCCAGCCACCACCGCGATCTCCATGCAGGCTGCCAGGATGATACAGGTGAAGACGGGATTGGAGAGCAAGTGCTTAGTTACTTTGGGGATCACTGGAAGAGAGAAAAAAGGGAGAGGTGTTTTTGTGAAGGCTCTACTCGAGGTGCTGGAGGTGCCTTGCTGCTCTCCTGCTGGACAAACTCACTTCAAATCAGGAGTGATTTTCTGTTCTGCACAGACAAGCTGGTTGAAATGCGGCAACACCAGAACAAAATGAAATACCAGAATAGTCATCGAAAGATGCAGATACCAGGAAGGTGCAAAAAGAAGTCACCTGTTATGTTTACATCTTACAGATGATTTTGAAATTTTGAAGGATGAGTGTTTTCCAGTATTGCTTTTTCTTCCCCCATAGGGAAGTCAATCAAAGCCTCTTTTTCCTTCTCCTTTCCCAGCCTGCTCCCCATGAACAATGCTGAGCCAGCCGATGGGTGTCATGAGCACTATACTCAGCACCGCACAAATTCTTGCAAGCTTTGAGACACAAGCTAACCCAGCGCACGCTTGGCCTTTCCTTCTCCTGCCATCCAGATCTGCTTCATTTTCATATTCCCACGTAACACTGGCTGAGTGACACCTCCTTGCAGCACATCTGGGGGCAAGCTGAAATTCTCCTGCTTAGCCTTGGGCCACAGCCACCCATGGGCATAAAGGACCTCATGCCTGGGACAGGCATGTTAGCCTGTGTGTTCCCATAGCCCAGAGCTTCACCAGCCAAGCAATGCCTTCTGTGCTGACCCTACCAGCTTTGGTGGCTGCAAGGGTGGAAGAGGACACGCTGAGCACACAATTGCTTTAGTTTCATGATCCCTTCACTCCTCCCCCCCAAATCATTAGCGTCCAGAGCCTTCTTCTTCAAGCCCATCTCTATTTCCGATAAGCAAACACGAGTTACCTTACAAAGGGAAATCTGGCTAATGAATCAGATAGCACATTTTCTACTTCAGCGAACATTTTAATTATTGCCGAGATAACACAGCTTGAAGAGGAGAGCATCCCAGTACAGAAGAGAGCCTTGCTTTGTCTCAATACCTGATGACTAATTTCTCCCTGAATTAAATGTGAAAATCATTAAGTTTGAAAATTACCTCGCTGAAGTGTAGTGAAGCCTCAATGGAACCCTATTTGCATTTTGAAAATCCATCCCCCACATCCCCTATGGTGTACCAGGGTCTGGCAGATGACAGGTTTCTCTGGTGTTGGCTTCTTTTTTCCCTTATGTTTTTTTTTTTGGTGCAAAATCTAATTGCATTGGCCTCAGCAAGTGAATGCACAGCTCTTTGTCAGGTTCTACTTGGGTCCCTTTGGTTCTTTTTTTGGGGGGTGAGGATTATAATTAGGTTTGATTTAACCTTCTTGGAAGGGGCCACTCCACAGCTTCTGGTCTCTTTATATCCCAAATGTATAAAATTCTTGCTTCCTGAGGATTTGCTGGATAATGAAGGTGCAGGAGGCATAGTATTTTTTAGTAGAACAGGGAAAAAAAAGAAAAAGAAAAAAAATACTGCGAGGGAGGAATGGGGGTGGGGGGATTCAGATGTGGATATAGATCTCAGAAGCCACCTGCTGCCTCCTTCAGTTCTTTGGTGGCCACCTACAGAATTTCCCCTTCTTGCCAGGAAAAGGAGGGAAAATGCAAAGGTCGACTTGGCAGCGCTGAGCTCGAAAAGCCATATTTAAGGTATTAATGCCTGTTGTGCCTCTGGAGTTCAGTTTGTTCAAGATTAATTGATTCCTTGAGATGTAGCTTTGTGCCAATTCAAACGCAAAGAGACAAAGGTCTACCTCTAACTTTACCCACCAAATAACAATAATGACAGTCTGTCTTTTGCAGAAGGGAGTTAAAGATTATGGACATTTATTTCTGAAGTTGGCAAGGCTGGTACCCAATCAGCATGCATTACCAAGGTCAAAATCTATCCTTTGTACTTGGGGATGGACAGCAAAAATTTTGAAGTTATCGCACTATCTCACACAGGAGAGGAAGCCTTTGTGATATGTCTTGCCTGGCAGCGTTGGGCTACGAGTCCTATCACTTCGTCGTTGCTTCTCCTCCCTGTGTGTCCAGATGTGAGTCTTCTGGGACAGATCCTGTCCTCCACCGCATGTTTGACCACCGTCTACTGCAACAGGGCTCTGTACCAGCTAGAGGGTATAACATCAAACCCAGTGCAAAGAGTGCAGAAGCAATGCAGGCAGTGCCTGGCAGCCTCCACCATCTTCTCAGCCAGGGCCAGCTCATTCCCTTTCATTTTCTAAGGGAAATGACAGGAGGCTCCCCATAGAAATGAATATCCTTTCATCTTGCTACTGCTACCCGTTAAGATGAATCATTTGACACCTGCTGCTGCCTTATCTGTCTCACTTCTTGGGGTGAAATACCTCTGGGAACAAGATTAAAAGTCAGCAGTGAAGTTTAAAAGTCTCTCAATAGACTAGAGTGACGTGCTTTCAGCTGCCTGGCATATGGTGCTGGTTATGAAGGGGGAATGCAGAATGTCTGATGGGGGACAGTAAAGCCCTGGGGAACGCAAAAGCTAAGCCTGGAGCTTCTTCACTGGAGCCGATCCCAGCAAGAGTCATGATAAATGTTACCCTGCACCTTGCTGGCCCAAAGGTTAGCCGAACACTTTTGTAGCAGCACTTTGGAGCTATAAATGTGATGTTGAAGCCCATTCGCCAAATGGGAAAAGGGAAAGGTCTTTTGGATTCAAAAGAGTCTCAAAAACCTACTCGGAGAACCCACGAGCTGTATCAGACACGGCACAGAAAGACTCATCCTCCCACACTCAGAAGGACCAGCTCATTTAACATCCTTATCCCAATGCACCCGATACGCTGCAGAAACGACGGCAGAACAGCGATTCTCACTGCCATGGCAAGATACACTGAGAAGAACAAGAAACCTCAGCCTCTTTTCACTGCTGAAGGACTTAATACCCAACTCTTCAGACCGTCCACATGCAGCGTTGGTCACAGGATCACCCATAGGTTGGAAGGGCCCCAGGAGGATGTCCCAAAGCTCCCCAACGCCCTTTCCAATTCCTCAACTTAGCACCTTTGAACACCCCAAGCAACGCCCTGGCCGAGGCATCAAGCACCCTCCCTATCTCCTGCTGTGGGCATTTGCGGGTGACAGACCACGGGCTTGACAAGCAAACACACTCACGTACACCAAGTAGCTTTGATTTGTCACTAAACATCGGGGAGTACCGGGGATAATTGGCAACCTCATTACATGAGGTTTAACTACTCTCCAGAAACGACAAACTATAATCATCACGTTGGTGCTTGAAATGAATTGTTTGGAACGTTACAATCACCAAGGCCCCTTTTTCCAGTTGGAGCACCCTACAGAGACATGTTTTCAATTTGCAGTAAAGATGAGGAACACAGAAAGCAAAGTAATAAATTAGAGGCAGGTTTACAGCCCAGTCCACCTAGGACAGTGTGGCGAGGGAAAGGTGTAATGTAGCGTCGAACCAAAATACTACTTTCTAATAGCAACGTAGGCAGCAAGCCTCAGATCTGAATAGAAAACAAAAGGCAAAATCTCTATCTGGCTTGAGGAATAAGAGCTGAAGAAAATAGTTCAGGCGGCAAGAAGAAAATACCTCCCGGAAAGAGGCAGCTCCTATAAAAGAGAAGATGGAGTAAGGCAAGAGGCGCTGAAGATCTCTCAGGTGAGTTTAATATGCTGAAGTCCACGTGGGTTTGGCAAAATTAGTATCACAAAAGATATGAAGGAAAAGGATGACACCGATGTCAAAAAGGCTTCTTGACAGATACAAGCTTGAAGCAACCGTGATGTTCTCATGCATGGAAAGCAGGCCCCTCTAGTCTATCAGCTTACCTCCAGCAACCACCTTTGCTCAACTTCAGAGAGGGACATAAACCTCCCTCGCTCGTGTCATGGAGGTCATGGCAAAGCACTGCTTCTTTTCGGAGACAGACACACCCTGCTTGACCTCAGCTGCTTCTCAGCTTCTGCCCTGAAGCGTGCAGGCTGAAGGCCTTTCTGAATTAATCAAAGCTTCTGATAAAAAGGACGCTGGCTTTGAAACAGCCAAGAAGAACCTGCCAACAAAGCCCACACCCTCAAGAAATCCAAGCCAAAGGAAACTTGGAGACTGACAGGACCTGATGTGGGGCCTTTTATGATCACCCACCATCCCCTTACCTAAGATGAGGATTTCTCAGCAAGTCTTTCAGATGTTGGTAGGGAGCCAAGACCGAAATCCAAAAAGGCATTAAGGTCTTGATACCCTTTAGATCTGGACCAAAGACTCACTGCTCTGGCCGTGAATGAAGGTACAGATGAAGCTCTCTCCAAAACGTTGTCGCTGTCACCCGTTAGAGTCATGAGTTTAAAACTACTCATGTTAGCCATTAAACCCGCTCAATCCTATGAGCTCCCACCAAGGATGGACTACAGGCTCTCCATGGCCCAGGACTCCCCTGCACAGCTGGGAGCTTCTGGCCCAGCACTACATATCTCCTCCCAGAGAGCACTTTGGGGAGAGAAATCCAGGATTGAGAGCAGCTCCCTCCCTAGGTATTCAGCAGATTGGTACACAGAGCAGGAAGGAACCGAACAGAAGACAAGACAGCTGTCAGCTGTACAACCCAGCTCTCCTACACTCTTGGAAATGAAGCTGGACAGGAACCAAAATGTTTCCAAATCTAGGGAATTTGCAGTTTTGAAATTCATTTAATTCCACAGTGAGTTTTCTTTTAATACCTTGTGAATGAGCTTCTCTCTCCAAACCTGAAGGATTCCATATCAATTTCAATCCTTTTAGGTTTTTAATCTCTCTCGCTAGACAGGCAGAATGTAATGAATTTCTGGTTTAAATCATTGCAAAACAAAATGCATTTAGAGCAGAATGTTTCAGGGGTGTTAAAGATAAAGCCAAGGAAGCATTCTGAAACCAAATTTCATCAGAACTGACCGCTCAATTCAGTAGAAGTGACATTTCTGTATGGAAAAAAAAATAAAATATTATTTGAACAAAATATTTCCAAGCACGTCCTGGAGCAGGTGGTGGGTTAGAGGCAGCGTGTTAACACCGAGGGAGAGGGCAGATGCCGGACAGACGCGAGCAGAGGGCACAGTGCCCTGACACAGCCGAGCATCGTCTCCGGCCCCGAATGGCGGAGAGGTCCCCACGGCAGACCAGAGGTAGGGAAGCAAAGCTCTGCCCCCAGGATAGCAAGGACTGCCACAGCCCACGCCTGAGGGGCTTTCACAGACCATACGGGGAGCGCAGGGCTGGAACGACCCTGCCAGGCTGCCAGCCGAGAGCAAAGAGCAGCGGCAGCATTTATCCATCCTCTCCCGGCTATTAATCCTTCACTTCCCTGCGTTCCCAAACGGATTTGCGCTGCTTAACTGAAATACTAATCAGGTAAAGCGGTGCAGCGTTCATATGCCGGTTTAGCACAAGGGTAAGCACCTCCCAGGACTGCCCCAAAGCTCTCTGGCCTGAGCCGCCATTCCCTGGCGCAGAGCTGCCGCGGCAGCCACCCGCCGCCGCTGCTGCCTTTGATTGCCTCTTCACCTCGGGCCCTTCAAAGGCACGCTTTTCGTTTCAAGTTCGAAGCCCCACTTAAGGATGCTTCTTTTCCTGGCACGAAGATACCCGACGGGAAGAGATGCCGTGGTTTCCCAAAAGCTGTGCCCTCCCTCCTGTTTAGACCTTGATAGGGATGTAAACGACCTTTCGAGGCTTTGCGCAGGTTGCTTTTCTGTGTGCTCAAGGCTAGAGAAAGCCGAGGAATCTCACCCAGCCCTGCATCTCACTGCCTTTTCGGCAGATCTTGTAGCGTCTCGAGCATCCTCCCAGGTGCCAGCCACGCCGTGTCGCCTGCTGTCAGACGTGACCCAGCTGGGAGCGTGTCTCCAACCCACACCACCCCGCTTCCTCTCCTGCCACGTCCCCTCACGCGCAACTGTCACTGCAAGGCTTGACAAAAATAAAATAAAATAAAAAATAATCAAGCGCCTCCAACGGCCAAAAAGGAGACTCAGTTCAGCCTCTCTAAGGATGCACTGTTGACACACAGTGTGTTCACACCATCAGTGCAGAGAAGCAACTCTTCCTCCCCACACTGTGCTCAAGAGATGGACAGTCCCACACCTCCATGCAGACGTGGACTCATGCCTGGCACACACCTGCCCAGGAGCAAACTGCAGAGACAAACACTTGCTAAAAAGGAGTCAGAGTTAGGGCCGCACAAACCCCGATGAGCAATGAGCATTTCCACCCCCAACCCCATGTACAGGTACATCCTCTGCTGTTCAGCTCCACAATACACGCAAACCCCAAAGCCCGTAATAAGACAGAAGACATGACTATGCATGCACAAATATATTTTTAACCTCTGTATATAATTACCAGTCCTTTTTATCCTAGGAAAAAGGCTAAACAGTCTAACTTTCTCCCAGGGAAACTTCCTACAATCAACAAATAGACTAAGGATACACGGTCCTGCCACATCGGAATGCGTATGTATTTTTCAGCTGCTGGCAAAACGATGTATATACACAGCAAGATTCAACCCACCACCTTAAACACTGCTTGTGAGGCATGTTTGCCTTCGCTCGCGGTAGGTGTCCAAACATCTCCTCCTCCAGGCGGGCACCTGAGCAAACATGACTCTTGACCACGTTCCGACTGTGACGATAGCGGCAAGGGACTTCAAAGGAGACGTCAGCTACCAACACCGTGTCGTCTGTGACAGCCTCAAAGGCACAACTAAAAAGGTCATTCCCTGTCTTATTTGATGTGATGTAAATCGTATTTCAAAGTTCATCTACAGAGAGACCTCTGGAATACCGACTGATGTGAAATGGGGTTACCTGCAATGAGAGGGCTAACGTGGAAGACCGTGGCGCCTCCTGATGTAATCAATACTTTGAAGCATATGGATGTGGCAGTTTAATTTCTCTACTTCAATGAGCAATAGATGCTCTAGGAACCCCGTCACGGCCTCCTTCGGTGCAAGAAACTCAGCTCGCTCAGCTCTGCCCTCGGGCAGAACTGCTGCCTCTCCACGCAGCAAGGACGTGCCATATTCTTGCATTTTTCTTTGTGAAAGCCTGCAAAAATTTCCAGTGCCTATTCCAAAAACTCAGTGGCCAGAAGCAGAGGCTCTGAGGAGTCCACAACAAAAGCCACAGAATTATACAGATTAACACACCATGGGAAAAGCCCATCCCTCAAACCTGAGAAAATCCTTGCAACAAGGATAAAGAAATCAATTTTACTGACAAATTTTCAAACAATTTATCCCTTTACCTTTCTTTTGAATTTTCTCACCAAGTCAAAATTTCACGTTTTTGACCTTCCCTTAATGAACAACCACATCAACTACTCAAGGCATTTTTACATTTAAGAAAATACTTTTTTCCTCAAAGTCTCTTTTCTCTTCCCACCCGCACCTCATTCAATTCCCAATTAAGGTGACTGCACAGAGAGTAAGTGATTTTGTCCTCGTTTATCAAAATGCATTAGGCAGTAATGAAACCTGCTCTGCCACAGCGACAGAGAGTGGGAAGCAACCACCAGGGCTACAGAACCACCATCTCAGATGAAGGATTTTCTAGCGCAGCCTATGGAAACGATATCTGCCCACACTCTCCCACAAAATACCGGATCCTTAACTGACCTTAATTAGAGCCAGGTCCATTTCCACCACTGCAGGACACCACATAGGGTTTTCCAGCCTAATTTGCTACAAAGCCACATTCTGCCCTACCACTTTGCTGCTATTTTGGGCTGGTATCTACCTCTTCCCCATCCCAGTTTAAGAGCTGCAGTGTCGCCCAGCATCGCTGCTTTGTATCTGGGACTGCACTAAGTTGCAGCTCGGATGCCGGGAGCTCCCAATTTTTTTTAACCGCCTTTGCTAGCTTGCTCTCTGTTTTGGGAGGCAGAGGGGAGGAGGACAGTAGACTGGAGAGAACTTCACAAATTGCTTTGGCAACTGTGTTCCCCTTCATTTTTTTTTATCAACTCTACAGGACTATCACGCATTTTTGAAGCTTTGTAGTTTAAAAAAAAACCCCAAACCTTTCAAGTGGAACAAAGTCTCTCTCTACAATGGGGACAATGCCAGAGATAATTAGAAACTAGGCACTGAAATTTTAGGATATTGAAGGGTTTTCCGTTTTTGTTTTTTTTTTTTGGGGGGGTAGAGGTAGATAGCCCAAATCAGAGACCAATTATAAATCCAACCAGCTGTTAACCTGTTGCTGACTCTCACAGAAAACGTGACAAGAGCCAGTGTGTCACCTCGCAGCTGCTGGAAGCAGGTCGTGCTGCTCTCCCCCTCCAGCGCGTGCCGCAGGACCCCGTTGCTCGGCTTGGGTCTCTCGTAGTCCCTCTCGGGAAGCATGGCCTGCTCGCTCTCCCCAGCGTGCTCCGGCCGCGGGGGCAAAGACTGCGGGAACCCGAACATCGGCAGGGACGAGAAGAAGAGTAAGGCACCACACAGCAGGAAGCCTCCCCACCACGCGCCGATCCATCGAGGGTCATCCGGGGTGATGTCCAGCTTACCTGCAAGGCACACACACACACACGCACGCGGTCAGTGTCTCTGCCGCAGGGAGGGGAAGAGAACAGAGTTCATGACCCTGTAGGCTGCAAGATGGTTGTTGGGGGCTGCGTTGGCTGGTGAGGGGCTCCCAGACACAAGGTGGAGACCCACAACGCATCCCATACCCATACCGTGTGAGCCACCAGCGCATAACAACCTCCACATCCAAGAGGTCTTTAGGACAAACAACCTTGTCTATCTAGATGGTACATGTGTCCTCTACAACACCCTGTCATCGGAGCTTCTCTCCAGTGTCTTTGGCTCTGCCACCTCTAGGAAGCTGCCACGTACCTGTCAGTGTCCCACGTGCTGGTACAGTGGTTTTGACATCACTGTCCCGGTGTGCCAAATGTGCACACACACCTGACATACCTACTAGCACAGACGTGCATGGAGAAGAAGCAGCACAGACAAGGACATCGCATCTCCATCCTGGTTCACCCTTTATTTTTTTCAGGAGGTCGGTGCTCTCCCGGCTTTGCATTCACAGCCCTTTTCAGCCAAGGAGAGATGGGCATTTGAGCTTTATGGGCAACTGTGACCGTTTGGAGGGTGAAACAGTCCTAAATATTAGAAAAGAAGCCCACCCACTGCATAAAATGGGCTCAGAAAGGCAGAGAAATCATCAGAAAATGAAGAAAAGCAAAGTAAAAGGCAAAAGTATTCTGTAGGCCATCAATCAGCGGAGATAAGGAAAAAGGAGGCTCTGGAGTCAGTTGGGGGCAATAAAAATAAGCAGCAGAAGAAAATAAACTGTGTTCCTAACAGCCGCCTCGTGCGAGCTGGCGGAGGGTGCCCAGCGCTGGAGCTGACTCCTGGGGGAGACCCGGGTCCGCACGGCTGCAATAACAAGCTCCTCCGTTCATGATGTCTGCCTGGCTACTGCCACTCTGAAAAATCTGTCTCAAGTGAAGCAATCAAGTTGTCTCTCAAGCAGAGATGGAAGGAAACTCTTTTCTCCTTAGGGAAAATAACACATAACTCTCAAATATATATAAAGTTTGAAAAATAGTGTTTTGGAGGGATTGGATTCTTCTGCTGTTATTTCCTCCTGCCTGAACTGTATTTTTTTCAGGCTGTTGGGAACACAGCCACATGAAGAGCCACGTAAACCAAGGTCTTCTTCACATCCCCTTCCTAAAATAGGTCCTGTACGGAGGGCTGTGCAGCAGCATGCCCTGGCACCCTGCACCTCCTGCCTGAAATGGGGAGCAGGACAGGACCCACCCTCTGGAGCTCGGTGTCCTCACGCCGCCCTGAGATGAAAGGCAGAACCAGCTGCAATGTGCGAACTCTTTCCCATACAAAAATAGACAGAGGCCACGCGTGTCCCAGCCTTCGCATGACAGTGATGGACCACGGCCAAAGCCAGCTGGACCTGCAGCTGGAAAGCACCATACCCTCCCTGTGGCCTGCTGAGCCACAGCCCCTCCAGGCTTCTCAGCGATAACACTCCACCTTTCTCCTCCATGGCTCCGTATTTGTCTGGGACTTCTTGAGATGTAAATATGGAGTCACGTCTTAAATTAAGAATGGCCATATCACAATGAAATTAACTTTTTTAGCTAGACCGGCATCTTGCCTCTGATGGCAACCAGCTGCAGACAACCAGAAAGTACACAAGGGTAAAGTCACTACGTTCCTGACATTATTCCTTTTAATTCATCCATTTGTGGCTCGGGGACTTTCTAAGCTAGATTTGGTATCTCATTCATGTTTTCTTTTATAAACTCATCCAATTGTTTTTAAACCCATTTTCAAACTTGTAACACGCTGTGGTGAGGGGTATCTTCTTCTGCACATTCATGAATGAATTATATTTAATGGTCAAATATGTGACAGGGTTCAAGCAAGCTCCTCTGCGTACAGGACCAAGCGAGTCTTTGGCATATCTTTGCTAAAGCCAAGGAATGAAAAGGGGCCATGTGGTGTTTGACCAAGCCTCAGTCAAAAGTCTCAGCCATCAAAAAAGATACTTCTTTCCTGCTCGTTCAATATTATTTAGGTTTCTTCAGCTGCTACGTGTATGTAAAATCAAGGAAGGGCAGTAGCGCTTCTCCAGATTTGCACAATTCTGTTCTGAGTCCTACAAAGCTCAACTCCATCCAAACGCATCCTATGAAGATATATTTGCAACATCACAGAACTGGAATGAACCCTGAAAGGGGACAACACCCCTGCAGCAGGATGAGAGCCTGCGGGACCAGATGGAGCTGAAAACTGTAGAAAAGGCATCTGAACAAGTGAGGGAAAAGAATGAAAAGTCAGTTTGCAGTCTACAGCCAAAGGGCTTGGGGAGCAGAAGAGAACAGCCTGTTGCACATTGCCCTCTAATGGCAAAAAGCATACAATGCAGGTAGCAATAAAAGCAGAATTTGCAGATTTTTTTTAATCAACAAGTGCAGACTCAAGGTGAGAAATAATTAGCACTGCTTTGGGAAGAAGCAACAATGCTGGAGGACTGAACCTGTCCATCCAAACAGGGTCATATAGGTCTGACTGGTGTGACTCCATCAGAGAGCCCGGATGGTCCTCCCAGATCCTGGGGATGGCAGCTCTTCAGATTTCACCCCATGCTCTGGACACAGCTCCCCGGGCAAGACTATGTCCACGGCTAGCCAGTGTGTCCTGCCACGGTGATATTTCCAGGTGTCCTCTAAGAGCTGGGCTCAAACCCATCTCGCAGTAGAAAAGCCCACAGAAGGCAAAAATTTTAGCCACTATGAACCTGTCATCTATTGGGACAGGCTGAAAACTTCTGAATCCCAGTCATAAAACCCCTCTAAAAGTGACACCCATACATGCAAGAGGCGCTCAGGATGGAATAAGAAGTAGTTTCCACCTTGTGAGCATCAGCATTTTTGTCCTGCTGCTACAACATTAACACAATTGGAAACCAAACCCAGTTCTCCTTACTTGTGTCAATGAAGACAGCATCCACGTAGATTTTGGTACAGAAGGAGCCCAAGATAAATCCACAGGCTGGTCCAAATACCAGCATCGTAAACAGGATCCCTACAAGGAGAGAGAAAACAGAAAATTAGTACTAGGCTCAGGTTATTCACCGCAAGTTGTTCTGCCTGTCTCCTGCAAGATGCTATTGCCCTGCTGATGCCAAATAGATAGGAATACATCTCTGTGTTGAGTGCTTCAGGCAAAAGAGCACCCTAAATGCTTTTTCCTTTTCCATCTCTCTTCAGGAAAAAGAACAGACGGAGCCGTGATAATGCTGAAGGATTTCTATTGAGCTGAGAAGACAGTGTGGATGTATACTGTGTTTTGGTCGGCTGGCTGCTCTCAAAGATGTCTTACTCAAAAGCACAAGGCGAAGTAGACTTGCCTTCTCCTCACATGGGAGTCTTTACTTTTGCCACCTCCAGCTAAATTCCTGGTAGACAGGGGTATTTGCAGAATTTAGGGCCAGCAGATCTATAAAATGCTGAGTTGTCGCATACTGCTGGATAAAGTCCCTTTACAGAAGTAGGAGCACTCTTCCAAATCTGTGAAGCCCTACTCCCTGCCATACCCACACGGCAAATATTCCCCAAGGCGCACAGCTCTTCCAACCTCTCACAACTGCTCACTCCTGCAAAACCTGCGTGAAATTGCCAGTGTAATGCCAGGCAAAGAGCTATTATAAGTAAATTACTTATTTGCTTCAACACAATATTTAGAAGCGTTTATTCTCACTCCCATTTTGGCCCTGAAACAGGAACGCTGCAGGCACGCTGCCAACCCTCAATTATCCAGGGCAGAAAGGCAGGGGGACCCAAGGATAATCCAGAAAAAGAAGCAGCAAAGATAACACGAAACACTTGTAAAGTAGACAATAGGAACATATTTGGTACCTTTACGTTTGGGATAGAAAAACAACAAGAAGTCCCCAAGGCCCCTTGTAAACAGCTTTCCGAAAAAAGCACGAGCAGGTCTGAGCAGCACAGAGCGGAGCAGCGGCTCCTCGCTCACTCTGGGGCCAAGCACTGCTGACGGATCCGTGTGTGCGGTGAGGGGGCGGCTCTTTGGGACCCTCGGCCAGGGATGTGCCAGCCTGCGCCAACACCGGTCTTGGGGTCGCTGCACTTCAGAAACGTCCCATGAAGGAGCTTATTCGCATCTGGGCGCTTTGCTCGCTCGCCTTCGACAGTGGGGTACATCCCACCTCTCTCTCCAAATCTCTCTGGGGGTGCTGCCTGGCATCTCGGTACATTTGTAATGTACTTCATCAGCACAATCTCAGCCCTCAAGTTCCTTAACCGGAAACTTTTACTTCCCAAGTTCTCTCTCCGTGCATTTCTCAGGAGTTGGAGAAATGATCAAAGCTGCCAAATATTCCGAGGAGACCGCCAGCCCTATGCGAGGCAAAGCACACCTGTGACGACAGCTTAGCCAAGCAGAATAAGCTGGTATGGTCAGAAACAACTTCACCTTTATTTTTAACATGCAGAGTTCAAACAAATTCCTCTAGGTTTGTGGCGCCGTGATTTGGCTGGATTAATAACTAGGTACAAAGCAACGAAGACTCCAGCCAGCCACTTGTGCCGAAAATCAGGGCGTTAATGCCTTCCCGGCTATCACCTACAGAAGCAAGAGGGAGAAGAAAAGGTGGTGGGAGGAAAAAAGTGTCAGGTCCTATGAGCCGCAGTAACGAGTCACGGCTGTCAGGACAGTGGCAGAAGCTGCCATCTCTTGCCCTGTCTCAGCTCAGCTCAAAGCTGCAGCACCGGCACCACGTCGCATCCCGTGTTGCCAGCTAAACTGGTCCCCAGGTGATGTCCACGCCAGCAGTGGAGCAAGCCACCTCCCCTCCCGCAGTCCCCTTGTCCCCAGGCGTTGGGTCTGTGCTCCAGGATCCAGCAGTAAGTCGGGGAATCTGTGCTCCTCGATCAACAGAGCTGCTTAGGAAGCCCGTGCCTTGCTCCCCCAGGGATCTATAAAGCCTCACATGGGACATCCCTGCCCCTGGACACCTGCAGAAGCACTTCGTGGGATGTGAAATGAGGGAAGAGGCAGGTTGGGGGAGCAGGGAAAAGGGATTTCTCTTCCCAGCACACCCAGCAGCATCTCCCTCCTTCCCAGCCCCGAGGCCTGCCTCGCCTGGGGCTATAAAACTTCCACTAGCGTTTTATAAAACATCCACGGCACATTTTTTTTGGTCACTAGATGGCATTAGTGTCTGTCATTCAACCCATGAGTGCCCTGTGGAGTAGGCTGGGTGACAGCACAGCCCACCCCGGCTCCCCAAACACCATCACGTCCCGCAGCCCCTGGGAGGACCGCAGTGACGGCAGGGTGCTGTCTGCACCCACGCAGGCAAACAGGTTGCGCCCTGTGGCTGTTGGCGTGCAAGAAATCACAGACTTTAGAACAAACTGCTCTAAAACTGCTGAGCTTTTAGTCAGAGAGTTTAAACGGACAGCATCTAGCAGAGGAACGGCCATGGCTACTACCCTGATGAACAAGGCGGCAATCAAAGACCATGTTCATCTTTGATAACTGAACATTAAATATGGATTTCTAAGTAATTATGGTCAAACACATAAGGACACACTGGGTCTCATATTGCTCGGAGCAGTGCCTGGGGCAGTGACAAACGGAGCCCATGTTTTGAATGAAAAGCCTTTGGATTTCAGCAGGACTCTGGACGTTGCTCTGCTCTTACTTCCTGACCCCAGAAGGAGTAAGGAGAAGGAAAACCCAAGCAGACCTGAGCATCTCCTCTTTCCCAGCTCTGGTTCCTCAGCCCTGGCCCTCACACCCAGCGCTGCAGAGGGCACCGGCAGAGAAACCTGCTCCTCCAGAGCTGCCTGAGGGTTTACAGCCCCAGGGACGACCCTCTCCGAGGGAAGACTGCTGTGGACACCAAAGCATCCCGGGCTGCGACAGGTTCCCACAGCCACCAAGGAGCCAAGGGGGCCGCTGAACTGCTGTGTCATTGCCCTGATGGGACATGTGTGTGCAAGCAAAACGCCAACTGTGTCTGTGTGGCCAACAGACAGCTGATTCAGGGCACTCACAACCCAGGAGAGGGCAGCTCTGGTCACCGTAGGGCTGGTTTAACACCTTGAGGACAGGATGAATCAGGCATGATGTGCTCTCCACAGGCAGCAGACAGTAGTTTTCCTTTTTTTTTTTTTTTAAAAAAAAAAAAAAAACCCAACCTGTTGTTGGTTGATGTTTTTCTGTAGGTGTTTAAAAGCTCAGGAGAACTGGGAACACACCAAAATCATCATTTGGCACCAGCGCAGGCTCATGGGGCTAAGCAGGCAGCAGGACAAGGACCAGGCAACACCTTTGGATGTACCAGTGCGGGTTGAAGAGGGACAGAAGTTTGTCCCGTAATGATTGCCAAACCACCGGCAGGGTTGTCAGGCCGTGGGTATACAGGCGAAACCACAGAACTGAAGTGTGTTTCATGGAGCAAAGGGTAAGACAAAGAATATGGAAAAAAAAGATCATCCTTCACCAAAAAAAAAAAAACAACTCAGGGGAACTTTTTCCCCTTTTTCCAAAGCAGAAGAGAGCAGGGACCTTTGGCTGGTGACGAAGCAGCAGCAGGGAGATGCTTGTAGAGTCTGTTAGCTCCAACAAAAAGCAAATGTCAGGAAAGCTGCGGACAGTGCAGGTACACACACCTGCACCTGCGGCCGGTGGATGCTGCTCCTCCTCCCGCTATTCCCATCGCATGGCAAACCACCACTTCAGAAACAACCCCTTTCCGCAGTTATTAAAATACCACATTTCACATCGTGGTGGCTGCAAGCTGGAAGGCAGCATTTGCTCTGAGATGTCCTCGCTAGAGGGCAATGTGGGACAGAGCATCCACTGAGCAGGGAAACAGGTATCTAAGATCTTACGATAAGATGTTCAATTATTATTCACCTCTAGGCTAGCTAAAAACCCTTATGTTATTCGTGTTTTCACTTTTTCTGCAGTTTGTCCTAAAATCAAGAAAACAGCTAGCTCACCCCCTACCCTTTTTGTTTTATTTTTTCAAGACTCCCAACAAAACCCTACTGTTGCAGTAATAGTATTTTACACTTTTATCTCACCAATCAAGCAGGTTTTGGAAAAACCCAAGGCATGGACTGTCACAATGGATAATCCAGGGTGTGTAGAGAGCCAGACTGTGCTGAAGGATCAGTGGAGCACACCACTGGTCACAAGAATTAGGCTATGAGACGACTGGGATGCTGTCTGTGGTTGAACGTTTATGTGGAATTGAGGGCTCAAGGGGAAATTACGCAGGTTAGAATTAGCTTAAGACATCCTTCCTCTTTCAAGAAATTCTGCACGATTGCTAATCGCCCTCATTATTAGGAAACCACTTTCCACATCATCGACTTAGTCATGCAACCATGACGCTGCTGCTTAGTAGAGAAGGAGGTCTCGCAAAACCCCTTTTCTCAGTCCTGAGGTTGCTGCTAAGGATAAAGACGTGCTAAACTTGCGGATGGCTTTAACACTACTTGCTAGGTCTTCTCCCATGTTTCCATCTAACTTTTAGATCAGCCTGATCTTATAGAGCCAGAGGGCACTAATACCAGAAGCAAACAGATCAAAGGTCTAATCCTGGCTTCATCAGTCTCTTGTGAAACTCCCACTGACAGCAACATAACTGCTGATCAGTACAGGATACCGCAGCCTCTTCCCTTTCATTTTCAGCTTAAAAGTTATTTCTACTCCTCAGAGCAGCACATTCAGTAACAAACGTCCTCCTCGTGAGGAGGAAGCGAAAACATCCTCTACCCTGCAATCGAATGCCTCTTGCTCTGTGCGGCTGGCCGACCCTCCTCAAAGGGGGCTGTGCTCGGTCCTGTATCCAACGTTTTGAGGAGTGGGGCTTTCCTTTTCCCCAGTGCAGTTAGCCCTACACAAACCAGTGGAAAGTAGGATGAGAAAGGTTTCTCCTTTATGCAGTTTGATGTTTTTTTCAATTTATTTTTAATCTTAGAATTATTTTGTTTTTTATTCTTTCCGAATTACGGCAATTCTTAGAAATAAGTCAAGGGCTGTGAATCAAAAATGACGTTGATTTGGGACAATTTAAACATTTCGTTTGATAACTCACTTCATTTCAGTTTGGGCCCTTTTAAAGCACAACTACATTTTATTTTTAAAACAGCTAAACTTTTTCAGCTTTCCTGCTCTATCCCCTTCACCAACTCTCCTTCCCCCCAAAAAGGCAGGGGAAAAAAAAAAAAAAGAAGCAAGCCAGGCTGGACTGAGAAATCAGAAATATTTTCCTCCCCATCTTTTCAAATGGAACAATTTGCCAAATCCTACTTTGTCCTGTCAACTAACAGACGTTTTCCAGGGGCTGAGGAAAGGATAGGGACAGAGAGGAGTATTAGATCTGACATTTTGTGATAGGATTTTATCACTAGTAAGGCCCAGGACTGATAATGCAGTTTTCCATTACAGCAAAGGCAAGGAGCAGCAGTAGGTACCACTACATCTGCGGAGAGACTGTAGCACAGGGATGCTCAGTCAGTCATGCAAAGCGCACAAGAACCAAGTTGCAAAGATAGGGATAAAGGATGTCAATATTTCGGTAGTAAAGAGCTGTCCCTTGGCGATGCAAGTTGCTTTCCAGCAGCAACAGGATCCTGAAACACGAGCGAACTCGTGTTGTTTGCAGCGTGAAATGGACAAAGCATCAACTCGATCTCTGTAACGAATTAAGTAGGGACAGTAACTCCCAGCAGAAACCCTTCTGGCTGGAAATAAGACGCTGGGGGAGATGCAGCAAGGCTTGCCAGCCTGGCCAGGGTGCAGCGAGGCGGTATTGCAGGTACAGCTCACTGGGGAATAAGAGCAGGAGCCATTCCTCCTACTGAAGTCACACGTTTTCCATTATGCCCCCATTTCTCCTTCCCAATCCTCTTCCAATACGGTGTTTCCTACGTCTGTCCTCTTCTACCTATAAGCCTCGTTTCTTTACGTGAAACCCTGAAGCAAAACGGTCAGGAGTCTGGGTTTTCTTTTAATACATATTTCTGACTGACTCCTCACAATGCTTAGATACAAGTTAAGGCCCGCTTCAGGAACATACCTGAATCAGGCTCTTGGCTTCACAGGAACTGGTTTAGAAACACAGGAGAAGAGTTTCTACCCAAAGAGGCTGAAGGCTTCTGTCCTTGTCTGCCTCATTACCAAACTGGTCCAAACATCAAATCTCTCAGCCAAGTCGGTGCCACTTCCAGGTTACTCTGTGCATTGGCTGCCACATGTCTAACATTCAACTTGAAGCCCGGTTTTGGAGACATGTGATTTGGTGAGCATCTCAGCTTGGTACCCAAGGATCCACCTAGCACTGCAGCCCCACACAGGCATCCTGCTGCCAGGATTAAACTCTTACTCTTATTTGTGCTGGGCAGTTTAAAGCGTACCCTGAGCACACCTTCCTGAGCTCCAGTCACTACTGCAAGCACACCCTAAGTCCAAGGGTTACCACCCTTCCTGACCTTACCAAGCGGCAGACTGAGATGTGATTGAGAAGCACTCATTTTGGAGAGCTGAGGGAGAGAAAAAAGGATGGGAGGTTGCACCAAGAAACATCAATGTTTCCCCAGTGTTCCCAGTTGCAGGATGGAGCTGGGTATGGAGCTGAATTACAGTCCCCATGGCCCCTGCCCACTTACTTCTTCCCAAAGTCTCCCAAGAGCCAGCATCAGCAAGAGAAGTCATGCTCCAACTGTTCCCAAAGTGAGGATTTATTTGATGCTAAAAGGAAGGAGATTTGTTCATGATGCATTTTGGAAAAGCTCAGATACAAAGCCCCCGTGCAAAGCAACCCTCTGCCAATAAAGCCCTGGAAAGCGCTTTGAGAATCGCCTCCATGGACTTGCAATCAGATTGCAAGTTTCCTTAATACATCCAAAAACTTCTGAAAAATACTGCTTACTGTTTTCCACATCAGCTTGGGCCACCCTTCTAGGACCAACCCTGAGCAAACTGCTGGTGTAGCAGAGGATCCCATTTTATTTAGCCATGGAGATGTGGCTGATATCTTCTGGGCTGATGGTCCCCATGAGCCAGGCTGCTCCTGCCTTGGCGTTTCCGTGAAATTAAAGATGTAGGAGGTTGTGCACTGAGCTCCTGAGGAGCACCCCACTTCCAGCAAAGCACATGGCCAAAGCAGTGCCTCTTCCCCCTTGCACCACCCCAAGGGACAGCTTTGGTGGGTAAAAAGCTGATCAGTTTGGAAGACGTGGGAAACTCCCTCTGTTGCAAAGCTAGCGTCGTCATTGCAGCAAGGAAGTACATCCCTATGGAGGAATGGATATGGAGGAACGGGTCAGGGAGCAAAGTGTGATCTCTGCCAAGGATGACAGTGACTAGGTGGTTCAGCGACTGCCGAGAGATGCACGGATGGGGTACGCAGAGGAGGGCACAGCACACACACACGCTGCCATAGCCCTGGGGATGCTGCTGCGGACCCGGGAGAGCATCCCACCAGGGGTACCATCCCCAGCCCCCTGCCTGCTGCCGGAGCGAGCTCTTTCTAAAAGCACAAAGGGAACTGGCTTTGCAGAGCACGAGATAATCTCAAAACCCTGCTTGTCCCACATTTCCCGCTGCGTGGAAGGCCGGGCAGGCCGACGCGAAGGGATTACTGGAATACCATAATTCGTGTGCTCTGCGACCTGCCCTTAAAGAGACACCAGCCCGGCACAGCCCACGGGAATCCAAGGCGTAGCAGTACAGACTGGAGATGCTGTTGTTCTCCTACACACAAGGTACCGGCCCTCAAGGGCTTGGGATAAAGGCTTCTGCGCTCGCACCCGGTGGGCAGAGCCCGTCGCTTCAGTGGGTTTTCTCTGATTTTTATGAGTTGACGTAACCTCAGAAATGCACAGTAAAGGTAGGGGGAGGCTGTTTCCTAGCCAGATGGTTTCTTCCCGCGGCAAAACCCGCCGGAGTCATCCGGCGCTGCCCATCCTCCCCAGCAGACAGCGTGCCCACGAGCCGCCCCGTTCCCACGCGGGCACAGGGATGCCCGCATTCCCACAGAGCCCACCAACGACGCTCAGCCCCCAGTGTTTCCTTCCCAGCTTTCCTGGAGGCAGCTATCCTCATTTACCATGGAAAGACGTCATTTTGCCTGCCGCTCGACTCCTTGTCTACACAGCCAGCTGCCCATCACCACCTCCCGCTCCCTTATTGCTCCTGCTTATTTGCACCACTGCCATCCACTGCAGGAAACTCAAATAGGTGGCGTTGGACCGACGGCATGTTTTGATTTGTTCTGCTTCCTCGGTGCAACCACTGAAGCGAAGGGAATGTTCAAACAATCCCGACAGATGTTTCGACGTGCCTGCAGCTGTCGATTAATGAGAAGCAACTTCGGGATAATTCACTTTAATGTTTAGTCTTTGTTCTGATGGGGATCAAAGCAGTTCCAGCCCTGTACCAGTATGAGATGAGGTGGGGAGGGGGGAAAAGGTTGGGGGGGGGCGTCTGCCATCTGTACAGTAGTGCTCACCTTATTTGTTAGGTTTGCCCCCAGCCTTCAGGAGCTCAAAACCAGTAGTCCCCTCAGACAGGGACATCTACTTAGGGTTGCTCAGGTGATGCCAGAGACTGGAAAGGGTGTCCTGGCACTCCCAAGGGTAGTGAGAGACTGAAGTCCCTGCTCGCCATGACCTTCCTGGGAACTATTTGCTGCATCTCAACATTTTTCCGCCTTTTAACAAAGGCTAGTCCCTCCTCATTACATGTGGCAAGATGCACAAATATTATGCAGTGCTTTAGTAATCAGGGTCCCAAAATGCATTAGAACACACACCTGAATTTTGGTTCTGAGCTCTTCTCATCGATTCCACCGTAACAGCTCGTTGCCTGCATTTGTGTGTGCAATACAGTTCCCGGAAAAACAACGGACAGCGCTGTCCTGAGATGTCCTATTTCTCACTGTTGGACCTGCAGCTGCTTTTGGCCAGTGAAAACAGCTCCAGCAAGCAGCAAGCCTGCAAAGCAGAAGTGTGGGATTGAATCTGACTTCTCACATTTCCATGGGACCGCCTGTGATGGGAACCCCATAAGGGGGTTCACTATTTGATTGCCCTGCCTTTAGCCAGTGAAATAAATTATTACCTAGTTTGAAATCAGGCAGCCTTGGACGTCTCCCGTCAGCTTCTTCCCCTCTTCTCCCATCAAACCTTTCCATCAATTTACCAACTCACTTTCTGCAGCCTGTAAAATCAGCTCCTGCTTCATGAAGATTTATCTTTTTAATGCAAGCTACTCGCCACTGCATGGAAATGCTGCAGAATGACTTATTTACCCCTGTGTTTAATAAGACTTAATGGCTCTATCTAAAGCTGGTTGGGGGGTTTCATTTACTTAACAAGAGGCAGGAAAAAAATGCACCCATGTTACAGATGTAACAAACTTCTACCGTGATTCTTCCAGGGCTGCAGAGAGAGCTCATGGCAGTGGCTTTCCTCCTGCCTGCTGGAAAAGACTACTTAACTTCTTCCCAGCATAGTTCTTTGTTCTGGCCTATATTTAGCATTCAGACGTTAATCCCTAAAGAGGTTGCCAGGACTTGAAGGTACATTACATGGAGGTTTCTCCCCAGACTACCAGTGTCCCTTTAAACATTGATTTCCATCAGAATTCCGGATTTCTCCAAGGAGGTGTTTGCTGACTTTGAGATGAAATCTGATTCCTATAAGCAGGTATTTTGCCTGGTGAACTACCCTGCGTTTTCAATTATTACCAAGCCTTAAGTTTGTTTTCTCAGCAAATCCCTGTCCCCTGCACTATCAAGGCTGCATTTGAAAGGATGAATGTTATACCAACAACTGACGGTCCCAGGGGATCCTGATGCACACACACACACACACACACACACACACACACACAATGTTTGCAGAGTGGCACAAAAAGCGATTGGACTTTTGCATTAGGAGCACAAGTTCAGCGTCCAGCCCTGAATTTTCCATAATGACTAAGTGCACTTCTGACAGCTCAAAAACACACCCCCTAGCTGGCTCGTGCCCTCATTCTGACAAGCACAGACATAAAGAAAATCCAAGAAAAAAAAAAAAATAAAAAACCACACCAAAAAACCAACAACCCCCCAAACCAACCAAAACCCCAGCCCAGAACCCTATTTGTACTGGCCTTTGGGTCACCGCTTTACCCAGCTGCCGAAACACGATCACCAATAGGATTGCAAAGAAACAAAAATTGCATTTGCAAGCAACCCAAAAATTAAAGTAGCCAATCGGTGAGCTCTGTAAGGTAAACTACGGGGATGCTCTGACTACAAAAGTCTTGGGATTACTTTGGTCCAACCAGCTGACACTGGGACCAAACTGTTCCCCACTCCTGAAGAGTTTTCCTCCTTAGCATCCCAGTACCCCTCCAGGCAGTGGAGAGACCCCTTACTGCATTCCTCTCCTTACTGATGGGAAGCTGGAGAAGAAATTTGCTTATGCTAATCAATCCCTGGCACCAGTCATACCAGACACTAATCCACTAGCAATCTCCATCAGTCTCTGCATATTTAACTAAAGCAGCGAACACTCGTGGAGGATTATGAGCGCAGTGGTATTGTTGGAGCAGTGTTTTCCTACTTAAGCTGCAATCACTCTGACGCCCTGTCTCCTAATATTTACATACACTATACATATAAACAACCTGCAGAATCACAGCAGTCCATGCAAGCATCCAGGTCAGACACTGTCTACAAAAACAGAGGCACCACGTGGTGATTTAATAGATTTCCCTGCACCATACAATGTCGTCTCCGTTACCCTCTGCCAAAACGCTTATGTTCATGGTGGTTTTTTATATAGAGCAGCATCCCTGAAGGTATACGTGTTGCTTAACATTCAAAAAAAAAAAAGATAATCCTCTTTCTCCAAAGGATTTACAGGTAGTTTGGAAACGCATTGGAAAAGATTAGAAACAGGGGTCTGGGTTGAGCAAACTTTTTCAAAAAGAGCTTAATAGTCCAGTTTTCCATCACATCAGCAAAAAGCAAACAAACCAACTAACCCCAAAACCTGTGCCTTGTCCTGTCAAGCGTATCACAAAAAGCCAAAGCTGAGCGCCTCTTCAGCATCCCTGAAACAAAAGCACAAGTCACTTGGCTCCACCTACCCTGCTGGCTCTCATTCTTGTCCCTGAAATTGGCTTGATATCACACCAGAAGAAGCGAACTCAGTTTAAGAAGCGGGTGTAAGAACGTACCTAACTATAGCGTCCAAATCCAGGGCAGGCTACATACACCCCGACGCGTGAGCCCACGAGACACGCATTCCACACCCTCCACGTACGGCGCAAACTCGCCAGCTGTAGCCATGGGCTCGAACTAGCCATTTCTACCTTTCTAGCGAATTTTCTCTGCGCTAATTGCCTCGGGAAGTGGCCACCAAAGAAACCTTGAAAGGAAAAAAACCAGTATGCTCAAATGCCAATTCACATTTTTAAAGGGTTGAAGTCGCACGCCTTCGAGCTGTGTTCATCTCCTCCCAGCCCTTAAACACAAACACCTGTTTTACCAAACCTGCAGTGCCGCTTTAACTGAAGGCAGCCAGATTTCCTTGGGTTATTTCCCAGGAATTGTGCCAACAGTAGGTTAGTATGGAAACGCACTCCCAGTGCGCTTTTCCTTCTTTACAGGACGGTAATTCTCCTCTGAGTTTGCTGACCAATTTCTCGTTTAACGTTGGGTGGGTTTGATCCCACGGAAGAGTACAGGGATACGTGAGGACACTGCACAATGTCCTTCCCATCCCTCTGTCCCCTGCTCGGGCAAGCTGTCTAACCCACCTGCGAGCACAATCTGTGTTTGTTAAACGGGGACACGAGCCCCTTCTGAGGGTCTTGTACATTTTCATCTCCATCACTTGATTTCCGTAACAGCCAGCGCCTCTCATCCTCCTTGTACGCCGGAATACGCTAGGAAAAAAACCCAACAGATCATACGACTGAGAGTACAATGAGCTATTCACATATTCAGGGCAAATCTCAAGAGCCCAAAAAATCTGAATTTCAGCATTTGTCAGTTTGGAGGTTGGTGCAACACCACCTTCCTCTCTTATTTATTTGTTTTTTAAGCTGCGTACTAAGTTCAGCACAGACGTAACACATTCGTTTGAGGATAAGGCTGCCAAGACTGCCTCCCTCTCGCTTTAACCTCAGTCTTGAGGGTATCCCTTCCCATCCCACATACCTTAAATGAGAAGACGGCGAGTCCCGTCTCTAGCTGACATCTTGTGTCAATACAGACAGCCTGCTGCTTTTCTAAGCAATGATGCAGTCAGGAAGGAAAGTTCAGCTGTTTCCTCCCCATTGGATCTCCTCCACGCCAGCCTCACTCTCTGAAAGTTTCATCCCTGCAAAACACCCCTCTCCTCCTTCCCATCTCCCGCTCCACAGCAGCAGAGGACCACTGCTGCATTTCCAGTCCTTTTAATGCCTCTAACTTAGTGTTTGCCATTTCTTGCTTGTGCCGATGATGCCTGGGATTTCAAGGCGTCCCCTCCGAGCATCAGCCAGAGAAGTTATTTTCCAGGATCAGAGGACACCGATTCATTCAGGCCGGTCCGGTGCTGCACACCCTGACAGCCTGCACCTCCCCGAATCCCCCTGGGCTGACCAAGCTGTTGCACACTCATACACATACACATACAGTTATCCATCCCCACTGCTGTACCTGCCACAGAGTCCAGCTCTCCAAAACGTAGGCAGAAACTTCCTATTTCTGCTGTTCAGGCATTCCGGTGCCAAGGAAAACCTCCCATTGTCCCGCAGTCCCTGTCACTCCTGCTCCAGGGCTGCCAGCTCAGCCGACCGACAGCTCCCTGGGAACATTACTTGACTGTAAATTTTTTTTCTCCTTTGTTTCACGTTTTTTCAAACAGTCTGGGAGGAAAAACTCAGGGCAACTAAAAAGCAAGGTAACATATGGTTTTGCTCCCCTGCAAAGAAAAGCAGGAAGAAGAGAGCAGCCGAAAAGCAACAGTTCCCCCAAGAACTGTCTGGGCAACCCCTTGCCCTCCCAAAAGCCATCAGCCAAACTCTCACTTTTAGCAAGAGCCGTTTTCACATCTTTTGTGATGTCTCTTCAAACCTCCCTTTGCCTGGCTGCTGCTCAGGTGGAGACTATGCTGCAGGGTGGAGGATGACTCATGGGAAGCCAGCACTGAGTAAACCCATCCTAAATTCCTGAAGTGAGGAGAGGCCTGGGAATCACCGATGATGTCAGACAAATTGCTGGGAACAGAGTTATCTGTACCTGCCATTTAGGAAAGTGCTGCGCTTTCTTCCGCTGAATAGATTTAATCTAGTCTAGCAATGGCCGAGTCGTCAGGAAGGGAAGGAAACCAGAAACAAAACTTCTGTTGTTCCGCTTCCTCATACCGCAAACGCCATTAGAAAAAAAGTATTCGCTCTTGACAATAGTCATTCTTTCTGCTGACCCAAATCTCCCTGAAGTTTATGGGAACTCTTCCACTGACCTTAAGTGGCTTAGATCAAATCTACCATTTGCTTCTTATGGAGGATGGCCAGACATTTAGGGTGCTGGCCTGGGGCCTCGCAGACTTTTCCTAGTGAGCAGCCATGGCTTGATGCTGGCATCCTTGTGCCTCTGTCCACCCGTCTCCTCCCTTTGACGTCCTCACCGCAGGGGCTGCTCAGCCCTTGGCCGTGCACAGGCTGCAGCTCCACCTGCAGAGGTGTCCCCACACCATCTGCGGGGATGGCGGTGGGCAAGGCACGGTTGTGGCTCCAGATGTGCTTTGCTTCATGGCAACCTTACTTCTCAGGCTTTATGCAGCAAGAGAAATTTGGGAAGTCGTAATACACAGTGTTCATGGGTAGGACAGCACTATGTTCCCACAGAACATTTCAGAGCAGGCGGTGGGGGTGGCCCAGTCTGACAACCCCCTCCCAATATCCCCCCCACTCACCCCACGCGGTGAAGTCTGAGGGATGCCAGATGCTGGGCTGTGCTGGGGGATTGGGAGGCTGGCTGGGCACTGGATAATCCCCCAACCTGAGATTACTTCCAATATAATTTCTAGCAGTCGGTTGTGTTATAAGCCCAAACCGCAGAGGCTGGATCCAGAGGACTATGTTCCTGATAGAGTGGGTTATTCAGCACCCCTAGTGCCCAGCCTTCCCTCCCACTCCCCAAAACTACAGGCCACGTGGACGTCTTGCTGAGGTTTCTTACAAAGTCAGAAGCCATGGGGAGCTGCCGGCCACTCCAGTGCTGCTTTCATAAAAATATTTTCCTTTGTGCCAAGGAGGACCCTGTCCCTGAAGCGTCTCTTTCTCCCCAAGGGAGAGAACAGCTGCTGCTATCATTATGGGCTTGTCTCCCTTAATTAAGCATCCACAACAGCAGCTTGAAAGATGAAAACAAAGCCCTTTTCCAGCCTTCCAGGAGAGGAAAAGGATGGAGGCTCTGGAAGACCAGAAATTCTCTCCCACACTAGACCTGGGATTGCCTTTAAAGTTGGGAAGTGAATTAAAAGCACCTGAATCTCCCATTTAAAATCAAACACATCAGAATGTCCCAGTTAAAGGGGGAGGTAGTTTAGTGGGAAGCAATCCCAGTGGGCCAAGCAGGATGAACATAGGAAGATGCATCATAGACTCCTGTTACCGAAACAGGACCTCCAGAGTTGTCCCTGCGTGCCGCCTCTTTCCAGGTGCTCAGCAACCTCTCAGGAGCTGGTGTGGCTCTGCAAGGTCATTCTCCTGGGGGTAACGGCTTAGTGATAAATGCCCAATTTCCACTTTGTTCAGAGATGCCCACCTCTGGATTTGCGACTTTTTGATGGGGTTCATGTTTTCAAGAAGGTGGAGGCGCAGGATTCTTCGGGGTTTTTTTTTTTTTGGTGGTTTGTTTGGTTTAAAAAAAAAATAAATTGATTTTTAAACTAATACAAGCCCCTTAATTCCCAAGCCTTTGGCGTCAAGCTGCTTTTCTTTGTAAGCATCCCTTCATCCTGGTTAGACAAAAAAGGGGTTGCACCAAACCAAGTAATTGCAAATGTCTCAGAGTAGTATTCCTAAAAGTCACCCTGGTACTGTCACCCACTGGCTCCTGCCCATCTCCGCCACGGCTCTGTTAATGAGTTTATGGGGACTCTCTCATATCTCTGTTTCCAGCAATCATCTGCAGGAAGAAGTTAACCCCTTAAGACCACATACGTAAGTGCTCAGAAAATGAAACGAGTTTCAGACAACCGAACTCTTCCGGCTGGACCTGAGCTGGATTAAGAGGTTTATAGTGCTTGTTACCATCCGTATGCTGCAAGTCCTGCCAGCCAAACTGCCAGCGCTGGCATTCCCAAGCCCAGTTCTGCAAAGCTATCCAGCTTAAGATATTCATACTTTTAAAATAATCCAGCTGCTATAGAGAGGAATCCTACACAGCATGTGACAGGAGGCTGGAAACAGCAATATCCAAACCAGCAAATAGAGCCGCATGTTTCTTATATTGTCCTTTCATAAGGTTTATCTTTATTGCAGAGTCCTGGTAAGTGAAATTGGTCAGAGAGCTTTTGGTGGACCAGTGTGCCACTGGAAAAATGGAGTGGATGAAGTCAGGAGGCTTTACGAGACTATGGCTGCTTATCCTTATTTTCATTTTTGGGAGGCAGGGAAAAAAGGACAGGATGTTGAAAACTCTCCTTCTCAGAATTTCAAAATGGAACATATTATTATTTGGGGGTTTGAAAAAACATTGTCACTTTTATGTAATAAATTTTCATATTGCATGATATATAGCCATAGGAGAAAAAAAAAAAAAAAAAGAGGAGTTAATAAAAACATTGATCTCTTGGACATTTTGTTCTCAAAATATTCTGCTGTGGAAAATTTCAAAATTCACCACACTTTCCTCCGTGCAGAGGAATGAAGACCCATTCTACGAAAACTCCAGGCCTTGCAGGAAGCAGAGCCGCCGTCTCCCGCTCCGCTCCGGTGAGCTCCGAGCCCTGCAGGACCTCGCTTGGCTGCCCCGCGCAAACTGCCACATGTTTCAGCTGGTGGGGCTTTGGATGATGATCTACTTTTATTATTTTTGGCAGAGTTTGTCGTATTCTTTTGGACAGTAATTACATTTTCCAGGGCAGGCTTTCTGCCAGAGCTCAAAACGATGACCAACAGGCCCTTTTTAACCACCTGCTACGATTCCAGCCTTGATTAGTTATTAATATGCTGTTGAAACCCATCGCAAGAACCACCCTTTCTGGTTATGTTACCAGTCTGGCTTCAGGGAGAGGTAGGCTTGAAAGGAGAACAGGGAAATACTGTAAACAACAAAGACAGAAATTTGAAAGTTCTGAAACCGTAGAGATTTCGTACAACGGTACTTGCCTTTGTGAATATTCAGACTGCACCAGCCTTGTCCCCACTGTTCCCACATCAGCTGGGATTGTGCAGCTTTGATACGATTCGAGCAAACCCGACGTCAACAATAGCCAAAAACAGAAAGAAAACTTCTTGTAAAAATCTGCGGTCTTTTCCACCTGACAAATATCAAGCTCCCGTTTTCTTCTTGTGCTCTAGCTGCCTCCAAGGAATGAGACAGGCTTGAAAGCACTGGGTTTCTACAGGGAGTAGGGGTCTTAAATATACTACATTCTTGTGACTGGCACGAATATGTGGTCATGGAGAGCAGCAATAGCTCTGTGCTAGCTCCAAAAGTCAAGTAGCAACAGCCTGGCCACAAATGCTGTCTGTATTTATAGGTATTGTAGATGCTTATTATGTGGTATCACAGAAAGATCTCAAAACACAGTCAGAAGTTCATCTGTGGGTTGGTAGGATGTAGCAAGCCTGCCTTGGCAGGAGAACAGGTCTTTCAGTCCAAAGAAAACCTCTCATTTCCTCCATCCTCTAATTTCCACCCACTAATTTTTACCACCTCCTAGTTCCCAAAAAAGAAATGATGGTTCCTGACACAGGGGGGATCAAGCCTTGCACGAAGAAGACTCACACTCTTTCTTACTGAAGGGAAGTAAGAGGCCCCTGTCACTGCATATCACACACTTCAGATATTTTCTTCACTAAATCAGAGAAGACAGAGGACTGAAGCACCAAGAGGCTAAGGGATGTGACCAAGGATATTCCCAGAGTTTTAGGGAATCAGGATCCTAATCCTACACCTCCCTCCTCCAGCACTGCTATCAAGAAGTGCCCAGATTCCACATCAGATCCTTTGCAGTCTGCTGTGACGGACCCTTTCTCATAGTTTGTGCAGACACCCATTGAACTGCATGTCCCTCTCCTTCTAATAATCATCAAGCCTTAATTTTATCTTCAGTCACCAAGCACAGAAGAGAGTCAAGGGCTGGGCACACATCACAGGCACAAAGGACATGGATGCTCGGCACCTTCACAAAGGTGCAGTCCCCAAGCGAGTAATCACAGTTACACTCAACATGAATTTCCATTCTCTACAGGTACCAAATTTCAAAGGCAACATGACGGACAACATTGCTGACCTCCTGTACGGAAGCTAAAATGCAGCAAAAAGATCACATATGCTGATTTAGGACGACTCAAATGGCAGATTTCTTTGTTGACTTGGTCACGGGTACATTTCGTTCAGGCTGTATCAAGCTCCCTGACACCTCTTACATGCCTTCAAAACCATCAGGATTTCTCCAGCCAGGAGAAATGCCACAGCATCCTCCCAGCCTCTCAGGCTGCTAGGGTTGGCTTGTAGCTTCCCTCCCAGCAGACCTCAATAAAGTTACCCGCGGGATCTTGATAAAATTTCATGTGATACTCTGCCATATGTCACCAAATCCACATCCTGCGGGGGATACGACGTATGAAAATTACAAACTTAGTTTTGTGGTAAAGGATCACCAACGAAATGGCCATCCCAGGGGAGCATTCTGCCTTCGCTCTCACTCTGTTATCATCTCCCAGAAGGTTTTTATTAAAGCTAGCGATGTGTTTGAAGGGATCCAGAGCGGGCACACAGAAAGTGCTCGGTATTTACTGTGATCGCGCCTGCTTTGCAAAGCAGGCGTATGTCTGCCAGAAAGGGCTGTGCTTCGCCTCCGCCAGAGAAGAAGGGGGCTATTGGTTTTTTTACATCGTCCTGTTTGCGCTCCTTTTCTCAGTGAAGCTGCAACTCTAAAAGCATTTGAAGTTAATTCCTCTCATCACTTTTTTTTTTTTTTTTTTTTTTTTTTACCTTTGCATGGTCAAATCCACGATTTGAACAAGTTAGCGCTCCACGGAGAGAAACATCTACAGACACCACGGCGGTTCCTCAGCGCACGCCGCGTCGCCAGGAAAAGTAAAGCCCACAACTCTCAGCTTCAGAGGCTTAGGTTTCTCTCTGGGAAGGCTGGCAAAGCAGTTCAGTAAAAATAAAAGGTTTTTCCATCCCTGTGGAAATACTTCCTTTAGTCCAACACCGAGACAAATCATCAGACCTTGTGATTTCTTTTTTTTTTTTTTTGCCAAAAGAAACAGTCTCAAAATGCTTCACTGAAGTTATGCGTTGATAGAGCGAAAAATAGCTATCTAGCGTTTGTTTCATCTCATTATTAGATTATATTTTAAAAAGTCTTTTGCCCCCATCCAAATGACATAATGTTGACAATCTCCCGGTGAATATTTGGACAGATTTGATGCAAATTTGTCCCGCAAAACACCTCCACAGAAGATTGTCAGAGTGAGAAGCGTCCGGCAGACACAACCAGGCAACCACCCTGCGAGTTTTACTGCGCAAACCTGACGTGTCGTGTTTTCCCAGCAGAAAGGGACAAGAATGATCAAGGGGGTTTCCGATCTGAAAGTGACCTTTATCAACGTCCTCAAACATGGAGGCGGCAGCAGAAAGTTTTAATCATTTCATCATTGCATTTTGGCAAGATTATGGGCAAGACTGCAGCAGGGCATGTATCTAAAGGAAATTACCTGGGCGCTGAAATCATAGACTGATTCATCTCCAGTGCGCTAATTGAAGCCTTAAGGCAAATTATTATACCTTTCCACTTAGGAAAGAGAAAAGTTTTCTTTCCCGCTGAATGACCATTAACCGCATAATACTACTAGGAGATAGTAGCCATTCGGAATGATAATTGAAGCACGTGCCATGAAGGACAGTTTGGCAATATGCCATTTTCAGAGTCCAAATAGATTAGAGTCCATCTAGTTCATGACTACAGGAAAGCGCATCGCTGCTCAGCAGCCTCACGGCAAAGCTGTGTGCGGTCACATCTACTTTATCACCCTGGTCAGTGTAGGACTGCTCCTTCTGGCTTTTGTAAGGTGGGTAATTTTCAGCTGTCCAAAATTTTACTAGGCAAACCCCAGCATTTATGCTTATCGTTAATACTGAACTAGTGAACAAGTGGAGAAATGGAAGACAGGAGAAAAGCGCACTTCATGTTGTATGCGAAAACTACTATTCCTTTCAACAGCAGATGCTGTAATACGAAAAAAAGGTGCTGACTGACAGTCTGAAATTATAAAACCCTTCTGGGGACACACAGATCTATGATGCTGTTTAGAAAGGGCCCTTCATCTGTCCCGAAGTGACAACACTACACAGGCGCTGCTGCAAAAGGTGTGTTTAATCCTGCCTTTTGACTGCTCGCTACCACTCACCCTGCTTTCCGCACGCTGCTTGATAAGAAACGTGCTGCAACCTCCCCGTTTAGTGACGGCAGGCAGCGAGCGAAGCCCCGGCCCCCGAACCACCGCTTTGTGCCATTTCTCCTCCACCACCGCCTCTAGAGGAAAGCGCCTGTGGTCCTGTCACAGCAAGAAGAGAGAATGTGGAGGAAAACAGGTCCCCTCTTGGTGCACAGAGGAGAGAAGCCTTTCCACAAACCTTTCCAGCCCTTTAATACGGGCATTTGAAAAAATTCTGGGCTTGCACATAAGTGTTGGAGAGAGAGAAAGGTTTTAAAGTGTTTGAAAGGGGGAAAAGGAGCTTGATGAGAGACATCCTGCATGCCACAGACAAAACACCTATGGAGCTCCTCACCCCTGGAGATGGGCACTGCAAGCCCACCCCTTTGCATGGGAGAGCTCGCTTCCATTTCACTGTTCTCACGGCTTTTGTCATGGGTGATTATGAGACCTGAAAGACCCTTCAGACTGAGCAACTCCACTTCCAAACCTCCTGGATGCTCTCGACCCATCACTTCCACAAAAAATTCCCAGTGAGGATTTCTTTTTAGTTATTTCTTTTTGTCTTAATACCGTGATCAAAAATACCTAACCTCCCCCACGCCAAACCCGCCAAAGGAAAAAGAGGCAGCATTACCATCACTAGCCCAGGCATTAGAGTATTCCTCTAGGAGACCACGTTTCGATTCCTTCCCTCGCCAGAGGAGTATCTGCACCACTCCCTGTCTGATCCCAAATTTCACATGTGACTATTCCTGAATCTGAACCAAGCCACAGATTCTCAAACTTCTCCCCAACTCATACGCTGGCTTGGGATCTGAATTTTATAGCTCAGGAAGCAAACCGGAGGAAAAAAAGAAAGTAGCAGCCACAGTCAGAAAAATCACATTTGTTGCATAGTAAAAATGCACCCCTTTCACTAACAAGTGCTTCTCTCTCAACACAGAAGTTCTCAAACACATCTACATAAGAGGCTTGAGCGAGCTTAGCTCTCCGGAATATGTGTCACGCCAGACCCAAATCACAGTGCTGTGATGTCATGGCCAACAGCAGCTCAACTCCCCAGACTTGCCTTTTTTTGCACCAAAATAGCAGTTAAGCCTGAACAGGAAGTTCTGAAATATTCATAACGACGGAATTAGAGGTAACACTTAATCCTCATTACTCACTATTGGTATTTAGGCAGCATACTGTCTGGCTCGTGAATAATCCAGGGGCAGAAGGCAAGAGAAGTTAATATATGTGAACAAGGTACTGTCATTCCAGAAAAGTGACTCTGCGCTGCCTATTGGCGCTGTGTAATCTTTGTGGGCAGAGGGAATGCAAATTCCTCTCCCTTTACCTGTCAGTGTAAGAAAATGTAGAGCTGGCATGAATAAGGAAGAGAGCAGACAGTTCCACATTCGGCTTCCAGCTACCTGGAGCCCTATTTCCAGCGTACGACTTGCATTGAAACTTCCCTGCCTGCTTAAGGACGGTTTGCTGGGTAGTTTCTCCATGGCCACACCACCACGTCCACCCAACAGCAGTAACGAATGCTGCTGTAAGACTTGAGCCACAGACAAATACTCCCTCTCAAGTGCAGCTGTGGCCCCTTTTTGCTTCTCATCATTTCTTCTGCAAGCAGCGCAGGCAGGCAGCGGGCTGAGCCATTGGTGCAAAGGTATTCTACCTTGTTCAAGTCGAGAGGAACCAGATGTGCAAAGACCTGTTTATACTGCTCATGGTCACCTGGCTCATTTTGGGTTGAGGGAGGGATGGGATGAGATGAGCAACTCTGCCTGCTGGGTCAGCATCTCCTGGACACCAGCCAGAGGAATAAACTGGAGCTGACACAGCAGAGACTAGGAAAGGTCACATCTTTGCGGCCTCAGTTTAGTAAGAACGCTCATTTCAGGGACTCCACATACCACAGTCCTTGATCTCAAAGTATTCTGCAAAGAAAAAAGTCAGAATATTGCCTTTCTTCCCTCTGAAGACAGAAGAAACTGAGCCCAGTACATCTGCCTCACGTCCCACCGCTGGCAAACCGCAGAGGAGGTGACGCAAGTCAAGCTTTCTGCGCTCTCCCCAGCACTCCATCACCAAACACCTTATCTCACACACTTTGTGCCGGGGACCACGTTACTGTCCTTTTAGCCGTGCTGCATCTCCCCTTTGCTTCTCCTACAAGGACAGGAAAGCAGCAGCCAAGCTGAGGATCCGTCTGCCCCCGTCACACAGGCTCCCTTACGCTCCAGCCACGCTCGCTTCTCCCTCTCCTGGACGAAGACTCCTGTTTCCTCCCACTGTCATGACCAAAGCATCTCACTTCCACTCAACACACCAAAGCCCTTCAAGAAGAGAGGCTGCTGCATTCCAGTAAAGCCAGTAAGCACCAGGATTTTGAGCAGAAGCTTTGAATTTGCCATCTAAGGCGTCAGCCGGTCAGGCTGTGATCCTGCCGAGCGGTGATGGAGAGAGGAGACATCCACAAAGGCTCCGTACCAATAAAAAAAGACCTAAAGAATGGACTGCCAACGGATAAAGCCCTTGTCCTGGTTTGAGGTGAAACAGAACCATTTTTCTGTTCAGTAATTTTACTTTTCACCTTAACCTCTTCTAACTAGCTGAAGTCTCTGAAATTAACGGTGTCATTTTAAGACTGTAGTCTGCTTCCAGAGCGGTAAGACCTGATGTTTATAATTTATGCCGAGGAATGGCACGCAGAGAGGCTCCTGCTGATACTCACTGCTGTACCCCCCCAGGGCAGCCAACTCGGTTACTTGCCCTGTTGGAGGGTCAGAAGCAGAAAAGCGCAGAGGGGTCCCACCTGCGGGGAGGAGCGGACAGGACAGGTGACCCAAAACTGACCCACGGGGTATTCCATCCCATCGGCCTCACGCTCAGTGTAAAAGCTGAGGGACCAAAGGGTCAGTTCTCTTTCTTCAACGGCCGTGTCTATTCATCTGCCTTTGATCCCGATCCTGAATCCAGATCCTGAAACCAGTTCCTGTCCGTTGCTGAGTCCAGTCTGGAACTTTTCCCGCTCTTGCCAGTGAAGTGACCATCATCCCGGGAGCTTGATATGGTTTTGTATCTATTTCATTATTTTCTTGTTATTATTTTATTAATATTTTCATTCAAGTAATTCAGTTTCTTTTTAAACTCCTAAGTCTCTTTTCTTTCTCATCCTTCTCTCCCGGAAGGGAGATGCTCTCCCCTCTCTGAAGGGGAGTGAAGTAAAAGAGCACATTTGTCATTCGTTTTAGCGGCCGGCCCAGCCCAAACCACGACAGCCCTTCAAAGCACCGCGGGGAAAACATTTTTCTTTCTTACTCTTAGGAGTATAAAGATTTGTGTTTCAGTGCTGTCACTGGATACACTGTAAATGAGGATGCATTGGGTACCACCAGGTACCCCACAGGTTCTGCACGTCACCTCAGTGATGGGGTGACAAGGGCATGAGTTTGGGATATCGCCACCACAGAGAGGGCTGTGACAAAGCTGTGACCACAGCACAGTCGCCCCGGCTGGCTTCCAGCCTGCCAGCACTTGTATCCCTGCCCCTGCAGCCTGCAGAGGGTCACAAAACTGACCTCCAAAGCAAAATAAATGGTAAAACCTGACTCAACTTGTGAGGTCCTTGCATGCATCGGGCAAGTTTAAAAGCTACCCACCACACTGCAGAGCAGTCTCTGTCCTAAAATGACAAATGGTGTAGGTCAGTGCTAAGATGTCTCCATCTGGTCGCGAAACGCTTTACAGACGTGGGACAGCAGGCGACGTGACAGCCCTCTAGTTTGTGCAGAGCATGCTGCAAGGTAGCAGAGAAAGAAGAAAAGGAGACTCACTCATCAACATGCAAGAGTGTCAAACTGCCAGAGCCTGTCCTTCCCACCACTGGATTCTGCCCTGTGGAGACAAAGATGTGTAACCACAGAAGAAAGCAGCATTTCCACCTCTGACATTTAAAAAAAAAAAAAAAAAAAAAAGAGCAAAAAAAGCCTGCTGCTTACTCACAGCTCCTTTGTGCCATCCCTGTCGTGTGGGCAGCGCGAGCTGATTGCAGACTGCTAACAGTAGTAACCACTGCCATCTTCAGAATTGCCATTTGCAACTGATTAATTAATGCTGCTTGGGTACAGACTGTAACATTAATTAAGCTAAGGGGGAATTTTAGAAAGTTATACCGATGAGTGCTACAAGGCGCTAGAAGGGGCTGAACGTGGCTGTCTTTCCCCTCCAGAAACAGTGAAAACAAACAAACAAGTAAAGTATAGACCTGAACAAAACGGGTCCTAGTACATTTTTAAACAGATCGCATTTGGTTAATTTCAAATAAATGCTATGCAATTTAATTTCCAGGGCTAGAGGCAAGAATAATACAGCCCTGCTGTGTTGTCTTCATCTGTCTTCTAATAAACTGATTAGAGCCCAACACGTTAAAGCCCTGTGCACCATTATCTATTATTCAGGTCCCTAAAAGATGTTAATTAACCCGCATGTTCTGAGAAGCTCCATTGTAACACATACAATAGGGAGCCACATGGCACAGTCAAAGCACGTGTTGCTTACTCGTTTTGACTTAATTACATGGGCATGACGCCAAGGTGGTTCTAGAGGAAAAAATATAGTATTGCAGAGACAATGTCCAGATGCACACATCAGTTTAGAGTTCATTATGTTACCAGGAAAAAAAAAAATCCATCTTTCTCTCTTCTTACATGACAAAAACTTTCTGGCTTAGTCAGAACTATGTTATGGCAGGCAAATCTGACATTAAAGAAGATAGGTTTGCGTTCAAAAAGTAGCACTTGAAGAGTTGATCCTGACATGCAGGAAGATCTGGAAAACAAGTGCTTTTTAGACTGAAACGCAAACTACAAACTAAAGGAGATGAATGGGGTTTTGACTCAGCTCCTGGTCCCTCAGCCATTGAGAAAGAAGAAGGAAGACTAAGAATAAGAAACTTTTTGGTCAGCTCCTGCAGCCGCAGCAAGCGCATGCCCGGCGCAGATGAAGAGACTGGAGAAGGTGCATTACCCAGACCTCCACCAAGCATATACAAAATAAAATCTTTCAGAGGTTCAGCACGAAATCAAATCTTTCAGGTCTCAACATTAAGCACACTTAGTGATGACAAAAGGCTCCTCTAAGACTACAAAGTTATCTCTTCCCAGATTGCAAGGAATGGGAGTTCGTGATAACTGTAAGAATTATGTTACCGTTTGAACATGTTAAAATAACATGCGTTCAACCAAAACCACTCAGCCACAGCTGCTTGTGCTGAAAATCATTTTTCTTCCTAAAATCCAAGCCCGAGGTACACATTTTGCATGGAAAACTTGGGGTCGAGTTTTGAAGGTTGGCAGAGTTGTAGGCACTAAACCCAACGCAGCGCAAAGGGACGCGATCAGCTGGTAACGCTGCTTGCTCCATCTCCAGCACTGCAGGGCTCAGATTTAACAAGACATCAAGTAGACCACCCAACCCCCTGTAAAGCCTGAAGTACTCGAATGGTGTCTTTTAAACCCAGACATCAAACATAGAGGTAGAGTCAACGCAAACCGGGAAGGTTTCCGAACTGCTGGTGACTGGTTTCCCAGCGTGGGGTCTCTGGTTTAGGTGGCGGGCAGCTCGTGCTGCACTGGGGAGAAAGCACAGTGCCGAGCATCCACGTACTGCATGGGTTAAAATACATTACCTGTGAAACGGAGATGATGCATATCAACATAAATCACTTACAGGTGTTACCTGGGGATTTGGGGCTGGTCCAGTCATTACCAGAGATAAGCAAACATCACTACAATAGATCAAACAGGATGAAAGCCAGCACTTTGGACGTCAGGTTAACTCACCTCTCTCTTTTGCCAACACCTCCCTTTTTCTTTTTTTTTTTTTTTTTTTTTTTTTTTTTTACAACATTTTTCAAAAGAACAAAACCCAAACACGCTTTTCCTACAAGACTCCAAAGACCGCACGCAGGTGAGGTCGCAAGAGGAGCACAGCAATCCCTGGTAGGTACTGTCTCTCCCGCTGGGACAAGCGCCCACAAGGAACCCAGCGGGGCTCGGCCAGGAGTTAAAGGAGTCACAAAACGCAGCTGACAGCAAAATGAGCCCAAACCGCTCTTCAGCAGCCAGGCACCTGGCTCCCAGCTCGCTGATAAGGGCAGGACTTTGCTCTGGGGCAGGAACCGACTCTGTCCCCCAGGGCCTTCACGTTCTGCTTCTCTGCCATAAATCTACGCCAGCTCCATAAATCTGCTAACGAGAACTGCTGGTGGGAGTTACACAAACATGACATGTGCAACCGGAGGTTCGGAGAGAGCCTACCTTTTTGTTCATCTCCTAGTGCTGCCGGTATTTTTTTAAAAAGCCGTTGAAGAGCTGCTAGATCTGCCAAGCGTGCATTTCAGCCAGCACAACCAACAGCCTTTGGCAGCATATTACTCTGTGGGTTATATTTTACGGCCATACAAGACCTTTGTGGTGGGGTTTAAGATGTCTCTGGTGTGAGGATTTTGTACTTAAATGCAGAAGGACAATTTGTTCTTTGTTCTCAGAAAGAAGGAGACGTGACAAAATTTGTATTAGAATTTAATGCTAAATAAAAAAATCTGAAGGGGTTACTTAACTCAAGCTGTCCTTAAGCCCCTGGGTGTCGTAAGGAACCAAGTATCAGGGACAAGTATATTTATCACAGATCTCATATCTTTCCTCACACACATGGAAATTTGGGAGAGGAAAAAGACAGTTTGAGGTTCCCTTCCATTTATCCCGCTGAATCAAAGACTCCTTCTTACCCATACAGCTCCTGCTTTCCCTAATACAAACGTCAGCCTCTCCCTCTGCTTCCTCTGAAGCCTCAGTAGTGCAGCCTTTACAGATGGACCACTGGACGGGAGAGATCATAGGGTTGACCCCTCCTTTTTTCTTTAAAAAAAAAAAAAAAAAAAAAGGAGGAAAAAAACCCCCAGAACTTGGTAGTTGCTTAAATACCTACTCGGCAACATAGAAAGTACCCGTCTGAGGTTTATTCTCCTGGCGGAACTGAAAACACCGAGCAGGTCCCCTGATAGCAAGGGAATGCCGCTAGCTGAGCACCGGCATCACCAGGATTTTATTGTACCTTATGTGTCAATCCTTCTACGCATCCACCCAGCAATTTCTCCTGCTGACAACGGCAATATTTTTATGATCAACCAATATCAATGCAGATGCCATTAATATGTCTGTGTACATCAGTGTAAGTAATAGTGCAGCGTTAATTGAATGGCTCAGTGTTCATTTCATCACACATTAACACTGCTGAAAGTTATATAATTCTGTTCCCAGGGAACATTTTACCGTATACCATAAACTACCTCAAGAAAAAAAAAAAAAAGGAAAGACAAAGCAAATCAGAAGATCAGAAGGCTGAAAGCTCCTTGCAGCTTCTCCCCTTTTGGAGGGCTGTTATTTAATCAGCTTTTATTTCCATTATTTATCATGTGGAAGCAACTGTGCTGTTTCAGTTGCTGTAGCTTAAAATGTAATAAAATATGGTCGTGACACAACAATACCTGGATCCTCCAGCCAAACCCTGCATTTCAGTGTCAGGATGTACAAAATATTAATCATCCGATGCAGCTGCTGCCGCCTTTGTGAACACAGCACATATTTCACTGCACCCTGGCACATCTCTTCTCCTGAGGGCTTTTATTAAAAAGAGCCTGTGAGTTACTGAACTGTGAGGTTTGCAAGCCAGAAATTTGACCCAATATCCAGGTTCATAATGCTCTTGGAAAATATTTAAATCAATGAGCAAACCCAGACCCTTAAATCACAGCAAAATTACACCCGACACGCCATTATACAACAAATCTTTTTTAAGAAGAGGCGGCTGATAAAGCTTAGCTCCTGGCATCATTATTTGCAATGTTTTGTAACCAGGGAGGCCAGGTTCCTACTTACGGACTAGGTCAACAGACAGAGTCCGAAAACATTTGGGCTGACAAACCCCTTCGTAGGCTTCATCTGTGGGTCGTTGAGTTCTGCAACGCTTTCATTAAGGGGAATATTAGCACAACGCAACTGCGCAGTAATAACACGTGCTTTGTTCGGAGGGGAATGCCAAAGGGAAATCTCCTCTGAAGATGCTGACCACGCACCCGGGCTGCCGAGACCAGGTCAAGGCTCGGGTAGGAGCCCAGCAGAAGTGTGGCTTCAGCTCCTTGGAGCTCCCCAGCTTTCTGCCCAAGGTCATCTGTCTGTTCACCCCGGACTTTAGGAAAAAGGAATACAGAAACACAAAGGAGGGTAAGAACACTTCTGTTGGCTGCAGTGTCTATCCTGATGAGAACTGGGTCATTAAAGAACAGCTATTTCAGCCATTATATCTAATTACAAAAAGGAATCAGTCTCTAAAAATAAAGCTTCAAGTGCCTGAACTATATTAAAGGGAGATAATTAACAATCAAATAGAAGAGGCCATCTTCCCCATCACGTTGAGTCCGGCTCTCCCGCTGAGACATATCATTCAAGTGCATCCCTAACACGGCAGTCCCATGCAAAGGACAACAGCACAGCTCCTGCCTGATGATACCAATATACACTAACCTTTTTCTCGGAGCTTTTGAAAACAAAGAACACCACAGCACTTCTGTATTTTTTGCTGCTGAAGAAAACTTGTCTGCATTGAATTTACAGATATAACTGACCCACAAATTGGCCAAATATCTGTTATCTCTCTCCAGATCCCTCCTATTTAGACACACAGGGATGCATCTAATTTATAGATACTTCATCCTCCAAGGACTGAGAAACATGCTCAGAGGCGATTCAGTCCATCTGAGACACAAACCACCCTCTGGCAATGCCCACCTCTTTCCACAGGCTTCACAGTCAGCCTTCCATCTCTGAAAAAAGTGCCAGACATTAAGACTGTCCCTCCAGATGAGGATGTCTCAAGGCCACCCTTCATCCCAACTTTAGCAGGGACTGCCAAGCCAAGTTTCCTGGTGGGAGTTGGGAGCAAAACCCTTTCGGAACAAGAAGGTGGGAAGCAGGGTGCAGGATTGCACAGCCAGTGATGGGCAGAGCCTTAAAGCTTGTTTGATGTACGTAAACATGCCAAAGATCAGACATATCTTTGAAGCACTCGGAATTGCAAAGCTGGAGTGTAGTCTCACAAAAATAATCTTGTTCGTGGTACATCTTGTTCTTCCTATTTCTGAATGTGATGGGAACACTGCGAGAACAGCCTCTGCCATCGCAGAGTAGCATATTGTATTCCCAGGCCGCGCAGCAACAGAAAAGCAAAAGCGAATGGAGCAAAAAAAAGCGTATCACTTTGGCATTATCACCCTCAAAAAGACCCTATGTTAAAAAAAAAAAAAGTTCCAAATTGCCTAATACGCCATTTGAAAGTTTTTCACGCCAATTTCATCATCAGAGCGCTTCTCTCGAGGACAATTTCACAGAGAGGACCTAAAAGTTAAATCAGATTTGAGGAATTCATCCACGTTGGAGTGAATACCCTCCCTCGCCTCCTCTTCTCCACAGAGCGTAGATGCAATTTATCTTTGCACACCCAGGAGAAAGGGCAGGGAGAACAGGAGAACGGGAAGGAAAGATCCAGCCCAGCTGCGATGAAGGAGGGGCATCAAACATCAGGAAGAGCAATCCAGCATTCAGCCACCGATGGGACACTTTTTGCCCAAACCTGAGGGAGCGCAAAGTTAAAAAACTGTTTCTACTGCCTTCCCCCCCCCTCCTTCCTCCCCCAAAACTTTCCTAGGCTATTATCTCTTGCTCATTAAAAAAAAGAGAACAGCTATTAAAAAAGACAGAGTTGATCACACCCTTGGGGGGGGATTCATGTAAGGCCGTGAGGGATCATTATGAACATACACCAGACAGCCTGCACAAACACCAGGAACCTCACCTAGCAATTTCTACATCACCCCAGAGCATCTGTTTGAGCTATTTAAAAGACAGGTAGATGTGGTGCCTACGGACATGTTTTAGGGGTGGACTTGGCAGTGCTAGGTTAATAGTTGGACTCGATGATCTTAAAGGTCCCTTCCAACCTAGACGATTCTATCATTCTACGGCACTTCTTTTAGAGGAACACCTAGCCCTGGACTGAGAGTTTTCCTATGATGAAGAATTATTGTTTCCATGGTTAATTAACCTCAGTATGAAGAAAATGCATCCCTTATTTCCTATCTGAACACGTGCAACTTCAGTGTCCAACCACTACACCTTGTTTGGCCACCCCCTGCTCAACCAAAACACCTACTGCTATTGGAAATTCGTCTTGTTAAAGCCATTTGTCGGGTGCTTGTATACCACAGTAACGGGCACTGCAGAATATGAGATTAAAAAAGGCAGGAGATGGGACAACGCAGACACGTACACGCCTACCAAGCCGGAATACCCAGAGGTAAAAGCCGGCATTTGCCAGCCCTCCCTGCCCTCTTCCCAAGCCGCTGGCCAGGCACGCAGTGCCGGGGGAGGAATGCCAGCAATCAGCTCCGATATAAACAATGCTTCAGCTCAACACAGGTTCCCTTACGGGGCTTAAAACCACTTCATAAAATCTATTAAGTAACTTTGGGACCTTTTGTGCTGCGGCTTTCAAGGAAGAGACTGGGAGACCCCCACCTCTGGGGTGGGAGATGCGAATGCTCTGAAGCATGGCTAAGCTCTTTGCTTATGCCGCTGGTTACAGGCCTAAAAGGAGCATCTGTTTTGCGTGTAAGCGTTGTCCTCTCTCACGTAGTGACAGACTGAGGCAGGACAAGCCAGCTCATAGCAATGGTTCAGGAGAGGTTTCTACTATGCTCTGCCCATTGCTTACTGGTGACATGAGACAAGTTGTTTCACCTCTGTGCCTCAGTTTCCCTCATTGTTAAACCGAGGTGAAGATCTAGTGATGAGCTACATAATACATGGGTATTACCAGCAGTAAAGTGAGGAAAAGGCAGCGTACTTGAGCCCAACATGTGCTCCTTCAATATGATCAAAACTACGCACAGAAGAATGATCAAGGTTCCTTTGAATGCCACCATCCTGGTCTCCCTCTTCATCCACCCCTTTCCCAGCCACACTCTGCTCCTCCCTTCTCAGGGCCGGGCTGTTACCTGGGCATTTAAGAGCATTTGGATGAAAAACCCAGACAACGAGCAGACTTGATGGAGAACAGACACTCATAGTCCAACAAGCTGCTCAAGATGACCAAGCCCTGGGGTCAGCGTGAGCACGCTGAGATGCACTCTCAGGTGAAGCCTTAAAGTGAGAAGAACGAGCTGCAGAAACCCCTCGAGCAGAAACGTCCAAGCAGATCATGCAATTTGCGACAGCAGCTTTTTCAGCCTGTTGTTCAGCTCCCATTTGAACCGTCCTCTCCCTCCCTTAGAGGATCATTGCCTTACACCCTCCTCTCTCGCTTTTAGCCAAACTCCTCTCATTCTTCTCCCCCTCCTTCTCACATGCAACTCTTACACGCACCGCTCACCTGCCCGTACATCACAGCCCTCCCCGCGCTGTGGTTATCATGTCTATTCAGACCCCAACTCTACAAAGATGCTCATTACATCACACCTGCAAAGACTTTGTTAGCCAGACTTTCGAAAGCTTACAAGTGGGATTAAATAGCATCTAGTAGATAGTGAGCTGCAGGAATCAGCAAGTTTTTCACACAGGGCCATTCAGGGTAATTACTAATCACACGCTCATTGCAGATGCAACCTTTTCTGACCCAGTTCTCAATAGGCAACATCTGTCTGCCTGCAAAAACGTGCATCGTTGTGCTACTACTCTTGTATATGTAAAAAGGAGCTATTATATACAAAAAGCCCCTCTTTTCCTCAGAAATCTTTCTACAGATTGGATGGGTTTTGCCGCTCTCTCGCACTGCCTTCCTTCCCTTGCCAACAGCCAAGGAACTTACATCACTTGCCACTGCACCTCTCTGTGGCCATAGGCTGTTCCATTCTTCGCTGCTTACCGAAAACGTGTCCTTACAGTCTGTGGGATGCTCTATCCTTGTCCTAAGAAGCAGGAGTGTCAGGGCTGTTGCTGGGGCTGAAAGCTCTTGAGAGGGGGAAGAAGCAGGGGAGAGATGTGTAGCATCCAATCCTTTCTATTACTCTCCAAAAATCTGGCAGCTCCAGCCAAGCCGGTCTATCTGCCTAACCACCTGCTAATCCAAACTTCTTCACTGCTCACAGGTTAGCTGCCTCCTCCGAGAGTGGTGTTAAGGGATGCTGGAAGAAAGACGAAACTAAAATATACCCATTTTGTCACTGGTTAAACCAGTGCAATTATCACATAGCTTGTGTTCCATAATAGGCAACAAGCTCTTAACAAAGTGATGTTGAACAGAAGCTCCTGTAGATCACAGCTGGGAGCACGTCTGAGAGCTAGGAAGCACTCCTGGTTAAAAATAGGACAGTACGTGGAAGAGGTAGGATTTGTAACTTCTAAAAATAGCCTTCCCTAAAAGGATGCTTTTTACCTTGCTCACACGTCACTCGGCTAGTACCAGCAGCCCCATCAGGATTTTTGCCTGGTCCTAACTTATTATTTCAGAAACATCTAATCCTATCTCACAAATTAAAAAAATTAGTATTTACCATAGTGACTCATTCTGAGAACCACATTCACAAACGCTCCCTTCCCCCCACCAGGAGACACATTCCAGGACCGTGTGAGCAAGAAAACACAGTGGCAGTCTCCAAATAACCCGGGCTCCGCTTATTTAACAATTTTGGCAAGCCTCTGTTTCCTGATTCAGTGTTTCAGATTTGCAACAACAGAAGTGAGAGATTACAGAGCAGGTTCGTGTGGAGGCTGAGATAAATGTAGGTCGACCAAACTGAATTTCCTATGAAGTGTAGGAGAGTAGTGTTGTCACACCATAATGGTCTCCAGCTGTTACGCCACCGAAATACACAGCTAACATTTACAATACATGCATATAGCGCTTAAAAGCATGTACAAAGCTGGCTCGGTCTGACAGGAGGTCCACAGGGCAGAGGCACTAACGTAGGACTGAGTATTTACAGAAAGCAGAGCGAGCGATCACTCGGTGACACTGTTTACATGGCTCCGTTCCTGCTATGTTCGTACCTCAACGAAATCATATGGGGACGAAGAGGATTAAACAGAATGATTCTCCAAATTCCTGCCGCCTTCTATTGTTCTGCCAGCATCCCTGCTAAACTTCTTGTTAATGCACAGCATCAAAGTTGGCATTCCACAGGGACAAGGAAAGCCCAACCGGCACTGCTGGGCAGGGAGAAGGGGGAGGCAACGGGATCCAGAAGGTACAGCCTGGGGCTAGCGACGGAGCTGCCGCTGGCTGCGGTGCACCCCTGTGCAAGGAAATCTGCCTTTTTTTCCCCCTCTAATTTCACAATCTCCAAAGTCAGATTTCTCTGTCGAGCTCTTTAAGACCCACGCATGTTCAAGAGCTAGACTGGATTCTGTTAAAACAAGGGTAACAAAGCCTCGGGGCCAACAAAGAGCCAGGGACCACCAGAGCAAAACACGTAAGTTAGTGGAATTCCTCTAGTTTTTCATTTGTCCATAATACCCAAGAAGCCATGACGCTGGCAGGTTGCCACAGGACTCTGACAGCAGCTGGTAAAAATTACGGGTTCGGTTTTTCCCTTGATTTGGGCATAATGAGGGAAGAGCATTGAATTTATCGATCTATTTTTACGCCGACGCAGTAAGCAGCACCATCTGACAAAAGCGCTGGGCATTACAGATTTTCAAAAGGAAAAGATGCCTCAGTTTGGACTGTCCAAAGGATAATGCCTTTCTCTCAGTGGGCTGCACAGCCCTGACTGGAAGACTGGTGCGATTCCACAAAATACCAGGTAGAAAGGCCAAAGTCAAGGTCACCACAATTAGGTGTCTTTCAAAACACGTGTCTAAAGCTTTCTTTCATAGGTGCTTTGACTTAGCCTTTGGCAGAATAGGAAGGAAGGAGAAATACGAGCATTTCTTTCTCTTCTACATGCGGGGCTGGCTATATTTATAATGCCACACAAATCGTTGACAGGTTGGTTCAAATGTCATAGTAGCAACACCTGAAAAAGCCTCAATTTTCTCAGACTCCTTCAAGCGACAGGCGATGATAAACTGTGTACAATATGATGGAGCTGCCGTGTAACCAGCACCCGAGGTTTGCACAAGGTAGACAAGAGACGCGTTCGCACTGTTTCCACCTCCCACATGGGCTCTAGGCAGCAGCTCGGGAGAAGTTCATTTGGTACAACTTGCCTCGGGGCTTCTCTTTTCAGCTTTAACATTTTACAGGACAGAATGGCCTGGGAGCAACTGGAGACACATCCAGTTGCAACCGACTGCAGGTAAACGGACTCTCCTTGCATTGCAGAATTGTGCTTCCCAGCATTTAATGCCAGAACAGATCCTTGCATCAGCTAATCTTCACTTGCTCTGTGGAGTCAATAGCTTCATCCATGCCTACATCCAATCACCCCACGTACCAACACCCCAATCGCTCGTGCTTAAATACCATCTCTCAGGAAGGTGCTTAGTCTTGACTTGAAGACTTCAAGGGATGGAGAACTTTGTCCACGGGTTAGTTTCCTTCCACTGGAAGGACAAGCGTTGGTGAAGCTGAGACGTTACATAGCCAGAAAGCTGTTCATCATGTCCTGACCCACTGGTTACCAGTCTGGCAGACCAGTTTCTAGCTTTTGACATTACAACTTTGTTCGGAAGCTGAAAGGTTATTCAGCAACGAGTGGTGGAGGCCTGAGGAAGACATCCACAACCAATCCTGCTCGTGGCATTATGCAGGAGAGAAGCAGAGCGATCAACTTGACGCTATTGTGGGTGGGGAAATTTGGCAATTCCTCTATCCTCTATAATAAACTGAAAGAATCAGAGGGAATCTGAGGTGGCCGAAGGAAAGAATTGCTTGTTCCTGAGACACGGGTGTAATTGAGGCCTCATGTTTGTATTCTGAGGTGGAAAAACCAGAGGAGGCGAGAACATTGTACTGTACCTGTAGGCAGAAACACCTATTGCATCCCACTACATCCACCACGGAAACAGAACTGACCACGAGGCATTGATCTCTGGTAGAGTGTAAAAAGCAGCAAGGCGGTTTATGTATTTTGTTTTCTTTACTTACAGCAACAGGCGAGTGTTTGGGCAAGCAGCTCTAGTGCCATGTAAATTCACGGCCTCCCTATATGTGCAAAGGCACTGAAAGAGAGGAATTTATTAAAGGATACAGTGACACGCCTTTGATGCATCAAAAGCTACGCTGTCTGCCTCTCCGAACAACTGAGTCATAAACCACAAAGGAAACTCTTCTGAAGTTTATTTCTTCTCTAATTTGCATCTTGTTTTCTCGCTCCTCTTTTGTAACTTGCGCTTTGAAAGCACATTTCCCTGCCAGCAGCAAAGCAGAGCCCGGGAGGTGAGAAACCTCCCTCCCACCATCGCAAGGATTCCTCGCTCCCTGCCTACATCTCTTCTAACGCTGGGCTGACCCTACCCACCTGCGGGACGGGGGAGCTCCCTCTGGGAACTCACCCGTTATCCCCCCGCAAAGGCTCTGGAGATACCTCCACTCCCTGTGTTGCACCCCAACGCTCGGGGAAAAATAATGTGCTTCATCAGAAAGAAAAAAACCCCGATATATGCTTACTGTCGATTCATACCCACCCCACCGCAATGAATATATATGCTCGCGTGCTTTCCTCAGCCTGGTTTCTAAGAGCACAACTGGCCTAATGCAAACTTTGAAGCTCTGCAACCGCAGCCGGCTACAACAGCCACCCCGAGGTCAACTGTCTGACCCCGATGAAGCATCATCTTGGGCCACAGTTCCTGCATTTGCTTAGAAGATACAATAATCATACATTTCGTAGTCAAGACGTTTGCTGAATAAGGGCAGCTAGGTACAGGTCTATGAGAACGTTTTGCATTCATTTAACATCCTTTATGCGTGTTAAAAAGAAGCACATTACAAATTCCGGCATCTCTCTAAGCCAGAATTTGTTTTCACTTGTGCTCTTTCCAAAGGACCATGTTGCAGCCCAGAGCATATTAGGCTGGTCCCACTCTACACACATACCCTTGTGGGGTTCTGTGACTGTGGCCTCCAAGGACGTGGTTTAAAAGGTATTTATTGTTTTGTGAAGGGATTTTAAATACAACAGCATCTCATGCTGCCAAATTCCAGGGGAAAAAATGTGATGGGCAGGCATCACGTTTCAACGTCTCTACTGCTACAGGTCTCTCTTGGAACCTAGAAGTCATTTTTGGAGGAAGTTTATTAAAACAACTAGAAGACCATGACAAAAAGGCACTTCAGTCATATGTTCAGGCCACTGTCTGCAGTGCCAGTTATGCCCTGCAGGAGTTAATATTCTGACCTTCACATTTCTTCAAGGGGCAACACAGGCTGGACAGAGCTGTACCAACACCTCCAAGTTCAGTGGGTGACCCTAGAACGTGGCAAAACTGACAGCTCAGAAATTATGCAAAGTTTTTGCATGGGAAAAACAGATTTATCAAGTTCCTGGCATCCTAGCAACGGCTCCATGGCTACAGCCTATATATCTAACCCTATAAACACAAAGAAAGAAAGAAAAAAAAAAAAAAGGGATTTCAAGGTCAAAACATTGTGTTTAATTTTCTCATGAATAATGCAATAGCAGCAGTATGAAATCTTGCCTTCTGCCCCAATCATGGTTTCTCAGTAATCAGAATTCTAGTGGTGTCTTTCCATCTCTCTCCGACTCTCATAGGTAGATACTTGACAATTCAGTAAACTAAACTGAAATGAAGGCTCAACAGAGCACAAAATTTGAGGCTAGTTGCAGCCTTTGAACCAGACCATTATGATATTTTGGGTCAGTGAGTAGGAAAACAAGTTGGGATAGAGAAATGTCAAAGTGTAAAACTGTCAGAAAAAAAAAAGATGTCAGAAACAATATACTTTCATTCCTCCCTGAAGATGACTCTGTTCGTGATACAATACAAAAATCATTTTACACACCAGAGATCCATAAAGTCCTTTCAGATGGAATCGCAGCAACTGTTATCTCGCTCTGGAGCAAGTACAGTGAGCTTCATCACTCTTGATCTCATGTTTCAAGAGTTGACTTTGACCATGAAATTTTATTGGTAACACAAAAATTTTTCAATATAGCTAAGCTGATGGTTTTGTAGTGCTGAGAAAGGGAGATGCACTTGGTTTGATCATTTTATCTCCTCAGAGATGAAACTAAGAATTTAGAGAAAAATGTAAACTTCAAATCACAGATCTTCTACATGGGTAAGTTGAAAATTATGGTATTTCCTTAGCTAGGAAACACCAAAGCTCAATTAATCTACTGATCATTCTGAAAGCCTGACAGGCAACCTTGCAACACTGTCTTGTGGTTTTTTGTTTAAGCAAACTGCAACATACAGCCTATAATGTCATCACTAGAAATATCCTTATGAAAAGGTAGCAAAGATACTTGCTAAATCCACTTAGGATAAATTTGCACACACTCATGTATTAAAATCAATGACAAGAGATACAAACATCTGAAGCGACGCATAAGCAATGCCGTAATTCTTAGCTCAGTTGCACCCTGAAATAACTTGGTGAAGTTTTTCCAATTAGACAGCGCTAGGATTCAACACTTCACTTTAGCCACTGTCTGAAGTATCTAGTGTAACCTCACCGTAAAAGAACAAATAATTTGTAACTGGAACAAGAATGTGCCCTTCAACAAACACTTCTGAGTGTATACAATACAGGAGCGAAGAGACAGGTTGAAGGCTCTAAGTGCCTCAGAAAATCACAAAAGATGGAAGGTTTCAGGTTTCACCTAAGAACCAGATCATCAGTAACCACAAGTGATCCTTATCATCCTATGGCTGTTAACATTTACATAAAAATGCATAGGAAGGTCTCCTGCCACAGCCCAACGAACATGTGTCCACCTGCTATGTGCCACATCCACAGTGGCTTTAACTGGGCTCTTTGCTGAAAAGTCGGTGTCAATGCCAAAAAATCTCAAGAGATGCAAAGTTTGAGTTTGCCCTGAGATGGTCACCTGAAGGACCATGTAGAGAACATCAGCAGCTGCACGTGGGAAGCTCTCTTCACCGCCCCCGCTCTCTAGATGGAGAAGGATGCTCTGCAGGACAGACAATCTGGCACTCATGAGCATTAAACTAATATCAAATACTTTAAAATGATAGTTTTAAATTAACATTCATTTTCTTCTGTACATTAACTACTGAATTGAGTAATCCCCTTCCTGAGCTCCCAGGGGAAAGCTGGCATGAATACACTTTGTCAACCACAATCCATCAGACTGCAACCCAGACTTCCCAAGGGGTACCCGAGCACCCGAGCCATTTGAAACTGGACTGGATGGGCCATCAGCACACATACTGTTGGAAATCATTTTGCATTCAACCCTGCGAGGACGGGGTTGTAAAATATTTCCAAACTCTCATTTATCTGGTTCCACTTGATGCCCTCTTGTTAAAAACGTAAAAGATAAGAGAAAAAGCAGAGTTAAAATAGCCACTTGCAGAAAATGCTCAGCTTGATCCATCCAGGTCAAGGATCCTGGAATGTAAATACAATGCAATAGAAGGCTATAAAATAATGGAATTGATTGTTTTCAAGTGGGTCTCTCTCTACAGGGGTACCGCACTTCCATAAGCCATGGTGCCTTTGGAAATACAGTGCTCTCAATTAGCAGAAGTAGTCTTTGAGTGAATATGTTGAATTGAATCTAGGATCTAGAAGTCTGATCTTTTCTCATGCTTATTCCCTAATTGCATAGTTATTCCAAAGGAGATAACAGTAAAGACAATTGTCAAAGCGTTTTCATCAGCTGAAACGTGTCTCAGATGCCTTGCAGATGACCCCAGCCCACCTGTGATCACACAGCCTGTCATCCCCCCTCACCGAGACCACTCTGCCGACCAAGAAAAGGAACGTTAGGTATATATCTGGAAATGTATTTTAGGGCACTTGGACAACTAAGAAGAGGAAGACCAAGCACCAAGTAATCAACCAGGGATAAGCCAGCTGCTTCTTGCAGGTACCTCACAGGGAACAATTTGGCTTATTCTAATATTTATTCTATTACTGCATTCCCCAAAAGCTTAAACAAATGGAAGGAAATATCTTCTTTTCCCCAATTAATTTTTAAGTTATGGAACTCACTGCCATGTGATGAGAACCAAAAGTTTGGATGGATTCAGAAAGCAATAAGAAATCTCTCTTACTGCCAAGTAACACGGTATGTGTGTGCAGACAGGAGAGAGCAGGGTTTCACTTAACCTGCTGTGAGATGGGACAGTGGGCAACGCAATGAGGAGTTAACATCACACCGAACCACCAGCATTCAAAATCCCAGCCCTGGTCAGTACGTGAATTTGAAGAGACAGACACTCAACTTACATGACTCAAGCGTATCCTGCTGGTTTATATTTGCTCAACATTTGGCACATTGATTTTCCAGCATTGCGAGGTCCACATACAGCCTTAGAAACATGACAGCACAGGCAAGAGCTCCCAGGCTCCTCTTGGTGCCCAAGCTTGTATTGATGGTGTTGACTCACAGGTTTCTTGGTACTGATCCTGACTGGCATTACAGAACCCCAGGAAACCTCCCAACACCTTTTGGGAATAAAGAAGCGTTACTAATTTTGCATAAAGGTATATAGGGTGAGACACAGAGGTACAGAGATACCGAACTACAGGGTCACAAACAAGAGGCAGGAGCAGAACAACAACCTGGATCCCAGTCCAAGGATCCTCAATCCAGTAATTTAGGCATCTCAGCGTGAAACCTTGAAGTGGATTCTGGCTGCAGCCACTGTGGTTAGAAGCTCTTTTCTTTGTCATTCCCCTCTAATCAAATGTTTTACTTTGCAGAGACAAATTGCATTCCTAGCTTTTATTTACTCGGGGACTGCTGTGACCCAGCAATCAGCTCCAACACCCTTCCGTCAGGTTTAAAATGCTGATGGCCAAATAACATGAGAGGTGATTCATCTTTCAAATACATCAAGCTGCTTGCAATTGCCTGACTGCTTTTCACACACCAAGGAATGGCTGGCTAAGGGGTCTGATATTCAGAAGAAATAGGATTCCTGCAAGTGACATTTACAATCTATTCACAGATGTCCCACACTGGGGTATGTAGGCTCTTCTCTTCTTAAGTTTCATTGCGCAGGGAAGGTATGGAAGTCATTCATCAATAGGCAGCATCTCCATAAAACAGTGAACAGGTTCCAGGAGCAGTTAGATCCAACCACCTCTCCTGCTCAAGATGGTGGAGCAGCCTCTTTTTGCTCCCAGCCATGGCCAAACTATAGTCTGACACCATGATCGCCAGCACAGTGGGTTGAAAAGACACAAGCTACAAGCCTGCCAAAATTTTTTCAAATCTTACTTTATTAAGAAGCATTTTTTTCTATAAAAAAGGTAAAAAACAATTCCAGGATTTCTTTTTTTTTTCCCCAATAAAAACTTATTTAAGAGATAGAAAATTAATTATTAGAGGGAAAGGGTAATTGTCGAAAAACTGCTTAAGCGCCAGAAAGAATACTCAGTCCATCACCTTCCTACTGCCATGGTGGGAACACGATGCAACTCACGGGGAGGCTTCAGCCCAACAGACTGGCTGCTCATAACCATTATTACACTCCCCCAAACCCAAACTCCCTCTTTCTGTCCCAAGTGCTCGTTCCACAAGAGGAGAAAGCTGATACACAAAGATATGGATAGATGTCTTTGTTCCAGCTGTTCAATGCACAAAGAAATCAGAGCAGTTAATTAGTGTTCCCGGCTGGAACAAATTTAACTTTTCTTTGGAGATACGGACCATAAAACCCAGCCCAAATCTCCATCTCAAAATCAAACAACTGTAAGGGTTGAAGGTATGATTTCCAAAGGGTACAAGTCAGAGAGCCAATGGCTCAGCGTATCCTCTTAAACTTCTGCAAATGGAAAAAAAAATAATAAAGAGAGGGTCCAGCACTAATTCTTTTCTTTATTAGAAGTCAGTGCAGACCATATGTGCTCCAACTTTCTGGACTCAAGACAGCCACCTGGCACCAAAGCACTGCACCCAATTAGTGTGATGGATTGATTTCTCCAAGAGGCCAAATTAACGCAAAGCATTAGTGTTATCCAGCTTGTATCAGCATCTCACAGTTCGCAGAGCAGGTGACACCAGCCTGGCAACACCAGGAAGATACGGGGCAAATGTGCATCCCTAATGCTGGCCGGCTGGTGAAGCGCACAGCCAGGATTTGAGGAAACCTCGGGTGACTGCCTAGGTAGACCTCTGCTTAGGTAGGAAACTTCACTCAGACCCTGACGTTGCAGCCTTGACTGCAAGCTGCTAATACACCCCTTCATTAACCAGTTACACTTTGCCCAGCAAATCCCATGCCTTACATCGCACTTCAACATCTTGCCAAAAAGGACTTCTTTTCCTTCTCCCGTTTATGCATGGACAATACCGTCTTCTGCCTCGCAGCATTATTATAGGCACCCTTGAGGTGCCATGTTTTTTTCACATACAGAGCGCTTTTTGTAGGCAAAAGGACTGGCTAAATTCATCTGCCGAGCCTTTACAACAGCAGTAACATGGATCACACTTAAAAGGTCCCTTTGCAGGTCACAAAGTCTTTCCAAACCAGAAGCAGACAAAGAGCATTTCAGGAACTCTCACCGTAAGGAAAAATAGCCCTGGAGTCCCAACTGCTGTAACAGACTCAACAGCTACGGCTTCAAAAATGAGGCAGAATTTCACTTTTCCGTAAAGCCAAGAGCAGATTTCTTTTTTTCCTTTGTAAAGCCAAAAGCAGGAGCAAAGCACATGAAAAGGAGGTAAGGCAGGCAAATGAAGCTCTCATCCCTGCTCAAGTTTCTAGGCACTGCCGCAGTATACTTCACTGTATGAGAATAATATACTCTGCTTGTGGCATTTGGGCTACTGCAGCCCCTGCTGGAGTAGAAACATGCACCGAAAGCCATAGAAACAATAAATTATTATTTTTTCAAAAACTACCAAAAAAAATCAATTTGAATATGGCGTATATGTTTATTTGAATTTAAAACTGTGACAACTGTACCAATAAACTTATTAGAGCCTCTTCACAAACGGACAGGTTCAGGGCACTACCAAATGTTAAAATTATGACTACAAACCTTCAAAACCGCAGACCGCTAAACACAAACCCAGCAAATCAAGTTCATGTTTAAGAGTAAAGCCCTCGCGCCATAACTAGAATTTAAATATGGGGGAATAACCTAAGATTTCCAAGAACATCAACAAAAATACGTTTGTTTCGGTTCTGACGGGTACACCTCTGGCCAGACCAGTATGCACTCTAACACTGAGGGTTTTACAGTAAACGATGCTGCAAACTACAGAGCACAGAGGCATTTTGCGCCCACAGGGGAGCCCCAGGCTCCCCAAGGTAGCTGGTCTGGTGTGAGTTTGCAGCTAGCAGAGCATCACAACAAACAGACAGTGCAGGGACCAGTTTGGTCCTTTGGAGGAAACGACTCAGTACCGTATTCCAAGCATCAATTCAAGGGAAAGCAAGGAAAGCAGCAGGGCTGTCAAAAGCCTGATTTATTGATGAATCGGTATTTTTTTTTCCCCGTCTTATCTTTATGGGACAAGAAAAGGGGAGAAAAATAGGAACAAGTAAAATAGGATGTCACAACTGGAATAGTTTGCTCAGGCAAGTATCTTCCCAGACAGCCTGGTAAGGGAATGGCTAAGCAAGATCAGCCAAGCACTGACCACCAGGCCCAGCAGACCAACTTACACCCACTGAATTGCCTGAGAATATATGGCAGGGGAGGGGAATAAGCATCACTTTGAGCTGAAAAGGGGAAAAGTGTTAATGGTTTCACAACCCACAAAAACTCGAGGAAGGAAACACCTAGGAATTTATGCTCGGGTAAAGGTCACCAGGGCTTATAACCTCCACGGTTTCCTCCTTCCTTCTCCTCTACAACCCCCTTGCATGGCTTTGTTGTAAGATGACTCCTTAGTTTCCTCCTCTTGAAGTTCCTTTTGACAGGTTTGCCCAAGGGCATGTTGAAGCAGCACCTCACAGGCATCTGTTGCTCCAGCTCCCTTTTCAAGCTTGCCAAGAGACATCAACTGGATTGCTTTGTAAATACAGAAGGGAGGATGCATCCTACGGGTATAACCTACATGGCATCCCTTTCATAGGTAAAAATAATAAAAGCAAAAATAACCACAGCCTACGTGCAAGCTCCAGTCCTTGCCTTTTTATAATATCACATTATGGTAACAGCTGGCCGCTTCTGCCGATGCTCTGTTCTTTGGCAAAATGGAAAACAGGAGCTTATCTACAGAGATCATAAACTAGAAGGCTCTCACCTCCTGGAAACAGTGCACAAAACAGGAACAGTCATGATGGAAAAGTCACCCGACAACTGCACAACGCCGACAGAGAAAACGCAAGTTCAGCCTTCCCCACAGCATCATATGCAGAAACATCTCTCTCGGATGCCAACCACTCGGCTCACAGCTTGACACGGCCAACGTCCCAGCTCGGGCTTCTGCTGACAATGTGCCTGTACTTAGGGAAATTCTTCACAGAAGAGGCAGCTCCCTTCATGGGGGAATGCCTTTAAACTGGAAGAGGGCAGGTTTGGATTAAACATTAGGAAGACATTTTTTACTTTGAGGGTGGTGAGGCACTGGCACAGGTTGCCCAAAGAGGTTGTTGAGGCCCCATCCCTGGAGGTGTTCAAGGCCAGGCTGGACGTGGCCTTGGGCAACCTGGGCTGGTGGGAGGTGTCCCTGCCCACGGCAGGGGGGTTGGAACCAGATGATCTTCAAGGTCCTTTCCAACCTAAACCATTCTATGATTCTATGATTCACGTGAGACTGAGGGGTCACAATGGCACTACCCACTGCAGATGCCACCTTCCTTCAACCACGCAGAGAAACAGTCTGAGGACACTGTGGTGACTTCCACTGTCAGACGTAAAGACCGAATTAAAACTGGCTTTCAGAGGCAGCCCTAAATCATGCTCTTGAAGTAGTTTGGCATCTGTCTGTGAGATTGGGAGCGTGCTGCTGAGCAGCCAGTGCCAGGAGCAGAATGGAGAACAGCACCCAGGACCAGCGCTGACATGAAGTGAGACAGACGGACAGAAAGGCTGCGGACAAGCCCGCGGAGAGCGGTCGCGGGGACTGATGGAGCACCAGATGGTTACGCAGCAAAGTTTTGCCTTCCTTTGTGGCTAACAGCACTGCCCTTTGAGCAGCTCCACTGTCAGCGTAAAATCTGTTCCTGTTCAGGGTCTCGTTGATTAATATTTGTTCTCTGGTCCTCCTGCGCGGGTGCAACGGACTGACGCACAGGTCCCAGCTGCTGCAGTGGCCACGAGCGAGGGAGAGACAGGGGAAGGAAGGTTCGCAGCCATCTACAAATAAAGTGTTTGTCTTGCAGTTTAGACCCAGATAAACCATTTGGAAACTTGCCCCAGTGATTTCGGTATCCTATAGGCTCTGTCAAGTGCCTCAGTGAGAAGCTGGGTGCCTGGTTCCTATGGATGGGAAAGGTTTGCCTGCATGCGTCTGTGCACACATGCATGGGATGATCCAGGCTGCCTAAAATAACTGCCTAAGCACCAGCGGTCAGAGGCAGGCGTCTCTGATGACCTTCATACTGGATTTTTCAGAAGTCATGGGAAACCCCCTGTTTGAGTTTTTAGTCACTGTGACCCTGAGCACTAACTGGGGGAATGTTCCACCATCAGACCTAACTTATACAGCTGTACATACAGGATCACAAAAACAAATCCCTCCACACTACAGGATTTGGGAGACCGCAAATATCATCACTTTGTCCTGCCCTATCTCACCCCAAGGCCAGGACCTCCATCTCTGGCACCTACAGGAGCTTTGGCACTGATGGGAACACAACAAGGATTGCCCTCTTGCCTTGATGCAGGCGGGTTTTGGCTACTATGTAAGTGAAAGCCACAGAATCAACTCTCAACAGCCCACAATAACCCACTGCACAATATGTGGATCATTAAAAAATATTACTCGTTGAAGGAGTTCAGTATTTGAAGGGACTTGCAGAGAGCCAGTGGGGAATACACTACCATTCCTTATACACATCGTAAATGTTAGTCCCACCCTGCAATTCTCCAGCACAAGCATTCCCCAAGCTTCATCCCCTTTCCCAGGAAAGGCAAGGAGCGGCACATTAAAATGGGCTCCTGTACACAAAAATCCCAGACAAAACTTCCAGTGTCCACCTCCACATTCATGCACTAACGACACCGCAGCCACTTGCGATCTATAAAATCACAGCTATAAGATTACAGCACCGGTGGCGATATAAATAGGTGGTGATGGGCGCAGGTAATGACAAAGATGAATCATCAGGGATTTATCATCCATCAAATGTTGCACTAGCAGATGATGTCCAGCAGCAAAGAAGCCCGCAGCCGCCCTGGACAGCTTTGCCCCATTCATATCTTGACCTCCAAATCCTCTGTAAGAGTTTCCACTTCCTGAGCAGCTCCCCAGGATTGGCACAGTGGTATTTCCAGTCCACGCTATCCACAGACAAAGCTGCTGCCTGACCCCAGCTACACCAGGGCCAACATGCCACCAGACCCCATCGCCTCCCAGTACGGCGGGGATGAGCCCTGACCCCCGTGCTGCGCTTTAAAGTCCAGTGCCGTGCCGTGACCTACATCAACCAGCATGACCACATAGGCAGGCTGCTTAGAGCTAAATGAAAGGCCTAAAAATTTGAAGATTTGGAGGATTACAAGGGAGATGAGGCTGAGTCAGGTCCTAATCCTAAGCATTTGCCCGATTTTGTGTGCTAAAATGAGATCTCCGTGACACCATATACTGCAAGGTTTTTTGTTTGTATTTGTTCACAACCTTGTAGCCTTTGCCATCTCAGCCCCTTTCCTCCCCATAAATTTCATCACCAGAGCTTGGAAGACTACGTGTTATGTGAGTGAGACCCCCTGATTCGGCCCTTCGGATTTGGTGTTATCCTGAGATAGAGAGAGACCTGAACACACAAATCCCCCCTTTCCCCCTCGCTCCGACAATTGCGCTCCTTCATGCCAAAAACCAAAATAACAAAAAACCCAACTGCTGAGTAAGAACAAAAAAAATGTTACTTTTTCACAGCATCTTCTTGGCTAGGTACATGGAGAAACATCTTAATGAGGAAAATCAGGATCTAGAGCTGTATCCCAAAGATGCTGGTAAAATATCAATGGCTCAGAACACGTAAAACTGGATGTACTTATTGCCCCTCAGAGCTGTTCCAAGAATACAAGGGGTCTATAAAGAAGATGAAGCTTATCTGTAAAAATTACTCTTACCGTATTGGAAATCCTCTTCAGACTAGAAAAGCACCACAAGCAGCAACGCAGCTCGGTCAGCATAGGTAAGGCGGTGGTCGTGTGTCAGCCGGTACTTGCTGTTGCCCCCCTGTTGTCACAACCTGTCCCCAGGCATCCCCAGGGGACGGAGCCCGATGAAGCGGCTCTGATGGCATCTCACAGCCGCACCACGTGGCGTGAGCCGCCCTGCCTGACACCATGCAATGATCAAACGGTCCTCGGCCTAACGAAATTTCTTTAAATATCGTAATTAGACACTTTGTCCCTCTATTTAGTAACACAAATATCACAGGACAGGAAGATGTGAGTCGGGAGCGTAGAGAATGGAAGACGGAAGCTCACGGGAAGAAGGAAGAGGACTCTCAGCCATAAGCTGCCCAACTAAGGACAAGAAATTCAGAAGTGTGAATTTTAGTTCAAGCATCACGTTTCCATTACATTTTCATGAGAAAAAAAACACCTCCATGCTCTGAGGGTTCAATTACTGACAGGACAGCATCAACACAGGAGAAGTACTTAGATTCCCAGAAAAGTCAGGAAGCCTTAACTATGATTTATAAACTAATCCACCACCATCACATTGTAAGACCATGATGAAACGTGTACAGGGTTTTAAGCCTTTCAAGGGAAATTTTAGACAGAGCAGTAGCATTTCATGGATCAGACGATCCAATTTAAGGGTTTGCCTATGCTAGAAAGTTTGCTACTTTTACTAGCCTGCGGTGGTCCAAATGGCATCCTGCTCACCCAGCCACAAGCCTCAGTAGGGGTGCAGTTCTGCTTGCAATAGTAATTGCATTCGAATAGCTTATTTACTTTTGTAAGCAAAATAAACTATACCAGATAGGACAGCGTTCCCCTTAGCCCTGCACTGGGAAAACCACAAGTACAAAACCAAAATCACATCTCTGACAACACGGTTATTTATCGATCCGTGTTTTCCAGTGTGGGCAAATATTTGAACGCTCATGGAGACAGGAGGCGAGTGAAGAACTGAGAGAGAAGATGAAATACCTCACTTTCCAATTTGCATGAATTTACTAGTGCCTTAGCAGTGATGTTTCACGGCGTATTTTCCCCCAGGAAAGGAGGAAATGGGCTGACATGTCACTATCTTTTCCACCTTTTACTGTATCACCTCCAAATTAGTTCTACACGGAAATAAACTCTCTCCTAAAGCAAATAAAACTTTTCCTCATAGCACAATAAGTTTTTCTTCTAACTCAAGACTATCATTTCAAACACAAACTTGCTCCCCTTACACCAATTTCTTAACACTAATGGCGTGATACGCAGGCACAAAGCAGGATTCCTGACAACACCTACGTTTAATGCAGCTCTGAACCTTGTTCAGGATGTGGTATTAGTAGAGCCCCAGTTAGCAATTTACTGGAACCACTTTCACATCAAAAAACTTGGTTTTTCACAGTGCAAACTGAAAGGGAAAGTTTCAAGTCCCTTCTCTTCCAACCACTGACATTTTGGAATCGCCCCTTATTTCCCCCAAGATGCCTTCCAAATGAGCAATATCTTCTTTTCCCATCTGACACAGTGTTCTGCTCAGAAATTTCAAATGAAAAGAAAATTTAAAAAAAAAAATAAATACTCAAAAAGATAATCCTTGGCTTAGTACCTGGAACTTGCTTTTTGACCACAACACTAAGATTTTAGGGGTTCATTCTGGCTCAGAAAGGGAGGGGAGACGGCAGTGCTGCTCCAGTTAAAGTATCCCAGCTGGGGCAGAAGCACGCTGGCGGTAATGCTGCGAGCTGGGCAGAGCGGTGGGATGCATCTCACCTCCCATCAAGTGACACCTTCGTTTTGGAGGATGAAAGCAAGGCAACGCAGAAACACCATCCTGACCTTCTTGCTGACTCCCGGCTTTATCCATTTGGTTCAATGTCTTCTCCGACAGGAGCTTTTGTGGGGTTGGGGTGCGCGTGTGCCTGGACACCATCCTGACTCCTTCACCCGCTGCGACAAGCGCAGGCTCTCGCTGCAGCTTGAGGATGCCAACACTCAAAGCACAGACCGAAGCGGCTGGGTGGCACTGCCCAACCCACTCAAAATGCAGAACCAGTAAGTATTTTATTAGCCAGCATGGTTTCCGCGCTGGAGCTATTTAGCTTGTTAATCTTACAGTGCCTGCCTCTCTCCAAACAGATCCAGGATATTTCTTTGCCCGGTGTGGCCTCACCGGTTCAGGCAAACGGCTCTCCCTGCCTTGTCGCTTCTGCCTTTCCCCAGGGAAACCCAGCCAGCAGACAACACAAAAGCTACAGAGCATCATCCTGCTTTTCGTTATTTAAACTGCTCTGTACATTTCTGGGATCCAGAACACCCTCTTTATTAAATAATGGCATTAGTCGCTTGGATCTGGAGCGCTATCATTAGTCTGCAGCTTAACAGCATCGGCTAGGAGACGTGCCGTTTCGATACAGTGCGGTGTGGGGACGCGGATCATGGCTCGGTGTCAGGACATGCTCGAGGACTGCAAAAACCATCTGAACTTTCCGAGCGTCCAAGTCCCTCTTGTCCCACAGGGCTGGATTTGCACACAGTTTCTGCTCTTCCAGTGCTCACCTTTTGGTCTCCTCTTCCTCCAGCCACAAGCTGCAACTTCTACAATTTACGGAGGGCCAAACGGTGGGGTTTTGAAAGCTCTTCTGAGCGCACACCTCCCCACAACAGCGGGGAACGCTGGTGTTTCAGCAGAACCTTCCCAACACTCCTCTCGCACCAGCAATCCTGGAGCTCCGCTTGGCCAGGTGGGCTCAACATGTCCACAAAACCGGGCTGGGAGAGCAGGAGAGACCCGTTGGGATAGCACAGCAGACCCTAGCACAGCACAGAGAAAGGCTAATTCAAAGTTTGTGCAACTCGAGCTTGGTTGAAATTAATTTCAACTTCCTCTGTGGTTTTTCCTTCCACCCCATCTGCTCTTGGATAAGCGAGATTCTTCTTATCTAGGTACCCATTTCTACATGTGGTTTAATTAGGCTGGTGGATGAGGTTTTCTTATCCTCTGCAACCCGCCAGAGTGGTGAACGCAACTGGCTCATGAATAACGGATGCTCAGAGGGAAAAAAAAAAAAAGAAAAGAAAACCAAGGCTCGCTTATCCTTGTTTTTTGATGTTATTGAAGTAGGTTTTCATTAGCTGATAAACACTCTGACAGTGCAATTACTGCAAGAGAAATCATCATGCAGAACAAATCAGTACATCCACAAGGCTGTCTCCATTCTCCAGCCTCCAAGGGGACCACTTCCTCCATCGATCAATGCATAGGGGAAGGAGATGCTAATTCTTCCTAGTAATACTTTGCCTTTCATCTGAGATTTTCAAAGCAGTCAACACTGAGCGTTTGTTTTGTTAATGTTTAGAGCACCCAAGAGAGCGGAGGGTCTCGCTGCGTTAGGAAATTGATACAGTCAAAACAGCATCATCCCTATGCTGCAGACTGTGACCAGATAGGACAGATAAGGTGCATGAGAGGAAACCAAGGCAAAGGAACTTGTATATCATTACCCACCGAGACGATTATGAAGGCAATTCTGTTTCCGTGTGTCTCAGCCTTACTCACTGCATCAGACTGTGAATGTCGCAGCCAAGCTCCCCGCACCAGAGGCACAACATCCCCATGCGACAGACAGGAGAAAAAGCTCAGAAGAGGCCAAAGGAACTTTGACTCATGGGAAGCAGAAGTCAAAGAAAAGAGACTTATTTTTTTGGTCCCTAAAAAAGGCTCCCAGAGATCTCCCTGATAAGCTAAGGCTCAAATACCTGCACAGAGACAGATCCACCATAAAACCCAGGAAGAAATGTGTGGAAAAAAAGTGTACGTAAACAGTCACTCCTCTTTTCAATTTCAGTATTTTCTTTCAAAGCAGAAGGTATTGTATGTTACTTGGATCTAGAAATAATTTATATATCTGAAAGAAAGAAGGCAAGGTCTTACAAATTTAGGGACCATATGCCTATATACACATATTAGTTTACGTATAGAAATACATTCACGCACAATGCTCCACTATTCTGGCACTCAGTTTTCTTCAGACGGCTCATTCCCCTCCCCTCTGCTCTCCTCCTTTGCAGGATCACAATAATGAAGTTAGACTTGGCAACATTAGTGAAGCACTTATTTAATCCACCCTTTCAAATTCAACTGATATCTGCCCAGATAATATCAAGACAGCAGCTGAGGCCCCTTTGTCAGAAGCCTTGAAGGAGTCATAAGCAAGAAGATAATAAGAAATCTTATTACCAGCTTGAAGACGAGAGAAAGAGAAAATAGGGACTTGGAGAAATACATAAGCCAAAATCGACCCTAGGCAAACGCACGTGAATAGGGCTTTCAAATGCAGTGCATCAGGAGAGCCCTATAATAGGGTTTTAAATGTGTACAACACACCTAATCAATTAAAAAAGGCATTTTATCAGATGTTGGGCATCTCTATCTCTGTCAGACACAGAAGTAAATACTTATCCTCAAATGAAGAAAATAGCCTGTCTTTCTGTTTCAAGTTCAGGGCACGAATTTTCTCCTGCTCTCTCCCCTTCTACAGTATCAATGAACAAAAATGGCATTCTTGGTTTACATAGGATGCTTTTATATACCTCTTCAGAAACAGAAACTCTCTGCATGCATCTGGAGATGCCATCTAAATCTTAAAATACATCCCTGACCTTGATTTCAGTAACAAGATGCTTTTGAAATAAGCTGTCTTGAAAAGTAATAGCACTACATACTTGCCTGCAAAGTAACTGAAGTCACTTTATTTCTCGGAATTTCTCATGAACCAGAGACATGGCATACTTTTATGAATTATTTATCTCTTATTTCTCGCAGAATATTATTTTTTGGCAAAATTTGAACAATTGGCATTTTTATACTTGAAACTGGAAATCACTTAAAAAAATATAAGTTTTGTAGCCCTGCAAGGAAGAGACAGCCATATACAGAAACCACAAATAACAGTCTGATCACCAGAATGGTCTGCACAAAACGTTTATGCTATTACGTCTCAATCAGTGATTCCTTCACCTCTGTTGTCTTTCCTTAAACTAGGGATGGCACTCAATTACCCGTCCCCTGGCAGAGCTCCAGGACACCACCGTTGAAACTTGCACAAGACGGGAGAGGAACTTTTTCTAGAGAAGGCACAAGGACCCACCATCACTATACCTTCAAAGCCAAGGCTAAGCAATGCTTTGAGGAAAACATTTTCACCAAGCAGAGTCTGAAAAGCAAAAGGGAGAAGAGGACGGCTCGTTATTAACGACAGATGGCTCTCAGCAGCGGATCTTCACGAGGGGAAGTCTGTATCATTTCCCTGTTTGGGGGCTCGGAAACCTGAGACACCAGGGAGGTGAAGTGGTTTGCCAAGGGGCACTCACAGTGACTCTGCTCCTTCTGATTTATTAATAAACTCTATATACACTGACTCAGCTGGAAAATATGATGGCCTCTAAAGCCAGATGATAGCTGGTTTATGGCCCAGAAAGGTAACACCGGTTGAGCATATTTCTAAGCATGTTTCTAAAACCAAAGTTATATTTAAGTGCTCATACGTTACGGCTGATCTCACCCCAGAAGATAAAGTCTATTCTGCTTTAGTGTGTCCCACTGGGGGTAGAAATAGTTAAACAACTGCATGTGGGTTTTTTTTTTGTTTGTTTGTTGGTTTGGTTTGGTTGTTTTTTAACCCCAAAACCAGAATAAGTAGCATTTTTAGTTGGCCCAAATACTTGGCTTCACATGACCCACTTCTGACTATGATAACCATATATACGCATCATTTACAGGTCACCACACTGCGACTTGCAGTGGGGAGCACAGCAGCTGCACAGCAGCCCAGCAGCATCCTACCCTTGTGCCTGACCACTGAGAAACTGAAGCCTCTTCGTCAACCCAGATTTTGGTGCAGAATGACCGTTTCTGATGGTTACATTAATTGAAGATCAAACATACAGTCAGGACACAGGACATTGATCCATTGCTCCTGCTGGCATGACCAGCCTGGATTTGAGGATTCTTCATAAGCTTGGGACACGCTCACTTGAAGGATCTCAGCCTAACCCATGCCAGCTCTCCTTTTGGTTGAACCCAACACAGCATCTAGCTCCCATATAAGATAAAAAGCTCTGACAAAACTAACTATAGGCAATAACTCACTTGCAATAAGCACAGCTCATCCCTCCACACTAAGCCACCCCTGACCAAGGGGAAGGGGTGGACTGCTGAAGACCATGATGGATCTGCTCTACGTCAGGTCTTGGATTTAAACAAATAAATCAAGTTTGCAACAGAACTGTGGACTCCAGCTGTAGGTCTACAAGGCAATGCAAACCCGGGCTATACTGTTGCAATAGGGTCCTTATAGGGACTGCTATGCACTCTGCCTTGTTCCAACTCCTGCGTCAGCTCTACTCCTGTGGTCACGTCTCTGCCTGGGATACACTTGGGAGCTGCGCTGACTTAGTTCAGCTCTGTGCCTAATCAAAAGTAAAAGCCTCTTGGAAAGACTGCAGTCTGCCAAGACTTCAAAGGAAAGGTTAGTTAAACAGCATGCCTACCTGCAGACCCAGAGGAACAATTTTCTTTTACTGTCGTAACTGAAAGCCTACAACCGTATATGGCTGCATGTCGTGGCAGGGAGCTGTGCAAAGAGCTCTGTCCTCTCTCCGTGTTTTGTCCATTTCCAAAGAGTTATCCCTCCCGCCCTAGCAGTTCTCTCCCATAGCTGCTATGTCAACAAGGCACTTCTCCAGCCTCGAGGATCTGCTTCTCCTCTTCAGTTGAGAAGCACCAACTTTAAGAGCTGACAGCTTACGGTAATGGTGGATGCCTCTTGTCTTCACACATCTGTTCACAGACGGTGCCTTCCAGCCCCCAAATATGCACTTCAAGAGGTATTTCCCTGGATCAGGGGGAAGAGAACTGCAGAGCTGTGTGGCATTTCTCCAGTAATCACATTTGCTTCCTGCAAGTGGATGTTTCTGAACGATATTTGAGAGGTTACTGCATTCACTGACACGTTTGCACACTTTTCTGTCGACATCTAAAGATGCAAACAGATGTAGCCTGGCTTTCACGGACATCATTTCCCTCCATGGGCATCAGATCCCAAAGGGTAGACAGCATTTCAGCACAGTTCAGCGTACCGCAGTAGGTGCCGCAAGCCTACCTAATTCTGCTGCAGGCTTCGATACCTGCCTGACTTTGCACAGCCTGTCTTTGGGTTCCACAGGAATTCATCAAGATGCTCACGTGCCCATCCTAACTGGAGTCTTCCTGACCAATTCTGAATTAAATCTAATCACCAGCTTACTACCCAAACTTGATTAGTGTCTATGAGTGGCAGGAAACAGGGAACATTCTATAAAATTGACATCAGGGCCAGGCTTGATAAAACTTGATAAAAATTATCTCTGGAAATAAGTGTATTGATGGTGTCTGAAAACAGAGGCTCAGTAACAGGGTAGAAGAGCCTGTCCAGAGCTCTAAGCCTCTGTCCTGCATCTGGGCTAGCCTGTATAAAGCTCTCTATATACCCTAAGAGTAAGAAGACAGTTAGTACTTTTTATCAAAAAAATCTGTAGATGGATGATAAAACCAATCCGGGAGACAAAGACAGGAAGAAAAGACAATGGGAAAAGTAACAGAGCAGCCAACATCAGAGGAGCAGCCCGGCTATGCTTTAAAGACAAAGGATCCCCTCTCTGTCATGCACAGCGTTTTGAAGAGCAACACTGGATTGCACACCCATGTCAATGCCACTGTAGCATCCAGGGAAGCCCAAGAATACATGATACCTATGAATACCCCGAGGAGCTGCATACTCTGACCTTTATGACAGGGACAACATCTGGAAGTTGCTGTCACACAATAGGAAGTCATCACACCACGCAGAAGGTACTTGGCCTTTTGCATGGTACTCACATCGCCTCCAGAGCTGTATGGAGGTGTCCTGATGAAAATGCAGTTGGAAAAAGCAAGAAACACAACATCCGCTTTGCTGTTCTGGAACATGGTTGTTTGCAGAGCTAAAAGGTTTTTGGCCATATCTACAAAATCCAATTTAGAGCTTCCTCAAGTTCACGGAATCTCAGAATCTTCAGAGTTGGAAGGGACCTCTAGAGATCATCTAGCCCCACTCCCCTGCCAAAGCAGGATTGCCCAGAGCACATTACTCAGGACTGCATCCAGGCGGGTCTTGAAAATCTCCAGGGAAGGGGACTGCACCCCCTCCCTGGGCAGCCTGTGCCGGTGCTCTGTCACCTGAACCGTAAAGAAGTTTTTTCCGTGAATTTGAACGGAACTTCCTGTGTTCCAACTTGTGCCCATCACCCCTCGTTCTGTCACTGGGAACCACTGAAAAGAGCCTGGCTCCATCCTCCTTCAGCCCACCCTTTAGATACTTGTATGCCATAATAAGGTCTCCCCTCAGCCTTCTCTTCTCCAGGCTAAAGAGTCCCAGCTCTCTCAGCCTTTCCTCATACGGGAGATGCTCCAATCCCTCAATCATCTTAGTTGCCCTTCCCTGGACTCGCTCCAGCAGTTCCCTGTCCCTCTTGAACTGGGGAGCCCAAAACTGGACACAGTATTCCAGTTGTGGCCTCACCAGTGCAGAGTAGAGGGGGAGAATGACCTCCCTCGACCTACTGGCCACACTCTTCCCTATGCAGCCCAGGATTCCATTGGCCTTTTTGGCGACAAGGGCACATTGCTGGGCCATGGATAATTTACTGTCTACCAGGACCCCCAGATTCTTCTCCTCAGAGCTACTTCCCAGCAGGTCCGCCCCTAACCTATACTGGTGCCTAGCATTCTTCCTCCCCAGGTGCAGGACCTTGCACTTGCTTTTGTTGAACCTCATTAGGTTCTTCTCTGCCCAGCTCTCCAGCCTGTCCAGGTCACTCTGGATGGCAGCACGGCCCTCTGGGGTGTCAGCCACCCCACCCAGTTTGGTATCATCAGCGAACTTGCTGAGGATACACTCTGTCCCCTCATCCAGGTCATTAATGAATATATTGAATAAAATTGGACTGAGTATTGACCCCTGGGGGACACCACTGGTTACAGGGTGTCAATTTTAATAATTAGAGAAGTGACTTTTATATTCTGATTGACCCTGTATTTTCAGGGACGGTTATGTTAGTTTGGGTTATAAAATACTGGTTATCAGCTGCTTCTTCCACAAGCGCAGAAAATTATCCTGCTCCCCCTGTCTAATTTATCACTAGATCTTCAGAAAAAGCAAGCTTGCTTTGTTTAAGGCTTGTTACAGCAGGAAACGAGACGCACGGTAGTGCTGAAGTCTTGTCATGACACTCGCTAAAACTGCTGCCAGAGTTAAACTGGCAGCCTCTCCGAAAGCTCGAGTAGGGGAGCAATGCCTGGAAATGAAGCAAGGAGGGGCCGTGTCCTCTGTGCAACAGCTGGGAAAGAAGGCTACAAGCTGCTTCTCAAGCCTACCCCTCATTTAACTGAAAAGATTAGACCAAAAATCAAACAGTGAGCCACTCTCAAACCGACAGAGCAGGAGGACGACACGTGCAAGCAAGCAGCCTGCATGCAAAAATCAGACAGCTGAAGTGGCAACGGCTTTAGTTTCCTCCTGGAAAGCAGACTAGGGAGTTCGACGTAGCCTGTCTCCGCAAAACTTTGGAGAATATCATCTCCCACTTGATCAGCATCCTTTCCCACCCTCTTTCCATAGCACTTCAAGGGCAGCTATCACAGGATCGCCGTGACGCTGCAGGGAGGCAGCGCAAGAGAAGGGCTCCAGCCCGGATGGCGGACTCCCACCTGGTATCGAGGACCCGAATCAACCCCACAGCCCAGCCGGCCCTCCTACGCGTGAAACCAAACTGGCTGGCAGCTCCGGGCGGAGGCAGAGTTGGAGAGAGCCAAGGAGGGAAAAACACATTTATAAAACATACTGTTTTGGGAGAGCTACAGCATCTTACAGCGACACAGCTTTACAGAGTAGCTAATTAAGCCCAGGCAGGATGCAGGAATTCTGCTCCGATCTCATTCTCTGTGCCAGTGCTATAAAGAGAGAATTAAAAACAGTAAGTGTGACCGATATGCCTTTTTGGCATAAGGGTTGCCCACTGCAGTCGGTGGGCTGTGCCACCAGCTCACTTGGCATTAGGACATCTGCCTCTTGGGCAGAGGACAATAGGAAAGGCACCTGCTGCTCCCCTCTCCTCGGGCCGGGGCAGGGCTGTAACTGTAGGACCCGGACAGCCCAGTGGAAAGCAGAGCATCTTTGTTCTGGTTCCTGTACGAAGTGAGTGCACAACGATCAGATATAAAACACGTACCTCAAATGAAAACTTCTTGGACCTTCCACCACTTTTACACCTCTTCCAAACCACATCAAGTAGCATATTTCTGGTTTCAAGGAAGTGCCACGTGTCACAGCGCTTCAGTATTTTTATTTTTTTTTTTGCCTTGACTGCAAGTAGAAAACACATGGGTAAACTGACTACCACTGATTGCTATGACCATTAAAGCATCTGACAGTATCCTAAATGACAGCATTTCACCACCACAAATGAAACCTTCACTAAACCCAGGGAATGTCCAGCCACAGCCCACGATGAACAATTGGTAGCTCTATGTGGTTTGACAGACATTTCCATCCTAGTAGCAACCATTGTTTTTACCTCTTTGAAAATATTACTCAAAGCCCACAACACCCTGTAAAGTTTTATGAACGGGGAAAGCATAATTGAAATCATTCATCCCAAGTCTTGGGGGCAGTAGTGCCTCAACTGGACTATAATCCAAGTAATTCTTCTCCAACCCTACTCCCCTAACATGAGCTCATACTCAGTTCCTGAGAATGCAGTAGCAACTAATTTTCGCACCGCAAAAACCTAGCTGCCTTTGCTGACAGAGTTCCCATTCTGCAAACCATGTTATTGTTGTTACAGGCACACAAAGGAAAATATCTGACAATGAAAAATTAAACAGATTCCAACAAGTGCCTCAGCTCCGTACAAAGAGCAGATGTTAAAACCTTCGAGTGGTGTCAAAATATCTCTCTCAAAAGTGGCAGGTTTTGAATGGTTTCGTAATTAAAAACTCTGAAGATTGTTGGCTTTAGTTCAGCACACTTCACATTCACAGAAAGGCTTATTTCTTCCCTCCACAGTGCCAGATATTGATGCACGACTGAGATATTTAAAAAGCCAGTCAGCCACCAGATTCCATGAGAGAACGACAAAAGCCAGCAATGCTAAAATCCCAACATCTGCAGAGACCGCTCACATATCCTCAGTCTGCCTGGGTAATGAAGAGACAAAAACTTGCAAAACCACGTAAAACCACAACCAGTGTTCACACCTTGCAGATGAGGGAGGGGTTTCTTCCCACAAGTGTTGCCAACTCGGAATGGGGAATGAGTTAACCAGCACCTCAAGGACGACTTCCCAAGCATGTACGTCAATGCTGTAGCCACTGTACGCCCTCTATCAGTAAGTCCCTAATGGAGTACCAAACCCTCTCATGGTACAAACTCCAAGATCACCATCTTCCCCCTTGATTTCTTTTCAGGCCTTAGTACTACCGCATCTTCCCCTTCACTGAATCCTTCTATCAGAAAGAAGCCCCGAACATCCGTGCAAAATTGTAGGCAGACCAACCCACTCTATCTTGAGCTGTGTCATTGCAACACCGTCACCCAGAAACATCTGCAATATCAGTTTTCCGTATCGGTATCACACGCTTTCTCCCCGTGCATCGGCGCCAGGGTCGTTGAGCGTACACAGCGGAGCCATCGCCTACCTGAGGCTACCCCAATTCAGCCACGTGGTGAGGGCGATTTTGTGCAAGGCAACAGCTTTGGCTTGGAAGCTTCTTCTCTGTCTTGAGTAGGTAGGAAAGAAAGCTGCCCCATGGGGCCTTAAGGGCTAAAAATGTGAAATTAGCAGGCACACAAAACGAGGTGAGAGAAGCCACGATGGTCCGATTCACTCAGCAGCAGAGAAGGAAGCTGACACCTCTGTCCCAGCAGTTGGAGAGCAAGTACCTCACGGAGATATTAAACACAACCCCAAGGGGAAAAGCAAACGAAGAGCAGAGAAAGCTCCTGCAGGACACGGAAGCCACCAAAACCCGATCACCTTAGGTGCCAGGCATTGCCCAGAGGGAGCTCTGTTTTGAACATACTGAATAGGAGGCTCCAAAGCCATCCCGCTTTGGCTGAGCTCCATCACTATTTTAAGAGAAGATGTGGGTATATCCCTTCCAGGATATACAAAGCATACTGAAACACGCAAACTCCCCCATAAATATGTTATAGATCAAGGAGAAAACCGAGGCCTCTTTTTACACCAAAAATATTTTCCACACAAAAGCCATGTTAGTAATTACTTTTTTTTTCTTAAAGTGGCGCACACCAAGGGTTAGTCATATACCTCCCATTGACTCTAATGAGAGCCTTATGGCTGGAACAGCAAACAGCTTTTTCCAGAACATGGTGGGTGGAAGTAATTTCTATTTTAATAGGCCAAGAGTAGTGAGAAAGACAGAAAACTAGAAGAAATTAATCCCCCTGCATGCTTGGAAGTGGAAGAAATATAGCATATGTGTTCTCTGCCTAATTTCAGGGACTTGAAACACGTCTTCAGATTAGTTCTTAAAACTTTGCGACGAGACAAGAAACTAATATTCAGAAGAGATGTCGTTTGCTTGACTTGCTCCTTTCTACAGATGAACAACTTCCATCTGGAAAAGACAACACCAAAATACAGGCATGGAAGCTGATAAACACAACTTGGGTTTGGGAAAGATCACAGAGAAAATGATATACGTTGTCAGCAGTTCAAGGCTGGCATATCTAGACTACCAGAGCTAAGAAAAAAAAATAAATAAAGAATCTTCTCCAAAGAGCCCTGACGTTTCAAGCAAACTTGCATTCTGAAACGGAAACTCACCCCCTCAAACCTATACTTAGAAAGAAAATCCCTAAAAAGTACAGTCTGAGATTTCATTTAGGAAAACTGAAAACTATCTTGTAACAGGAGTTTCAAAACACTGAAAATGCCCGAAGCTCAGCTGTTTGCAAGCTGACGAGCCGGGCAACCGACACGAGAACCAGGTTGTGAAGGGTGTTTTAAAGCAGAGGAGTCTTGCACGGTGCCCATCTTTGAGCAGGGACAGGAGGGACACGGGAAGCCCTGCAAATGCCACCTCCAGAGCAGCACACCCGGTGCAAGCTTGGAAGCCCAGGTTTCTGTAAAACATGAAGAAAGTTCAACTGTTGCTTCTTTGATTTGAGAATTCTGTTGCTCCGAAGGGCCTATTAACAATAACCTTAATGTTTGCACGAGGTTTCAAAACTCTGTACAAACATCAATTAATCCTCTCAATAAATGTGCGAGGTAAGCGAGTGAGTATTATAATTTCCATTTCGTGAAAGCTAAAATACATCCTATGTATTTTAGTAAAAGCCAAGTTAAAGCCAATATTTTCAAATTAGCAGGTGAACAGAATGAACCCACGTTTCTGCTTGAGCGAAAAGCCGGGTTGGAGACATACGCAGAGGCACAAACGTGCTTTTGTGCACGTGCAGAACTTGTCAAACCGGAGGCACGGCTCACGGGTGCTTCAGCAGCCCGGGCCACCCTGCGCAGGGACACCCAGCGGGCGAGCTGCACAGGCAGAGGAATCATACCTCAAGTTCTCTCCAGTGCTCAAACCCACACGGATCTCTACTCAGATTTTTAACCAAATACAACACAGAGGTGGAGGTCTAAAGAGAAATAAGTTCCTACAGTTTTCACAGAAAAGGCAGACAGGCTCAACTTCTCTCTCGAAGAGAGAAAAATCGCAGTGGGAACCCTATTTTACCAAACACTGGGGAGTCCACTTCAGAGAGAACCTTATAAATGCATCCCAACAGGAAAGAATTCAACTGGACGTGTTAACTCGGACAAAGTCAATGAATCTGAGTCCCAAACCCATAGGAAAATGGGTTTCATTTGTTTCAGTGCTCACGGAAACTTTCAGGATTTTTTATGCCTTATCAGTGACTACCAAGGGAGGGCAGCGTCAGGATGAGGGGAGCATCGAAAAGTGAAATAGAGATCTCTTCCTCCAAACTATTATATTACTTGGAAGTCTGGTTAGACGTTCAGGTTTCTGCAGGAGCAGGGTATGCACACCTTCATGCAGAGGGTGACAAGGTTTGCTGCTCAATATTAACACTCCTAATCATACCTCGTACTCATCTTCATGAGACAGGGGTACATTCCGCTTGGATCCGATGGCGGTGCAATAGGTAAGAAGCTGCTGGGCGAGTACAGCAAGAGATGGGTCCCAGGATCTTTCTTCCGGGAGATACTGCATATTATTCTAACAAGCACCACCCCAATTCATCTATTAAATCCAAAAGGCCAAACCTGTTGACACACCAGTTATGGCTGGGACGGGAGGTTTGATTCTCACCCAGCAGTGCTCTTCAGGACAGACAACAGTGGTTGCTTCTCCCCCAGCGTTGGGGAGCTCACTCAGCTACTGCTGTACACAGTAGAGGTTGTCACTAGATTCGTTTTCATCTCTGGTTTGTTTTGAATACGTTTGTCAAGGGCACTTAAGTACTTGGGCTAGGCACTGTATTGTTTTGCTCTTATAAATCCAAATAAACATCACATCTGCTTTAAAAATGGATTAGTTATTAAAAAGCACAAACGTGAGCAAGCAAGAATATATATATTTTTTTTAAGACCTCAAAAAAAAAAGGCGGGGGGGGACCTGTTCAAAAGTCATTAACATCTGGAAGGATAAAAACCCCAAATGAACAGTGCATCAGGAGCTGCATAGGCTAATATGTATGAGCCAAAAACCTTTTGTACAGAGTATACTGAACTGTGAAACAGGTTTGATCATGGGCCAAGTCGTGTTTCCTAGGCTGATGCGTGATTATCCAGCATGACTTTGCATTATAGCACAAGGGCACCGGTGTGATCTACGGTAGGGAGCTGCAGAGAAATCACAGGTGAAGAGCCAAAAGCTGAGCATTTTCAACAGAGGGAAAAAATCCACATTTTCATTTCAAGTACAAGAGGCTTCGAGGTAGGCCAGAGTTTTTAAATGTGGGGATAGGGAGGAGAAGAGTAAATTAATTCTTGCTTGATTTATACTAGGCAAGAATCTAGTCCCTTATACGCTTTTGCTGGTGAAATATAAACAGATTAGATATATTAAATGGATGACAATGACACTTATCTTGAGAGTCAAGATGCAAAGTAACAAACAAGGATTTGCTGTCAGAAGCACATGGAGTAAGACCCAGATTTTCATAAATCTCAGCTGTTGCTCAGGCAACAGCCACTTTTAAACAGCTAACATGCAGAGAGCACTTTCACAGACCTAGCCCGTAGCGTCCCTGTGCCTCAGTTTACTTGCTGCAAGCAGGGATGAGAACCGCGGGGTGAGACAAAGCGGTATGTGCTCCATGGTCTCTGCGTGAGGAAAGCCTCCCTGGGGTTACCCTAAAAGCTGATGCATCTCAGGGAGAAAGCTTTGCCCGTTCACTATGTAAGCAAGAAAGAATTGCATCTGTTCTGCTACCCTCCCGGGGTCGAGGCACGATGTGGCAGGGATGCAGGGAGGAAGACCTGCAGTCGTAAAAGCCCCGCAGAGCAGCCCTGCCAAATACAAGAATTAAGAGACCTGAAGCAAAGTTTCTCCGAATCCCCGTGGCTACAGAAGCCTGAGACCTAGAAAGCAGCTACAAGGCAGGGGGAGAGCCTGCATTCCCCGACTCCCTGCCTCTCCCTCTAATGCAGTGTGGCATTTCTGTCCTCCAAACGCATTAGCCTGGCTATTTAATTTTTCCTCCCTCTGTTTCTCGCTGCCCGTAGAGAAGCAACTCGTTCCCTTGCCAGCCCGTTCCTACTCACCTGATCCTATTGTTTCAGCTCCTTCTGACTGCCTGCGTGGGACGGAGTGCTTAGTAAATGAGTACAAAATGTGTTATTATCAGATTTTTCTTTACATTTTCTAGCAAGGTGGTACATGTATGTCAGCATGTTTCAACGTTACTTGCTGAGCAGTTTGGACATAGCCTCAGAGTTGTTTGGGATGGAAAGCTGGGAGCAAAGCTCTGTTTCGGTTTGTTCTGCTCTCAGAGCAGAGCGCTAAATCACTTGTCATTTAAGTACCATACCCAAAAAAGATACTTCTTGCAATAACCCTTACTGCTTAATGAAATATAAGTAGCCTGCTTTGCATACTGTAACAACAAAACCCTCTCATTTTATTTCTCTCCTCCTATCCAATGACACTGGAGGTTTTCAGACTCGGACACCATTAAAATCTGCATTTTCCAGTAGTCAGTAAAAGGGGCATGAATAACTGAATGGGGCTATAGGAAATAAATGATTTTTAGGTGGTAAGTGCCACCGGTCTGTACCAAACGCAGAGGACAAGACTGGAGACCGTGGGACCTTATGCAAGGGTTGTATTTTCAAAAATTGGAACAAGGCCTCTAAATAACATTTAAGGAAGAAGAAAAAGGAATCACAGAGAAACAAATGTAAGGAATTAGTGACCGTCCCGCCACAGGTGAAACCATACATGGTAGGAATGCAAAGCAGCCTCAGGGCTGAAGGAGAAAGGGACTCAAATGTGGAGCCAAAAGCTGTAACACCCAACAAACGTTGCTTTGATTTCCCTGTGCCACAGCACTCCAGTTACCTGGAGCGACCCTACGGAAGGTGCCCAGCAGCAACAAGGGTTATGGGGAGATGCTGTGGCCAGATTGTCATAGAAATGCAGGGTGTTTTATCAGGTTAAAAAAAGGACAAGGCAGTTCCCTCCGTGCATGACAGTAAAGCAGCAGCCTCCCTGCTGACCCCGCAGAGGTAAAAAGGCAGAAAGACGGGAGGGTTTAGCCGAAATTAAATAGACAGTGGATTAGTATGGGATTTTTATCCTTGACCTGGCTTTCGCTATTGCAAAGAGCTTACACCCAAACACATCGGCAAAGGAGAAACCAGGAGACAAGTGATATAATTTTGCCTTGGCACAATCAGAGGAAGGAAGGGAGGAAGTTATCTGTGCTTTTCTGTACACAAGGTAAAATTTGTTTCCTGCAGTCACAGAAAAGCTTCTACTTCCTCCTTTCCCAAAACACCCCACAGCGTTCACCACAGCAATACTGAGCCCTGTACAAGGTTGCTTCCACTCCCTCAGGAACAAAGAAGAAACTAAATAATTAAAGAAAAAAAATAATAATTCACATCCAAGCTTTACATTTGAAAACAAACAGAAAAGTTAAGAGCTGCAGACAGTGCCATAAAGCGGGATTCTCCTCAGCCAGTTCAGAAAAACTCACGTGAATGGGAAACGAACCCGAGGAAGTTTGCTGCCATCCGCTCATTCCCAACGTGAGGGTTTCCCTTCCCCAGCCACTTTCCACAGACCGGAGGTGCATCAATAACGATTTCATGCTACACTCCACCATGAGATGCTGTAGGCAGGAGTTGGCTTTCAGTTGAAACCCGGTCCGGTCCATTTGCTGCATTCAGCCTAGCAGCACAGCCTGCAGCCCACCCTGCGCTGGCAGGCTGTATGAGGAACGCTTCCCTAAAATAGCTGTGTACCTTATTAACTACAAACCAGTTATGCTTCAAGAGCCATAGAGATGGCAGCTACTTAAAAACTTCTTCAAAGTAGGTAAAAATCGTAAGGCCAGGTGATTTTTTTTTTTTTTTTTTTTTTTTTTTTTAAGCTGAGGCATACAAGAAAGCCCCTGCACCATCCCCTTCCCCATCCCGATCCCATGCTGGCTCCGCATCCCAGCAGGACAAGGCTGGAAGGACCCCCAGTGCTGCTGTACCCTGCGGCAGCCACCGCAGCACCCGCTCGGGACCCCGGGGACTAGGAGGACTTTGTGGTCCCCGTCTCGCCAGCCACATCAGACCCATGCAATGAGAATACGAGGTGGCCCGGAGCCAGCAGGGCGGCTTTGGGAGGCAAAACTTCCCCAGGCGCCAGCCGGAGAGCCGTAGGGTTGGGAGATGGTCCCGTTTCTACCGCTGCGCAGGCTGAGGCAGGTGCGAGGAACGGCAGCAGCGAGACAGCCCCTCCAGCCCTCTGACAAAAGACACACCAGCGTTTCTTGCTGTGCAATGAACTGAGATCGTCCCTTTTCTTACTATATTTCATTTTGAACCAACCCCCAGAAGAACCCTGGCTGCAACGACCTTGGAACAGCCCAAGCAATCAAAACTTTAACATACTCTCTTTTGGAGATTCTCCCCCTTCCCTTTTCTTTTTAACCCTCCAAATACTGACTTTCTACTCGATGAGAGTGGCCAATCCCACACGCATCCCCAGCCACAGGCCTTCCTTATCCCGGACCACCCCACGCCCGTCAGTTTGAAACTCCACCAGTGTCACCAGGGTATTTGGAAGGAGCGGTGTTAAACCAAGATGTGAACTGAATCTCACGATGGTGCGTTCCCTGAGCCAGCAATACCTGCCCTTCCTGAGAATTTGAAAATAAGGACGGCTTCGCTACCCTGTCACAAATCCCTCTTCAGTATTTCAGTTTAGTGGACTTAAATTGCTCTGGCATATAATGCAGCCGAAGGAAAAATGCTCCCCTGAGCAGCTGCCGTTGCTTGTTTTAAAGCAGAATAATCCTGTGTAGCTCCTCAGGATGGGTCACGGGAAATGTTGGGATTCTGTAATGTTAACAACCCATCCCAAGATGACACACATGTAATCCTTTGGCTTTAAAACAAAAACAAACTGAACCACATAGGGGACGTTCTTCAGGTCTTGTCGTCCTCTGTTTTACTCGCTTCTGCATTGCAACCATCCCTACAGTGAAATGAAGCAGCAGATTAACATCCCACAGAAGCATCCCAGTATGACTCTGAGGACAAAACATCGGTATAACGTTTTCCGTGGGGGAGGCAGGAGAGAACTGCACAAGCACTCATCTCCAGGGCTGTCCCCAGGGCGACAGTTGAAGATGAGCTCACATGAACTGCTGGAGCAGCTGAGCTTTCTGGGGTCAGAGGAGGAAATTTCAGTCCTTAAGCAGTTTTGCTTACGTGAGTCAGATGCTCTCGGACCAATCTATGCACACACGTGCGTTTTTACACGCACCCCCTTACCCACGTACTGACTAACAGCAGCACGCTCTGTCCTTTCTGCAGTCCTTTACCGCCGGCACTGTGACTGCAGTTCAGCTCTGTGGAGGGGAGGAAGCTCTAACAGAGCAGGGGGGAATCGATACATGACAACTGTAATTCTCTGCTCAATAATTACACAGAATTTACAGTGCTGAGTAGGCCGCTGCCATTGATTTTTACAAAAATATTTACTGCGGCGGGAACACAGGTGTGAGGCTAAGTTTTGAGACTCTGCCTTTTCAGTGCATTGATTTCAAAATAATAACAAATTTCGTAGGGTACACTGCTTTAATACCCTCGTTCAGAGACACACCTCCACAGACAGACACCTGTGCCTACAGGGTTCTTTCCCCCTCTCCAACTCTCTCCTTTTATTCAAAAAACCAAAGGATTCCCAGTCACAGTATCACAGTATGCTAGGGATTGGAAGGGACCTCCAAAGATCATCTAGTCCAATCCCCCTGTCGGAGCAGGAACACCTAGATGAGGTTGCACAGGAAGGCGTCCAGGCGAGTTTTGAATGTCTCCAGAGAAGGAGACTCCACAACCTCCCTGGGCAGCCTATTCCAGTGCTCTGTCACCCTCACTGAGAAGAAGTTTCTTCTCAAATTTAAGTGGAACCTCTTGTGTTCCAGCTTGAATCCATTACCCCTTGTCCTATCATTGGTCGCTACTGAGAAGAGCCTGGCTCCATCCTCATGACATTCCCCCTTTATATATTTATAAACGCTAATAAGATCACCCCTCAGTCTCCTCTTCTCCAAACTAAAGAGACCCAGCTCCCTCAGTCTTTCCTCATAAGGGAGATGCTCCACTCCCCTAATCATCTTAGTTGCTCTATGCTGGACTCTCTCCAGCAGCTCTCTGTCCTTCTTGAACTGAGGGGCCCAGAACTGGACACAATATTCCAGATGCGGTCTCACCAGGGCAGAGTAGAGGGGAAGGAGGACCTCTCTCGATCTACTAACCACCCCCCTTCTAATACAGCCCAGGATGCCATTGGCCTTCTTGGCCACAAGGGCACAGTGCTGGCTCATGGTCATCCTGCTGTCCACCAGGACCCCCCTCCAGTCCAATTGCTCACAAATCCTGCTCTCAGCTACTTGCTGCAGACTTCCCAAACAAATTGCATTCCAGTTTAGCAACTCTGAAGTATTTATCACGGTCTCAGTAAGAAGTGAGTCATGTTATAGAAGGTCTTGAGTCCAACAAGAAAGGAGAAGCATCCCTGGAATTAAATCAACCAGCTCCACCCCGTGACACAATCACGGCGCTGTCAAGATCATCGGACAAGTACACTGCTTTAATATCTCAGTGCCAAGTTATTATAAAGCTAGACAATGCTCAGGCTGTAAATTATACTATCCTGGGGAAAAAAAAAAACCAACACAACAACTCCATCCTGACACCAAAAAACCTCCCAGAGTGTGTTCTGCAAAACTGGGAAGGGAATTGACAAGGGAAGAAAATGCCATGATTTCAGTGTCTTGCTCTGAAGCAAACCTGTATCTTCTATCAAATAGGAACGTCTCGTCATCCAGCCTTGGAAACGGGAAAATAATAGGACTAGGAAAGAGAGACAAGGACGTTAGAAATATGGAATGAAAGGAGAGAGACACCAGATTGGGAATTTAAGATGAAGACAAGAGATGACTGAATTGCATGGAAAAGGCAAAAAAAAAAAAAACTTCCCTCTCTGGGCTTGTGGGCACTCAGGCAGAAGATGTAAAAGCGATCTGAAAAAGAGGGATTTAATTTGTGGAACTCGCTGCTGCAAGATGTTACAAGGCCTAAAATATAAATCAGTTTGAAGTCAGGTTAGATAAATTTGGAAAGTATAGGCTCTCTAAACACAGCAGTTGTCCAGACGCAGCCCCCAAGCCAAACCCCTGAACAGGCAGTCAGAAGCTGGTTGCAAATACCCAGGAGAGGATCAGCCTCACCTTGTGCTGCTTCTTCCGCACTGGAACATTTGTTACCGGTTACTATGTGAGACAGGGTGCCGGCCAAGAGGGACTCGGGCTACAGCTGTTCCCGAGTTTAATGTGGCATAGAAATCCCTGAATTATTGCCAGTACAAATGGCATGAATGTGTGTACGCGAAGGGGAGGGCAATTCAGGAGCACCAGAGAAAGATGGACGCAAACTCCCCCCAATTCAAAGGAAAAAAAATCACCATCTACTTACTTCCCTGCTGTTGATGCTGTCCAGAGGGAAAAAGCAAAATGGACCATGAATCCGAGATTGCTTTTCCACAAAATACCAGTGTACAGCAGCTCCTATGGACTCTCAAGAAAAGAAACTGCCCATTCTTTTTTTTTAAAATGAGAAAGGAAAGTGTAAGCCCTTGATCCAAGAGCAGAGGTCTGGATCCAAACTGGATCCAAATAAATCACAGCGATACATACAGATGTAGGGTAGCTATATGGCTTTCTGTATTCTCCTCTTAAATGCGAGCTTTTGTCTTTCAGTTACTAATTTTCTAGATGCTGTTAAAGAAACTGTGCTTTAACTCCAGGAAAAACAAAGGCAGAAGGTCAATACTGCATAACAAGTCTCGCTTCTCTTGGTTTTCCCTCCTGAGAATGCCGATGCTACTAATGTGCCATGAATTTCGTAAGAATGACTCATTAGCTAAGTAATAAAACATCATGCTCTCCCCCCGAGCCTTAAAGCTCTCCAAGAGCAGAGGTTTTCAGGAGCGCGATCAGGGTAACTCGCCGCGGAGGGTGCAGGAGCCACAGCTGGACGTGCAGCGCTGGGTGCAGCGCTCACATCTTGGAAACCTCTTCCAGGCACTTTGCGCAGCCGTGCAATGATAAATGGCAGATTAGCATCCGACACGCTAGAGGAGAGCTTGCCGTTGCCTGCTGTAATCACAAGCAAAGCGGAAAGGCAGAGGCAAGGCTTCTAGGAGACAAGCATTAGAAAGGTTTGTTGAGCAACCTTTCTCGGGGTGGCACTGGGGCCCTTCAAAACCTCCTGCAAACCCTTCTTTAAGTTTTTCCCGTGCTGGAGACACACCAAAGCCGCATCATAAGCTGCCACAGGAGAGTGAAAGAATAGCAAGAGGAATAAAACCTGCACCCAGGCTGTGGAATAATAAATATTTATTGCCTTTCCTTTTCACACATTGCGGAAACAGATGCAAAAAGAAGTTGTGACGCGTGGGACCTGAGCCAAAATCAGCTTTGCTGCTGCTGCAAACGAGCAGAGGCAAAGGAACAGCTCCTACTTACCTTCTTAGTGGTGCAAAATATGCCTGTGTCCATCCAAGACAAGCCTAGGATACCATCCTCTTCTCCTGACCTCTGACATCTTTGCCCACAAAAGGGACTACCTCCTCCACTCCACACGTATGTCCTCCCTATCCTGCATCCTCGGCCCTCCACGTTGGCAACAGCAGATCCCCCAGTGCCAGGCAAGAAAACACACTAACAAGCGGCCCTCTGAAACACCGAGATGTACAATACTTATTCATCAAGTATTGCAAAGACATAGCAGCTGTTGCTACTGTGTCAGGAAGCCAAAATTTTAATAGCTTCTGTTATCCAAGGCCCAAAAATCAGCTCCTTCTCACGTGATGAGAACTTGGTTTTCTACCTTCACTCAACTCTTTTCAAGGAAGCCTTTTATATTCTCAGACCGCTTTCAACGTAACCACGCACTAACGAAAATGTTTGTTCTCTTGTCGCGCTGCCAGAAGCATGCAAATACTACAAAAAAGCCACGCAGAAGCAATGCAACTGCATTGTTTGTTAGCTGTTATATTTTTTCCTACATTAAAGGCAAGTCACCCAAAATACAGCTAAAAAATAAAATAAAATAAAATAAAAAATCAACTGCAATATGTCTGGAACAGGCTTTGGACCAACTGGTGCCACAAAGTTTGAATCCAAGGATCCCAACTCAAACTTGTCTCATGGTCGGTAATGGGGCTTCAAAAGGGATGGGTGGGAGTTTTCATCTCCATCCTTTCTCAGTGGCTTTTGGCTGCTCTGTGTAGTCACTTTAAGATTACCGGTTCCACCTAATATTTGAAGTGACAGGTTCCTGCTGGCTCATACTTCACTGGGTGACACAGAGGCACACGTGGATCTTTTTGATTATTTAACTGACGATGCATCAGGCGGGCAATGAAGCCGGCAAACTCTTCCCGAGCAGCTCAGGCTGTGAGCACCTATTCATCAACAGGATGGCAGAGCTCACACACAACCCCGCAAAACAGAGGGGGTGAAAGAAGGGGCCTTTTTATGAATGGGCCACTCTGAACAGCCTCATTAGAAGTGAGCTCTGGACTGTGAATGGGGTGGAGAGGGTGAGGAAAGAGACCACTGGGGAAGAAGAACTGTGCTCCTAGGACACGATGGCTTCCTCAAAGCAAGAACTTGAAGGCAGGGAGACAGACGACAGGCTAGATATAAATTGTTCAAGATGCGTTTCTTTCCATAAATGAATGGCTGAAATGCATCACGTTGCCAGAGGGCATCAGAGAAGCATGTAATGTGAATCAGTTCGAGGAAAGAGAGAGAGAAACCTGGGGCAGGGGATGGCGACGCAGAAACCAAGCAGGTCTCGGGGCTGGAGAGGAGGAAGGCTGAACGCACGGGGAAGGGACCACACTTACAAAGGTCTGCAGGTACCACCAGTAACAGCAGGCGAGACAGGTCGGTGCAGTCTCACACGCTCACGAGAGGCCTCTGCAAACAGCAGCACCTGCCAGAAAGCAGAAGCCGCTGCTCTGTTTCCATGCATGCTCTGCCCACCGCTTCCTAATGCAGTTTGAGTTTTTTTTTTCTCCTCCACGTCTGAAACATCTCCAGTTGATTTAAAAAGCCACTTTCTTTTTGTGGAAACATGAAAGCTCTCCATTATTCAGCACTTATTCCACATGGATGAAGGTCATCGGCCTCCTTAAAGAGCTCTCCCGCAGTGTGTAACATTAATAGCTGTACCAAGACGAAATTAATTTCATTTTCTTAGATCTTACTTTTGACACTGAACAAAGTGGGTGGGAAGGGAGGGAACAGCAGCAGCGATGCCTTGCATGACCCTAGGGGAATTACACCGCAGGCACCGGGACCAAACCCCACAGGTCATTTCTGCCATCTCCTCCAGGGAACGCAAAGAGCTCTGGGGTGAGCTGGTCCATAGTGGTTAGCACCAAATCCCAAACTCCTGCTCTAGCACATGATCTTTAAGACTTATAAATCACAGTCAGTGTCTTTCCATCAGTGACATTCACAACATGTGAGCATGTTCGCAGAAGACTTCCAGGAAGTCTTACAAGTTCTTAGGAGCTTAATAAGGTGAATTATTGGATAAAAAGGTACTTTAATAATCAGAAAAAAACCCTCAAGATTCAAATTACACCCACAAAGGAGAGAAGAATGGGAGAAAACAATAAATTGCAGTGAACGATGTCAGCTCCCTCTCCTCTCACTAGGAAAGGTCACCATTTCCATCATATTCCCAGTGTCAAGGGCTGGGTGTCACCAGCTGCATCTCTGCTGGAGATACGCAGAGGGGAAAAAAAACCAAAACAAAACAAAAGAAAAGAAGTTGACTGTCATACACCCCTCATACAGTTCTCATTGCAATGGTTACAGAGTGGCCAGCATGAGCCCTCAAACAGAAAGTTTAATAAAGCTCTGAAGATACAACTGATGCTCATCATGACAGACCCAGGCCATACAGCTGGTCCCAGGATCAACTCCATCAGAGCAGCAGCCAAAGTCATGACATGGGCTGAGGCTCTACCTCTGCTTTACCTGAAGCTTGGCCCTAACAGGAGAAGAGCTCAGAGGTCAGGAGCCCAAATTCCCCCATGTACAGCCCCCCACTGAGGGGTGCAGCACAGAGGGTGAGTCAGTGCTGCGGTGACAGACGTTTCAGCAGACCCCATGGTTAATGGGCACCAATCTCACTGTAGCTGAGTGCTACGAAGGGGTTCTGGCTCCCAGCTGCTCCTCACCTCTCCCTACCAGAGGTCACCTAGCAAAGCCACCTAGTACAACCACCCCCTACCCCGTTCTGCCAAAACAATCCATACCAGCTTTAATCCTTTAAAACATCTTGATCTTCTGAACCTGGTTCTTGTTGGCTGAACAGGACGTGATGACACAAGCAGCTCTGCCGGGAGTCCCAGTGGGATGGGACATCCACCATTAGTTACCCACAGCCAGAAGAGAAACAGAGCCAGACCCTTAGACAAGGAAGGCAATGATAAAGCCACTGAAGGGCTCCGAGACTGAATTCCACCCGCTTGGGGTGGAAAAGGAGAGAGTTTGGCAGCAGGGAGCCACAAAGGAAAGATGACTGAGCCAAGGGAGTGTAAAAATTAAGAGGAAGGGTGGGATAAAACAGTGTTGTGATCTGACTTTTTACTAGGGGTAAAGAAAGGGTAGCAAGGAAAGATAACACCAGTGCCCTGCTTTCTGCTGTCCTGACCTACCCTTGGTTAGGTCACCAGTATCAGATGGTGTAAAGAGCCCAAAGGAGATTTGCCATCATCGTGTAGAAATCATATGCCATTTAGAAGCCCTGGAATTAAGTTGACTTTGCAATTCAGCAACAAGCACAGAAGGAAAATAAATAAAAAGCCAGTGGGTTAAAAGTCAGGATGTCCCTCAGTGCTGGAAACACAGCTTGCTTTTAGCCGCGCTGCACAGCTCGAAGACTAAAGCTTAAGCCATGATATTAAGGTTCATACGGCTGAGAAGATATTGGCATTTGGGCAGACGTCAGCAATTCTTTCAAGCGAGTTGCAGATACCAAGGGCTGGAAAGTCAGAAGCATTTCTGCTGTGTAAAACGTGACATGCCAAGATATTTATTCTGTTGCAAATGATGCTCCACGTGAACCTTAAATACCGGGCTTCTTGCAGCTGAAAAACGGACACCCCATCCTATACACACACAGAGTTTTTGGTCCAGGCGTACCGATGCTCCCGGCTTCTTCCACTCACCCCAGCCTGTGGTGCCCCACAGGGCATTTGGGACTTGCACAGCAACCAAAAGCCCTAACACCATGTGGCTCCAGGGAGAAAAATGATAGGGAAATTGTCTTTTCATTAGCCATAATAAGGCTTGTGAGCACAGACTGGGTGATGAGTGCATTTTACTCGCGCTGAATACGAATCAGAGGCAACATACAACCACATATTGCCTGTTAAATGATCAGCTCATTGTTTTCAGCACAGTCTTTTCACCCTGTGCGCCCCCTGGAAAGGGCTTCTTGCTTCTCCGAAGGGCACGTGGAAGAAGCAGGACGGTAGAAGGGCAGCCCAGGACATGCTGCCCATTGCAGAGCTCCCAGTAGGAGCACTGCCAGTTCCCACGGCCGGCGAGACCGCTGCCTGCGGCAGCTTTGCTTTATACAGACCAGGGCAAGCTGCGACCCCGGAGGCCAGAGCTGCCCAACTGAGGATGCTTGTAACCTCACTGAAAATAACAGGCTTTCTAGCTGCTGGCCAAATATAAAATGTCACTTTCATGCTAATTTTCAAGCTTGGACACAAGCATTTGTTTTTCAGAGAATGCTCCAGAAAGCCTGTCTTCTGCACAGATGGGTACAGCCAAGATCTAGAAAACAATCCACCAGAACTGATGCAAGTTGATTTTACTCCTTATGAAATAAGCGTATCTGTGATTTTGTTGAATATAAAAGGTTACGGTTAAAACTTGGAAAAATGAAAGCAGAAGATGGCTTTCATTAAAAAAAAAAAAAAAAATATTGCCAGTACTTCTGCTGCACAAAAAGCATATTAAAAGCATGCCTCTATTCAGAAATTAATATTCAAGTTAAGCATTTGACTTGTTACATTGATTTTTTGCAAGGGTTGTATTACTGTTTTATTGGGTTTGGATTATTTTTTTTTCTTTCTTTAATAAATTATCTCCAATTTGCTGCTAGAAAACCCTGAAAAAGTGGAAAGAAAAGGGAGGCAGTGTATCCTGTTGAGGGTTAGATCCCATCCAGCTGCATAAGAAACACAGAGAAACAGGAGGGAGGAACTCAGCCAACGGGATTTTGGGCCTGTGGGATGCCACAGGTCTGAGAAACAATTTTTGCCTCCTTGCAGTGATTCCAGATGCCACAAAGGACAGAAGATAAAGGTGCAGCTTTTGCCCCATGTGCTCAGGCTGAGTGTGCAAGGACACAAGCGCTAATATCTCCAGTGCACATTACGTTCCACATCACCACTGAAATGGGCCAGGACCACAAGGCACTGATGAACCTTGAGTTTATTAATAACTTTCTTCGCTCCCTAGAGAGACAGCATTAAAATAAAAAAATCCCGTTTTAATTTCCCTTGAAGTAACTTGGGAAATGATCATTCTGACTTAACCTTGGGCATTCTTCATTTATTTTTTTAATAGTCTAGAACTTCTCCTGAAGGCAGTAGTAAACTAGTTGTCTGTAAATGGAGATTTAGTTGGTCACCAGTTGTATGCAAGCGGGATTAGATCTTCATCGTCATTTTTAGAGCATCATGGGTGGGTGTACGCACAGCACTGCACAAATGAAGAGCTGCGCCAGGCAAATAACAGGTCGCCCATCCAAAAGGGCTTACATTAATTACGTTAATCCAGTAGAGACAGAGGAGTGTGATTAAACAGTCTCCACGGCCTGGGATTTGGCTGTTATCCAGCGGTAATCCTGCACAATCTGTGTTTGAAGTGTGTGTGTAAGGAGGATACTCTAACCACTGGCCCTTAACATCAAAGCTAGAGACTTGGGTAGATGACAGCATCCTTAGACGCAGGAGCAGTTCCTGGAGAGCAGCATCTCCAGAGACGAGCCCCATGTCCCTCAGCTCAGCTCCTGCAGAGCAGCCCGTCTCTCCCTGGACTACCGTGAACCCAAGGACGCCGGGGACTTGAAGTTAGGCAGTAACTTTAATTAAACCCCAAAAGCCTCTTTAAGGAAGAGCAGAGCTAGAAACAAGAACACAAACTTGGCGCTAAACCATAACACTAAGGTGTTTTCTATGCACCTGGCACAGGACAAAGCCTCTCGCAGAGGGAAGGAACACTCAGCCACACTGACCCTCGCTGCAGACACCTCAAGTTCGATTTATACTCCCTCTCCAGGAGAGAGAAAACTCTGTACGGAAAGAGGTTTATCCTCTTGCTGCACAGGAGCCCACTGAATGACAATAATTTAAGTGCCACCTTCGAATCTCCCTTTTCTTCATCCATAATGACAGTTGTGAACGCACCTGGCTGAACAAGGATACAGATTCACATGCAGCAATGTAGCGTAAGGTATCCACGGGGTCACGAGCCATGGTCCCTACCAAAACATGTGTCTGTGAACAGCAGAAAAGAAGACCCTTCAGGCAGCAGAAGCCACTTTGCGCTACATAGGCGGGTTGCGACTAGTAAGTCTTTAACTTCGGTTGGAGGCAACAAGTCTTCATGGTCAATACTGGCCCTTCTGCTGCTCCCTTCCACCACCTTCCCGTGGAATGCCAGAGGTTATGATGGTGCAGACCCTGCAAAATCGGGCCTGTGACCGCTCTGTGCCACTTCCCCACCGCGCAGCAGTAAGGCGGCAGCTCCACCCCAGCGGTGCCTGCCAAGCACGCTCACCGTCCCCAGAGCCACGGCGGGTGGCGCGCGGAGTGTCGCAAGCAGGCTGCAGCCCTGACTGTGCTCCTGCAGGTTCAAAAGGTTATCTCAGCTTCTGGCCCAGCCGGCAGCAGACCCTCGCTGCTGCTGTGAGGACCCTGCTGATATACTACCCACCTGCTGTAACCAGAGCCCGGCTCATTTACGCGCTCCATCTCTGGCAGGCTGCCTCCCATCCAGAGGCGTCTCCCAGAGACGCGGAGCAACAGCCCCGAGTCGATGCCCGCAGGTGTGGGGAGCTCTGCCGACCCACTCAGCAACTTTTACCCACCCCTTCGGTCCTAACCATCACCTTTGGCAAGCAGACAGCAGTTCTGTGCTACCTAGCCCAGCTCCCGGGAGAAGCTGGCAGGAAAAACAATGAATCATCTGCTGAACTTGAACTCGCGGCAGTGCGAGCGTGGACTCCACCGTGCAGCAGCTGGATCCAGCACTGAAGGCTGAGGAGCAGGACCAGCCGGGATATAAAATGGGAAAGGTCCGCTCTTAACATCAAATCGCATTTCTACACGCGCAGCTGACAATGAAGCAAGACCTTAAATCTAAAGGGATCCATTTAAACTAATCCCATTCCTCTCTCTCCCATTCTGCTCAGACAAAGACAGTCTACAGGACATTGTGGAAGAATCAAGATACTCTCTTGAGGTCCCAACCCTCCTTTTCCCTGCTTTGCACAACAGAAAATAACAAGTGAAGTGGCAGGCCTGAGAAACGCTCTGTTACTAAGTCTCCTGCACAGAAAACCAAGGTAGTAGCTTAAAACATATACACCTGCAGAAGACTGCAGGAACATGACTAGAAGCTATTTCTAAATTCTTGGTTTCATTTGCCAACTGGGATGCTACACACAGCAAGTCATTTCTCTGTCTCAGCGTGGGCGATGGGACAGAAATCTGGTAGATAATGCAAAGAAATGCTCCTCGGGCAGGAATCAAAGAGCCAATGCTTGGGAATTGCCCGGATAACACAAAGCGCACATCACTGCCACGAACGTCTGCTTTGCAATGTGGTCTTTCATACTATGGTAGAAAAGCCCACTGGTACAAGCAGGGAAGAATGTGAAAGCATAGCCAACCTACTACCAACTTTGTGGAGGTTAAACTCACTGCAAACTGTTAAAAAACCCAAACTTGTGGGTTGTACCTATCATTCCCAGAACCTCAACTCAGACAGAGGTGCTTTTTGATGAGCTGCTGACAGCTAATTTGTTCAAGGTTTGTGTTTTGTTTGAAAAGCTCAACATCCCCAGCGTGAAAAGCAACAATGTTTTCCTTGGGTCAGCAAAACAGGGGAAATGCAGCTTTTATTTTACGCCCTAACGCGAAATGGGGGAGGTATGGCTCACGCTCGGAGGCACGAGTCCTCTCAGCCCCAGGGCTGGCAATGAGGTTTGCTCTGTAGCTGTATAACATCATCCAATTCACAGTTGGAGGTTTTCCAGTTAATAAAACGGCCATATGGGGCATTAAAAAACAAAACCAAAAACCAAAAGCATTTCCTTCCTTTGCCACCTCCAGTCTAAAAAATCCCTTCAAAAAATGCCAGCGAAAAAGTAAAACAGCAGTCAGCGGTGCTGCTGAAATTCAAGAGTGTCCTTTTTTCTTAGGAGCTTTTTACTCGGTGCAAGTGTTATCAGCACCTTTGATCAATGTGCTATGGGCAGAAGACAAATAATGATGGGTTGGAGGCAATAATTAGCATCTTCAGTAAACATCAGGATCTCTTTGGGAACAAGGCTCCTAGCACAATCGCTTCCCCTCCTGACACCACCCACACCCACCTTCAAAACACAGTTTATTCAAAAAACAAGCTTGCTTTGCAAGAAAATGGAGACCACGTGCGTCCCGTGGTCTAGGAGGAGGGACACAGCAATGCCCTTGGGAATAACCCAATAATTGTGATCCAGAAAAGCAATATTTAACCCAGATTCTATTTAGACACCTAATTCCCACAGTTATCGATTAAAATAAAGAGCTTGAATTTTAATAGAAATTAAAGAGCCTTTTGATGTGAGCATCCAGGCTTCTGTAGACTTAATGGAGATGGCCCATACCATGTTTCTCCTATATCAGCTTAGCTCCTGCGTCAACTCTAGTTGCTTCAATACCTGCTCCCCCCCTCCCCCCCCCCCCCCAGCCCGGAGCCTTAATATGCTGCTGCACACCTCTACACTCCACCTCCCCACTTCACCTTACTTTTGCCAACATCCTTATTCTTGCCTGTGCTGAATGCAGCCTTCGCCCATGAAGATTTCCCAAATCCTTACCCCATCCTACGTCACCTCCAACAGCTCCCTCGTGCACCGTAGATTCAATTTCAAATTGCCTTCCTGGGCTGCGGTAAGCAGCAGAGGCTTTCTCGAGCATCCCCTTATCCAGTGCTACACCCCCCTCCCTGCTTGCCTCCTCCTCCCTCTGCTCCTCTGGCTCAGCTCTGGGATTTACTGCCCCTCCAGGGCTAATAAAGCCCAAACTTGCTGATTTTAAGGCACTGAGTTAAGTCTCATCTGTTTACTTAGACTTGGAATACCACAGGACGGCGAGACTAATTTATTCAGAAAGATTCGCTCGAGCTGCTCCAGTCTCCACATTACTGCGGTTTGGGAGGGGGTGCCGAACGTGAGATGAACTCAAGGCGCTACACATGGGAGTATTTTATCCAGTCACACTGCAAGCAGCGCAGCTTCCTTTCCGCTTCTCTTGTTTATCTGAAATTTTCACTTCAACAGGTCTTTTATGCATTGGCAAAACCCATTTAAGACTACATTTTTCACCTGGCCCGTCCTGACCTTCGCCAGCTGCACCAACCTGTGCCTTACCCCCCCCCACCCCAGTGTACCTTCTCACCACTCCAAGGAATTACTGGAGCACTCCTATCAGCAGTGGGATGTGGGAAGGCCAGGGTGATGGCACGACTGCCACCTCTGCCAGCACCAAGATTTTTGATAGGCAGATGCCACTTCTAAAATAGCTTCACTCCAGGAAAACAGTTTCATTGCCCACTTCACCACCTTCACAGCCTCAAAGCCAAAATCCTAAACATCCAGGCAAGAAAGTAACCAACTTGGGAAGAAAAATGCACAACCTAACTAGGAGATGAGAAGAGCGACGGGGAACTGTGGAATTCACTGACATTTCTGTTGTGCAGGCTATAAGCATAAGTGACCTCCAAAAGCGACGGGACAAGCCCAGGATGCACATTCCCCGCTCTGGGAAGTGGGTTACGGAGCAGTGCGGAGTCTGTCCTCAACCTGCTTCTTGCGCCTCACCGACCACTATGCAAAAATAGTGTTGGTCTTAGTTTAATCACCCAGCTCTTGCAGACAAATTAAAAATCATTTGCAGAGCTGGAGCGGGGTGGTGCTAGCAGACAAGAAGGCAGACCCATGAAGCCCTCCGACAGCGAGAAGGAAGGGCTGTCTGCACCCATGGAAGCTACACTGCTTTGCAGGAACGCAGTGAAATGTTTTAGGTCTCAGAGTAATTGCAGGGGACTGGAGTCATAATTCCTGGGGTCTACTCACCCTCCCAGTAACTTGTTTTATAACCCTGGAGACATTGCTGGAGTAGGAGTATTTGTTTAACCCATGCTTAGCTTGAGTTTTGCTACTACTTGTAAATCAAGGACCTCCAGGATGCTAATCACCCCATGAGGCGTGGTATCCAGTTACAGAAGAGACTGGGCTTCCATTTGATCCATAATTCTCACCAGCACGGGAAGGGAAGCGAGGTTTGGAGAGACAAGAAGTGTATTTTACCAGATCAGGTGACAGCCAGGAAACAAAAAGTAAATCCTTAAGTATGAGTAGTCACATAGGTCAGAACAAGATCCACCAAGCACGAACATGCCTGTTCAGCATGCCAGCTGCCTCAGCTGGTCAAATAGAAGGTGTTACCTCTCCCTACAAACCTCTTACCCTCTGGCACCTGTGGGAAGCCCTTCACAGCTTATGCAGAATGACTGCAAATAGTTGAGCTTCCCACAATGCTGCCTTTTGGACAGTCTGCAACGCAGTGGACTTGTCTACCCCCAGTACCAGAAGAGCATGCTTTTACAGAGGACATAAATGAAGGTAAGCACTGCCATAAAACAACAGTGCAGGAAAACATCCTTACGCTTGCATTGCAGTGAGTTCTTATGAAAAATGCAGAAGGGGAATACTGAACAATGCCCTCCCCCCCAAAAAACCATTGAGTGCCCAAAATGAACAAAAAGCTAAGCGGTAACCCACAGACAAGGACAGTAAAGCATTAACCGATGCTCAAGACACCTTGGCATTGTAACCAACTTCTCATATGCCACTGCTCCTTCCATTCCCCCCAGCACAGAGTTTATAACTCCGTAGAGGGAAACCTTTCTCAAACTATTCTATCGATGATCAGTCTGATTGAATTAGGACGTCCATATGTTGTTAGCTGATGGCTAACAAAATACAGGTGGTCTTTCATCACAAGGGTAATTCGTCTCTGCAGCAACAACTAATACAGCAAAGTTGTCCCAGTTGTGTTCCCCCCCGCCAAATATTATTTCTTTCCAACTGTAATAAGCAATACAACTGCCTTGTACGAATAGCAGGAATGGCTTGTCCAACACTGAGGATAGGAATGTACAGAAAACCACAGGGAAAAAGCAAGGTAAGCAGATAGAGACAGGGAGGAAAGAACTGGTGCACAGTGCACCTTGCCACCTTGCTCTTCTACCTGTTTGAACTCTGGAATTTCCACTACTGCTTTGATGTGCTGCCTTTGGCCAGATCCTGCACCTTGCAACAGAGGCAGTCTTGTCCAGCTGCAGCGAAGGGCTCTGAGGTATTAAGTCAAAGAGCACTGTGACCTGTTGTTAACATCCATCCCAGAAAGTATTTAAATCCTCACATTTTAATTGCTTAATAAAGGGCCAAATTTGGATAACCCTCCTCCAGACAAAAATCCTTATTATCGAAATCCAAAGGGGACTTAGCGAGAGTGGGCCTCCCTCTAAGGAAAAGCCAAATACCTCATTAGCAGCACAGTTAATGAAATGGCTGTACCTTGGCAAAAAAGAAATCTGAAAAAAAAAGCTTCCAAGTGCTTTTGAAAGAGCAAAGTTCAAAGGAGCAATTTAGGGACCAACCCCCAAACTTTGAGAAGGCAAAGCCAAAGCGATTTGGCCAAAACCACAGGGAAGGGGTCCCAGGTGAAGAACCCCAGACCAGCCAAGCAGAGGTCTTCTGCAGCCCTTCTCCAGAAGCGTGGGAGCTCCCAGCCTCCCCTTCCTCACTCTGGACCACAATGTCCGCAGCCTGCGCTGCTCCCCGGCCATGCTCTGGATGCATTCGTCTGCCAGAGCTGCTCCAGCAGCAGTTGGAGGGGATGTACCCACTGTGCAAAAAGCTCATCCCTTCCCAGAGTCCATAGCCCTGCAGATTGCCCCCTACCTGAGAAAACAAGAGGTCAAAAAGCCTCAAGTTTACTCCAAGGGTGAACCAAACCCTACGTGTGAAAGGAGAACATCATTTTTTGCCCTGTACCATTTTCAGCCAGAGCTTCTGAGATGCAGATGATGGCCAATTTCACCTTTCTCAAGCTCAGTGCAGGTCCTTTGCTCAGCATTCTCCTTGTGACAGCAGAGCTGGGTTGGAAGACTCGGCAGACTGGAAGCTGTGAAGGGACAGGTTAGTTGGTGGGGAAACACCAGAGTGGACTGGGCTCCAAAGTAAGCAGGCAGATCTTTGGTGGGTTAAATCCCAGCACCAGGTCCCTGGTGACAACTCTGCCAGATGGGAGGTTTTAGATTGCCACTGATGCTGTGCATAGACTGCCTTCCCCACAGCCCAAGCACCACACCAGGGAAGGGCTCCTGCTCCACAGGCCCTTCCAGTGGCTTTGAAGGTGACCAAGCAGCACCTCAAGGCATTCTATGTTTGTTTTGCAAGGTGCCCAACCACTTGCTGCCACACTTGCTCCTCCAGGCTGGTCCATCAGGCGTAATCAGACACTTGTAGTTATTGGGGCTGCACTGATGCCTCCACAGCAGCTCTGCCCCGGGCCTCACAAAACAGGTACTACAGGGCCATCTCACACCTTTGATCCCTGTCACAGCTGCTCCTCTGGTGTTAACGCCATTAATTTTTAACTACTCAGGTTCACACACTGAACCTGTCACATTGGTCAGGCACCTGTGGGGCGTCTCACGCCAGGCCCTGTGTGTCAACGGGCCATGGCCTGACCCGTACGTTTGCGCCGTGGCGCTGCTGAGGACTTTGCAAAAACAAACGCTTCTAGGAGGTTACTCAGGTAGCACCTATCTGGCACCCAAAGGCCGTGGACGTCGGCAGGCCCGGCCCCCAGCTCAAACCTGCAGCAGCCTCTCCAAAGGGCAAAAGAATTTGGTTGCGCACCTCACCCGGTGGCAGAAGAGGCGCTCATGAAAGAGCAAAGGCAGGAGCTTCTGTGAAAGAGTTTGGCGTTCTCCTACGCGCTCATCTAAGCGGCAGATACCCGAGTGACAGGCAGCCGCAGGCAGGGAGGTGCACAGCCAGGCCGGCTAGCTTTCCCGGCGGCTCACAACATGGCAGACACCACCAAGAGCAGGAGCAACAGGGGCCTGACGCCCTGCCGGCACTGGGCAGTAAGCCTGTGTCGGGATATACAATACAGCAGTAACTATTTGCAACTTTCAGGCAGTGATTATCTTTTCACGCTGCTTCAGGTCACTGCCCTTTGTTGCAGTGGTATGGCAGAATTAATGAAAGCTACCTCTCGCTCACTTGGCTGAGGATGAGCGGGATAATAACTTCTGACAAGTCCTAAAATGTCCTCCATGCCAAATTCTTTGTTTTGGTAGAAGAAGAGGACAATACAAAGCCTCGTATCAGGGAACAAGACTTTCACCACTGCTTTGAGACCACTGTCCTGATGCATGCCGGCTAAGGGGCAGACCCTGTGCCTCATCCCACCATGGGAAGGCACATGCCAAACACATCTCCAAGAGTCCTCAGTGCCCGCCTGTAAACTGGGACCAAAACATCTGGAGGCTCCTTGTATGCAATGACTTGGCGAGTCTCAATTGAATTCCCAGGAGAAGGGCCAAGACTGATGGCACAAGTCATCCTGCTCCCGCTTGCGCCATCAAGGAGGAACAATACAGCCTTCAGCTCTTGACATGGTCAACTCAGCACCTTCCAATCTATGTAATTAATTTTACAAACCTTAGTACTGATACGCACCATCCTCTGTATGTCTGCCATTTAAATGACAAGGACACGGCTTTAAAGAGGCTGCCCCGGGAATGATGTACCTCACTCGGTTCTCCCAGATGATGACTGTTTTAACTACGCTACAGAAAGAAACCAACATGCTCAAAAAGTGAAATGATTTTTCCAAGACGCCAGAGTCAGCAAGTCCCAATTAAACCAAAAATCAGCTGCAGAGTACACAGAGAGCAGAGAGTAACGTGGAAACAGCTCCCACCCTCAATATGTTCTCACACAAAGTCGTTTGTGTCGGACTCAAGCTTTATTTACTCAACTCAACAAAAAAAAGCTATTAGCAGAAGGTTAAGGGAGCTGGAGCAATTGCTGTAAAATAATGGAGCCCATAGCAGTTACGACTTTGTGCATATATACATTTAATTGAATAAATACATCCATTCAGCTACCGCCTCTCACAACTCAGCCTTCCTGCCTGCAGTGGGGAAGGTTATTCCCATTAATTGATTATTGTTACTGCTTTAATACACCCTACACACTTGTTTATGTTTCCATTTAATTTTCTGGGATATTACCACTGGCAGTGTAAAAGGGGACACGTGTAACTGAGCCAGCGCCGCTGACACACAGCAAATGAGAACACAGATCTCCCCCCAAAGGGGAATAATTATAAAAGGCTGCAGGTTATCAATGGATCAGTGCGCTAGGCCAGCGTAGTTAATACCGGTATATCCGCATGAAGCCATGCGATTTAATCTGATCACAGTTAGTCCATGGGGAAGAACAACCCAGCGAATCTAATGCAAAGACACCTTTCAATAATGAACAGGTATCACAGCACTCATGCTGACAACAGCACTTCTTTCCGATTAGTGCTAATACCGTGTCTACCTCAGCCCCATGGAGACCATGGCAGAAAGGAAAGGCTCTCCAAATCACCCGTAGGAGGATGCGTTTACCGAACAAAACGATTACAAAACTCTGTCAAGTCTTTAGGCTAAAAATATTACATACCTATAAAATTGCATACAGCAGCAAGGGGAAAAGCAGTTCTGGGGAACAAGTGCTCACGCTCCACATGTGCCCACGTGGAGGTGGACAAACTCACTTGTGGGTAATGAGCGGACACCCAGAGGAAACACAACATATACGAAGTCAGCCAAGATCCACTGTAAAAGCCCGAGTAGAAGCAGGCTTTAAAAGGAAAAGGGTTAAGGAAAGCCCAAGGCTGGCAGAGCCCGAGGTGGGTGAGCTCACAGCAGCATGTTCCAGCAAGAAGGGCTAATGCGAATAAAGTGCCCGTGTTGTCTGCAGACCACAAATGAGCACACAAGGAAGGAGTACGGCCAAGTAGGGAAGGCTGCGAGGACTGAAAGGGCTAAACAGCCAGGATGGGTAGAGCTGTACAGACCTCTCCAGCAGGTCCTAAGGACATTCCAATCAATATGCATCAATGGAGGGCCTCAAGAGGCTGCTGACATGACCTGTATGCTATAAACAAAAAATTATCCTACTTGCTATGGTTTAGAAATGTAGGTTCAAACGTGCACTCCAAGAAGTTTTGCAGAAATTCAGAAAGGGCAAGACAGAGCAAAATGCATTCATCGTCCATGCAAGAGACTTTTCAGCAGTCAGAGACAAAACTACAAGCAGCCACTGGAAAGCCGAGTTAATTTCTTAACAGAGGAAAACAAAAAAAGAAAAAAAAAAAATCACAGGATGAAAAAATATTCTACAGAATTGGGAAAGGACAGAAACAATGCCCATCTCAACGCATTTTTGTGGGTAACCAGGGTCCTCACCATCTTTACACAGAACCTATCATGCTGCAGATATTGAACTATGTAAAGAATAGATTTCCAGCCCAAACACCAAACGTCTGCAAAATCTGCTCTTTCAGCTCCAAAATATTCTTGTTTCTCAGAATTCCATGGTGTCCCCCAGGGAACAGAATTCCAAAAGCTTCGAAAAAGGGAGACATTTGCTATCATGAAAGATGCTGTCACTGACCGCCCATTCTACAGTCCTTCAAATATAGTAAGTTATATACAAGAATACTGGTCAGACAATGGCGGTACGTACTGCGGAGGGTTGGGGTTTTCAGTTCTCTGATTTCTATGACTTTCTCTTTAATGGCATTGAACACATTTAAACTTCTGTTTATGAAGTCAGAAAGCCCTTAATTATTTTTTTTTTTAGTATTTATTGATGAACCTTAATATACATAACACCAGATACACAGCAGATGAATGGTTTCAGAATTCACAGCAACTGCTTAGCTTACCAACATGAGCTTCCCAATAGGAATCCAAGTACTATTCCTTTCTATTACCACATACAAAATGTTGTCTCAAACTCTGATGATTTCAGCATCTTATGCTGATAACTTGCTATTAACTCACCGCCATAGATACTAACTCTCAGATTTAATTCTTGTCAGTCGAGAAAATGCTTCTGCTTCTCCAAAACACAATGGCTGCTGTCATTTTGACTGACGTAAGCTACCATAAGTGATTTTTCAAATGGACAAATTTATCCCCAGAGACAGCAAGATTCCAACTAGGGCATGTTTGTCGTCCTCTGCAGCAAATCTTGAGTTGGTGCTTAAAGCAAGAAAGCACCAGAAGCGAGAACGAGCATTTCTCTGTGACTGTCATTGCAAAACAAAAAGTGTTTCCACACATTCCATGCAAAATAACCCCACACTGCTGCAAAGGTCACAGTCAGCAGTGACAACGCAGCATCCCTTCCCCCTCACTGGGTTAGTCCCATCTGGGCAGATGTGGACAGAGGATGACATCCTGTCGAGTTCTCCTCTTACACCAAGGGTAATAGCTGGAACAACCATATGATAAACCAAACCACACACAGAGAAGGCCAGACACACGCCTGGGAGATGAGACAGAAGAAAGCAGCTCAACAGACATGTCCAGCAGTGCCGTTTTCTATTTTTCCGTTCCTCCACCCTGCCACGAAGCAGGCCAAGAACAGCCCTGTTCCCCTGAGCACACTACACTCAGGCACACCCTTTCACCACCAATAACTCAGGAGCACTCATCACTCCTCATTACTTACTCCTTGACTCAAGACTTGCCCCTCTTGGGACTTCCTTGAAGTTCTTCTTCCCGTTAGAGAAGCTTCTGCACGTCAGCGAGGAGTCTGAAGTAGCAGATCCTGAGCATGTGGGGTATGCGTCCATGAAGTTAAACACTAAGACAGCTTCAGCAAACTTAAAGAGAATCTCCAACACGTTAAAGATCAACACGGCATTCTTCTGAATGAGCCACACAATCTGGCAGTGCTCCCTCCAACATCAGTATCAATTTCCTCCATCAACAGGAGACGGAATAACAGCAACTTCCTCTCTATAATGCAGCCCTTAATTGTCCCAGACCAAATACTGGCTCCCAGAGGCTATTCATTCCGCTCTATAGGTAACCACGTTCTAGACAAGATGCAACTATTTTTATCAGCCAATGTTAAATGCTGCAGGAAGCCCAGAAGGAGCGTATGGAGGCTGCTAATAACGTTAATCTACCACATCACTGCACTGGCTCTAACTGACCACGCAAACCACCGCTGAGAGCTACGTGGGTACTCCAGTGACCAGAAAACACTTGCAAGCTCATGCTCACTGAGACACAGCAAATCCTTACAACCACTGTCAGATCAGGTTTTCCCCCCCCCTTGTATCAGCTCCACGACACCTCTGATCCCCCTCCTAACGACAAAGTCTTCATTGATTTCAACAGAACTCAGCAAGACCTAGCAGAAAACGAACTAAAGAAGAGAGGGAAATGTCAAGTGAGTCATTAGCGGGTAGAGAAAGGAACTGTGTAGTAAGTAGTCTTCAACATACTTTTCCTCCTTTAAAATAAAGGATGCCACAAATTGAGGGGGTCCTTTGACATTAGTGAAGCTGCAGCAATAACGAGCCCTGCACAGGCTGCAGGAATGAGGAATTCCTTGACTCTAAGGGGTTACTTACGCCAAATGCCAATAAATACACAGGTAAAATTAACCTGCTTGTTTGGAAATCTCGAGATCAGAGTTCAGATCTTAAATACAGGAGCAGACCCAAACAGAGAGAGGAGCAAGCAAACCAGCACCAAAACAGAAGATTTTACCCAACTTCTAACAGCTAGGAAAATTCCTTTATTTTTTCATCTTTTGGCTGCCAATGTTACGACCTTTGTGTTGAGCAGGTGTTCGGACGCTGAAGTGGGAGGAGAATGTATTTCCCACCATTAGCAGGAGCGGGCATGGTCCCACTATGTTTCTAACTCTGTTACAGCACAGACATATTTTCTTTTGAACATCCTTTGGTGCGTCCTTCCATGCATGCATCTTTTCTATTTGATTTGCCCTCGGTTACCACAACACAGCCCTCTTCCTAGGGCTGGTTACTACAGCAACAGAATCTGTTTCAGTTTGGTAGCAACATGTTGCAGGCATCAAAAAATATGCTATTAGCTCAAGAAACATGAAACTACATGTCAGCAGCCCATGCCACAGAGATATCTTCCCATAATATCTCACCTCCGTCTCTCTAATTACGAAACTATGAACCCCCGTGTCCTTGGCAGACCACAAGCCTGAGCAACCTCTGCCTTCAAAGGATGCACAACAGAGGCGCGCTGCCCACCATCTCCTGTGTGCCTGGCATGGCAGAGAAACCACAACCAGCCACGTTCGATGGACTTCACGGCCAAAAGCGTATTAGATTCCACGAGACGTTACTGCTTGCACCAGAAGTTAAAGCCAAAGTTTCACTTTAAATCCCATATGGTAGCACGTCTGCATTCTTCTGCACACACGTATTAGTACTAATAATTTTTTTTTTTTTTTTTTTTTTCAAAAGAAGGTTTGGGGGTGGGTTATGGTTGGAGGAATCTTCCTGTATTGTCCTTTCACTGCAAAGAGACTGTATTAGACATTACATGAAGTTACTCCACTGAACTCTTGTACAACTCAGTAAAAAAACAACCTCTCAGTGCACTGGGTTATTTCTATCTAACTCACTGCCTTGGGACACAAGAGGGGTTTTATTGCAGCAGGTGAACAATTACCAGCACTGAGCCGTCAGGTGAGAGGCTGCTTCTTCCCCCCCAGCTACAAAACTGCCCAAACGCAGCATATACGCACTCGACATCAGCAATATACTGAAGACAGCACGGACTGGTCAACCTGATCATTTCTCAGCCACAGCCAGCCATGATGGAAAGTTCGGCCAGACTATTACCGCTGTTATTAATTAGTTTCTATCCTGAGGGAACAACCTATGCCAGATTTGCTCCTAATTTAAACTGAGGGAACTTACCCAAAAACGCTTTATCCGGTCACACAGAGTGTAGCCCCTACTGAGTGAGCATGCTATTATGAGAAAGCAAACTGATATAAATATAGCGCAGTGACAGTATACACTCTGCAGTTATTTCCTCTGCGAAACAGAGAAGAATGAAGCGGGTAGGCTGCTCAGGCAGCTTTCTGCTAAGGCCACTGAAAACTGCATCGATGACATCAACAAAAATAATCAGTTAAAGACAAATCTGAGCAAATAATTCTCAAGCAACATTTCAACCGGAGGAGTCTGACCTCCTCTCAAGCATTCACAAGCCTCAGAAGAAATGTACATTTCCACCAGCTTCTTCTCCATTTATATTCCTTCACAGAAGAGATTTTTTTTTCCTGTCATTTTTTCCTGTAAGCTTTTATTTTTACTGGCCAAATTGATTGCAAGTTGATGTAAGAATTAATCATCCCCTATCTGAAAACGTACTTGTGATGAATAGGCTGGAACACGACAGATATTAAACTTCACTGTTGGTATGGCTGATTGGTTGGGTGCGCATACACATGCACTCTTCTGCAACCCATAATTCACATGTAGAAATTCAAATTATGATTTTCATAGCTAAAGCCAGTAAAGCAAACAACCCCAAAATGCTTGTTGCTGGTTTTTGTTTTGTTTTGTTTTTTTTTAAACTCTACATGCAGAAAGGAACATGGTTAGAAGCGTACGTCTGAAGAAAAAATAATGAAGCAGCATATAGTAAGCAGAAATCATTTTCTGGCCCTATTTTTCCAGCTACAGTTGAACTGCCAACTTTAAAGAAGCTATTTTAGCATACAAGATGAACATATCTCAGGAACAAAAAGAATCACTCTTCCTAATCCTCCTCTCACGCACCCGCCTCAATCCTGTTCTCAGACATGAAGCATTGCTTAAAAAATGCCCATGGAACAGACTGAAAGAAGTTGCTGCTCCTCGATATCGTTATTTATAATAGATAATCTTAGAATCACTCTTAATTCCAGCTCATCATTTATGGTGTTGGCAAAGTTGCTGCTGTGAATTTAGTCTCATTATTCACCTTTGGGTTGTACAGTATATTGTATTTTATATATCATCCTGTTTTATCCAGTGGATCCCTCACACGTACTTACAGAACCAAGTGAAGGTGAGTAATGATCCAAGAACAAAGCTAAATGCTGAAATACTGTGTTTTACGGCCAGTTACAGGAAAACATGGAGACACTTTGAATACGCAGAAGTGGCAGTACGTTGCAGAATGCCATAGCGTGCTATATAGTCAGTCTTTCCCTCAGGCCTCTCTGCTAGCCCGAGACACTGAACACCATTCAGAAAGTCAGGCAGGACTGTTGAGCTTTGCTGTCGATGGTCACACCCCAGCTCTGTTCAGTTATGCTTGGGAACTTGATAAAAATATCTTTGCCAAAGAAAATAACTGCTAATGGGATCATCCACTCAGCTGACAGTCAAGACAAAACAGGGATGATAGGACGAGTGCACGGAGTTTTGATTACTAGAAACTACACTAACAAGTGCAGAAGGATCGCATTAATGGCATGACACACTTCACTGATTTATTGCACTGGAGCCATTTATCTAGTGACAAGTCCTGCAGAAAGAGGAACGAGCCAAGCTGGTCAGTTTTTTCAGAAGACAACTTCGCCCACAACATCCTCTTTAAACCTGCTGGAGAGGAGACTACTGTTGAAACCCATCAGCACTTTACCCCAATAACAGAGATGTTTCATTGGCTAATTGAAGCCAAATTTCATATCTTAACCATCTGGAAAAATTCTGCAACATGATCACCAGAATCATGAGTTCTACTTCAGGCTCACCGTGTCTCAAAATAGACCTCACCAGCTTCCGCATCCCATTCCGTTACAGGGATCACATTATCTGGGGTCCTGCCACAGCATGCTGGGTCACAGCACCTACTCCGTAACAGGCACTTCCTTGCTAAAATATGACGGTGGTAGTGACAAGGCATGCGCCTCCTCTCAGTCTACTTATACTGCAACGATCACTCGTGCACAGACAAATGCTTTGGAACAGGAAGGGAACTAGGGTATTTTTTGGGAAAAGAAATAATCATTACATATGCGACTTGGAAATTCTCAAGACTCAAAACCATAAGCTAAAACTCAACCATAAGCAACCACTATCAAAATTTAAAGCAATCTGGGCAAACACAATAGAAGGAATGAACATCCTTCTAATCATCCAGTAATGATCACCATGGTTGTCAACTTTTACCGTTGCTACAACAAAAGCAAATATCCCTGTGTTTCCCTGCTGCTTACAACTGCTTGGTGTAGAGACCCGTGCCAAGTTACCTTCACAAGCACAGCAGCACACGAAGAGGCCTCAAGGCATCCCTCCCGCTGGCATCAAACAGGTAAGACAAGAGCGAGATGCCAGCCCGCAAAGAAAGCCTTCAGTCAGAAGAAGTTCAGAGAGCCTTACCTATGTACAGGGAGGAATCTTTCCGCCTCACGTGGTCATCAATGTAGGAAACTCCCAGGGGCTGGACAGGGGTAGCACCAATGCCCAGGAGGACCTGTGCTCCAATGAGCAGCAAGTACATCATGTTGGTAGCAGTCCTATTCCTGCAGATAAGGTCCGGGTCTGGTCCCTCATCGCTGGTGGACCCGTTGGCAGCACACACATCCCTCCCTTCAGCCCCCCAGCGTATTTCTCCCGATTCATATTCATACTGGTGGGTCAGAAATTCAGGCAACGCGGAAAGGAGGGCACCCAAGGCCATGACTATCCCTCCACATCCTATCAAGCGTGGCCGGTGTCCTCGGGCTCCGAAGTAGCTCACGAAGAGGATGAGGGCCAGGTTGCCAATCTCGAAGCTGCTGGCAATGACACCCACGTCAGCACTCTGGAGGTTGAATCGCCGCTCCAAGGTGGTTAAAACACTCACCTACAACAAAGAAATCCAGAGAAAATTACTGAAAGGGAATACGTTCTGCCTTCTGTCCTCCCCATATGTCCTGGTGAAACACAAGTTTCCTTGACTTTCCCTTGGAGCCAAAACCCTACACATCAAGGACATCACAGTATTGTAGGAGTTGACCTCCAAGCATGATCTGACTATTCAAATACAGCCACATCAGAAGGTCCTAATACCAAGTGACATTTCACAGCCTACCACCTGTCTGTGCACATGTTCATTTCCAAATTCCTGCGTACATCAATGTATATTTTGGGTGCCTGCGGAGACCCATGACTCCACGATTGGTTCGCCTCTCTTTGGGCTCCCTTTCTATTTGAATGCACGGCCTTCACGGTGCAAACGCTGCCCCGCAAAACCAAGGCTCAAAGCACACCAAGCCTCGTATCGTGCCGAGCATCCAATCTTTCTCTTGGAATGAATCGCAGTTAGCAAGCAGCAGCAAACCTTGCAGATACTTGGCTCTTACACCAGCACAAGACCATCAAGTCAGTCAGAGACAGTGATGCACAAATAGGCAATTTGGCCAGCATAGAAGGCTCCTATTAAAGTACATAAATAAAATGCTGATCAAAGGGTTTAAACTGTTTGTGGATTACTTAATGACTGGGATCGTCACTTACAGAATAGTTTGGAGAAGACAGGCCAATTAAGGTTTACATAGAAGATTTAAATCCACCACAAAGAAGGGAAGATTTAACAAAGGGTGGTTATTTAACATAAGGAGAGAAGCACATGAATAGTCTTCAAATATTTAACATTGCTGTGAAAAGGAAAGACCTGTTCTTTGTATTCACAATGGGCAGGACAAGAAGTGACAGGTTTAAACTGCAGCAGAGGGGATTTAGGTTAAATAGAAGGTAGGGAGAAAACAGACTTTTGCTGGTAAGGATTGTGAAGCACTGAAACATGCTGCCTGGGGAGGCTGCAGAGGTCTTTAAAAAAGCACAGACCAGCATCTGTCAGGAAAGACACAGGTATGACTGATCTTGCCATAGGGCAGGAAAACGAACCAGATGATCCTGTGAGAGCTCTTCCAGTCTTGATTACGTGGCGCAATGAAACACAAGGTGGATTTTCTTCAACAGCCATAGCACCGATCCGAATACAAAGACGAATCATTAGGTACCTCACTTGCTGTCATCCCTGCTCAAGGGAGAAAATGCAGCGCATTCTCATGTCGATAGCAGTGTCCCCTTATACGGGAAAAAAAATAACAAAAGAAATCCTGAACATGTCACAGAAATGCCAAAAACTTTTACCTTGGATAAAAGACTATCTTTTTTTTTCAGATGGCAAAAGATGAAAGTATTTTAGGTTGTCCTAAACCAGGCAGGTTTCTCTACTCAAAAAAATTGTGATAAAGACCTCAGAGCAGAAGGTAGCCCCTGGATAGAATAAAAATAGCCTCCCACTGGAGGCACTGAAAATCTTTGCTGATAAACCTCACGAAGCAGGACCCAGTCTGACCGACTTTAAAGTATTGTGACAGCATCTCCTCTCCGGGGGCAGTTAGCCTTTGCTAGGGTACACCAGGGCACAGTTGGACAAAGACAGCCCCTTCGGCAACAAAATGGAAAAATGGAAACAACCCACTTCTGCTCTGCATAAGCAGAAGCTCCCAAACCTGACCCTGATAAGTGTCCAAGTTGGATCTCCACAGTTAGACTGTTTTCACAATTTTTGAAAATTCAGCCTTCATCCCATTCAGGCAGTTATCATTTTATACCACTGCTGTAATCCTCCCCCACTAAAGAGCCAAAAACTGAGCAAGACAAAAAACCCACAACCCAACCCTAAAAAAAATCAAACCCTGTGACTGAAGACAATGCTATAGCAATAATTCCTCCCTGTGCCAAAGCCAAGTGAAGGTGTCTGTGTCAGAGGGAGAGGAGACTGCCACTTCATCTGAAACAGGGGGTGCAGGTACCTGTTGGGATGAAAGGGCTCTGTGATTCACCGGGGGAAACTGTGTCCTCTTGTGCAAGGGCACAGCACAGCCTGTCCCTGCTCCAGCGACCTCGGCCACACTGCTCGGCGAGCAGTGCTCAAGCACATATCTAAGAGTAGTGTCACCATTCCCAACTCCCAAGGGCAACAGAGCCGAGCAGATGGGGACAGACGCTTTTGGTACTAGAAAACACTAAGTTGGTATTTTCAGAGCAAGGTACACCATGGTGGAGGGACACGGACAACATCCCATCGCCCCAAGCTGCCCTACCGGGCACTCACGCAATGGAGCAACATTTATCATCCGCAACACAGGACCGGTTTTATTGCAAGGTGTGATCTAACAGGACTGGTGCAGTCAGACTGGTAGGACCCCAGACTCCAACACCACACGGTAAACACCAACAAACTCTAAGCAATGCAAAGCCCTTGCTATGGGAGCCCTCCTTCATACTACCATCTCCAGCACATCTCTGAGGAACACGGCTATAGTTGAGGTCCCATGAACGCCAATTTTGGCAGAATGAGGAATTTCTCCAAGATGAGTATATAACTCTGAGCATGCAAAATCATGTCCACGGTGCTCATTTCCGAGCTGTACCTAGATAGGAAACTCATAATTACTCATTACAGCTGTGTAAACTGAGGCATAGAGAGCCAAATATTAATGAGAGAAGTACAGTCAACAAAATTAATTCGTGATGGAATAATTTAGGCTGGAAGACTGAAAGCCAACAGAAGTTGGCTTTCCAAAGGCCAACTGGTATTAACTAGCTTTGGAAGCCTCTCCCACATTTCAACCTGACTGCCAAATTTTAGGCATATACAAGTGGCTAGAAAGCAGGATGGCACTTAAAAACACTTGGGTGCCACACCTTAAAAAGGCCAGATTTTGGACAGTTGGACTTCAAATTAAAAACTGTATCATTTCTAAGAGCAATTCACAGGGACAGGGACAGTAAATTAATGACAAACCTGGCAATTAAACCCAGAAGTCCCAGTTCTCATTCTGCTCTTATTTCAGGGGGACTTTAGTTGTTCTGTTCTTTTTGTAAAAAACCAAACCGCTCATAACAGGGAAACAGAGTCTCACCATCCCCTAACAGTTTCTTGCTTTGTTTTGGTGAAGAGGCTGAAACAAAAGGAGGAGGACAGAACACAAACTCCAGCCCTCCTGATAGAAGCAGGCAGGAGCTCTTATTCCTCTGGCCGGACCACACTGCATTTCCCAGCCTGCTCCTTCTGGCTGTACCGCTGCCACCCAGTGCTATCAATCAGCCCTGTTGTTATTAAGTGGGGTACGGGGTGCAGGGCTGGGGTGGGCAGCACACTGAGCAAACAAAACTGTCACATCAGCCTTGAGCATCCAGAGGAAAACAGCGTCTGAGTACAAAGCGCTGACACCAGCGTCAGCAGAGCAGCCTCCGAAACACTGACAGTCATGGGGGAGTGGGGGGTGGAAATCCCAAAATAAAAATAGGGCTGAGAAATAAACTGTCTACATGCAGATTTTTAGCCAGAGAACACCAGGAACACAACTGCATTACATCCAGGGTGGCTGCAGCCCAGACAGCACAGCCCAAATTCTCGCTTTGACATTGGCTGTGACCTTAAATACACAGGCCGACGACAAAATGGGCATTAGCACAGCAGAGATGTTACCTGCATTTATTCACAACAAACCTCTGCCCACAGCCAGAATCATTCTCCCACCCTCCTCTACACCTCACCTTTACGGGGCTTGCTGCGTATACCGTGTAACCTGACTAAATACTTGCAGTTTCCATGTGGGATGCTGCCGGTGCCCTTGTAACTTCAATAAAAGAACACCGTACTGCCCATATTTCCTTTCACAAGGCTGCTCCCCAGCAGATAAGCCATCACCGCCCCTAGACGCTAGCGCTATTTATTGAGAGTTACATAAAATGTTGGAAAAGACACGGCAGGTCCCTGTAAAATACCGACGTCACGTGAAAAGGCTCCAAGGATTATAAAGAGTCCCTGTGTGCTGAGACCAGGTGGAGCATTCGGGAGCGTAGCCCACGTGGACGTTGGTTTAACAGCAGGAACGCGGGGAATGGAGCCGTGCGACAGCACAGCGGCATCAGATGGACAACCTCCTGCTAAAACACAGTGGGAAGCATCAGGAGCCCATGTTATGAGCTGCGAAGCTGCTATTTCCCTGCTCCTGTCAATTTACACAGCTGTTTCGCCCGGGATGGAAAGAATAGATTAAGAGGATATTCAGTTAAAAAAGCTTCTAACTTAAGGTGACAGTTACCAGGAAGCTATTACAACAAACCAGTACAATTCATGCAGACAAGATACTGGGCCAAGTGGCTAGGAATGAGATGCACATGAGGTTCCACCCCAAAAAGTTAGTGGTGTGTAACCACCCACTGGACCACACAAGCCTGGAGGAGGCAGGAGAGGACAGAGGCAGACAGTGCTGTAATCGTGGCAAATGCCCGTGCCCACGATGCTGGGAACAGCACCGAAGCTACCATTTTGTACTGGTATGCACCTGTGCCCAAGACAGTTAGCTCTACCATGCCTGTTACTCTTCTGTCCTCATGTCTGTCCTGCAGATCAGCTCTCCGCAGGTCACTGAGGTTCTGACCAGTTAAAGTACTTTAGCTGCAGCACTGTACACAGCCCCATGCCAGCCCCGTTGCCTTCTTCCACGTCGCAAAGCTTCCACCAACCCCTTTGACAGGAACTGCCTTTGCATCTCTAACTGCCTCCTCTGTCTCCAGAGGGATTCCCATTTCACCCACTCGCGTCTCCCCCACACTTTTTAAGAGAGCTCCACTACGATTTAGCTATGGCATCACAGAGATCAACAGGACCGTGTGGCTGGTGTTCCTCCACAAGTTCATGCTCCTCCGAGTAAGTCTACACCAGATCGCTCAACTGGACCACCGAAAACTAAATCAGGTTGGGCATCTCCTCACCTTGCTCACACAAAAAGCAGGCTTGGGGATATAGAAAGGCCACACAGCCCAGCCTTATGCCTTTTTGTGAACACACCGCCTGACATACAACAAGTAATGAAAACTACGCTTTGCACTATCCCCTTTTCTTACAGAGCCATAGAAGTCTGCACACACGCGTGTGTCTCTGGCGATGTCAAAGACTAACACTCACAAAGACCTGGGCTAAAGGGGCCTCCTAAGTTTACCCTAAAACACTCTTCAATGATTGAAAAAGGAAAATGATTTCACATAATGCGCACAGTGACAAATGACCCACATCAAAAAAAAAAAAAAAGAAAAGAAAAGAAAAGAAAAGAAAAGAAAAGAAAAGAAAAGAAAAGAAAAGAAAAGAAAAGAAAAGAAAAGAAAAGAAAAGAAAAGAAAAGAAAAGAAAAGAAAAGAAAAGAAAAGAAAAGAAAAGAAAAGAAAAGAAAAGAAAAGAAAAGAAAAGAAAAGAAAAGAAAAGAAATCAATCACCACCTTAAAATTTTCCAGCCAAAGCAACTTACATTGCAGCCTCTGTAACTAAACCCAGAGAAGCTTTCACCATGCCATTCTGGACTTATTTCAATAGTACATGCTCACATTCATCATCTCTGTCTGCCCCAAACCTACAGATCATGGCATTTCTGAACCAAGGTAAATCTGTTCTCTCTATAGACTGTTTATTTTATATTAATGCTCAGCAAAAATGCAATACGCAAACCTGCTTCACACTATTGACCCACTTTATCACCAAGAAATGAACTGAAGGTTGGGGGCACCATTATGGAGTCAGAGACGCAGTGTGCTGAAAATGAATATCATATTGTTCGTATCTCCAATGATCAAGTCATATTCACCCACAGAGTCTACAGATAAGTTCATTGTATTAATAATACACGGTTATATATAGAAAACACATTGACTTTATGCCTGAAGGGCCTTTTTAAAAGGCTTCTTTTTAATGTAAAATACATTTTCTCAGTTATGTGGTAAGAGATCGGACTTGAAGAGACATGTCTGCAGTGCTACAGGGTGTAAAATAATTGCCTGGCAACTATGTTCCCAAAGGAAAACAAACGCGAACCGTCTCCCACAGTCTCCATTACAGAGCCGGGAAACACAGGATTCCTCGAGGAGCCAAAGCGACCATCCGAGAAACAAAGCCACTGCTTCCACCCGCCTCCACTCACTCCTTCAGATGTCACCTCGTCCTCTCTTCCAGCAGCCACATAGGGATGGAGCAAAGGGCATCACAGGGTTGGAGGAGAGCTCTCCCCCCCATAGAGCTGGTACCCATGGGCTCAGCCCCCCCCTTGCCGCCCACCCTCCCAGCCCACAGCACAGCCACCAGGCCCAGGGGAATGACGCTGATCCTCCGCTCTGAGGTTCTTCTGCTCCTCAATTCCAGCGTCGAGATGACCACTTGTGGTTGAGCCCCATTTTTTAAAAACACAGGCAATTCCCCTGGCATTTTGCCCACTCCTTCCCCATCAGATGGCTGGGAGGAGGGAAACGAGCTTAAAACCCTTTGCCCAGCCCCAGGCATCAGCATTCCTTGGCTGCTCCTCACCCCACTGAAACAGGGAGGAGGGCATCGGGACCTCCCATCTCAGGCTGCTGATCACTTGTGTCAACACCATTCCCGCTCCAATCAAGTCGGTGGAAACTTAAAAGACATTCTCGCTGCAGATGCCAACACCCGTAGGAGCATAAGGGAAAGCAGAAAAGGGTGGTGACACGAACACACCCGAGCTGGCTCTGCTCAAGGTCTGGAAATCATCTCTGCATAGAAATTTGCATTCACGTGACAGGGATAATAGACGCCGCAGCTGAACCACTGCTGAGAAGTAGGGTGTTATCAGCTTGGCTGGTGCTGCATGTGCCTATGCTGTTTCTAGGCCAGCGCTGGAAAAATCTGCGAGTTACTGTACTGGTGCCACGAGGAGTTTGCAGCTCAGACCTATGCCTCACTGGTGTGAAAAATTCATATTTTATTCTAGTCACCAGCTCTGAGATTACTGACACGGTCCACATTAAGCACACGTTCAAGGTCAGTATTTTCAGTGGCCTGAGTAGAAAGGGTATTATCACCCCGTGCAGCGAGAGAAACAGCACGCCGCGCTCCTGGTGGAGGCAAGACATGCAGTTTTGGCACACACACACACAACCCCCCACACACCCCTCTCTGGCACCGTGCAGAAAACTTTTGTATCATGCAGAAAACTTTTCTGCCACCTCTTGTACCCCACTGCGCATCTCCTCCCCACTGCGCATCTCCTCCCCACGTGGCAGTCGTGGCAGCGTCCTGTGCCGCTCGCCCTCAGCCCAGGCAGGGCACAAAGCCAGCGTGCCCGGGTAAACCCTTGCCGGCTTACACAGCTGCGCCACAAACGCTCCCAGCGAGGCTATAACGCCATCACGTATCGCGAACGGAGCAAAGAGCAGTCGGCACCCACAGAAGATATCCTGTTTGGTCAGGAGTTGATACACCGGTGCAAAGCCGCAGGTTGTTTCAAAAGAGCTTCAAGCAGGAAAAAAAAAAAAACAAAAAAAAAACCCCACACAACAAAAAAACATGCCTCTTGAAGTTAAACAAGCATATTTTCCACTACTCTAGCGAAACTGGGACCCATACCGATCAAATCTGAGACACAGAAGCCTAACCTCCGACCCAGGCAACAGTTGCAGCAAACGGCAATGCATCCGGGCCGTCCTTATCTTCATCATCTGCTTCCTAAAGGTCCTGCAACAGGACTCAAGGGACTGACCCCCTTTGCCCTGCCTCCCCCGAGAAGGAGCACGGCCCCATTCAGAGAGGTGCGAACAAAAAGCTCACCAGGGGTGTGTTGTTGGCAGACAACCCCCTCGCATCCATCACATCCATCAGGGACAGTTAGTGTGAGTCACCAACACCTCAGAATAGACCCAGGTAGGGAGCACCAGGCCACAGCGAACCTCCCAGCAAAGCTTGAAAGGCTTTTTCTATTGCTCTGAAACAGATGAGATCGGGATCTCTTTTAACCCTTTGAAGTCCCAATCTATGGTGACATTATCACAACCGCAGGCTGAGTGTCCACACGAGTTTCCGACCTCCAAGCCTGCTGCTCAAGATTCACCTCACTGCGTGGTATTTTCATCTCTGAAAAGGTATCTACATAAATACATCCAGTGCCAGAATCCATTTGCAGCCTACGCTGCTCTTTAGTAGCACACGTACAACGAAGCTAGTGGACATCTGAATCCTTATTTATTTTTAAATTATGTCATTTTCACTGGCAGCAAAATAATGCATCATAAGCATGCAAAGAAGCACAAACCTCAACCCTGTAACTGCGTTTTTGCGTGCTTTAAAAACCATAGCACAGGAACAGTGCTGCCGGCACATTTCAAACCCAGAGGATGAAGGATTCCACGTGGAATAAGTGCGCGGCAGCCGGAGCTGGCGAGCAGGAGCAGCCACTCGGCTCTGTCAAAGCAAACGGCCAAGGGAAAGCAGCCGGAGCATCTTTCACACATTCCGAGATGGATCTCCTTTTTTTTTTTTTTTTTTTTCCCCCTGGGACCGGCAAGTAGGTGTGCAAAGCCAGATAAAGAGGAATTTAAACTGTATATAACTTAAATGTAGGCTCCTACGGCATCAGAGGCACTTTTGACCATATACAGGACTGGCAACAAGATTCAATACATGGGCCCGGGACTCTGCACACAGCACCATCGCCCTGGGTTCACTTCAGTGGAGAAGGGGAGATGAAACTCTTTTCTTGTTAAGAGTCTTCCAGAGACACGAAGTGCCTTCCTGTGTACTACCAAAGCACTGGAGAAGCAGGATCCTGAGCTGTCACACTGCAACGCCCTCACTTCTCCACCTCCTCAAATCAGTGCTAGTTTGCTTGTTTATCTAATAAAATACTTCCTAACACAACCCTTTTATGCCTGCAGAGAAGGCTTTCTACGATAAACAGGGTTCCTTACCACAGCAGAAACCATAATGCGAGCCTGGCAAGAAGACCTGTCACACCAAGGATTTCGTGTTACCTTAATTTACGCTCAAGAGCTGAATTCAGGGCTAAGGGCTGCAGCCCAGTCATGCCACGGTGCAGACGGAGAAGAGAGGCCCCGGAGCCGGTTGCAGAAGTGTTCCCAGCTGCCAGGCATGAACCGGGGCACAAGTGACACAGGCAGGACACTCTGAAGCAGCATTAATAAAAGCTTTGATGGAAGCTGAATTCAGTTTTCACGGCTGGAGGACAACGGTGATTACATAAAGGCTATATACTGAGAGAGGGGGGTTTCTGACAAGTCCTACGACTTTTCTCCTCGTCTGCTCCGGCTCTGCTGATATCTCTCGTGCTGCGCTCCCTTCCCAGCAGCAAGGATGCCTGGCTACAGCAAACGGGAACTCAGCTTAGGGAGAAGTTTGAAGGTATTTCTCCTCAACCGGTACATGAAATGCTTTAATTTAGTAAGCCTTGGGAGGAAGGAAGCCATTTAAAAGGGAACCAACAAAATGGCCACATCGTATTGTCAATCCACGGCACATCGTAACAACTCGTAAAAAAAAAAAAACCAAAACAAATTACCGTAAGCACCTGAAGGTGGAATTAGGGTCTCTCTAGCACCTAACTAGCAGTACCCTGAGCTCGTCCCAAAGCCACACGAGCTGCTTGCTTATTCCCATCTCCCAGCCTGCAGCCCACACAAGAGCTGTCCGTGTCATCCTGCTTATTTGCTAAGTAACACCCTCCTACAAAGCTGTTCCCAAACGACTCATTTCTCCTTCCACGTTGTCTCCGCGCAGAGCCAAGGGTACAAACGGGAGCCGCGTGCCGGCTGCTGCCAAACTTCCCGCTGAGGAACGGGGCAAGCTGGGAGGCGAGCGCAGGGGGGTCGGGGCGTAGACAAGGCAGGGCTTGAAGGTGATCTTAAATCTATCCCCACCCGAGAACCTGGTTATTATCTAAACATTTGCTGTGTGAAGGATGGGGGGGAGTGGAAGTCGTAAAGGGCAGACTTGTGACATTCGCATGTTTAAGTTTGGCAGTCTCAAGCCCAGCACAAGCCATGCAACTTTATATCCCCCACCATCACATCATCTCCCCATTTTGCCACTTCTCCAAGGTAGCAAGCCCATTTCCTCCTGAACAGAAGGCGATTAACAAGTGTTTTTTTAAAGTAACACATACAAAATGACCTATAGGGAATAAAAAAAATTCTTAACGGTTAAAGAAAAATTAAACAGGAGATCTAGCTAGAACTCACGGACTTGAGACAAGTGAGATTATGACAACTTGTTCCCTGGAAAATAGAGATTCAGGCAACGAGATGTCTCACCAGATGATGGGAGCTCTGTTCCTTGGGGTTCGCTATGAAGTGAGCTATCAATAAGCCAGTGAACAAATGCGTCTGCTGAGGCTGTACACACAGATGGCTGAATTTCACCCCTGTGTCTGCAGGATTAACAATAACCCGTGTCAGAGACAGGCACCCAACAGCAGCTGATGAGGTCCCCTCACTGTAGAATCACCAGAACTGGCAAAAATTCAGTAAGCACAAGCAAGAAAAACAGAAGTCATCGCCTCTTCTACTTATCTACTGGAGTCTGATGTGACCAAAAGCACAACATGAGAGAAGTTCCCATGGAAGACCATTGCTCCTATAACAGGGGCGCACCACATTCTGGGAGGAATCCAAATTCAGGCACTGCAGAGCAGGAATGGTTTTGCAACGTTCAATGCCAAGCCAGAGGCATTCACTAACTATTTCGTTAGTGCAGACAACATGAGCGCTATCTCTTTCTTCCTTGTACTTCCCCAACCTCTGGTTTCTCTTAACCCTGATTTTGCAGGTGCGTGACAGACCAGCTGGGACAAGAGCCGCACGCGTGGCTGCAGTATTCCCACCGCCAGCAGGAATCCGTCACCTCCAGGTGCGTTGCTCAAAGCCATGCTAAGCTTCGCTGGGAGATACACAGCAAGCAAAGGGAAACGAAAGCCATATGTATGAAACTAAGGAAGACAAACTCCCTGATACCTCAGCAAAGCGGCCCACACAGCCCCTGAGCATGGGTTTCTCAAACTGGTAGATGACCCTAGTAGACCTGTGATGGAGAACTGGCACCTGCATTAGCCTGTCTGCAGGTTACATGCACTGAGAGGGCCTGATGGTGGAAGAATCATTCTTCATCCAGTTTCACTACCTGCTGTGCTAGATCTTCTGTCTTCCTAAACCCAAGCCTATTAACAGTCTTCCTTGCAGCTCCATGCCCACTTTCTTCCCATCGCGTATATCCTCCTCAGCCATTTCAAATCCCAAGTTTTCATCTCCTTCCACAGGTCTTCACTCATCCATCCCTTGCAGACAGCTTCTACATGTTGACAGTCAGCTGAATATGAGCCAGCAGTGTGCGCAGGTGGCCAAGAAGGCCAACAGCATCCTGGCTTGTATCAGGAATAGTGTGGTGAGCAGGACTAGGGAGGTGATCGTCCCGCTGTACTTGGCACTGGTGAGGCCCCAACTCGAATGCTGTGTTCAGTTTTGGGCCCCTCACTACAAGAAAGACATTGAGGTGTTGGAGCATGTCCAGAGAAGGGCAACAAAACTGGTGAGGGGTCTGGAGAACAAGACTTATGAGGAGCAACTGAGGGAACCGGGGTTGTTTAGCCCTGAAAAAAGGAGGCTGAGGGGAGACCTTATCGCTCTCCACAGCTACTTGAAAGGAGGTTGTAGAGAGGTGGGAGTCAACGTCTTCTTGCTAGTAACAAGCAATAGGACAAGAGGAAATGGCCTCAAGTTACAGCAGGGGAGGTTTAGATTGGATATTAGGAAAAATTTCTTCACCAAAAAGGTTATCAAACATTGCAACAGGCTGCCCAGGGAAGCGGTGGAGTTGCCATCCATGAAGGTATTCAAAAGACATGGTGCTTAGGAACGTGGTCTAATGGTGGTTTTGTCAGTGTTAGGTTGATGGTGGGACTTGATGATCTTAGAAGTCCCTTCCAACCTAGACAATTCTATGATTCCATGAAGTTCAACCTCTTTATACTCAGCTTCTCCCTGGCTCCTAGCTCCCCAAGGTACTAATTACAATACAGTTTATTAGCCAGGCACATAACATTTAGACTCTAAATTTGGCCTGCTTTAAATGAAGCTAGACACCACTGAAGCAGTCCAGTGCAGTCAATAACAGGGAAGGAGATTTTTCAAAAGCACTTAAGTGGCTTTGGAACAAGAGTCACGTTTTCAAAGAGACATTTAGAGTAAGTCACTTTTGTCAATGAGAGTATGGCTCAGAAAGCATCTTTGAAAAATAACACCCTCAGGCTCTTTTAAAACCCATGACTACCAAAGAGCAAGTAAAGCAGCCCCGAGCAGTCTTTTTCCTGTGAAGGCTCAAAAAGCAAAGGGCAAACTGCTTCAACCCTGTGGTTCCAGGCAGGTGTGAAGGAAGAAGGGATACCATTCAGCTGGCAACAAGGCTGCATCGTAGCCCAGGGTCAAGGGAGAAGTCTCACAGACCAACCACAGGTAGGCTAACACAAAATTACCGGCCCATTAATTCATTTAGTTCAACTTATTACGGTAGCTGATAGATACCTGGTTCAGGGTCCGAGCCAGGGTGCCTCTTTCATTCCAGTTACCATCATTGTAGCAGCTCAGCGCCCATCATCCCAGCCCACAAGATGCCCATGAAGCCAGACAATACCATAACTAGCACGTTTGCTGCTGGAGAGAAAAAGCCCAAAGAAGGCCGGGTGAAGTCCATGACAAAGCCAGAAAATGAGCCCGAACACCCCTGGTCTGCATCTTCACCAGAAAATACAAATAGTAGTTGTTCCTCAGCCAAAAAGCATTACCCCATGGGCAAAGATGTCTTCTCCCAAGTCTGCTACATGTCGCATTGTCCAAATGTGAATGAAAACAGATTTCTCTGGGCATGAACATGAGTCCTGACTGATGAAGGGAGTCAGTTTGGACATAACAGCTCTGGACAGCCAGCTGCAGAGTAAGAGCTTGGCTTGAAAACATTACCCACGTGTGGCAGGAATGTTCCTCTGTCCCTGCCAAGATGCCACCACCAACAGAATCTGCCTAGCCAGTATTGGCTCAGAGGAAACAAGTTGCTGTTCCCCCATCATTTAATCTCTCACTTGCGTGAGTGGTGGGGGCGAGGGAGAGGGCAGGGAAATACACAGTGACACAGACTCCTGGAAACACCCCATGAACTTAATTTTTTGTGACGCTGTCTGAATACCAAGAGTTCTGAGTGTAATCAGGATGCTGAGAATCAAATTGAAAGTGTCTGAACCTATAAACTACGCACCATAGGGGGCAAATAAAGGAGAAAGCAAAGGTCATTTTAGTTTCAACTTGCATTGCCAGTGTAGCAAAGTTCTTTGCATCTCTTAAAGACCCCATACCTTGAGGCCTCAGCGCGATGTCCAACAGAAATCCATAATGCTTTGGTCAAATTTGACATTGAAGTAACCAAATTCAACATTGGAGTAACCAGACACACTCCATTCACGCCAAAAGGCACTGTTAGCGAAACCAGAAGACCCCACTTTGCCACAGGCCATCTGCAGAACATTTTTGTTCATTTTGGCCCACCACCCCCAAAACAGTAATGCCATCTCAGAGCAAGCCATTTTGAAGATGTGGACACAAAAGTACCGAGCTGGGACATTACAGGACAGCGTGGGAAAAAGCTTGCAGACATGGGACCATACAGCCTTACACTGATTCCCAGACTCACCGTGGCTTCCATGAGAAAGAAATCCAATTCAATGAAGCCATATAATGACTATTTGCTGCAGCCCCACTTGAAGGACTTTCTCCATATGTAAAAGGAGCTCCCCAAGAAATTAAATTCTGCCTTCCTACCTCCATTCCAGACTCTCCCACTCTCCCTCCCTTGACTCAAAATCCCAAATATGCAAAGACCTCAACTGGTTTCAAGTCCTGACCTTGAAGAACTAAAAATCTTGTGTCCTGGATGAAAACAAGCCAGTGTCTCCTGCCAGCAACCCTCTGGTCCCAGAAATCCAGTTAAAGCGGAGAGAACTTTGAATCCAGATTTACCTCTGACTTGTCATCCTGCTAACCAATTGCTCACTGGATACCTGCCCACAGAATATCAAAGATGCAGGTTATTAATGTGGGAGCATCTTGAAAACTCAGATAACGACAGGGGACCCTGGGCACTGTTCAGAGATATCCTTCAAGAGTTTTCAATTTGAAAACGGCACAGAACTGATCCTAGAGACTGCATCCAGCGTTTCCCAAGAGTCATTACACACAACTATGGTAATTCATTAGGGATCTATTTAAATAAAAACGCAAAATAAAAATTCTGGAAAAAAAGCTTGTCCAGCATTGAATTAAGCTGAATGATTCAAATCAAATAAATGCCATCTCAGCTTAAGAGAGGCTACACCCAAATGCTTCCACAAGACAGGGCGAGAAGAAATCTGAAACTTCTGCCTTCTTGGTAAGAGCTAGCACTGAGATTAAGGGCAACACAGCAGCCTTGATGAATCCTAATCCGCAGAAAACACTGGACTTCTGTATAGGGCCAGCATTTGAGAAAGCTTGTACAGTCGCGCCAAATGACACAGCAAAGCCACAAAGCTGTGCCTCTAGCACATGGTTTGCTAGTGTGGCTTAACTTCAATAGCCATCAACAACTCCCAAGCTGGTTTTGGAATCTGTTCATTCACAGAGAGATTTGTCAATGCAGAAGTGGCCTCAATTGAGCAAATAAACTCTTGGAAGCGAACGGTTTATCTAGCGCCATGGAATACTTGAAATCTTCCCTTTTCAGCCTTCGCTCTCGAGTTCTTTAAAGTTGGTAGGTTTGAATCGCAAAGACTATGGGAAAGCTTTTCGTAACCCCAAGCCAGCTCCCTTGAGAGACAATAGTATTAAATGTCACAGATTACAGCAAGAGAAGAACCAGAAAACCGAACCCCACCTAGGCTAGCACCGTAGCACTGCGACCCAAGGGCTCAAGCTACCCAAGTGGTTTTTGATACCACCTTTTGATGACAGAGATACAAACCTGGGGCCAAAGCACCCCTCTTTGGACCGAAGGTGGAGAACACAAGATGCGGCAGGTTCCTGCAGGAACACAATTGAGCTCAGTGGGCGTTCATCACACTGAGCACCTCAGACGAGGCCAACTACAGGATCACCCAAACCGGCTGATATTACAAAACTAACATCACCGCCCTTCACAAACAAGCACCCCTAGACAAGGCATCCCTTCAGCTAAAGCTCCTGTCCCTCAGCCAGCAGCTGCGCTGACTTCAGACATAAGGACCTGCATTATAACTAGCCATAGGCAGCAGGAAACAAAGTGTGCATCTCATCCAGAGGCTGAAAGGCCCATTGTAATTAGCCACTCTCGGCCCTGTACGTAGAACAAGAAAAAAAATAAAAACCAGTTTTCTTTTGCTGGTAAGCCATAAAAATGCTGCCCACTATTTCTCATAAAGGGCTTATACGCCCAACGCGTTTTCTCTGCCCGTCACACAAACCGCAGCACTTGGCCTAGGCTGTGGGCAAGGTTAATTCCCACAATAATCAAATTTTACAGACAATGCCTGCAGGACAGAAAGAATATCACCTTGTTTTTAGTCACACAGACACATGTTTCTCCTTGGGCTGAACCTGCTTGCTGCCCAGTGGGACATCCTAAAGAACAGTGACAGACCACAAAGAGCAGAGAGGGTCCCAGTACAGGGAAAACCATTTACCCAACGCCAGCCAACATTTCTGCAAAGAGCATGTCGGTGCTCAAACATGATCAAAAGTTTACTTCAGCTCACGGGCAGATGCTCTCCCAGCAGAGTGCAGCATCCCGTGGAGACATGCTCCCAGTGAGCCTGGGAAGAAGGGATGGGATGGGGGGAAGGTGGTGTTTTAAATTTTGTCTTTGTTTTAAACATCCGAATCTATTTTAATTGGCAATAAAAACTAATTTTCCTCAGATCAAATCTGTTTTGCCCCTGACAGTAATTGCTAGTCTTTATCTCAACCCACGAGCTCTTCCACCCCATTTTCTACCCCTGCCTTGTTGAGGAGGGGAGTGAGAGAGCGGCTGGGTGGGCGTCTGGCTGCACTCCAAGGTTAACCCACCACAATACCTCACCAAGCAAGCTGGATATTCTTTAAAAAAGAAAAGTTAAAGCTTTAAGAACAACCTGGCAAAAAAAAAAAAAGCTTTACTAAACCACGACAATTACAGCTTTTCCTGCAGCTCCGAGGAACGACGAGAAGCAAGCCATAGAACTGAAAAACTGGAAATCTAAACTCAAGTTTTTCCCTCTTTAAAAATCAAGACCTAGCTACATACTGTTATTTTGCTGTTGTTTCCCAGCTACAGGGAACGAAAGGATCAACCCCTAATTTGGCATCTCAATACATCATGCCACACTCAAACCGTGTCAGGATGAGAAGCAAGCATGTTTCCAGCAGATGAAAGTCATCGGCATGGCACAAGCAGCAGCAACACACCATTGGGAGCATTTCTCCTTCATATTTTTCAAAATAATTTTCTTTTAGTCAGTATTTTTAGCTTCTCTTTTGGAAGCTCCAAATGCTTCCCCTCTTCTCCCTTGACATTTCTCAGTGTAGATGTGCGTATGTGTACATACAGGTCTGGTATTATTTAGAGGTGCGGGGGACTTGTCCTGCTATCGCACCAGCCAAGGTACATACCAGTCCTCCTGCAGCCTTTCAGAGATTCCCTTCAAGCTGAAGAGTGAGGTTTGGGCCACATCATAAAGCTCCCGAGCAACTCTCCGGTCTATTGCTACGGATGTGCCAAACTATGTTTGCACGAAGCTGAGGAGAGAAGTGGAAAGAGGTAGCAGCTATTTCACATCCTCCTTTTCAGAAATAAAAAACAAGAAGCCCAAAACAACCTTTCTGCAACTCTTCCTGTTGAAGTTCTACCGGAGAAAACAAAGACCGTTCATTGTTTAACACCATGGGTCGCAATCCTATGAAGTTAACGGCGTTTTTTCACTCACTGCTATCCCTTTGGAGAATTAAAGGGATGAAACAAATCTGAAACTACAGAAAATGCAGAACTCTGTCCCAGTATGGCAGACATACCCATCACTGCTATCCTCTGGCCATCCTGTGTCTGAATCCGGTGCTCCCCACCAGCTGAGAGCATGCAAAGCTCCGTCTAGTACAGGTTCCAAGCAGACTCCAGGAAAAATACTTACTTTTCACCTTACATAAATATATAGAATAATCCAGCTGTTTTAGGAACATAGAGGGTACCATTACCTGGCACCTCAACCGTAAAGCGATTCCACGTCATTTTGCTTGATTCTTCAGGCATTAAACTGTTAAGTATCACCTTAAAATAAACATATACAACATACACTTCAAGGCTATTTCATATATATTGACCCCAAACCAATGATGATTTCAGTTTTGCCAAAAATATGGCTCTTAGTGGAAAAAAACCCAACCAACCACTATATGTCCTTAAAAATGAAAAGTGAAACATTTCTAAAAGGTTTCTGTATTTTCCACACCCACACCCCACAACTCTTCCCAAGTAGCCAAGCTTTCTTTCAGTTTGTGGTAGAGTTTGTAGTTGCCTTTTTATTAGGAAAAAAAAAAGAAAAAAACCAAACCCAAAAAACACAAACAAACCACAAACTAGAGAAAATGTCGGATTAAAATGCAAACATCAAAGCACCAAAAAAAACTTGAAAGCAAATCTGACATAGTTGCTTCAGAAACCATAATGCTGAGTGAGTCACGAAGACCTCAATACAACTGAATTATCCAGGTTCCTTCAAAAACTTCACTGTCATTTTATGGATCCCCATAAAACTGAATTTTAAGTCTTTTTCCACTTTCAGTAAACCAAGGCATTATGAATTATACAGGTGAACAGCATGGTAAGTGTTTTAAAATGACATTTAAATATTAAAAATAAGACAATTCCAACAATCCTTGCCCAGAAAACAGTTCATTATGTAGCATGGAAAAACAACTTCTGTGCTCCCACACCTGTCCTCAGCCACTTATCTAAAAGTCACTGGGCCTGCAAACATGCAGAAATCATCCATGCGATAGCTGCAGACACCAAAAAGATAAAGACCTTCAAAGACTACAGGGAAATCAGCTGGCTGCTTGCTGAGGAGAAAGGATACTACGAAGAGAGAGGCAACAGAGAGGAAAAACAAAAACCAAACCACAGCAAATTGCTTCTCTTCTTCTTCAACCATAGAAAACAAATAACAATGATGATAAATATTCAAACAAACTTGAAATAAAGATTTTGCTTTCATGCTGCAAGCGGTCCTCTAAAACCATGGCACGTGTTCAGGCACTGCTGTGACACCAGCCCCAGTAAGAGATGTGCAACTTCCATAGAGCGGGCACTGTGCCACAGCAGGAAGACACGGCCTGCCTCCCCCAGGTCAGTAAGAAATCATAGAGCGGTTTAGGTTGGAAAGGACCTTGAAGATCACCGAGTTCCAATCCCCCTGGCATAGGCAGGGGCACCTCCCACCAGACCAGGTTGCCCAAGGCAACGTCCAGCCTGGCCTTGAACACCTCCAGGGATGGAGCTTCTCTGGGCAACCTGGGCCAGTGTCTCACCACCCTCAGAGTAAAGAATTTCTTCCTAATATCTAATCTAAATCTACCTCCTTACAGTTTGAAGCCATTCCCCCTCGTCCTATCACTACACGCCCGAGTAAAAAGTCCCTCCCCAGCTCTCCTGTAGGGCCCCTTTAGGTACTGGAAGGCCACAGTAAGGTCTTCCCGGAGCCTTCTCTTCTCCAGGCTGAACAACCCCAACTCTTTCAGCCTCTCCTCATAGCAGAGGTGCTCCAGCCCTCGGATCATCTTTGTGGCTCTCCTCTGGACACGCCCCAGCAGGTCCATGTCCTTATGTTGGGGACTCCAGAGCTGGATGCAGTACTCCAGGTGGGGTCTCACGAGAGTGGAGTAGAGGGGCAGAATCACCTCCCTTGACCTGCTGGCCACACTTCTGATGCAGCCCAGGATACGGTTGGCCTTCTGGGCTGCAATCGCACACTGCTGGCTCACGTTGAGCTTCTTGTCAATCAGCACCCCCAGGTCCTTCTCCTCAGGGCTGCTCTCCAGCTGTGCCCCGCTGAGCCTGTATTTGTGCTTGGGATTGCCCAGACACAGGTGTAGGACCTTGCACTTGGCCTTGTTGAACTTGAGGTTGGCATGGGCCCACCTCTCCAACCTGTCCAGGTCCCTATATTTAGGTATAAAAATGCAGAAGCACATCACATTCAGAATAAGGCTGGAAAAGCGAAAGTTACTAACTGGAGAGCTTAAGAAATTGGATTTTAGTTCTGAGGTCTTTCCTCGATTTGCTAAGCGAGGAGGGGCAGATGCAGCCATACCTGCACTGTTGGTCTTCATCTCCACGTGATTACAACTGCTGTCCCACTTCAAATCTGGGGAAAAGGAATGGTTCCTTTTCTCCATACTTTGATCCATCCACTCAAACTGAAACATCTTGGATGCAGGGACCACGTCTCTAAACGCTACAGAATGCTTCCCATAACAGGGCAGAGTCATCCCAGTGCCGACGGGAAGGAGTGCCAGACACTCCAGGAACTCCCTAAACAGCTTGCTATCGCTATCGACTGTATCGATAGTGTACAAAGCATGGCAGTGTGAAAGCTCTATTTGCATCGCCATATGTATCTACAAAGAGACAGAGAGTCTAGTGGTTGCTCCAAGGTGACCTGGAGACGGGACCCTTGGGGTTCTAGTCCTGGTTTTGCTGCAGAGTTATAATGAAACCCTGTAAATCAAAATCAGTGGCCCATTTTTCTATGCAATAGGAAAAATTAATCCTTCCAGACTTCACCGGAGCACTTAAAGGAGTTACAACACAAAGAATTATCATGTGTTTATTTAAACTTCCTTGGATGATGCTTAAACACATCACTTTGCGGCTTTGTCTGGTGTCGGTCAGAAGACAAAGCTACTCTAATTCACCCAAACTGCAACCTCACCCACTAAATAGTATGCCATTGTTTAATCTTGCTACCGTGAAGGAGTAACTAGAGACCAAGGAGTGTACGAGTAAGGAAACATTTTAGATTATTATACACAGAGGACAAATTCTTCTTGATGAATTGCAGAATAACTCTTTTGAAGCAATAAATTTACAGTGCTGTAGCAGAACAGAAGTTGGCTTTCGGTGCTTTACAATATCCTGAAAGCAAGGGAAAAGAAAGCTCGCGCAACCGGAGAGAAACCCCTTTGTGGGAAGCGGGGAATATCTGCTCTCCCTTTGCAGGGAAGGAGAGGGATCGCGGTTCAACTGAGCCCCCTCTGGGACAGGGGCGACATTCCGATTTAAAGGGTCACACTGCATTGCGTTACTAAGCAAGAACACCACAGACCTTCAGACCAATGTATTCTCCGATCTAATTCAAGATCCCTTTAAACCTCAGCTGCGTTAATACTGCAGGCCATTAAAACCCAGAGAGCTACTTGTCACATCGGCACACGGCAAACGCTAAAGAGATTTTGAAAGCAAAGGTTGGCCAAAAGAAACGAGACATTGGTTTTACGATGGATCATAACATTTCTAACAGGCTGCTCTTTCTTTTAGGGCTTACAAATATCACTTGGCCCTTACAGAGAAAAGGAAGAACTGCCAAACTTCCCGCTAAAAATAATAAGAACAATTAAACGCCAAAATCAATTAGTCCACACTCTTAAATGTCAAGTGCATTTTGCCTTTAAATGCATTTAACCAAGAAGGCACCAGGTGGTAAGTTTGGATTTACTCTGCAAATGGCACACAGTGTATAATGTAAGAGATAAACGTGTTGTTCGCTCTACACCGTTTAATATATTAGCAGTAAATAAAAGAAAACTTTAAACCAAAGTATAAATACCAGTTACTCACAAGCCTTCCTGGTACTCAAAAATCCAACCTGCACCTGGATCGGAAATGGTTTCTACTAACTTACATAAAGTTTTTGTGTTAATGAGTCAATGCCACGCTCCCGCCCCAAGCCCCACAGGAGCCTGAAGGTATCAGAACCCAGAGCTGGACCTGGTTTCTCCTCCACCTTGCAGTCAGAGACCAAAAAAAACATCAAAAGGCTCCTTAGAGAAGAAATATGAATGCAGTCAAAAGAGCTAGTTTAGAATAACTTTCTGTGCAACTCAGCTGCAAAACAGACAATATTCTCTAATGGGAAAGGCATACTAGAAACAACTTTCCAGAAATAACATTGCCAGCAAAGATATATTAAGGGAAAATGAACTGTAAGCAATAACCAGCCAATGCTTGGCAATCTTCATCCCCACTAAAACATTTATTTTCACTCCATGTTTTTTTTTTTCCCTTAAATACCCCAGTGACAAATAAATTATGAGCATTACAGCTATTTTATTACTCAGCACTGCTGAGGATGGAAAGGAAAAAAAAAAAAGACAGCAATATTTTAAAGCTGATTCTTATTCTAGGAAAATAAATACTTTAATAAAAACAATAATAAATTCAATGGGAAAAACTGCGCTTGCAGTTAAGTCATTGGACTGAAGCACCTGAAACTGGAATTCCTGGCTCTGCCATACTCTTCCTCTGCCCATGCCTAAGCTACTCAGGCTCTGCTGCTGTTAACCAAGCAAAAGCTTTATCAATAGCTTCAGCAACAGAATCAAGCTCTTAACCTCTGCCTCAGTTTCCCCACCCGCAACATTGCTCCCACTGAGCTCATTCAGCCTGCAGACACGCAGGGGGAAACTCTGTTGTACAGCGCCAAGCACGACAGAAAGCTTTGAAGCGCTGCTGTACCATATTAAAATTGGTTTTAATAGCATCCCCCATGCAGAACTCTCCCCGGACTTCAAGGAGGGTTTAACCAGGTCTCTACAACAGAATACTGTAACAGGAGAACAGTATTCTATTTGCTTCATTTAACACAGGTGGAAAAGAGGTTGCGCACCAAACCAACTTAAAAATCCAAGAGCCAAATTCTGCTCTTAATCCCTCATTTCCCTGGTGTTCATCTCATAGGACCCCTCTTTCTCTTTGTTCCAGCAGGAACCCTTTGATGATTAACTTCTGTATTTGTCTTTGATACTTACTTTTTTTTCCTGAATACGGAATTTTAAAGTTTTCTTTAATATCCCAAACCCCAGTAGCAAGAAAGCTGAACAGAAGGAGCCCGTCTCAGAGACCACATACGCACACACAATCTCACCTGGACTCACACGGTACTATTTTTACTGCAGATACGTTCAGAGGGCTTTTGCAAGCTGCAGTCAAACACTGCTGCACGGGCAAAGCTCTAGCCGGGAAGTTAAGCGCAGCTCCAAAGTTTTCATTCAGCAAAAAACAAGAAAGAATTTGGCATTCATTCCCACGCAAACACCAATGCGCCCTCCTTGGGAGGGACCAATTATTTTCCTTTCCATCTCATGCTCAGGCCAGTCATCCTCTATCACTTGATAAAACACATGAATAGCTGCATTGAAAGCTGCGGCAAACAGAGACATCTCAGTAAAGCTCTGTAAAAACAGCTACCCCGAGCACACCGAATAACCGTTTCTCAACGCACTGCCCATACGCATGCCCTTTATCGAAAGAAGCCCCTGACTTTGGCAGATGTCGGATGCTTGCAACTAGGTCAGTTCGAACCGGAGCGAGCCGAGGCTAAAGGCTAGGGAGAGAAAATTAAATTGCGCTCCTGCTCCGCAAACCGTGGCTGTCAAACCGAGAGCTCTTCGCCTTCTGCTAAAGCCACGATTTCGCCACTGGCTAGGCAAAAGATTTGACTGGCAGGGGTGATGAAATGCCTCGGTGACAAACCGTCAGGAGCACTTGGAACGTTATTACCCGTGAAAATATTCCAAAATATAATGCACGTAGGAATTCGGGGGAGGGGGGACGACAGGGAGGGAAGTGTTGCCAAGGTATGTGAATCAGCCTTATCGAAATCCTCATCGCCGCACGGCCGGCATGACTGATCACACTGCTGCAGCCGCCCGAAAGGCACAAGGCTCCGGCTGGAAAAGAGGGGTTCCAGCCTTTCCCTCCCGGTGCCATCTGCAGCAGTACCGCTCGGCTCTTTAATTCACAGACCCACGCTGCAGGAGAGCAGCCGGGGGTGGAAATCATCCGGGCTTTTTAAAAGTTGCTGCGAAAACCCTGAGTAACTTCTGCAGCAGGAACGCCCGCAGACGACAGGCAGCGTTTTCCCCCGCTGCCACTGCAGTCGCTGGGAAATTCAACTTTCCAAAAGCGCGCAGGAGTAATTAGATGAAGCCAAATAAACGCATACACAAAACCTTACAAGAAATATGCAAATAACAGGGTGTATTCAGCAGCCCCAGAAATTAAAGCAGCAGCACAGGCTTGCATTTGCATAAACTATGCAGGATATGGCACCGAGTCATTTTGGCACACATGCATTTTGCAAACAGCAAGCCCAGTAACTGACAAATATTTTGGAACGTGAAATTGATCAAATACTCCCTAAAACTTCCCATGAAGAACCTCAGAGACACTGTACTAATTAACCGTAGACATCCACTGTTGGCATCCCGGGGTATTTCCACTGCTGAGTTCTGTGGGAAAGGAATCGGACTTTATAGATTTTTATCAGCATTTATTATTTATAAACCCCTGTTGGCAAGCACAATGTTTTATGAACAAATAAAAGTGAATGATCTTTGCTTCAAAACCACATAATGAATGAATGTCTACTTTGTACATACATTCAAGTGGGCGCTGCTAGTTTATTGTGCAGAAAACATGGAAAAAAGACGCTTTTGCGTTTCTAAAAAGAAATAACACCATCCACTTCTAAATGTACCGGCACGAAAGCCAAGCCAAATCAAAACTGAGCTCTTCAGTCACTCCTGAGAAGCCAAGCCCCTGCCTTGTTGCCTTAACAAGATGAGTTTTTGCCCTCACCGTCTCCCCGCGCAGAGCAAGGCAGCCAAAAACCGAGGAAACCAACTTGTCGCCGTATAAGGCGAAAAAAAGGTTTCTCTTCCTGAGTCACAAATAACTAGGGAAAGTCACACATGTGGCCAAGCAAAGCAGAAGTATGAATACAGTACGCGCTCGCTGCTGGCAGGCTAAAATTAGCAGTTTATTCAACTGCCCAGAACTACACGCTGTGTCCGTCCTCCGCAGCATCTCCCTATTTGTCTGTCTTTCTGTTTGCTCTCCGCTTTGTCTCGCCCGCTAATTTGTCCCTCCGGGAGCAGCCCGGCACGCCACCGCTGAGCCCAACAGCCCCAGCTCATCCCAGGAGCCCCAGTAAATGAATATCCACTTGCAGTTACACCTGGGCAACTCCGCAGTGCCTCCGCTGATTTCACCCCCAAGACGGCACCCGAGAACAGCGCTCGGCCCCACGGGACACTCAGTCTGCAAAAACCATTAGGTCCCGCACACCTTCCACCAAGCATCTCTCCTGCTCCCGCTCTCACTCCCCCACGACACCTGTAAGCACAGCGCTCGTCCAGATTCGCTTCAAGCCCAGATTTACCCTCCAAAGACAATTCCCCCATTGCATCTGTTCGTTGTATGAAGGGCTGCGTGGCATTTGCCATGACGGAAGATAAATTATACAGGGAACGGAGGAACACTTGCCCGGTGCAGCTGGGCCACTGCTTGGGCATGCTAGGGATTGTTTTGAGTTTAGTTTTCTTTTTTTTTTTTTTTTCTCCCCCCTCACTGACCAGTTGTCCGTTGCTGTTTGTGGATCCGGCTGGCTGTGGGGGCACGCGGTCACGCTGGTGGGGACACAGTCCTGGCGAACTGCAGAGGGTGGGGACAGCAGCACCTCAGTGGGGTTAACCCCTCGGAGGAGGAAGGTGGGACTGCGGGAACCGCCGTGTTTTCCAGCCGGTGGGGCTGGGGTGCGTGAGAGGGGAGGGAGCACAGTACACAGCACCCCACAAGAGATGGGAAAAACAGGAAAAGAAACGCTGAACTGGTGAGGAGACAGCAACGCAAAGGAGTTTGAGGAAAATGCCATGCTAAGGGCTGCTACTGCCGATCCCACACGCTCAGAGACCGTAGCGGTGTGCCAATATACAGTCCTCCAGCAGATCTCTACGTTTCCAGCACGCTGGTGCCCACTGGGTGACATCACCTCAGTGGGCTCTTCCTTGGCCCTTACTTTGATGACGGGTTATCCCACAGTCATTCACGCTGACAGCTCATTTTACAAGTAGCTCATCGGAAACAATATATTTACTTACTAAGGTGTTACTCACATAAAAAAGGCATGGCCCTGTCTGGCTCCTCCAAACGAAGTGATATCCGCCTATGCTCACATAGCATATAGAATTACTGAATTTACCTCAACAGATGTGATGTAGTTTCCCTTGGAATTACAAATACGTTCCAAACTAAACTTCTGTGTTTTATTACATGGCGATGACTGCTAATTTCCATTTCATATTAATCAGGAATATTAACAATGGTTAGTTTAGCCACATACCTTGAAAAATTATAGCTCACGTTCAGTACAAATCTGCATAAGTAGTTGGAGCATGTGAGAGGAGCAGCTAAATACTGAATACAAGTGCCAAATGCGGAGATCTTACACTTACTGTGTAACATATTACGTGTATGGCCTCAAAAAGCCTCAGAGATTATGAATACATTTCTTTTCCATGGAAACTATAATTCTCAAATCCAGCGAGCTATTTTGAGAAATTTAAATCAACTACACACACTTACAGCTGCTGGAAGAAGAACACTTCATTTTCACCGCCTGCCGCTCTCGCCGCGCGCTCAAAAGGCACAAGCGCAGCCGTATGGACATCCTTCCAACTCTTCTACTACAGTGCTGCCTCCGACACCAGATCTCACCGCGCAGATTCAGTGCAAAGTCTTATTTTGCCTCTTCTCTACCTAACGCCGACACTCGCGGGGCCGCCGCGCCGGACACTGCTGCATCACTTGATGAGGGAAATTAGTAAGGCGGGTGGCACGAAGTAAATGCCCCGCTGGATTTCCTTGGGATTTATTCCGTAGGAGCTGGAAAGGCTGGCGATTGACCCGCCTTAGCGCCCAGCTCGGGAACCAGCGGCAGCGGCAACCGGCCGTGCGCCGGGGCGGGGGACGGGGGGGACGGGGGGTCCCGGGGACCGGCGGCAGAAGTTGCCGCCGCAGAGGGGCGAGGGACGGCAGAAGGGCACCCCCTCGGCGCTGCTGAGTCATTTAAGCCCTGAAACGCCGGGTTCTTGTCAAACCCACCCGGGGGGGGGGGAAACACATACGAGGGGGGTGGGGGCTGCCCCGGCGGCGAGAAAACTTCCCCTCCACTTCAGCCGCCGCATCCCCCGCTCCGCTCCGCGCACACCACCCCCCCCCCCGGCTCGGCTCAGCAGGTCGTTGAGGGCTGGGGCCGGTCCCCCCTCCCCTCCCCACTCACCAGGTAGGCTCCCACCGTGCCCTGGGCCAGCATCAGGGCGCACTCGGACACCAGGAAGAGCTGGATGCTGGAGAAGCAGGACACCTTCCTCCGCCGCCTCCGCTGCCGCGCCGCGCCGGCCCCCGGCAGCTCACCGCCGCCGCCGCCGCCCGCCGAGCCCCGCTTCCCCGGCATCCTCCCGGGCACCGCCGCCACCGCGGGATGGCGGGCCCCGCGGCTGCTCCGCGCCTTCCTCCTCCTCCTCCTCCTCCTCGGGGGTGCCAATCACAGCGGCAGCCTGCGGCGGCTGCCTCTCCGCCCGCGGGCTGCTGCCATGGCCAGCTCGCCGCCGCCGCCGCCTCCTCCTCCTCCTCCTCCTGTCGTCTCTCCTCCCCTCGCCCTGCCGCGCTCCCTCTCTCCGCCGGCCCCGCGCAGGCCGGATCCGCGCCCCCGCCGGCGAGGGGCGGGGGAAAGCGCGGGGCTGGCGCCGGCGGAGGCTCCGCGACGGGCGGGAGGGGCGGCCCCGTCCCGGGATACGGGCGGGCGGCGCTGCCGGTTCCTACCGCCGCGGGAGGGGGAGAGAACCGCAGCACCCACCCCACCCCTCAACCGGCTAATCCCGGTGCGGGACCGGCGGAACGATGCCCGCAAGCGGAGCGGGCTCCCGCACGGGGCTGGAAGTTTCCCACGCAGGGCGAGGGCAAGCGGCGCCCGAGTCGGGCTGCTCCCCATCCCCATCCCCATCCCCATCCCCTTTCCTGGCATCCTCCAGCCTGGATGCCCTGATTTCGTACTCCTGCAAGTGCTCGGCAAAGGGCAGCCATACAAAAATTGCCTCTTCCATAAAAAAAAAGAGTAAAAAATTAATAGGTGTCGTGCGTTGCAGCGGCGCTGCCACGTGGGTGAGGTTCGGCTCTCGGGCCCCTGTCCCCAGCCACGTGTCTTTGTGATGGTGCCTTCTGTTGTCACCCCCACCTCGAGTTCTAATTTCAAGGGATACCGTCTAAAAACCACTAATCATCTCTTCTACTATTACAGATCGCGTTCCTCGTTGGCGTAATAGCAAAACCTGATCGGCTTTGCTCTTCAAGTGCACTTTTCCAGTTCATTTCTGGGTCCCCACTGGGGGCTGCTGCCTTACTCCCAGTTATTAAACTTCCAGTTAAGTAGTACTTGATCCATTTAGCACTAGGGTGTCTGCGGCCTTTGAGAGCAACAGTTTTCTGTGGAAACAGAGGTTACATTTTTCAAAAATAACTACATAGTTTGGATCCTAAATTTCACTTTCAAAGGTGGTTGAGGCTTTGAAAGTCCTGAATACGTGGGAAGGCGCCTTCAAAAATGGAACTTAAGAACACCCTGATTTTCCAAGGCATAAACCAGTTATCACCAGTCACAGCTGGAAGTCAAGAGAACCGACATTTCAAACAAGCCCTTTTTTTCTCCCTGCCCCCTTTTTGAGTTTCTTCTCCCAAAATAGCATCGTTGTTTGGGGGCTTTTTAATTTGTCCTTCTTTTATATGAGTATCTTTAATAAACATGTTGCTGGGAGTTAATCTTGAGCAGCGTCTCCACCCGGGTTGATGAGTCTTTACCAAGCCCAGCTGATGCACATTGCCCCAGTAGAACTGCAGACCATGGCCAGCAAGAAATGTGAGAGACCTGGCACGCTCAGCTGTTGCCCTTTGCTCATCAGCTGCCAACAGCTCCTTCCCATGCTGAACTTTGGCTGGCCACAGCTTTTCCAGCAGGTCTGGGCCATATCAACAAGTATCAATAGTGCCATCTACCCCGGGGACACGGTCTCCAACACTGATGGCTTGAGGCAGCATTATCAAACAATTAGTGGGGAGAACGGTTTGGTGCTCGTAGCTGAGTAGTCTCAATAAGATACATATCAGTCTCTCAGACATTGTGTACCTCACTAGATGCACGTTAGAAGCGACCTGAGGCCTTAAATGCCAAGGTTTTTGCACGAGGTCGTGAAAAACTGGTTCATGCGTGCAGGGTTCTGCCAGTTCAGAACGCGTTTGTTTTCCATCCAGGGAAAACTGGTTCTTCCACCAAAAGAAAACAACAAAAAAAGCTCATTTTCTTGAAATCTCTTTAGACTACAAAAGTGCTCATCTGCTTCCTAAGATGTTTATTTGGGGGCCTCTGTTATAAAAATTCTGAAGTTAGAAAGCCAGAAAGGCCTCTGTCTCTAGATGGGTAGATCTGCAGACTAATTCAATTAGCGTGGCTAGACAGATGCTTTGCTCCAGATGGATGCTGTGGTGCGTTATAAACAGGATGGACAATCTAACAGACTTCTCAATAAGTGAAAATAGAGGCGTGTCTCTTAAAACACTAGAGCATGTAGAATTATGCCGGGGGAAGTCTTAATATTCCCTAAAAAAAAAAAAATTGGGGTCATGCTGGCCTTTCCAGTCAGCTTTTGCCTGCTCTAGGTTAGGTGCTGAAGGCAGTAAAGCTCTGAAAACTCATATAACTCACCACGTGTGTATCTGGAGGCCCAAGTAAACTTCTGCACTTGCTCCTGCAGTTACCGATATTCAAGTTGATGCTTTAAAGCTCTTGAATATATGCAAGTGCCATCACGTGTCTTGATCACGTCTTGGACATCCTGTTGGAAGAGTTTGTCCAGGCTGAGGAAGCAGATATACTGCTTGTCTGTCACAAGGAAAACAGCTGCTAGAAAAATTTGATTCTAATACTAATTATCTGAAACATCTGCTTGGTTAGTTTATTGCAGCAGAATACAATTATCAGTTACATTTCTGTCCAGAAGAGACAGAAATGTGATGCTTTTTTTTCTCTTATGTTGTATACTTTCACTTACTTCCTTTAGAAAAATTCCTCCTGGCTTGCTTTGCTGAAAGAAAGAATGAGGGTCTTGCACCTCCTCTCAAATACATCAGTAGACCCGAGTTTGCTTTCTGCCACCTTTCAACATACCACATTCCTCAGAGATCTCAGTAGAGTGCTTCAGGGATGGACAAGTGACCTGTTTGGATTTAACAGTTAATTATTGTTATACCCAAACAGTTTTTCTAGTCTAAATTGACCCAGCTTTACCTACTAAAGTGCGGAATACTAATGTTCTTGGATTATCATTAGCCTAGAATGAAAAGGGACTTTATAGCTAGAAAGTCCCTTTTCCTCAGGGCTCGGTAGTTTTGCCAACGCAATTCTCAGCTATTTCCTCAACCGAAGCGAGCATTAGCAACTTTTTCCCCCACAATAATTTGCAATAAATTTCTTGCAAATACCTTGTCAGATTTGTGTAAACACTTGGAACATTCATAGCTGGGAGGCAACGTGCTGCCGTAGATAAGGTTGGACACTACAATCTTTAACGAGTCAGCTCCCCTGAGACAGTCTTATTACATCTTGTCTGCTGGACATCTCTTTGCCTCGTACCTGTGGGCTTGTGTCGACGTTCACCTTTGGGTAACCTTTGCAGCTGGAGTTTTCTTCATCTGTCACCATCCTAAAACAATTTTTGCTTTAGTTCATTTTTTTTTCCTCTTGTTTGTGGTTAATCTCATTGAAAATTAGCTGTGTAGTCACGTGTTTTGGTACTAGACAGGCATCACTTTTTTTTTTTTTCATCCATCTCTAGAATCAGTGCCTGTGGTGTATGGCGTTTATGGCCAGCACAGAAGACGACCTGGGGGAGAGCTATGAAAGGATGAGAGCTATGAAAGGGTGAGGACCTTAGTGAAGCACTTGATTGATATCTTACACATCAAGGAGCAAAAGTGCAAACTTAAAAAGAAAATTTAAGCTTAACCGTCAGCAGTGTTGGTAACAGGAGGAGGAACAGTAGAGGATGATTTTCCTTAAGCAGAGCTGATGGAAACCTCTTCTATGAAGCTGATCATTAGGCATCTCTACAATTGCCATTGGAATTGTATTCCCAAACCTTCCGGACATATTTTACGGTCCAGGGAGCTACTGCGGGCCTCACCCAGTACAGCATCACTGGAGCAGTGGTGGGCACCCAGTGTACCTATTCTTGCTGAGGGCGCAGCAGAGAAAAACAAGGCCAGGTGCTATGAGAAGACGATGGTCTGCCAGGACACATATCGGTCCCGTCACCTGTACTTAAAAAAAAACAAAAAAAGCAGTGCTGCAACCATAATGCCTATCTTCTCTCACCAAAACAGCTCTGGATATTTTCTACAGGGCAACTGTGTATTTCATTGCTCTCCTTTACCCTGCTGTAGGTCAGGAGTAGCTGTCAGGGTTTGGTACCCACCCGAGTGTCTGCATCCTCACCCTTCCCCGTGGCTATGGGTCCATTGCAGGTGTTTGTGCAGCGCAGCATTAGGGTTTCTCTTCTGCCCTGTGGCCCTGGGTGCCAACCTCGCTGCAAATCACTGTTAATCTGGCGTAATTACAAGAGTGACTGAGGAACATCATCTTGAGAGCCACCTTCGGGGCACGCTTGCTTCGGCCTTCCGGGTTGATGCTTGTTCTGCCCCTTGATCTGGCGGAGTAGATGCTTTCATCTGGCTTCGAGGATGTCACAGCGCAGCGTTAGGTGCTGGAAAATAATGTGCTGGAGAGGTGTGCATTCTGCTCTATTCCTAATTATGCCAGTGAAGTTCAAAATCAGGCACAGCACTCTCAGACTGCACCCATTTGGGTTTCTTTCCAGGACGGTGCAGCCACGTTGAGGCCAGTTTTCATTTGCTTTAAGCCATTTGGATGGAAGGAAAGCTTATGTGCTGCCAAAATGGTTTTGCATGTATCATAAATCATGATCCCTCGGCACCAGATCCGCACCCCTGGCTGGTCCTACTCGGTGCATTTGTCTGAGGGAAGGCTTACATATTAAGAAAATGAGGAATAAGTTGATATGTTCAAACAGCAAGGAAGAACACATAAATAAATAAGAAATCCCAGGACTCTAGCCAAGAGGCTTTTCCTTGGGATGGCTTTGAAATTCTGTTTTGTGATTCCCTGATGAAAAACCCTACGGATCAGCTGGTACAGGAGGGAGGTGACAGGAAAGGATTCTACCCGTGTAGAATAGGGGTGTAAGTATGCACATCAGCCAAGGGTGTACAGCAGTAAGGAGGGCTGAGATTGGGACAGCTTGTGGATGTATCAGCAGCTGTCACTTCCAAGATACCACAATGCTAACAGTTTTAATGCAATTTCTTTCTATAAACACTTCTGACTTTACTGCCTTGCAGTTTTGAGTCCTGCTGGAGACTTGGACTCATTAAAAAGGCATTTCCTTCAGACAAGCTGATTAGATAACTGTTCCTTCCCCCAGATGATGAAAGGCTGGAGAACACCTCACTGAAACTAAAAGTTGCAGAAAATTAAGACACGTTAGTTTAACAAGAGGTGAAGGTTCACCTTGAGATCTCCCGCTATGAAAACAGTTGAAAAAGAGAGGAGATTCTTGAATGCGAGAATTGGATGACTTGTCTACAATCGACATTGCACAAATCTGGCTCTGAACCTCTAATTATGGTTTTCCCAAATAAATGAGACACAGATCTGAAGGCAGCTGAGTAATCTCTAATGCCATTGACTCCATGAGACCCGAGGGCATGCAACACTTTTACAGGAGAACTGAGCACCCAGCAGGATCATGGTCTAAATGGAAATCAGAATGACTTTTGAATTAACGCAATGTGATTTAGCAAACACAGTGTAATTGTGGTGTACCTGCAAATATTGACATCAGCCTAACGCCTCATTTAGTAGGAAAGTTAATTTGTAAGAAAATGAAAAGCAAATTACTGGACAGTAGACTATCACTTTCCTGACTGTTAATCAGCATCTCATAAAGCAATGATTGTCCAAACTATAAGTCAATATACAATAAAAAAATTAATTTCTTTATTGTAAGGATGAGACCTCGAAGCTCTAATTCTAGAAGATAATTCTATTTAGTCAATCAAAAAAATTAAAAAGGGAATGTCATCTGTTTGTATTTTCCAAATTGATGTGCATTTATGAAACAACTAAGATACCCGTGGTAGGAACACCTCATTACAAATGTTCTGCTTTCCTGCCACTGTCACACTCGGGAAAATATTCTTGGCCGGACTCATCTGAGGCTGATGATGCAGCAGAAGGCAATGTTCCCTGGAGTCAGTAAGAAATCATCTTCCAGGTGGTGGGGTAGTACAAGGAGTGATGTGTAGGAGGTCACAGCAAGCTCTCACACAGCCACAGTTGCTGGGGACACATGGACACTTTGGCCCAACTCTGAGCATTAGTCTTAGTGGGTCAGCCCAAAGCTCATTCCTGGGATTTAATTTTGACCCCTTACTTTGGTTTTTTTTTTTTCTGTTAGCCTGGCACAATTTGGTTCCTTCTGTGCGCTTCCACCTCATAAGTAACTTCTTTTAATAGCAAAATGCAGCAGAGCTTTTATAGGGAAGTTTGTAAAGTGCTTTGGGCCAAGGGGGCTGTAAGCACTTGGTTTGTAAGCGAGCGGAGTTCCAGCCAGACACTGAACAGTTGTGTCCTGACGCTTCTTGCTAGATAATAACTCGACGGGCCAGATACTTGTAAATCAAACTGTCTCCTTAATAAAGAAATTGTTTACAGAGATACTCAATGGCATCTTGAAATCTCGCCGTGTGTGCGCAGACTGACTTCCCGTCGAGCCTTTTATTTACTGTCCGTGACTCTATTCTCTGTGGATCCTGCGCTTTTGCATGCATGCTTTCAGTCTGCGATTTGTGCTTGCTTTCTTCAACGCAGTCGTATTTTTCTTCTGGACGTTATGTGCAGCGTGTATCTGTCTCATGATACTAGTTCCTGAGTTTGTTGAAATTACTTGTGTATCTCTTTGCAGAATAGATTTTATTAACATCTCTGAGCTGGTAAAAACCCGGGTTAGGGCTTTGCTGCATTAGCTGGATCTTCCCAATGGAAATTACTTTCCTGTGTGATTTTGTGGTGAATTTATAGTACTAGAGTCTCTGTAACACGTGTTGTAGTCATAGATGAAAGGCCTCCTGTAGGCCCCCGTGGACGATGTTCCTTCTGTCAAGCTAAGGTAAAGGTGTTCATAGAACAGTTTGAAGCTAAATACTGAGCAGATGACAATTAAAATAGTGTGCTATGCTATCAATGAAAGAATCGAGACAATTAGCAAACACAAAATAGGACCAGTACAGACAGAAAAGGGAGGAACTGCATCGACAGCGTTGTGATGTTGCGATGTTGCGCAACAGCTTCTCAAAACAAAACCAGCTCCCATAAACCAGCCTTTGTATTGCCTCTTTTTTTGGCCAGAACTGAATTCTCTCACCCCTTCAACTGATGCATGATGCCAGTTAAGTTCAATAGCTTCTCCTTAGCAGCAACTGACAGTATTGCTGTTACCTTATATACTTATGTAATTTCAGTTGAGCTAGCTTGATGTAAAAGAACACCCTTTTGTCACCTTAGCTATACCAGCGCCTTCAGGTACCATAAGGTCAGTCACAATCTTTTTGACTGGAGACATATCCCTGAGTTGAACAGTAATCTCTCAACTTCTTATTAATAAGCAACAATGTGTCTTTGAAAACCGGCAGCAATATGTGTGTATAGTGAGCGTTTTTGCCAAAATTAGATATTTTCCTTCTGTCTTGTACTCTGAGAGCCTGTAGTAATTGACTTTCAGCAGTCTCGACAGCCTTTGGTCCTCAGAAGGTCTGCACACAGGCTAAGGGAAGGAGGTAGGAACCCCAAGGAAGGAGTTGGAATTTTTTACCTTGTTTTATTTTGGAGAACACTGATTCACCCTTACTGGTTCAGCTTTTAGAATTAACAGGATCCCTAAATTACTCTGGGTCCATGAAAGCACGTGAAACTGGAATGTCTATAACACCCTGTTGTAATAAATAATGCCTGAGTGTACTAATGGCATTTAAGGCAACGCTCAGCTAGTATAAACACTTCAATCAAGCGCGAGGGGAACCTTTACTGAAGTCAGCGCAATAGACTGGCTGAAGACCTTGCTGCAGGTTTCCCGTGGATCTGTAGGCAAACTAGATCCAAAGAGCACCTTGAATCTTGCTGCATCTTTTTCATCCTTAAAGTCTTAGCGGCCGGAACTTCCTCCTGTGAAGGATGCTTACAGTGTTTGGTATGAAGGAGTCTAATATCTCTGAAGTCATGATAAAAATGCAGGACGGAGGAATGCAGGGGAGAGGGGAGTTGTTGACCTCGCTGGAACTCAGATAAGTCAGTGGAAGATAAAGAGAATTCGCTCTCTCTTGGACTGACCTCCAATATGAAAACAGGGCGACGCAATGAAAGGTCAAAGAACAAAAACAAGTCACTTGATAGCACCTCAGTAAGGCAGCAAAGAGTTGCTCTACTTGACCGTGAAATAAGCCAGGCCATCTGGGGAAAAAATGCCCGATTCACTCACTTACTGTAAAGCTAATAGAGCCCACATTTTTGGTTGCTGTAGCAGAACAACTCTCCTGTGACCCCCCCCTAGAAAGGGCAGGGTGTGGGAGGGGAAGGTGTTGTTAAAGGACATTTGTGATCTTGTTATCTTGATGCTTCTCAAACACAGCCTCATCTGACGCTCCTTCTAGAGTGTTTAGAGCGTGGAGAAAATGGAGCAGAATGAAGAGCAGCAACAAGGAGAGGAAAAGCCTGACAGGTTCTTGTCAGTTATATTCCTGCTCCACTTTTCATTGCTATTTTAAAAAGAAGATAATTGGGTTACAGGAAACATCCTGAAAGCTCTCATGTGAATGTTTGCTGTTTAGGTAATGACCCGCAGGTGAGCACTCAGCAGTTATTCTTCCTTGAGAAAGAGCCACAGCTTCTATTGATCTTCTACATACTCAAAGTGTGAAGAGTTGTCCACAAGCCAAGAATGACATTCTGCTAATGTTGAGGGTGCAGCAGTGAAGGTTTGAATGTTAATTGTTATCTCACAGCAGAGAATGGCATGGCTAGTTCAAATGGATTAAAAGATAACTAATCTCTCACAATTCATTTAAGTTTCCCTCCCCCCTTGATTAAGAAACTGGTTCCAGCTTCTTATATATATGATGGGACATCGAGATGGGATTCACTCCCCCACTAACGTTTTCCATTTTCAGAGAGAAGATCATATGCACTTACACAAGAAAGTTACAGACAGCACCTAATCCAATGAAAGAAATTACCTTGAACCATTGTTTTCAGAGATATTCCCTTGAGCTCAGTGGGCTTTGATGCCGTAACGCCACCACAACCAATATTGTCACCGCAAAGACGGGAAGTGTGTCCTGTTGCCTACTCTTGCTCTTGTATTGTCCTGCAATGTAATTTCTTCTTCTGGTCTGTCCAGGAGATATGTGCGTAACAACAACCACTTGTAAATGTCATCCAGTATCAACCTTTGCACCTACACCTTAGCTTCCTTTCTGACTTTCAAAGTCTCTTTTCTGAAAACATCCTAACTATGCATTACCGAGGGTATGGCTTGGCTGCGTAATTAGGATGAAGGACAGTTGTTCAGAAGGCGACTTTTATTTTTTTATATCTATGGTAATATAAAAATCTCCTTGTAAATCAATCATAAATGTCTCTTCAATGATTTATGACCAGTATGTGGAAACTGAGAGGTGGCTTTGAATGCAGATTTTGTTGTAAATTATTTCCTTGATTTTTGTCCTAAGTGCAATCATTTGCTATTATTAATCGTCTGTGCACATAACATTGAAGCAAAATGGAGTACACTATCTTAAGACAACCAGTCTACATATACAAAACTTTCTTGTATAACTTCCTCCGTGTGGACACTTACCATTAATCTTCTGACAAGGAGAAGGAACTTGATTCTTTCCTCTGTTAGCACCAAAGAAAAAATGCACTTCTGGAACAGAGCAGTGAAGCTGTACATCTGCTAAGGGAATGAGAATCAAGGTCTTTAAAAAAAAATTTGGCTTTGATAACTTTGTCTGCTTTGTTGACTTATTTAAGTTGCAGCAGCGCTGAACTGATCTGTTGTGGACTGAAGTTCTGGAGGTACCACTCTCCTGAGTACAAAGTCTGAGGCTCCGCTCTCCTCCACATGGATATTCATTTCCCACCTGGACAACACGAAATGATAATGATCATTCAAGAGGGTGATTTGCACTGCAGCCATTCAGGTGTATCAACATGCCTCTTCCTCATCAAGCTGAATAGCCCATCAATGAACTAATGCTGTCCTTTGCTTGAGAATAGCTCGTTACCAGATCCAATCAAAATATTTCTATCATATTTTCCTTACTATTGTTTTTAGTAAGTGAGATGCTTTCCCCATAATAAATATGCATATTGCTGTGAAACTCAGCTTTTTGTATAAAATTTTACTAAAAGCGGTATATGTTGTTTACTTGATTTTCTGTCAGAATTCTTCTTTCAGTAAGTAAAAACTATGATGATGATTTTTATACCTTTTATCTATCTTTTTCTCTGTGTTTATCTGGGAAATTCAATAAAAAATGTAAAAATATGTCCATTTTAAGTTTCAAAATGGAAACCGAGACATCAACATTTTTGTCAAATTGCTTTCTTTTCAATGGTAATCTTCACTAATTAGCCAGCTGTAAGGGCAGAAAGTGTCTTACAGCTCCTTGTGTGTTATGAATTAGTGTAATACTGCTGACATTACCACGGTTTTCACATCCTACTGAGCTTTTTGTGGTTTTAGTTTTCCTAATAGAAGCATTAGAGGAGCACATTTACATGCCTGCTCTGATTTATGAGTACATTTTATTTGTGGGGAGATTAAATTGTGGTGGGTTGGATCTGTTTGGGTTTCCTCGATAGCGTCTGATGAGTTTTAATACAGGTAGCCCTCACAGTAAATCAAGTGTCTCAGCTGATCTACAAGAAAGTGAAGCTGTGACTCATTACCCAGTAGACGAGCCTTTCCTCGTATGGTAACTCATTAAACTGAGGAGATTATTTACGATGGTTGCCGTCACCCGAGCTGATAGTGTCATTTAAGAAACTCAGATGCTCCATATAGAATGTGAAATATTTGATAGTTCATAGATAACTCATTAAGATCTGAACAAGTTCAAAATACGCTTTTCTGAGGAAAGCTCGGCTGAGTGATGAATGTGACCATCACTGGGCTCCAGGGGTCCTGGAAGCACAAAGAACGTCCCCTGCCTTTGCCCAAGGTTAACGTACGTAAGATTTTCTTGGAAACTCAGTATCTCTGCAGTTCTGTAACCTGCAAAGCGTAATGAAGAAAGTGCGTTCCTAAAGATACGTAGATCCCAGCCTTGGCTGCCAGGCTCATTTTTTTGGAAGTCAGGCATGTGAATCCTGCAGAAACAGCACACGGACAGAATTCAAGCTGGAGATGCCATAAGCACTGCTGAAATAAAGCACTCCCTGAGCTTGGAAGCGTGGCTAAGACCAGCCCAAGGGCACGTGAAACTTAGATACTGCCCGATGTTTGCAGTAAATTCCCCATCCGAATGGGGGAATTTACAGCAGCAGTTTGGTTAGTCTATCATCTCTCTGTTTTATAGCATCTGCAATATATTGCATTATACTCCTTTCTAGTGCACTTTGGTGTCCGTGCTAATAAAGTACCAGTGTTCAAATACACTCCTTGAATTCATTCAGTCATGCCATTCTTAAAAACTCACAGCTGTACCATTGTCTTTACACTTCAAGAGCAAACCCAAACCCCAAATCCCTCGGTGTCCACCAGCGAGCTGCCCTGCCTCTCCCGAGCACCGTTACAGCCGTGCCAAGAGGATCCTGACCCTTTCTCTTTGTAATATTGGCTTTATTGTCACTTGGACCTCTAGTCCATCACTCAGATGGTGAGCAATCTGAGACGGGGTCTATACTCATGTTTTCTGTTAAGTGGCCAGCACGCAGGGGAGGCAGAGGGGGATATTAAATAATAATGACAATAATAATACGTCTGATAGAGTTCAGTTCTGCTTTAGCACCAAATGGAAAGCTGAAAGCCTCCCTATGGATCTTTTCCATCTCGAGCACCAATGACTGTAACAGATGCATCGGTTTTAAATTAATGCCTTGCATGACAAATAATACTGATACATGTGTTTAGGGAACCTGCGCCCAACTGGCATGTTTTGATCAGCTGCAAATGGTGACACTACCACATCCATAATGTAACTCATAAAATGTATAGATGCGGTCCACTTTTTAGTTGGAGCAAGACAACATAGATCCGTTAATGTGGTGCATGTCTTTTACCTCCGACTTTATAAGAATCTTATGAAATAAAAATAAAAGCAATGAACAACAGGACTTTCTTATATGCTTTTTAAAACACCTGCAAACAGCAAACCAAAATAGGAATGAGGAAACACTGAAGATGAAAACCACTGATCCATTTAAACACAGATGAAACGATTTGACAAGTACTGGACAAGAATATTAAACAGATATAAACTATTAATTTTCACTGAGGGTCAGCCTGGGAGCTTGAGTAGCATACAAGGTTCAGGTTAACCCTTCACAGTGGGGAGGATCTCACCGTAAATCACAGTTTCTTACTCTTTTGGGGGATGTTGATACAGCTCATGGAATAACTGGAAAATGTTTTGGACAGGTGATAACGTTTATAGAAAGGAGGGAGAGTTTGGAAGGTGGAAAGAGGTCAAAAATTACAAGGAAAGCTAGCAAATGGCAAAATTAGAATGAAGAAATAGCGATCCCTTTCATTTCTTCCTTATGGGGGGTTGGGAAGACATTGAGCAGTGAAACCGGTTTCGATGAAAAATACTGTTTGTGCTATTAGTGCTCCTCATGGGAGCAGAGACCTTCCGGCTCATAGGTCAGCATCTTATATTGCAAAGTGCCTGTGGGTTGGACTCTCCTCGTCGTCTTTAATGGCTGCATGCTGCTATATTTGCGCATCTTCCATGTTGAGCTTAACAAACGTGAAGCTTTTACAAGACTTCAGGATGTCACTGGCTCATCCCTCATTTTGAGGTACAAACTCTCTGCTCAGTGCTTTTGGACGGTAATGAGGGTGCTGGGAAAAGCTATATGAGCGGTTAATGTGAGGAATTTCAGCCTTGATGCCTCTAATCTGAGCACTCCTTCACCTGAAATGGAGCATTTACCTCCTCTCAGCTGCCTACCCAGCCAACTTTTTGTCCTTGTCCTTAAAAAAAAAAAAAAATTAAACTGTACAACAAATCATTACATTTGTCCACAGGGGACAGTAAACGCCACTCTACTCATACCTTACTACTCCTTCAACTGTCCCATTGCCTAGTGCTAAAAATAAGGATGTGAATACCTCTATATCAGTCTTTTCTGTCATGATTAAGACTATGCCAGTCATAAAGGTCAACGTATGACAGACTACAGACCACAAGTCCCCACAAGCCAGTGTGACTAACACATTAAACGTTGGATTGCAGCTTGGTCAAGTGACTAGTGTAGTGTGAGAAATGAAATCAATACTCACCCGGGTGAGAAATGTTAGAAATGAGCATTCACCGTCGGCCACGTTCAGATGGCTGAGAGTCTGGAGTGCCATATTTTCATGTTCATAACCTAGATGTCGCCTTAAAAAAATCACCCTGAAGCTCAGCAGCAGTGGCAACGCTGAGCACTGACTCCTGCGAGTCTTTCTTCGAGTTTATCAATGTTCTCTATTTATCGAGTGTCCACCTCCTCGGAGGTCCTGAGTCACCCTGCCCCTGCCGTGAGGGACCTGCTCTGCCCAGGCACCCACTCCAGGAGAAATAGCTGTACTGGGGAAGATTCGGGTTGCTCCGCCTGGAAAAAATACCCCCAACAAAAGTGTTGTAGCTGTTTCAAGGGGATTGTATTTCTATCCCTCACAAGAGAAATATTGCAGGTATAGCTAGATGCATTTTTAATGACTCACGTGCATGTCGTGTGGAACAAAAGCCTTTATTCCTCCTGTCCTTTCTCCCTTCCCAATCTTCCCCATTTTTGAGGTGTGCTCAGCACCACAGCAGACAAATCTATCACTGGCAATTTCAATAACCTCTGTCACCATGATACCATGTTACATCTTGTTGTATTGCAATTAAACATAGAAGTTAATAGAGGGCAGGCTGATGTCTGTCTCAGTATATATTTTTCAGTTGTATCCTCTCTATTTGGTCTTCAAAGGCAGAGTTCGATTTTTTTCTTCTACATTTTATTTTGGCTTCAAAGGTGCTTCAGTTGAGCAAACAAATAGGATTTCAGATTGATCTTATTATCTGTTTACAACAGGTTGATCTTGAGTTCAGAAGCATCCCTGGTTAAAAAAGCATTGAAGTTGTAGTCGTGAATACCGGAGTGTATTTAATGTGCAACCTTCTGGTCTTGAAAGCAAAAGGAAGTGCTGAAGCATTTAGCGTGTGTGCTCCTTGAATGTCTATTTTCCAGGTCAGTCTTAAAGGCAGCCTCTTCCTCACAATACTGAATACAACACCAATACCGAAGCTCTTAAAACTTGGCCCTGTCTGAAAAATAAGAAGAAATAAATCAATAATAAAGAAATATAATAATAATAAAGAAATAATGATAAAATTGTGTTTGTGTAACCTTTCTATAGAGGCAGCCTCTAATTGGTACAGATATCAGTGCAAGGGAGCACTCGGAAGAAGCATTGATTACAATTCACATTGGGACACCGCTTGCTAAAGGGCAATCACTTCTTTCATTAATTGCTTTAAAAATAAAATTTAGAGAAAGCTGCATATGAAATAATTATGGGACTCTAACGATTCCTGTTGTAATGTAAGGCAGCGTTTCCACTGACTTCATGGGGAGAAAACGGCAAAAGTCAAAGCCACAGCTTGGATGGGTCCTTTTTTTTCCACCTGGGTTTGGTTGTAAGGAAATCAGCTGCTGAAAAGGTGAGTGTGGCAAAGAAGTGCCAAACCCACAGGTCTTGTTATTGGCTGCTGTACCGAAACACATTCATTGCAAACGCCTCAAAAAGCGCAAGAGAGAAAATTAAGTCTGGGTATGTTTCATCTCTCCAGGCAATTTTTCTTCCTAGGTTACAAGAATCTACTCTTTTCAGTTGTTTAATAAAAAAAGTCACAGAGTGTAATTGTTAAAACGAGCGGTGGGAAATGCAACAGCCTGACAAGAAATTACATGTCTTATTTATCTCCACCGAAGCTGCTCCTCCAGGAGGTGCGCGCTGGTGAGATGTAGTGCGTTGGAGCGGGCGCCTCTGATGTTTGTCGGAGGTGCTTCCCCCTGGCTCTGCAGCACTTTCCACCCCACCGTAAGTCCTAAAGGCAAATGCAAACCCAGGCCCGGACTAACCTATGAGCCTTACCAGAGACTTATTCCCCGCCCTGCTCTTGCTATTAATGCTGAGGCAGAAATGAAGCAGGTCAGGCAGAACTCGAGATCTGTGGGTGGCCTCCTGGCTGCAGGAAAAATTAAATCAAAGCTCAAGGAGTAGTTGTCCCTGGGGAAGAGGGTTGGTGCTTACCAGCTTTCTCTGTGGATGCTTGAAAAACTGCCCGAGCGCGATGTCTGGTGCACAGGCCCCAGAACAAGGAGCTTTGGCTGAAATAGAGATCAGAATAGATAAGACAAGAAGAAAATAATGGTTTGGGTACATTTATTTCGTGGAATTGGTGGTATAAAATCAGATCCTGATTAACCAGATTGGAATTCTTCTGTGCAATGATTTAACAGCATGTTTATGTGCTGATAGCATTTACCGTCAGCTTAGTTAATGCTGGGGCAGCACGCTCCAGTCCCACAAAAAATCACTCATTTTCACAGATAGCTATCTGAGGGCATCAAGGCTCTTCTGAGATGGATGGATTCTTCTTTTGAAGACCCTAGCTACTATTTTGATCAGCGCAGTGTAAGAACCTGCAGGGAATTTAAATTAGATTTAAATTATTTCTTCGATCTTGCTGTCGTTATGTATATTGGGAGGAAAGGGAGCGAGCAAATAATGAACAATATTGCAATTATACCTTCAGAGGGTTTGGCTTATGTAGGGCAACTGGGCCAACAGATGGTGAATGCAATTTGATGTACAAAAGTATGAAATAACCGATCTGGACAGAAGGATAAAAGTGGGGTGTGCGTATAAATTGAACATGGATCACGAAAAGTATATCGGGCTATTATGGGAAATCACTGAAGCCTGAGCACAGATGCTGCAAAAGACAGCAAATCAAACTGCACTGGCACAGTAATAGAAACAAAGACAAAAGGTGAGAGTGCTATTGTTTTAGACTTTTGTGAGTGGTACAGGCTTTGATCTGCTGGAAGGAGAGAGCAGCCCTGGGGGAGAGGCACTGAAGGGTCTGGTTGGGGGCAGAGAGTTCGCAGGGGCTGGGCTAATTTACACGGTAAACTACAGGGTGATGGGGTGATTTTGGAGAAACATCTTGAAGGAAAAGCTCCTTCAGGGCGTTGCATTTCTTACACTAGCGCTCAGCAAGACAGAGCATCTTATTAGTGTTGGCAAAGTGGGCCTGGATGAGGCAAAAAGGCCAGGCTGCCTCTTCCAAAGCATAACGCAAGCACGGAGTAAGTAAAATGAGGACACGCACTTGAGAGTACTTAATGGGAAGCACCAAGTTTTTAGTTGATAATAGCCACTTAATCAAACAGGCCTTATATAAAGTCCTTTTAATCCTAGCTCATCAGCTGAAGCTATGCATCGCTGGGGTATTCCCAGGAGAGAAGTAGAGTTTAGCTGACAAAGACAACTAAAAGATCCCAGGAAATTTGGGCAGTGCTTCCAGCCGTGTTGCTCTGCCCTAAGGGCATGCGTGCATCGGTGGAGATCCCCGTGGAAAAGCTGGCGGAGCTTGTTCCCAGGGTGGGCTGGGGCATGGCATACCTTGATGGGACTGCACGGCTTTGGGACTCACACCTCTGCTCTGCTCCGCTCTGCAGTGCCATGCGTTCTGCGCGGCAGGACAGCCCACCCCGGGTGTGCACTGGAGATGACCACCAGTTTACCTATCTGTATTAAAAAAAAAAAAAAAAAATTAACCCACTTCAGATGGATGTAATGAGGGAGCTGGCTGGGACGGCAACACTGTCCCCCCATTTTGGGAAAGATTGCCTCGGGGTGTCCCCTTACCTATACATGGGGCTGCAGAGCTGCTGGCACAAGACAGGCTCTGGGGATCTGTTGCTGTGATCCCAGAAAACAAATGGTGGGGCTACTGCTGGACAGGTCCACTGTGGAAGGAGCCCTGAAGGATTCCTTGGAAGAAGGGGAAGGGAAAGGCTGCGGGATATTCGAGTTGCCGAAGCAGCTCACTGCAGCTCTGTACATGTCCAACAAAGTATAAATTGAATATGCTACACCAGAAAGCCATGACCAACCCTTCTGTGTAAACCCAGAAGCACTCTTGTGTTCACTGTTGAGCTTTTCTAACAAAACTGTGGTGCCACGGAGTCCCTGCTGATCTGAACTTTGATGACATTTTCTTCCTACCCGGGGAGGATAATAATCTATGGCTGGCCTAGACCAGCGGGACATCACCGGTTTCCTTATTTCCAGGCTGCCTAAATTACTTTTGGCTGGACATTTGGTGGGTGGAGGATTGCTTCAGTTCATTTCCCACCCGTAACCAAGCGAATCCACTCATTTACTCTTAGAGCTCCGATTAGCAGAACTGATAGAGAGGCACGAGGAAGTTCTTGGTTGCTTTTTCATCCACTCACAGTCACACAGTCCAAAATCAAATTAAACCTTCGCCCTGGAAATGTGTCCTTTTGTGAGATGCACTTAATTCCTGCAAAGGTCCGTGGAGTGCTGAGGAGTCAGAACGGCAAGGCCTGAAGGGCTGAAGCACACTAAAAACCTGACTTTTGGATTTAATAGCAGAAATAGAAAATAAGAGCGTTGGAGAAAATCAGTTTAGAGCAAGTGAAAATGGGTATTTAAAAAAAAAAATAGTTTTCTTCAGCTTTGGATTATTTACCATTATAAACTTTTCTCCCTTTTAAAAAAATCAGTTCTAGGTCAAATTTTCAGTAAAAATTCATGTCTCAGCATGAAGAGGCAAATCTTTTCAGCTTCAAAACATACCCCTGCAACGGGCAGGCCTGAAGTGAGATATTTTGCGTAGAAAATGTGAACGTGAAAGTTAGGACATAGGACCTGCTCCCCTCCCTTTTTCCAGCCTTCTCTGTTAGCCTAAGTCAGCTCAATTGCACCATCTCAGTCCATCGAATTTCTGCTTCATGGGAAATTTTCTTGCTGAAAATACTTCAGCTGGATCCTTCCCTGGAGCCACCAAATCCTTAGGTTCCGGTTCTGTTTTGTCTTCTTTTTTATTCCCTTCTTCGGAAATTTGGGGGCTGACAGGCTGAAATTTGCTAACTTCTTCGACCTTTTCTTGCTCTTTCTCTTCTCCCCCTCTCTCACGGATGATCTCTGCTCCCCCAGATCCCAGAAACCACCACATCCGTGAATGAGGAGTCAAGCTGGAAGACAGGCCAGTAATAAGCCAGGAGTTTGGGTAAAGTTATAGTAATTAAGGTGGGGTTCTGACAGAAAAGCAAGTCTTTAGGGATAGGTTAGTGTTAGTTAGCTTTGAAAGCAATTGCAAGAGTGTGCTCAGACCTTATTAACAGATATTCCCCGGGTAGAGAATATGTAAAACATCTTAAGAGTTAAGCTGAAGAAGAAAAGCTTCAGTAAGGGCCACTCAGCTCTTAGGAAGGACCAAGAAGGATTTCATTTAGATTTAATCCAGCAAGAGTTTTCTGGTTAGGAGATCTCACCTGCTGTCTTTGAATCTTCGCTCTCAGAGCAGGGTTCACTAACGTGCCAACTATCCGACCCTGTCTGCGGGTGGTACATACAGACCATGACAAGCACAAGACAGGCAATGACGCGCAGGACAGAAATCCCACGGTTATCACCAAACTAAAGCTGCGGTGCCTACACCAACCGAGAAAATCCATAGCGTGGGTGCCAAAGGTACTGGAAGGAATTTGGATGGCATATACATGGCACCTGAAATGAGGCAGCAGGGAAAGGCTGGGGTACCAATCTCCACCAGACCGGAACCTGTTGCAGAGAAAAAGTACTGGTAATTAAGTGATATATCACAGTATCACAGTATGCTAGGGATTGGAAGGGACCTCGAAAGATCATCTAGTCCAATCCTCCTGTCGGAGCAGGAACACCTAGATGAGGTTGCACAGGAAGGCGTCCAGGCGAGTTTTGAATGTCTCCAGAGAAGGAGAGTCTCCTGGCTCTCACTTAATTTCTGTCCCTTCAACCTGAATTTGGAAGACAAAATAAAATGTAGCCCAGCAACTGTGGGAAGTTCTTGATCCCACGTCTCCATCCCCTCATGGAGGTACTGAGATGGGCCCAGTGGCAGCAAAGCCGCGTTAGGGTGCCCCTGAGCCAACAGGCCGCAGCAGCACAGGGTTACCGTTCCCTGAGTGGCCTTACGCGCGGGCACGGCTTCAGCTCCTCTGCATGCAGTGTGGACACTCCGTTAGCTGCCTTCCTGTGCCAAAACTGGCGGTGTCACTGTCCCCGATGTAGGTCCATTACAGCAATGCTGTGTCACCCGGTCCCGGAGGAAAGGCTCGGTGTGCGCCGGGCGCCATATGGGTGAGGAACCACGTGTGTTTGTCCCCGAAACGTGGATGCCAGGGGAGTGGAGGAGAAGATGTGACCTCAGCAGACACTGGGGAAGGAGAGGGGGAGGACGCGCACTGCAACGAACCAAACTTAGCACAAAAGAGAGAGCGTTAGCCTCGTAGCTGCAATAAATACATTCAAATCTGGAATGGGGGCTGACAGCAAGTCTGCTCTCCCAAATGTCTAACCGCGCTGCCCTTGAGCTCTTTGCTTCAATTCACCGTACCCTCAGCACCACGTGCTGTCTCATACGTAACCCAAATAGACCTTTCCTCCTCCCCAGGCAGTACAAGCACGCTGTATGTGAGTCCCCCACCTGCTCTGCCCACCATTCAGAAGACGCAGCATTTCTGAAGCGTTCTACATCTTCACAGCACTTCACAAACATTAACTAACATCACCTCTCCAGCGAGTCAATGCGCTTTGACATAAATTTGTTTCTTGCAGTTTTAGTACAAAAGGTTGATAGGAAAAGGTGTTGGCACCATGCTCTGGCTGGCAGAAAGCCAAACCAAGTGTGGAAGATCCCAACTGGTTATAATGAGAGGTAAAGATCGTCTTCGCTCACACGATTGGTGCAAGACCTGTGGTTAGCGTTTAAAGGCGTGGGCCACTGGTTCTCACGCCGTGTTTTTTATTCTGCATAGATAGTGTCTTGCAAAACGTGACTGTTAAAAAAAATGTAATTAAAAAAATAATCACTTGAAATATCAACAAAATGTAGTCTACACAATCCCACACCTTGACCATATTCCCTGATGTCAACCCAGATGAAGCATCTCTGTCTTCCAGAAGAAACAAAATGTTGTCAGATCTGTCACCTTTAGGAAACACAGCAGCCTTTTTTCATTCCTCTGGCTCATCTCTGAAGTATCTCTCGCTTGAATGACTCCAGTTTTGATGATTAACCAGCCCATTTTCAAACACCTATAAAATGCCTTTCCCAAACAGGGAAGGATCTGGATATTAACTCCAGCTGCGTTGTGCTCGAATACAGACCCATTACTGCTGTTCGTTAATCATCCTGGGAGACAGAGTCTGCAAACATAACTGTGCAAGGACTCTCCTCTGAGTTTACAGAAGTGTTTATAGCTTCTTCTGTACCTCCAGTGAAAGGCAAAATCAGTGTTCATTGATACATTAAATCTTCAGGCTTCGTTTTGAAGTTTTCTGCTGGAGCATAGATTTAACGAGATATAACGAAAGCACTGTTGTGTGCTGTCTGCTGTGCCTCCTCAAACTCATCATCACTGGCAGGTCGGATGGACGGGGGGGGTGCAGCCATTTGCATTTTTAAATAAAGCCAAACATAATAAAGTGAAGCTTGTCTTTCTACAACGGTGTGCTTAGCAGTTGGATTTTGTAGTGTTTTGAGAGGTTTGAGCGCTGGTCCGATCTATTGGTGTCTCTTTTCTGAGCACATTGCCTAGTGGTCCCATAGAGATTAAGACCATGGTTCGGCCTTTTCTTCAGCTGAAATTTGGCTTCTGCTGGAAGCTGGCAGAATTTGATGCACAGATTCGATAGTTTGGGGGCAGGTTAGAGGCAGACATGTAGATATATGGATACGCAGACAGAATGATCTCACAGACCTTAAGAAGCCCAGCAAGAAGGAAATAGTCAAAAAAAAAATGTCAGCAAACAAATGCTAAATTCAGAGAAATCAAAATAAATGTATCCATAGGGGTCATCTCAGGGAAAACCCACATAACTGGATGGATGTTCCTGCCCTTCTCCTTTCACCCCTTATTGTTTTGCAGCCACTACCAGAAATGATCCTCCCCCCTTCCCCAGGGTGAACTCAATCTCCCACCATGTCAGCAGCTGGCACCTCCTCAGCACTCACAGAGACATTTTGGGCACTGCCAAGACGATTCGCACTGCCAGAGGAAGGATTATTATCCACTGAATCAATGAAACCTGTGTCAAACTCAACTGTCCTTCCAATACTCTGAGCACTTTATTGCTGCATGTGTCTGAGGGAATGGGAACCTTTTAGTGATGAATACTTGATGTCACAAGAATATGGTTAAAAACTTACATAAGCGCTTTGTATAAAATTGTAGTAGAACTTTGATTGAACTTCTGCTGAACTCCTGAAATTAAAACTGAATTGGGCCTTTTGCACATGGACTAGATGTAGAAACAATTAAACTTAATTGTCTCCTTGTACATCCACCTGGACTAGATGTAGAAACAATTAACCAAAACTTAGATCAAAGAAATTGAATTGTTGAAGGATTAACACATCAAGAGCTTACTGAAGGCGAACGAGGCCTACAGAGGGAGTACACTCCCGGTCTCCAATCTAAGTATAGGATGACAAGACGCGTAGTCTTTGGAATGGAGTCTAGATAAGAGTGTGTCCGAGAGGAGCCTTAGGAGATTATGTACACACACCCTCTTGTACATAGTGAGCATGCTAATTAAGGGGATCTCCCAAAATGTTTAAAACACGAACTTGAACGCATATGTATGATGAGGGATGGTAAAGTAACCAGTCAGCTCACCAGTCAGCTGCATCTTATCACCATGAGTATTGGACTGTCAGAAATGGGTGGCGCGCTGGCTGTTGTTAAATGCCTGGTACCCGATTCTGCGGAACTGAAATAAAAACATACGTCTCGACTCAGTGTGTTGATTGTTTTTTGCACACTGGGTGAAGAACCCTTATTTAGGGACAACATACTGAGGCACAACCTATACACCATTGCTGCAGGCGTTGTACGCTCTAGGTTACAATCATCTACATGGGCACCTGAAATAGGTACTTGTTGTCGAACTGATTTTGAGCTAGTAAAGCACAGAAAAAAAAACCATCCTCCCTCTGTGGAAATGAAGGAACAGTCACAAAGGTTAAAAATTCTATAGCGGCACTGCTTGGGCTGGAGTTATAAAACAACTACACTGTTAGAGTTGCGCGTGGAAATTTTTCAGGTGACCTCCGCAAAGAGAACTTTGCATAAGTTCCCTTTCCAGCAATGCTTTATCCAAACACATACTCACACATGCTACACAAATCCTGGCAGTTGGCCGCCTGAGTAGAGAGGGCTGAACACATGGCAGGCACCATGTGCGTGCAGTATACTTTGCCCCAAGCTGCTTGAAATCCCAAAGATTTCCAGAGAATTGCAAATGTTACGCTGTAGGTTGGCCATTTCCACCCTACGCAGTAATCCGAGTTCTCCCTCTAACTTCTGCCAGTATTTTTAAACAGGGCTGCAGCAGCCCATAGCTATAAATACTCCTCTTCTGCACCAATATTTGAGATTCCAGATGATCAAATTCTGTCTGTTATGCCACTATTTTATTTATTATCTATTAAGGCTTTTCAGTACCCACCTCATTTCTCGCCCCTCTTGTCATTGCTAGGTGACTCCTGCTGGGACACACTCACGCTATGGAGATTTACAGAAGAAACGTGTGTTTTTCCCAAACCGAGATTCCTGTAGCTCACAGCCTGCAGTGTTTCCAGGATATGAAATAACACATTCAGCAGGACAACATGTCAGTCACTAGCACAAGCCAAAAATAGCACGCGTAAGGCCAAACTGAAAGGGCTAAAATGGTGCACTTAAGAGCAGATGTTTCAAAGCTTGTGCACAAGCCGTAGGCTTATTAGCCAGCCTGGATCAACTGCAAAAGGCCTTTGGGAAGTATTAAAACTCTTGGCTAGGACACTCACTTCTCTGTTGGAGGCACTGGAGATTAGTCATACTTAATAGTAAAAATAAAAGCGCTAACCTGGGCTGAAGGTTAGCTGAAGGCTACTGGACCTGTTTGGGGGCCAAGTGCTCGTTAAGTGCGATAGGAGTTTGATCTCAGAAAGAACGAAACAGGGATATTTATGGCTCAAAAGAGTGTTATCTTAAGGAGGATGGGGTAGAAGAAACTTCTTTAGGAATGGAAAAATTCACTAAGTAACGAAGGGTAATAGATGGGAGGGTTTACAACTGTAAAAAACAATATATTAAAAAACACCTGAAGAAAGAAGACCGCAAGGTCCCTGGTTGAGACAACCTCGGTGGCAGGACTCAGCACACTGGCAACCGCAGCCTTGCTCTGCTTCTGCTCCAACATCTATGGAAGCACCAGATCCTGATACGGTTTTCTGCTGTGAGAACAGGCAATATTGGTGACTTTGTCTTTTTTTCCCATCCCCCCTACACAATATTCTCAATAACGCTCTCTGATGAGCAAACCATTGCTCATCACAGCACCTTGACTGCTTCTGCTGTAACTTTACTTTTATATATTTTCTAGCTATAACACTGTGTCTTTTGCTTGTTACCATGGCAAGAAGGTGCCCTTATGTGTCATTCACAGTGACAAACCAGAAGCCCTCGTACTCCACTTTGCAATTTTACAGCCTAACATGTGAAAACATTAGCTAATCAGGAAGGAGACATCCAGCTTTCACACTAAGGTATGGATGTTTGGAGCTGAGTTCCTCAGTCACTAAGCTTTTGGCTGAGCCACACCACTTTTTTTTTTTCTTTCCTCTTTTTTTCCCTCATCACAAGAAAAAATACCATTGAAGCTTTTCCTTAGTGCCAGATTCTACAAGTAAAAGCCTGGGAGTAATTACTTCATTAGTCTCCATGTCCTCCTTCCCACACCTACCAAGACCAGCACATTGTAAAAAGGGTTAGTTGGACTCAACAGTGAATGAACAATTTACCTGGGTAAAGAACGGAGAAGAAACAGATTGGGGTAGGATGGCAGAGGAAAGGAAAATAATGTTTTCTTTATTTTCTCTCTTTCTTTTAACAGAAATGTGTCACATTTATTATGTTCCCTGGCTTAAGGTGAAGCTGGGTGCCTGCTGTGGGAAACCCCACAGTGATGGTCCCTGCTCCTGGTCCTGCGAAGAACAAGGGTTCTTTTTTTTTTTTTTTTTTTTTCTGATATAAACCAAACATTGTGGTATTACAAATTCCACCCAAAATATGCAAAATTGTTTTCTGACCTGTGTGGCACAGCGACGTGAGAGCTCTACCAAGGGGAGGTCACAGAAGGCAGGGTATCGTGGAGCTATTTTCTCGCAGAATAGGGCAGGAACTGGGAAATGATCACTGGTGCAGCTGAAAAGATCAGGTTAAGTGCTGGAACGAATGCCCACTGAGGAATTATTTTGTAGACCTTGCAGAGAGTAAGGAAATGAAATCTAGCTAAACGAGTTATTCATATTTTTTCCCCTAACAGTAGTAAGTATGAAATACTGAATTGTACTACAACGATGCACTGAGCAGTGCATTAACTGGCTCATTCATACTGAAGCAAGGTTGTGGGTAACAAGGAGCTTTCATTAAAGGCTGATCTCAAAATGAAGCCGTTTTAGTCAGCTTTTACCCTTTTCAGGCACTCATGGGAAGATGTGAAGCTTGCTTGAGCTGGGAGGGATGCCCAGGGAGACCCGGTGCTCCGGGCAGGCCAGGAGGTCTGTCTCCTGCTGGTGCAGATTATAGGAATGGTGTCTGTGCATTTTACTCCTCCCAGCACATTGGCTCTGGTTCCCTCTCATCACCTGAGCTACCTACATTGTTCTGATTGGATTTGGCACCTGGAAAGAATTTCTTTCAAGAATGAGGAACCAGCAGTACAGCATGGTGCAGCTGGTGTCATCCTAGGAGTGAGAAAGAAGGCTGGCAGAAAGCAAAAGTTTGACCTATATAGAAAGATCCATCTGTCCAGGGAAATATTCCTGTAATTCCTAGAGTCAGCTTCTTCATAAGCTTTACCTGTTGGTGTTCTGACAGCTTTACAGAAATTGTCTGTGTTTTTGCCAAAAAGGTCTTTTTTTTTTTTTTTTTTTTTTCTTCCTGCTGGAACCCTTTTCTCCTAAGACCGTTGCCCCAAAGCGTGGTGCTAGGGACGGCTTGGCCATCCGGATTTGCCATCCTCGTGTGGTTTTCAGCAGCATCCCAAGAGTTCCCTTACAGCTGTTCTGCTCAGTCATTGCTTTGCCTTCCTGGCTGGTTTTTTCTTTCTATTTTTTTTTCCTTTCAGCTTTCTACAATCCACATGAACTGTTGTATTAATAAATGGACCTTTCCCTCCACCAATCAGACAAACATATGGAATATGGAGCAATAAATGACAAAGCAGCCCCACATCTTTCATACCGTCATTGGCCTTCATGTCTTGCGGGAGAGGAATTTCCTCCAGCTGGTGTCCTCATGGTTGAACGATCTTCAGTATTAGATGCAGGGCAAACGTTAAAGATCACGACACCAGAATCCTTTGTACGTAACATTACAAATGACTTGCCTGCAAATGGAATGAAATGTCAGAAGATGATATCAAATAAATGAAGATATCACCACAACTACTCATGTGGAGCATAATGTCCCAGACCTTCTCTCTATTATTTCAAAAGCACTCACATTTCAAAAGAGCGGGGATTTTTTTTTTTCCTCCTCATCATAGGGGAAACTGATGCTGTAGAATTGAAAACACGATTGTGGTTTGTGCTGTGTGAGAAGCAGCCACTTGCTGCCTTGGAAACCTTGAAAAGACCGTGTCTCTGATTCTAGTTTCTCTTTCTCTCACCCTCTAATTATGTAAGCCCCACTCATTTAGGTTTGGATTCAGCCTACTTTTCTTCCTGGTATCCATTACACCATTAGTCTGTTTCAATGTCAGAGTGACCCGGTGGGAGGGTAAAACAAAAAATCATGGGTTGCTGGAGGAAGCGGGATGTTTTTTCCTGGATGAGTGGTACTATAAGCGGGACGCGATGGAAGAGATTCTCCCTGTCAATGGTGGTGCCGCCCCTCCCATTCAGCCATCAGGGTGGCTGAACTGGTAATTTAGATGTAATTGGGCACCACTGATTCTGTTTCACGGGGCTCCTGATAAATAGCTCTCCTGCCTAATTGGTACAGTTACCACAGAAGGGACTGGCCCAAAGTGTGAAGCAATACAGGCACCCAACTCCCACGGAAATCAATTACACCAAAATCAATGAGAGTTAAACAGCTGAATAGCTTTACAAATCTGGCCCTCGGTGCACCCCAGAGCTATAATTTATCAAAACACCGAATAAATGGCATGCCTGGTGGATTTCAATGGGTGTGATTGGTTTATGGGAGTTATTACTGGAAAGCCCCCAGCTTTTAATACATGTTCCCTGTTATTTTTCCAGAATCTGAGTCTGTTGATGCACAAGTGCAAAACAAACGTACTTGAGTTTGACTCTGCTTCTAGGGAAGCCTATCACATGGTGTCCTGTGTATCTTTTGATTTTGGCTGTGATGAGGAAGAGCATACGTGGTTAGACAGACCTCTGCTCTCATCCCATGCAGCCATTTGTGCAAGTTCTTATCAGGGCAATGGATCCAAGGCAAAATTCTGAGGTCTTTGTCCCATTAAAACTCTCCTGAACATCACCGGGCACAAACTCAGCAGTGAACCTTGAGGGTGGAGCCTTTCTCCGTATACTACAGTGCTGTGAAACCACCTGCATACAAAACCAGGAGACTAGCATGAGTGCTTTACTCTTTCAAAGAAAAAGACAATCCAGTTAGGGTGAACTGGTGCTCGCTGGCATGACCTTATTGCTCTGTTATGGCTGCTAAGCAGAGTGCCCTATCTCTTTATAACCGTTATAAGATGCTTCACTGCTTTGCATATTTCTCAGTAGCACCAGATGCTAAACTATGTCTCAGTCTTTACATCCCTGAGAAACTGAGAGTCACATCAGGACTGGTACTGAAAGGGCATCTGCATCTACAGGGGTTAGTATGTAAGCGTCCCACAGCGAATCTTGTACTAATGACTGACTGACTTATGTCCCGCTGTAAGAACATAGCACCGTTGTCTTTGGTAGTTTAATCACAGTACATTCCATTTATTCATCCTTTGGCTTCAGGGTCTTCTCAAAGGTTGTGAGTTGAGAAGAAATGAGAAATTCTGTTTCCTGACATGAAGGTTGGCTGGCAGTATGCCGGGTAGCCTTGGGGAGTGACTGGCCAAACTCACCTTTGCCGCAGAGGCAGAGCCCTCAGGTGTTCCTGGGAATCCCAACGCCTCCGGGACCACAGGGGGATCACTTGCAGGCTCTGATGGATGAACAGAATTTCTTCATTTCTGAGGGTGTTTTTGTGATGCCTTATAACCTGTCAAACCAGATGTCAAGTGTCAGTCTTTTAGAGCGTGACAAATAATTTCCATTCTGAGATGGCTTCATGTTGCTAATCAGACTGCTGATGTGTCATCAAAGACATCCGATTCTGGCATCCGTACTTGATGACAATATGTAAACTCTTCAGTGATCTGCATGTTGGCTTGGTGAGTGACTTTGTTCTTTCCTGCTCAGAATAGCAGTTTTTCCTCACCCCTCCAGTGAATGACATGTTTCTCACATTTTTGTGGCGCAGCTTGGTCAAAAGGCTTGAAGGTGTGAAAGAAAAGTAGCAACAAAAAGTTGCATCACTTGTTCCCAACATAACTCGTGTTGGCACTGTTTGTATTGTCCTTGTTAAACATGCCAGCGTGCACTTGAGTTTGTCGCGCCGCGTGGCACTATCTGCTCGCAGCTGTGCTGCCAAGGGTAAGCCAGTTGTCTTCTCCTCTCGTGATACCCAAGTGTCTTCACGCCGCCAGCCGGCTAGTTTGCTCCAGCCTTGAGCCAGCCGGCAGGCTCTAAGGAGATGGTGTGGCTAATACTGAAGACCCACTCAAAGGTGAGCTGAACCTTAGCTGCAATGGATGTGGCTTACAGTCCCTGAAATCCTTCTTGGATGGAAGGCGGCTAAAGATGCAGGTAGTCTCTAGTTGGATTTCTGGAAAAATCACAACACTTCATTCAGCACGAGGAGAGATACAGGGCCTTGGAAAAAAGCCACGAGACGCTTTTTTATACTTCAGCCTCTTTGGAAATAGCACCTTGAGTTCCTGCTTAAAACCTCACGCTGAAATGCTCGGTTTTGTGCAATGAATACGCAGCTGCTGCCAAGTGCTGAGCTCATGGTTCGGGTGGGTTTATTTTCTCAAAGATGCATGGAAGGGGCACATTTTAAATAACAGTTGGGTGTATGTTTGGACTCACATGCTTTTCTTTCTTTCCTTCTCCACCTTCAGTTTCTTTATGCTTCCTTGAGGCAGCAGGCACGCTCTTCAATATAATCTGATCTGCTGTTCCACAAGATAATCCAGGTCGCGTTGTTCCAATGACAGAAACTGAGAGGTATCCATCAATATCTTGCCTATTAATGATATAACTCATCCATGAAGTTCCTTCAGATCCTCCCTACCTGTACTCACAACAGTCCCCAAGTGTTGCTTTCTCCTTTTTTTTTTTCTTTGCTCCTAAACTGATGCATTTCTGGCTCTGGGAAACATCTTTGTGAATTTCAGTATTTCTTAGAATGACCTTGCTGGCGTTTTGACCACAGTATGTGAAAGACCTGAAACGTTTGCAACCTAGTAAAAATGAATTTAATAAATATGTAAATCAATCTATGTTTATTTATAGCCTAGCAGAACTCAAAGACCCAGATTCCAGCCAAAACCTCTGTGTTATCTGTCATTTCAAGTGGCTTAACACTTCAGAATCTCAAACACCAGGAGATGAACATGTACAAAAAGGACTTTTTTTTTTTTTTTATGGTAAAGAACAATTAAATTACCCATAATTTCCTTCTGTGCCCCAGTTAAAAAAAAATAAATCACTTTTTCCTTTCTTTATTTTTTTCTTACCTGGTTACAAGGCATTAAGCAACACACCCTTGATTACACAGAGGTCGCTTAATGCGGGAAGATGTATCTCCATTCCCCTCCATGGCGGTTCACAGAAGCTCCATTCAGGTGGGCGCAGTGACTGAGGTGGCACCCTTGTTAATGGTGCTGCCATAAGGACCACTTTTGATTTATTTATTATAAAGGATGTCTGGATCAGAGGATTACACCAAGGAGCGAGATCAAATCAGCCCAAAAAAGGGGAAAATAAGAAGTCTCAAAATTAATGCAACATGGAGCTTTCAAATCCTGTTTACTTCCTTTTTTGTTTGTGGGTGGCATTTCCTTCGTTCCCTATCAATCATGCCAGATATTGATATTTCTTCTGTCAGACACTAACAGTATCTGACTGACTGACGTTATCTGTCTATTGACTGCCTCAGTTGTCAACCTCTTTGGATTTGCGGCCTCCCTAAGCATTTCCCAGCTGAGGAATTTAAGCAAACTGACAAGGAGCATTAGTCAGAGTTACTCTTCATGGACCTCTCAGAAGTAAACTAGAAACCTCAGAAGCCTTAGCTGGATAACCCTGATTCTGTAGCATAGATATTTACATAACGCCACTGATGTCTCAGGTGTTGTCAGTCTCCAGCTGGATGAAATACAGTCAATAAGAAATTGGCAGAAAACGCAGAATAAGATTTTTCTGGGCCTTAGGAAGCCAGATCTACATCTGGATCCATTTCCTCACTCTTTGGGCTGAAACGGAGTTTCCAGGGGGGCATTCTCTCATTCAGGAGGACAGATGTGATCCAAGCATCAGTTTACCCCTTGTGTGGGTGGATGAGGAAGAGTTAGGACCGCCTCCACAACAGTCATGGGAGACAACGTGGGAGACTGTAGCTTAGCTAGATCCTGTCTCCATACTGAATGGTTACCTCTTGGGCTTGATTACAGTTTTACTTGCACCTAAAATAGTCCTGGAGGCTTATTCTCTTGGGTTCCCCACTGGCGACCAATTACGCTTTCCTGAATCATGCTAACTTAGTGTGTGTTTCCAGTCTACATTCCATGTAGGCGTCACTGAATGTGCAAGCTATGACTTGTGCAACGCGTAGTGGCTTAATTTTCAGAGGTACCTTTGCCCCATGGAAATCAGCAGGAGCACAGCATATTGCTCAGTTTTCTCTTCCCGTAATTTCTTAAATAAATATAAGAAAACTATCTAGTCGTGGGTAGAGACTCAGCATTTCTGCAATGTTCAAACGTCATTCGGATTTTCTACCTCTGCTAGAATGAAGAGCTTTTCCCCAGTCAAAACCTCAAAGCTGAAGTGTTGAGAAAGATCACGTCCAACAATTTGACATGGGTTCTTCGCAGTCAAGAAGTTTAAGGGCACATGAATATATGAAGTTGTGTTGGTTTAATTTACAGTATGACCTAGTTTTATCAAACTAATTATGGTTTCTGTGATGGTTTACATTTCCTTTACTTCATTTAAGATTAAATTGCTAAGTAACTGATTTAGGCTGGAATACGATAAAACAATTTCAGAGTAGAAAAAAGGTTTTAAGATGGTAGGAAAGAGCACTTCAACTTATAGCTGGGTTAGTTACGCTACAGTAATTTGCATGTAGGCTAATCCATTCCTTTCTTGATACTACTCACCAGTGACGAAGGAGGAAAGTTGCCCTCGACTCATGTTCCGAATGTTCTTATGAGGTGTTAACGAAGCATTTCATCCTTTAATGGGACCACTGGGATTGCAGTTGTCTATATTTTATTTTAATTGTTGTTCATTTTCCAGGGATCAATACCTAGTTCCTAGAAAAGATGCAAAAAAAATCCAGTAATGTAAGGCAGAGAATTACTGTGTACCTCCAGGACTGAGATGTAGGTAATGAAAGCTCCTCTGCAGCGTGACCTCATTTAAAATTCTCCACAACATTGATCTTCCTTTTCAAGATGCAGAGCGGAAAGAAAAATCATGTCATGTAACACAAACTGTCAAGACAGAAGAGGGGCCCAGTAGCTTATCACATATGTGTTTTGGACTCGACCAGTCACTTAACAACACAGCTTCAGTGGTGCTCTGGCAAGTGAGATAAAAAAGCCAGTGCACAGGGCAACCAGAGAGGCCACTAATATCGCAGAAGCTGATGCCAAGATTTGTTGCCACCAACTTTGCTTGACCTTCCCCAGAAGAGACTTTGTGTTTAATACAAGCAGTAAGTGTACCAGACAAAAGATTTTTTGGCAAGACTTTGCTTTGATCAGTTCAGTACCCGCTTGCCATTACTTGAGGACTTGGCAGGAACAAAAGCTGCAGGATTTAAGCACTTTACGGCGCACTTGTTGCATTTTTAAAAAACGCTTATCTATTTTCTGTGCTGTAGTAGCCTGTTCTTAATTGTCTGGATATCTTTAGTACAAGAGACTCCCATAGGAAATTTTTACCCATCTCAGGAGTAACAGTGAGACACTATTAGAATAGAAACAAGAAAATGCTGTGGGAAAAGCCATGATTTCCATGTGTCATTGCTGAGTCCTGTCCCCAAACCAGGTTCACCACTATCATCTGGCTCTCTGAACTTTCCAGTGTCATACGGCAAATGTGCTTTTCCTTTCCTACCTCAAACCATCTGGAAAAGCTGTTCTCAGCTGCTATGCAAAACATAGTACTGCAGGCTTGAAATTTTCAGACGTACTTCTTTTCCCTATCAGAAATTTGCCAATTCGATCAAAAAGAAGCAGCCCAATCTGCTGGAATTTCTGTGCAAGTCCACCAGGTATCTGAAGAAACCTTCCTTACCAGCCGTGCTTAAACCCTGCCTTGTTTTCTGCTGGGCTGGCACCTCAGAAAGCCTTCTGGCAGCCCTGGTAATGCTTTGCTTGGCAGCAGCTCTATTTTAGAATTGTTTTTATTAAAAATTATGGCACATACCCCAGAATGAGAATTTCAGCCTCTAAATTATGGTACTGCACTGATGTGGTGGCTGTGTTTCCATAAATCCCGTAACGTGATCCGTGTACGCGTGGTTGGTAAAATTCTTTGTAAAGATTTCCTCAATCATTTGGTGATTTTAGAATCAGACACGTGATTTTCCCGCATCGTTTGTTGTAATACTAATTGCTTGATTATAGCTGACAATATGCTGGACACCGCTCCACGTACAGCAAGACAGAAGGACTTGTAAGGTGTGAAATGAAAATATACGTTGTATTGAGTGGGTATGGAAATGCAAAAAAAGAGATATGGTCTGCTCCCCAGTGCTGGAATTAGAAATAACCTGGGTATGATGACCTGAAAGGAAGCGCGTCCCCCATATTTCTGGATGGCAGATGAAGTAGCGGTGTTGTGTTGTGTTGTCTACGGTATTCTAAAAGGTGGTTGGGAAAGACTCAAAGCTTTTCTCCTGCCAGCACGGAGCTTGTGGTGGCAACTTGTCATTCAGGAGGGAGGTCAGAGGGAGCCTGACATCTTAGTTTGGACCAAAGCAGGTTTTGAACAGAAGGGTGGACCTGTGAATTGTGATCGCGAAGGCACGTGAGTTTTGGTGGGGTTCAGGGTATAAAAGCCAGAATGAAGATGATCTAAGACAGGTTCAGTGAGATCCCATCCCAGCCTTCTCCAGAAAAAAGCAGGAGTCCCACCCCAGGTCAGTGCTCTTCACCGTTTCTCCCCTCTGTTGCTTCCAGCCAGGTATGATCTGCTCCTGCTTCTCCGCAGGGGCTACGTGCAGTAGAGCATCTCTTGCAGGCCCAGAGATGGTTTCTCATCGTTGCCTGCGGAAAACGGATCATTTGTGCCGCATTGTAATGGAAATAGCAAAGCGCTTGGTGTGCCCCAGGAGGAGCCGGCAGAGCTGGCGCCTTCCCCCTGACATTTCCAAAAAAAAAAAGTCACTGTATTTTCACTGCTAAATGATGTTCCAGACAGAAGCACTGAGACCATTCTCCCTGTCAGTTCCAGGGTCAAGTGTTTCAGAGAGATGCAATTAGTCTCTAGTGATTACAGTTTTTTTCCTAACCGATAACTGCAAGGCAATTAAGTTTGGGGAAGGGAGAGCAGGGTGGCAGCACGGGTGGCTGCGAGGAAGGGGACTGTCAGCCCTGGTGCCTGGCAATGTTAAACTATTGCTACATCGCCCGTGAGTTTCAGTTACCAAAGCACTATATTTTGGTACAGGGTAATTATGCTTCCATCTTGCTTTTTGTCCTTTTCATTTGTCGCTGCCATTGAATTTCAGGCATTATGTGTCACGGTTGAGAAAGACTTGAGAAATCCATTAAAAGCTTCCACAAAGAGGGCAATTTTTCAGACAAATGTGCAAAGAAGAAACTGGTCCCCTCCAATGATTAATACCAGTAACTATTCATCAAGTCAGGTGCCAGGCGTTGCAGCAGGATAAGAGCATTAAGAGCTGTGATGAGTAAGGTCTTCCAGCCCTGAACCTAGAAACTAAATACATCAGCAAATGCACGGGCAGCAGCTAGCAGAAATACAACATTAGTTTTAGTCACTGTACTGTTAAAACGTGTATTTTCACTGGCAGGCTGCAATTGCCAAACCGTCATAAATCTTTCCGTAGAGCCAGTTCCGTAAGCACCGCTGGTTTAGCTTTAATCCTTTGGGTTGCTGTAATCTTTCACCTTCCGGGGGATTCAGATGACCCCCACACCCAGACTGTGTCTGGCTGTTGTCAGTGGGAGTTTTGGACGAAGCCACCCGAGAGGTTTAGTCAACCAGACGTGAACCAAGCCGTGACAACTTCTAGCTACGGATTAGGTACGGGTGTGTGTGTGAATATTTAATCCGGTAGTTGATATACAGTACAGAGATCAGGAGTTTACCATGGTCACGCTTGAGCTGAGCTGGTTGAGCAGCACAGGCTGTGGTTTGCACTGGGAGCTGGAGAGTGGCACTGGTTCGATGCTTCGTGCATCACGAGGCAGCAGAGTGACCCCCCAGCATTCAAACAGAAATCCCCCTCCTTGAAGCGTCACTTCTTGTCTCTTTCTACTAGACTTAATCTTGTACCGCACAAAGCGATGCCCCAGATTTCCAGCGCAGGGAGTATCTGTTAGGGCAGAGCTTCGTGAGTTTTATCACAGAAGCTGGAAAATAGACTTTTTGACTGTGGTTTGGATGAGTGATCTGTCTGGTGAAATGTTTTGAGTACATATGCTGTGGGGTTTTCTCCCTCTCTGTCTCCTTCCCAGAAAAGGAGCCACAGGGAATGAAACACCTCTGGCATCCTGCCGGCCTCTACTCCCAAGCCTCTTGCTCTGATCCCACCTCGGCCAAATTCTCCTCAAAGTTACACTTGGGTAATTCCATTGAAATGAATAAGATTTTTACAGTGTGATCAAGAACAAAAAATTGTAATACAAGTTTTTTAAGATGTACTTACTTCATTCTCTTTTTTTGCTGCCAAAAGAGGTATTTAGAGCATTCTCCTTCCTTCTTGCTCTCCTGTGGGTGTACCTCTTGTGAAACTTTCCATTGTTGGAAGTGTCTGTAAAAAAAGACAAAAAGAGACAAGCTGAATGACACATTTTTTTTTTTCTTAAAAGCTTTCCTCTGCAGAAGAGCTTGCAAGAAGTGAAGAGAGAACATGGGAATTTGAAGCTGCCTTTAGACACGCGTAATTCTAAAGTGAAGGTGTGGGTGCCTTTAGGATGTCAGCCTAGAAACGAATGGCATTTCTATCAGAGTACCAAAGGGAGTATGAACTGTTCCATAGTGATGGAGACCCAAGATACAGAGAAATTAAATGGTACGCCCCCAGTCTCTCGCGCATACACGCGCACACACACAGAGGCATGGAGTTTTAATCCCCAAGCCACGGATCAGTACGTTGGCCGCTGGCAAGTCCTTATTTGTGGTTAGTCTGCTGCTAACAGGGGTAAGCCAAAACGCCAATTTCCATCCAGAAGTCTGCAGGAAGGCGGTGTTAATCTTGAGCTGAAGTGCTGTATTTCACCTCTAATTGCAAAGAGTTTTGACATCGTGTTGATCCAAAACATCTCACCAGCAGAAGATACCTTGCACAGAGACTATGTCGACATTACAGCCCAGCATGAGCCATCACCCCCCGGTAGTTTCTGTTTAGCTGATTATAGTGACAGCAGCAGGAGACTCAGCTGTCATCTGAATTCTTATACGGGACCCCGCATGGGCTTGCTGAAGGCTGTAATGTGGCAATCATACTGCCATCAGAGCCTACGGTAACTAAGCATGGTCGAAGGAAGAAGAAAGTAATTACTCATGAAACAAACCAGCAAGGACAGGGAAGTTCGGCACCCTTGTTACATTCCCATATTCATTAGATAATTTCTCTTTTTTATTGTTAATTTTATTTCAGAGTTTTACAGCTCTCTAAGTGCACAATATTGAACACCTAACGGTTAATTTAATTTAGAATAAAATCTATAAGTCACTGACATATAACCAAGTCTCAGAACTATCATTCTGCAGCAAAGTCAATCTTTCCTTGCTGTCTGGTGTTTGAGAGCTACAAACCACAGGTGATCATCAGCTTTCTTGATTATTATTCTTGATGGAAAAAGGAAGGACTTGGGAAGATACTACTTTCAGGAAAAGCAAACTCCATCTCTTTCCTTAAAATGTGCCAGTGTCTTTCACTTCTCAAAATTAATCGGCCTTTAAAAAGTAGGATTTTTTTTTTAAAAAGGATCTAAGGGTATTTCTTCATAGTCTGAACTCAACTTGGCACTGTGTTTAACAGACGAAGCTCAATACAGTGCAGAAACAGCTCATTTTTTATAAAAGTTTATCCGCTCTTCCCAGGTGAAAGTACAGCGAGGCATATCTTTTGCGGCTGACCCATGTGAGGCTTTAACCCGAGACTTCTCTCACTGGGCAAGTTTGCCTCTGGCTGTCTCCTTTGCTTTCTACCTGGGGCTGACTCGTTCTGTGTGCTTCCACGAACACAGCTCTTCACACTCCTCATTCTTCATCTGTGAAATTGCCTTAATAAAACAGCATTAAGAGGACATTAAGATTATATAGTCAAGTGCTCCATGTGTAAGATACGTCCTGAGTTCAGTTTGCCTAATCAATCTTAATTCAGTCCCTTTACTCATACGAATAAGTAAAACCCACAATTTCCCCCCCTACAGGATCTGATCTGAAGGGGGTCTTATGAGGAAAAGCATTCAGCAGCTTCACCAGGAACATCCCCTCTAATTCTGCCTGTAATGAGAATATTATTGTTCTCCAGACAAAACACTGTGGTATTTTTGCGATGCATTAGGTATGAGCTATCACTACTGCATAGACATACAGCGTTATCACTATATCAGAATATGTTTCTTTTTCTATCATCTATAACCCTCTATCCAATATTTTTGGATCTCCAGGGAGGGTCCCTTTTCAGGCTGAGACAGAGACTCTACGCCAGCAGAGCAGTGCGGCACTAATTGGGAGATGACAAATGTTTGCTGTCGGACCTCTGAAGATGGTTGTGATCCTGGATCCCAGCAGTCTTCTCGGATGACCAATTTATTTAGGCTGACTCAGATAATGAAACACATGAGTAAAATTCTCCTCACTCAGCCTCTATTTTTTCCTCATGCAACTGCAGATCTCTGAACTTTTCTTGCATTGTGTTGTTCAAGGATTTTCTATTTTCTTTGCTTAGGAAGCATGAAGTTAAGTCAACTGAACGTTTGGTCTTTTCCAAAGATCACAAAGGAGATCTGTCCTTCAAAATACCAGTAGATATTCCCTAACAATGGTGGAAAATGCTCAGCCACGTACAGGAGACACTGCATAAGCAGATCAAAGGGTCAAAGTATTTGATCTGAAGAGCACAGCCGGTGAGTCCGTACTCCATGCTTTGGGCAGATTAGCTCTTGTTTTGAGGAACGCAGCCTGAACGCCTTCCTGTAACATCAGGGAAATAGTCCCATGGTCGTAAAACATAACCTCGCTGCTTCTCTGTTTAGCAGTCCTCTTTCCACCCTGGGAGGAGATGCTGCCTTAGTTTTAAAGATGGTGAATCAACAAGGAAATAGGCTCAGTCCCAGCAAGCAGCTGTGAACATTGCTGGGATGGCATCTTCAGGACTGTGTCCAGCCTGCACGGAGTCGCAGCCCACAGCTGGAAGTATTTCCTCAGGGAAGAGGAGAAATATTCCACCCTCAACCTCTCTCCAGGGCGCTAGTGAGCATACCAGTCTGCCTGTGGGGTTTGTGTACATCCCTCCATCAAGAGCTACTCAAACCTACATTTCTTCACAAGGCAACACATAAATTTTGCCCATTGATTTGCAGCAGACTCTGAAGAGAGCGGCTGAGGGAAGCTGCCCATGTCTCCTGCCAACCCAGTAGCCAGCCCTTTGCTCTGCAAGGTCCTTGTATCATGCTCCCCACCAGCCAAGGATCTTCTTCGGAAATTATTGGGTGAACTTCAGATAATGAAGATGCTTGAAAAGACCCTCTAAACAGTTTACAGGAAAAAAAAAAGGGGGGGACTTAGCTCTTCGAATAAAATAGATACATAAGGGAATAAAATTGTTTATTAATTTATTTTCGGTCGAACCTTTATACAAGCTTATGCACTTATTTTGCCTCACAGAATCTTTTCAAGCATCATCAGTTCTCATTTAACAGGAGACACATTTGTGCTGGTGCTGGAAAGCCCCTCCCAGCTGCACCAAAGCATCCACAAACCATAACTGATCTTACACCACGCTCTCCACACACATCCAGTACTTCTGCTAGGCATCAGCTCCTGATCATTTTCCGTTTCTGCTTTCACTGTGTTCACATTTCTTTTCCAGACGTACCAGAGCATCCGTGGACCGCAGGTGCCGGCGTGAGCTGAAGTACTCCGGAGGCAGGTCTGGGGGACCAGCCTGGGTCCCTGCAGACGTCATGGGTGACGGGCAGCAGTGGGGGTTTGAGCTTCCTGGCCTGAAAGAGGCTCAGCAGAAAGTCCCCTGCGTCCACTTACCATGAGCACCGTGCAGACTCACTCACTTCCTGGTGACGAGCAAAAACTGATGCGAGAACAGCGCTCAGGTCCTCCGAGCTGCAACCTTCCTTCTCCCTGTGAAAGTCACTGCCTAGTTCTTACGATCAGACGGACTTCAACGTCCTGACACATCCCTTCTAGCAAAGAAAAATGCTTAATATACAAAACCCCTTCACCAGCATTTTGAGAACGTTTTTCCAATAAAATAAATCAAAAATGGAGGGAAAATTCCAACTGATAAAATTGGCCCAGCCTGTCAGTGCTGCTGCCCTAAACCAATCAGTCATACCTGGAAGCGAAGCTCCCATGAAAGGCAATTGCATCTTCATGTTGGTAATGCTTTTTGTCGTTGCAGTATGTCTTTAAGGTACCTCCGGCCCAAGCATGGCTAGTTTAACGTAATCCCTTCTGATAGCAAATGGGAATTTTAGCTGTAGTCAAAAAGGCTTGACAGCGTTGCTTTCATCTTTGTACCACCCATGCTAAGGATATAAGCAGAAAAATATCACGAACAACGCATCAGCTGGCTTATATTGTCACAAAGAATTCAAAAAAGACACTACCACTTTCTGATGACACCATCATTAAATGCAGCTACCCTGGAGCATGATTAGTGCAAACACAGACAAGACAACATTGAGGATAACAAAATGAACTAGCAATATCTACTCTTTGAGTAATTCTGAGTCATCACTGATTATCTGGGTACACGATCAAGGAAGGAAACGAGCAAAGCCAAGTTGATTTATGCTCCAAATGCAACACACACTGCCAAATTCAGGCTAGTGCGACTACATTGTCCTCAGAACTGACTACAATGGCTCTGCATCAAGGAAGAGTTTGGATTAGCACGTGCTGAGCAATTAGTGCTTGCCAAAAGGAAACAAGATAAAAACTGGCAAAGGCACTATTTTGATTCGTTTTGTGATGTGACGTTTTATAAGTTCCCTTGGAAACAGTTTGGTGTTTGACATCTGATGCTTTCTAAATACATCACTGTGTTTGTAGCATTTTGAGAGAAAACCTGTAATCATCACGACCTCTTTAATGTACCACGATGAGATCTGACTGTACCAATAAATCATCTCTCATCCTATTCTATTCTCATTGATTTTGGTGGAATCGGGGCTTTGCCCAAAGGAATAAAACCACGTGAACAGTTCATTAGCTTCCCATCACCTCCTTCTCAATTCATTACTACTTTGCTTTCTCCTTTGACGACTGGTCACGGAAGGTAATTCAGTAAATAATTCTGGTGAAGGATTCGTATTCTTCTTATATGCGAGAAAACTATTTGTGTTCCACCTGCAAGGAGATTAGCAGGGGTTAAATCTCACCAAATACGTAGACAACACGATACTGGCTTTGTCACCTGATTGGCTGGGAATAATGTGTAATTTTTGACTTTCAGGTACAAATATTTCCAGCTGTGTCAAAATCTACTTGCTGGGAGGCTTGATGTGAATGTAGCGCTCCAGGGATATAGACCATGAAATGGCACAGCTTCTGCTCATATTAACTTTCCCTGCACGCTCTTTAGTCTGACCTTGCCATCCATGTCACAACTCTGAACTCTCAGATATTTCTGGGAACTGTTGGGGAAATATCAAGGTGCAATAACAGAATTTTGCTTCCAAAATAATTTTCACAGCGATGAGGAGCGATGCAGCCAGCTGAGCTAAAAGTGATGGCTGCCACAATGAACTAACTTTAATTTCCTACACAGTTTCTTTTTTCAGTTTACTGGACTTAATACTCTGGCACGGAAAGAGAGATTATTGGAAAATAGGCTCCGGCAACCAACATGGATGCTGAATGCGTTTGATTAGGTTTCTATTTAAGGAGGGATATTCTCTGGGAAATTGAGTCTCGCTCCTAGTTAGAGGCTGTGATACAAGCTTATCAGCTGAGCAGACGTTTAGGTAACAGTTCAACTTAACAGCCGCCGGTGGTACAACCACCCCTGATTTTAAAGGAATAATTGCTACATCAACTTAGACTTAAAAAATGGAGAAAACCAGACTCACCAGGCATGGCAAAGGAAATCTCACTTTGGTTTTAATTGGGAAGCAGTAAAAAAAAAAAAACCAAACATGATGTCCCGTGGCTGCTGGTGCGATCTCACTACCTGTGTCAGAAAGAATTCAAATATTGGCATGAAGCAGCAGCAGCAGCACCAGTTCTGTACAAAACTGCATCTATTGGATGGGGAAGGAGAAAGGAGGTATCTGGCGCTTTCCTGTCCCCCATTTCCTACAGCCTGCCACAGACCCTGTTCTCTGCTGGTCAAGATAAAAGCTATTTAATTCAAATGAAAATGAAGATTTAAGAGGTGAGCGTACCGTCTTTGCTTTTACTTGTCACCCCAGTTCTGCACCACGGGAAAGTCTCCATCAGGGTGAAATCTCTCTATGAGTCACCAGGGACTAAATTGACATGAGGAGTATCCTAAAAGTATCCCATTTAGCTCAGGCATTAAGCGGCAGGCGAGAGGTTAAGAGGAACGTTTTTAAAGCAGAGCAGAAAATTTAGCGGTGGAACTTCTGTTGACATTAAATCCCAGACATTGCTTTGAAAATTTACCACCTAAGTGCTACCTTAAATTTATAATGCAGTAATGGTATTAAACAAGGCAGGGACATTAAGGCACTGGCTTAAATCTTGGATTGCCATAATGCTATTAAATAGGCCGATAGCAAATCTAGCGCTTGGTCTTGATTAATTATGTGAGAGGGATATGCTGGACTGACCAGCACTGTCATAGGCAAATTGCTTATTAAAAAGGTTATGCTCTTTTCTTTTTCTTCCTAAATACTTCTTAAATGCTCTATCAGCTTCATCTGAATGGAAAGAGGGTACATCACTGAGGTCACCTGCAGGTGAGTATTCCCCCGGGGACAGTCCGCAGGCTTCCACCTACTGCTGGCCAGCCAGGAAAGCAGGACCAGTCTTCCTTATGCCTCTGGGCATTGCAAAGCAAAAGGTATTCCCTTCCCACCACACAATGCGTTATATTCTTAAATTGCATCTATTTCGTAAGGTGAGGAGCAGACCCCCACTTGGCTGGGTTTCGCAAGAGAAGATGAGGGTCAGGAGATGCCTTGCTGAACAGTCCCGAGCATCTGCTTTTTGGTTTGTCTTTTGCTGATAGCTCTCTCCAGCAGTAAATCCTTTTGCTTTATGATGGAGAGATGAAGACAGAGGTGAGAAACGCTGGCATATAGGAGCTCCCCAGGACTGTGAGTAATTCTGCTCTTACCAGCCAGAAAGCTGAGAGAAAAAGAGTCAGTGGTCCCAAGTGGCAACCTCACCTTGACTGCATGTTATCTCCTCCATAGCTCAGCTGGTGTTGGACTTCTGCCTGCAGCAGAGCAAGAAAGCTTCTGGGAGCCTGCTGAGCATGTAGAGATTTGGTGTTCAAGAAAAAAAAAAAAAAAGCTGTGTTTGCCCACGTTCAGTAGTTCTGGCATCTCCGATGGAGGTTCCTGGGAGGCAATCTGACCCAAAGGAGGTTTGCTTGCACCCCAGACCCAAAGCTGACCAGAGAGGGTAAAGGCTGCTGGACCACAAGGATTACCCCAAGTTGTTTCTGTCATCTCTGGATCCTACTAGATGTTGGAGATCTGGAAGGAGAAACCAGCCTCATGTGTAACCCACAATGCTGGACAAGCACATTTTTCTTTTTCTATTTTCATTCTTCCTTCTCCCCTTCAGTGAAGTTTGCCTGTGGAGGGATGCCAATATTAGGAGATGTTTTCATAAAGTAGAGCAGAAATGCTAAAACGTTTCAACTATAGGAAAAAGTTGGGTTTTTTTTCCCCCCGAGAAATGCAGTTAAGATTTGTTTGAAGCTTCGGAGAAGCTTAATGAACCATGGCTATGCCTGTAGCTTTTTCACATTTGAAAACTTTTGTTGCTAATTAACTTCATTAATAGTACTTAGAGGCACATTGGCCAATATTTACCGAGTGCTGGCATTACTGCAAAGTGCCAGTGGACTCAGTGGCTCAGCAAATGGGTTCCCTACAGAAAATTCTACCAGAGTTGAACTCATCGTGGTCAGATTGATTCTCCTTTGCAAAAAAAAAAAAAAATAAAAAAATGAAAGCCTCATTAGTGATGTTTAAAAAAAACCACAGTGATGTTAAATGAATAGAAGGAACTTCCTAATCCTGCTGTGGCTGTTATCAACAGCTGCATTCCCACAATGAATTCGCAGCGTGCACAGAGCGCTCGCTGAAGGATCACGGCCTCGAGCTGAACACGGCTGCACGAGAGCAATCCTGGCTCTGCATAGAAATCTCAGTGCTCGAGGGAAGATGTTGCAGAAACATCTGTTCCCGAATGAGCCCACGGACCGAGATGTGCTTGGTAGCACCGAGGGGCATCGCCGGGGAGGCTGGTGCGATGGCCTGGTTGACTTCAGCCTCAGTATGGCAAAATTTTTGACATCCTGGCATCCTCCGGGTAGTCACCGAGTGCATCCCCTGTGCACAGTGGGATGGTATTTTTTTTAATGGGATCACCCTACAAACAAAAAAAAAAACCCACAAACCTGCTTTCCTGAGCAGCTGAAGAGGGAGTTGCATCAGACTCATCTTTGTTACAGCAGTGCCCTCTGGAAATGCGGAGAGGTTTCTTGGGCACAACTAGCTGATGTCCAGCATGAAGTCCTGCTAATTGGACATCACTGCAGCAACTAATTGATCTCCTGTAAAATGCAGAACTATGTCATCATTACAAGAAAAGTAGCTGGAAGTATTTCTCCCCAGGATTTTCACAAGTTTCTCCCTATTCTTCTTTCTTTTCCTGTTTTGGGGTCATCTTTTACCTTTCTTAACCTCTTTTATTTACAGTACATCCTTCAGGGGACACTGTTGAGCTATCCACTATAAACCTAAAACGTATACATCTGGGTTGATATATATATGAAAATAGATTAGTCTTTGACTTACATTTCTAGTCAGTCTGTCCAGATTACTGCGTTCCATAAAGGGACTTCTGCTGAGCAGAAAAAATTTAAAACTAGCTGTTCTTCTTAATATCACAATAGCATTTCTATTGGTATGATGGTTCTGAGATGCTTCTCTCCAGCCCTTTTGGCTTTTACTCCACTGACAGGATTTCAGTGTGTTCTGGAAGCTGCTGGGAAAAAAATTTGCTGTAGTCCCCTGGGAGCAGAATCCTCTCCTCCTGGTTTTGCTGCAGCTCTTCTCTCTTTTTTGACGCGAGAGTCCAAATCCCAAGGGATTGCTGAGATGGCGAGGGCATCTAGAAAAGGAGGAACAGCTTAGTGGGCAATGGATACAGAAGTAAGAAGGTTTGCTGAGACTTTCTTAACTCCATGCTATTATCAACACCACCAGATCCTCTTAAGTCTTGTACAAAAAAGGATAGCTCAGGAGTTCATCCCCTGCTATATTGTACTGTAGATGGCTGAATTTCTCTTAAGAATTATGATTTTTCCTCCTTTATTGCCCATGAAGGTGGGAACTGGGAGAAAGCTAGAAAGAAAGGCAACGCCATCCCATTGGATGCCATGGTTTTGGAGCATTGCTGGGGGTCCCCAGGTACTGTGTGTGCTGATGTGGAGGAGGTCTGGTTCAGCCCCTCAATCTCGCATGTCTTCACCAGATGATCATTTTCCCGTGCCGGCAGGGCCACGCCGACATTGCCCGAGGTCCCTTAACACGCTGCTGCCTGGATCATGTTCCACTTCTGCATGAAAAGCGGAACAGGCCTGTGCACAAATGGAAAGTTGGAGGAATATTGCGCTCCAGAGATCCAAGGTCTACACTCGATATCAACACCCCCTTTTTGTTTTTCTTAATTTTTCCTTCTGAAAAAAATGGGAGGGTTTCTCCCCCCCACCATGTGAGACCTCACAGGAAAAAAATGTCTGGTACTTTAATTAATAACTTACAAGCCAGGATTCACGCTGCTACTTTCTTAGATGAGAAGGGAAAGATCAGTATTAAATATGGTTTTAAATAATCCAAGAGGTATATGGAAGGAAGACAGGAACTTAGGAAATGACAGTACTTTAATGTAATGTATCAAAATGACTGGAGACCTTATGCAAAAAAACCAAAAGCAGGAAACGCTCGAACTGCCCCCTCGGGGCCCTGTTCTGCTCCTGCCTAGTTACCACCAGCCAAACTTCCAGAAAGTGATTCCGCAATACTCTGTACGAGGCACCTCACTTCATTTTGTGTCACTGACTTCAGTTCTGCTGCCGACTCCGCTACGGGCGGGATTGAACCACTGCTGTCAGTGGGAAATGAAAAAGAGATGAGTTGCTGCAATTACAGGGGTGGAGGAGATGCTTGATGTAAACAGCAGCAAGACGTTCGGTGTACTCCTATGGCACTTCCATCACTGGCCAACCTCTGCGGGCTGTAAACTGGTCTAAGGCTTTGGAGTGGTTTAGCCATCTCTAAAGGGCTGTAGAGGTTTTATCCACTTCAGCTCTCTAAGCCTTTAGTGCCAAATCCTGGTCCCTTGTAAGTCTCCAACAAAATCACCAGTGGTTTCAATGGGTGCAGGATCGGGTCCCTGGAGCACTTTAAGTAATTTAAACCACTCTAAATCCTCGAAGCAGCTTAAGTGATAAGCTACTTGTTCCAGAGTTTTCAGCTCACAGACTCAGCTTGTAAAATACTCCGGGCAGCTCATCGTGTACTTGACTGTGAGCACACACAGATGCATCTGCTTTAAAACACAGCGATAATGTGATGAGTCTCTGTTATCAAACTCTCAAAGTGTTTTACTTCTAGAGAAAATGGGACTTTTTGTTATTTTTTAAATGTAGAAAGTAACAATTTCCAGCATCTATCAGATGAGATGCTGTTCCCTGAGCTCAGGCGGGAGAGATGGTACCAAAGGCTCTGGGTTCAGACCCTGCTGGTGATGCCAGTTGCTGCTGTATTCCCAACCAGCCTTTGTGCCACCAGGAACACCAGAGACTCCCGGTGTACCCTGCTTTTGAATGACAACCAGAAAATAAAATATTTGGGAAGTACTTCACAAAAACCCTTATAAAAGTCCTTTTGCGTCTTTGACCCTTTAAGGGATCCTGTGTCCCTCAAACCAAGTAGTCTGGAAGTTGCTGAGTGAGAAACGCCCTGCAGACCCCCCCTGGCCTTTGCTAATAGCACTGGTGTAACAGATGAAGGGGGAGACTTCCCCCTCCCTTCCAGCACAGGTACTTCTGTGTCAGGATTCCTCGCTGTAGGAAGGAGGTTGAGTGGTGAAGCCACCATCACTGCCAACCCAGCGGCACCTATGAGATCGGTACGCTTCTGTTACAACTAGGACTATATTTCCAGGGATTTCTTCATTACTCTCAATAGCACCAAGCTCTGAGGAAAAAGAATGGGACAGTCATAACTACTTCAATGCCTTCCCAGCAGGAACTGAGTCTGTAGCGATGAGTTTCTCTATTTTCCGTGGGAATGGTGGCACTTGCGACATCTCCTATGTCTCAATGGGTGAGAAGGGAGACCAGGACCTACTGGGGAGTCCTTGGGGTTTGTGGGGATTTATCAACCCTAGTTATTAATGTTTATCTGACTAAGCATCCTCACTTCTCAATTAAGTTTGACATTGGTGGAAGAACCGAACGTCTCAGTGGCTGGTGGGAGACGAGTACCTGTCAGTCCGTGGGCAGCAGTGACATCTGCGGGTCAACGCCATTTACCTCGTGGGGAGAGGTGCTGCTTTTCCCAAACCTTAATGCAACGTGATGTGACGCCTCCATCTCTTTGTGTCGGAGGTTTTGAGGGAGCAGCAGCTCTTTCTGATCGTCCCTGAAACACACAGAGGAGGAGGGAGAGGGCAACAGATGCTCGCTAGCAACAGTTAGAGACAAAGCCACAAACCTTTCTGAAAGCTGATGATAAACTTCAGCGCCTGCAGGTTAGAGAAAGGTGAGAAGCAGAAACATTGCCCTTTTCTCCAAGCCCTGGGAAAGAAAGGGGTCAGGCACTGCAGGGACAAAAGCATATTTCAGTCTGCAGCAGTTCCAGCCGCTTTGAAAGTCCTAGCAGATCACCAAGAGTCATTTGGGCAGGACTGCTGCAAACAGATAAACGTCTTGAAAGGGAGAGAAGCCAGACAAAAATTTCACTGCTTTCCCATCCTTTCGTTTGCATGAGAGCACCTGTTTCACACTTGTCTTTTCATCTATTTTTTGCACAACTGCAAATCAAGGCAATTATGGCCAGGCCTAGTCAAGGGGATATTTTAGGGAACTTATTAAGTCTTGCTGAAATCACAGCAGTTTGCTACTTAAAGTATAATGGCAGAGACTGAGATGTTGTCTGAGGAGTTAGCCAAACTGTCTCCCTGGAGATGGATGTCTCCTTTGCCTGCAGGAGATTCACTGTTCCTGCAGTAACGTGGGAGGCTCTGATGGTGCCCAGCTCACATCTGAGTGAGCTCCAGGAGCAGATAGGGAGATACAGGGACTGTAGCTCTCCATTGGCTACTGCAGCAGGAAGCCTTTGCTGTGTCTGCTATATAGCACCATTGCTAAGCACCGTCACTATTTCTTCTCTGTCTTCCAGTCTGTCTCTTCCCCTTTCAGTCCAAGCTCCTTTATTCCTCTGACTCCTACTAACTTGAAGACACCAGAAATTTTCCTTCCAGTTTTGCATACTACTCTGCTGCCTCTTTCTCTTTCCTTCCCGCCGTGCTTATCATCCCCTGCCTTTCCCTAGCTTCTGCCCTCCTCTTTGTCAGCCCTCTCCTTCTCAAACTCTCTCGGTTATCTCTCGATGAAGATCATATACCAAATTACAGCTGCTGACCAGAACCCAGGGCACCTGGGTCTGATTCCTGCAAGCGTTTGTGAGCTTCTGTGACTCAGCCTCTTCCTGACACTCCTTCCCCACCTATAAGCTAAAGCTGGAAAAGAAGAAATAGGGGCCTTGTGTCCCTTTGATTCAAGGCACCATATCTGCATTTATATGGTATGATTGCCATTAGCCTCTTCTGTGAGAAGCTGGACTGGCCCGATTTTCTGGTGGAGGTCACCAGCTGCCCCTTCTTGGTGGTCACACATGCCATTCTACCGCCAGATTTTACTGAATTTGTTTTTCCCCCTTTTTCCTTCCAGGCTGTGGTGTGCTTCATGTAGGAGCTGCAATCCATGCAGTATTGTTATTAGGCAATAAACAGTGCCAGTGAATGATTAAAACCCAGGCAGAGCTGCTGGTATTGATTTTTTTTTTTTTTTAAGCTCTGTAAAGAATTGCATGAAGGATTTTTTTTAATGGGCATTACTAGGACAACACAGGTCATCTATGGGGAATCTTCAAAATACCACTCTGCAAGAATGCAAATAGTGAAGCTTTTGATTTACAGAGGCTCTTTCAGGGAGCCCTGCCCTGGGCTGCCACTGCCAGCAGCATTGGTAGGGATAACGCTTTGGCTCCGGGGGTATAGTTTCTGTAATTTCCACCTTTATAATGAAAACAAAACTGCCGCCGTGCTGGGAAGAGCAGAGAGCAAAGCCTGCAGAGGGGATGCAGGAACGGACTGTGCAGACACTGATGGATGTAGGTAATATTTGCCCTTCTCCCTAGAGTTTCATGTGCTGAACAGCTTCTGGCAGAGCCCTTCGTCCTCTCCTGCCTGCTTTCCAGTCCCAGCACTCTGTCCTCCTCTCCTGACTTCTCACCTTCTTCTTCCTGTCCTCAAGTTAGACCATCTCCATTGGCATGATCTTTACAGCCATCCACTTTCTCACCCTGTACTGTCTCTGCTTCTAGTTAGTCCTTCAGGACAGACAACACCCACCCCACCTTCCTTAACAAGAGAACCTACACTGATGGATTTTGCGCTGGAGCAGATGAGGAACACTCACACCTCTTTACCAACTCATGCACTACACCGTAACTACACGTAACCTTTTACCATTTAAGCTCACCGCCCTTCACAAGGGAATAACCTCCACCAAAAAACCAATAACAAGCAGGCTGTTTGAGAGGGGGTTCTTTAACCACCACTGTTATTTCCATAGCAGTTGTCTAAGTGGGGTGTGTCTCTTACCATCAAACTCTTGTCCCTAAAAGCTAACGCACAGAAAAAAAAAAAAAAAAAAAAGAGAAAGAAAAAGACTTTGCATTCAGATGTTCTCTGTTCAGATTAATTTACATGTATTTTTGCGCACAGGAAGCTAAAGAAACATTGCAGAAAAATGCCTAAGGTATATATGGGAATTGGATCCCCAGCCCTTATTAAAAGTCAGCAAAATGGGTGCCTAAGAGTGGTTTGTGTCTTTGAAATACTCTCCTTTTGATTTTAGAAGGCAAAAATGAATGGCTCCTCCTGCCCTGACGTTTCTCGGTGAAGACAGAAGACGTGCAGCTTTCAACACACCTTTGTGACTTAGGAACATTCAATGTAAAGGCTTAGAAGCTAAATCCCATTTTAACAGTCATCTACACACCTCCAGGTCCAGCTTGGAAAAGTGCTCAGAAGATGCCTCTGTGCATGTAAACCTCTCATCCTACACAGCTTTTGGAATTGAAAATTTAATGCACTGCAAAGCAGTGATCCTCTGGGTGTTGGATGTAATCTCCTGGATACTGCCCTTTGCTCCGATAAATGGTAAAAAATAAAAATAAGCTCCTTTGCAGAACAAGATATCCAAAAAGCCAGTCTAAAACCCAGGCCACAAGAAATGCCGGTGAGAATTTGAGTTATGCACGCATGGAGAGAGGAGCAGAAACACTGGAGCAGCAAACAGGAGCAGCAGAAGCCTCTGCTGCCACACAAGAGCTCACCGGGGGAGAAGAAGAGAGACCCGAGTGACACATCTGTGACTGGAGACACTTTTAGTTCCCAGAGGTCATTCAAAAAGAAGCCTTTTGTAAAGTGGAGTTAATTTAATTAATCTTGAAACAATCAAAAGAAAAAAATCACTGCCAGCTATGTTGCTTTTAAATAAGAAGAAATACTAAGTAGTTCCGTAGATTTCAATGGGCCAAGATTTAGCATCCTTTATAGACCCATCTGCCTAAAGGCCTGTATCTTATCTGATCATTTCCATGGCAACGGCTCTGGGATTAGAAAAGGATGAATGTTTAGGAATAGTTGCTGGAATTTCATGGAAGATGATGAATTGAGGATTACTTCACTACCTACGTGTTTCCATGGAAATGTACATTTACAAATCACATAGGACTTAAAACACCACACCATTATTAGTACAAATTTGTGCTGCTTTTCTAAGGAGCTCCAGGAAGAGAAGGTATCTCTCCTGTCCTGAACCTCTCTGCCCCATTCAGCACATATGTGGTGCAGAACTTGAGCAGTGCTGGCTGCAGAAGTGGAAACAGTTGTCAGGTCCTGGACCCTAGACAACACTAGACAGCCTCCTAAACAAAACCCAGGTAGTGAGAAGGGTTAAAAAAAAAAAAAAGTGTACCCCACACAAGTCAAACAAAAAAACCCCTTGATATATATATTTAATGGAATTTGATAAATGGTATTTCATAAACCCATTCATCCATGTCTGATTTGATGACTTGGAAGACCCCCTTCAGTCTTGCAAACCTAAGGTCATTTTTAAGATGGTCTTCATCGGTTTAGTGAAAACTGAAACCAAATGCGAAACAAATCCACACAGTCTTTTTTGTAAACTATTCATAAAACATTCTATATTGCAGTAACCTGCTATGCCCTACCTCCAGGACTGAAGTAGAACTTGAAACTAATTCTTAGCAAAGCCTTTGAAAATACACAGTTCCCATCTTTGAAGCCCAGAGCAAAAGAAGGCAGAGAAATAATCCCCACCCATACATAAACCATGACAATTCAGAGGGTCAGATAAATAACCGCCAGAAATTCTTTTATCATAGGCACACGTATTCTTCAGTAGGGCCCAAGGAAGCATCTTACTGTACAAAGAACTGTAAATATCCTAATAACATAAAATAGAATGACATAATAACTCAAAGAAGGATATTGTAGCTGAACTGTGAATTTCATCTAAAGGGCCCAGAGCGCCTTTGAAACAAAAGTGAAGATTTGCAGCACCTTGAGAAGGAAGTATTATTAACGTCATTTTGTATATTGGGAAACTGAGTCCAGAGAAGTTACCCTGAGGGCCAGCAGCCTGGCTGAGGTTTGTGGATCCAGTCTGGCATTATGCAAAACTGACTGGTACTTGTTGGTTATAAGTCTTCAATAAGGGATGGGTATAGTGATGTATGTGATAGCAATGCAGATGTAAGGATCTCCTCGGGGGAGAAGCGAAGGTGCCCTCTAAGAAGCCACGTGGCTGAGACATCTCCAAAACAAATTCATCAGCACTGACAGCCCCATCAACACTGAGTCTGTATTTAGACTGACATCCTCACTCCCTAAAACTGGGCAATCTACACCAGGGTGAGGTCTTTCTAAGCGATGCCAACTTCTATTCATCCTACCACTACCTTGCACTCATTGTTATTCTTCATGGCCCTTTATAGACCCTGGCTTGCTGCAAGTACACTGTGATGATGCTAACGGACTGTGCTGGCTGTCTCGGTGACCTGGAAATGGGATGGAAGGAGAAGATGGGTTTCCCCATGGAAGGCAGAAGAGGCACATGGGCTCACACCCTCTGCACAGACATGCCCATGCTGCATTTTTGGTATTAAGAACCAGTCAAAACCCAAAGACATAAGTAGCTCTGAGGACACATTGCTCGCTTGCCCTTCCCATGACAGGGTAAAGCACTCAGTGGCCCAAGTATGAAGTTGCACTCAGTGGCCCAAGTATGAAGTTGCACTCAGTGGCCCAAGTATGAAGTTGCACTCAGTGGCCCAAGTATGAAGTTGCACTCAGTGGCCCAAGTATGAAGTTGCACTCAGTGGCCCAAGTATGAAGTTAGCTGTCGTTTTGGAAGCTGTCACGGTGTGGATCTCGCTCCTCCTTTGCGATGGGGAGGAAGAATCCTCCTTGCTAATACAGCACCTTCCCAGAGCACAGCATCCTTCCAAACCCACCAGTGTGTGGTGGGGAGCCCCCTTGTCCCTAGGTTTAGTGACACATTTGGGTGCTGGCGGGTGGCCAGCTCAAGGTCTGGCTCGTGGTGCGCTTGCTGAGGAGTGAAGAAGGCAGCTGGTGCTGCGTGGGTAGGGAACTGGCTCCAAGAGTCACACGTTGTCACACGGCTCTGCCTGCCAGCAGCTGACGACATTCGCCCAGCCCCAACCTCCAAAGCACAAGACTTCCAAATAAGCCAGGGGCAAAGGAGATGGCAGCAAAGTCACAAGGGAAAAGTAGAACATTTTGTGCTAGTCATGACGTCCTCGGAGGCATCCAGGCAGCCATCCATTGTCATTTCTAAGCTGACCATCCCTGTCCCAAGTCAGGATGCTGGGCAGCTGATGGAGCACCCCGCTTCTCCATCCCGCACACGCTTGAGGCCCACCAGCCATCCACGCAGCAGCATCGGGGCAGAGGGCTGCCCTCGCACCCTCCTCTCCCCTTACCCATTGCAATAGACTCTTAAATTAACACAGCAGATTAATTAGCCAGATTGCATTACACCCCATGACATGATTTACAATGGCTTTTTTTTTTTTTTTTTTTTTTTTAAATTCTCTCCCTTCCCACCTCTTTCTTGCAGACTTTTTGCTTTCTTAAACCACCTCAGTTTTCTTTTTACTTGATTTTTTTTTTTCCCCCCATATGCGACAAATTACTTCTGGGCTGTGTCTTTCTGGGAAAAAGGGGGAGGGGGCAGATCTGCCCCCTGTCTGCCTGGAAGTGCTGCTTTCCCCTAGTCAACCTCCTGCAGACTTTCTCACGAGCAATTCGGAAATACCTGGAGCAGTCAGAGCTGCAAGGAGGAGGCATGGCATCCTCCCAACAGTGAGAAAATCAAAAGTGAATCAGCTGTTTGGAAAGCCTCCACCCTTTCCTCCAAGATAAGCTCCACTGCTGGACATAAAACAAGAGACAAGGAAGGAAAACAGACTGCATGGGGTGGGGTTTCCGTCTTCCCCCCAACTCTGACCTTTGGGAATGGCGTTTCCAAAGGCTGTGAGCCCCTGGCTGGCTTCACTGCCCCACTTCCATCGGCTCAAAGAACATAACAATACCCCCAGTCCAGCAGAATGAGCCTGTTATCCTGGAGCCCAGCCAGCCACCGGCACACGGAGCATCCAAACGCTGCTGCTTCCCTTCAATGCAACTGCACACGCTTGCTGGGAGGAGGTTGTGCAAGACTTCAGGTGTCCGGGAGAGAGACGTCACTGATGTGATGTGGTTTTGCCCATGGAAATGGGTGGCTGCCTGGGATAAACTGGAGCGAACATTCAGACGAGTTACTTGCAACTCTTCTTAATTGCCAGCTCTATTTTTGGCTGCTGCAAGCTGGAGTGAATGCCATAGAACATGAAAAAAAAAAAAAAAAAAAAACCACAAAACAAAAAACCAACCAAGACTCATAAAAGCTCAAGCAACAAGATTCCTCTGGTTTTCTTAGCAGTTTGTTGACAGCTTTTAGCTGTTAAAGCTTAAATATTGCAGGGCAATAAAAAGGCTATTTGAAGGACCTGGGGGGGGGGGCAGGGGGGTGGTGGTCAGCCAACAGCTTGAATAGCCTTTTCCTCCAGTTCTGCACAGATAAAATGCTTGTGGCTTCCCGCACAAGAAGAAACAAATGGATTTCAATTACCAAAAGCATTGGCTTTGAATTCAGTGAAACCAAACCGGGAGGAGGCCAGCCTTAGGGATGATGGTGCGTCTCTGTTAAGAGCAGGGGTTGGGACCAACCTGAACCCAACCCCGACATCTGCCAAAGACTTCATGCAATCTTGGGCGAGTCCCTTCATCTCCGTGCACCGCACTGCGTCACTTGTAGTGGAGGGAGAGTCTTTGTTTTGCACCTGCCTTCTGCAGTGCAGTGGGATGCGCTTTGCAGGACCATCTCTTCCTGCAAGACTAGCGCGATGAGAGCTGACCTCCGTGTCCTACATACCACAAGACCGTCAATCCTTCCTTAGTTAAATACAGAAAAATAAGCAAACCTCTTTCAAAGCATTTTTCTGTGAGATGCTTTGAGCAGAAAAGAGCAGGGAAGAAAATATATATTCTCACATGCAGAGAAGACAATCAAATACCTCTAAGATATTTAACCTTGGGAGATGAAAGAGATCCCTAGTTGCTGTCACCTTCCCTAAATCGTTATCAGAGCAATTATGTGTGATTTAGTAGTTTGCTCTGTTGCGACGCAATTTTCTGCGTTGTCTGACATGATAAATGGAATTGTAGACCTGGCCCCCATACGGCTTCCCTGAATCTGCTGCATGGGACAGGTGAGAAAATATTACAGTAGGGTAAAGAAAGCACTGGGTGATACATAGGAACGAGCTGGTTCCTGCAGGTTTCTCTATGTGTCCTTAGCAGTCAGCAAATTATCAAGGTGGGAAAGAGTAACCTGGAGTTAAACAGAAAACTGGCTCCATCATCCTTGAATGGATGAGATCTGGGCACTGACTGTGTCTGTTCGGTATATTCCTGAGAGGTTTCAGACAGCGGTGACTCTGCCGGGCAGTTCCCATTGCAGGCAAGGTGTAGGAGAAGGGTGCTGATCCCACTGTGGGAGGGAGCTGCCCTCCCTCCAGCAAACGTTGCTCTGGAGAGAGATTTGTGATATGCACAAAAAGGAGTTTATATGGGCCTGATTTTTGGAGGCCAGCAATGGTTTTGGTGTTTGGTATTTCCCCCCCCCGCCCAGTTCTTAGCAAGCTGGGATTTAAAAATAATTACCAAGTTCTGCATTTGTTCCTTTGGGGTCCTCAGTACACAGTTGCAAGCTTTTCTCCTCAGCCATGGCAGTTCAAAATATCCTTTCCTTTTTCGAATTTTTTAAGGAGATGGCATTCTTTGTCTATCACGTAACTCCAGGACCTGGATCCCACTAAATATCTCAATGCTCAGGATAAAAATACTGCAGATTTCCAGCTCTGGTAACCTCAGCCCTAGAGAAGATCCTCGCTGTTGACTGGAGACATCCAGCAATGCAGGGCAGACGGGGCTTGGTTTTGGAGGAAGACAAGGAGACATTTGGCATGAAAGAACAACCACCTTAAGACTTACAACTGCAAGTTTGCTTCTTTTCAAACACAGACCTTGTACATCCCACTGCAGGTTTCCTATACTAGTAACACTCCTACAGATTTGGGGATTACTACTGCAAAACACACCACCACAGGCATGGCTCTACAGCGTGTTGTATCTTGAGGGCCTTTACATCCACGCAGAGGATCTTTTACGTTTAGACAGTGACATTTCATCCCTACATGAATACATGTGACTGTATGAGATCAGGGATAGACAGGCTGCTACGAGATCAGGGACTGCACAGAATGGTCCGGTTCACTGATGAAGTGTGAAATCAGCTTATAACTAACTCACAAGTGGAAAGTCCCTGCTCAGTTCACGGGGAGAGGAACAGCAGCGAGAGAGGATGGGGGTTTCAATGCACCTCCCAGTAAAACCAAATCACCGCAGCTTGCTTTGCAGTGCTAGAAGCAAAACTGAAGAAATTAAGTGCTGTGATAAGGGCTTCTACTGAAGGGAACGGTGAAGTTCCTGGTGACATAAGTTTTCCATCCAGCATCACTAAAGTCTTGCTCCCCTCCCCTCCCCCCGCCCCCTTTCTTTCTGTATACTTCCAAAATAACTATAGGAAATAGAAGAAACATGACTCAAAGACAGACTTTTCCTCTTAAGACCCAGCTTCCTTCCTTGAACAGTTGCGAGAAGTCTCAGCTACACATAGCTATGAGCAAGGGCTTTATTTGGAGTTCTCCTATTGTTAAGGAAAACCCCACCAAAAAGCCCATGGCCTCCACAACAGACATCCTGGGTCAGGCAGGTCAGTCATGGAGTACAGGATCTTGTTGCTTTAGGACGCTGTTTTATCCAAGAAAGCAGGATGCAAGGTTTCCCCTGGCCCATTGCTCTTGAACAAGAGGCAAGGCCTTCAGGCTTTGGTCCCTGCAAGACTATGTTCTGGCAGAGGAGCTAAGTTCAGCCATATAACCTACCACAGTCAGACAATCTTCCACTCGCATGACTCATGTCAAGCACACAACCTATATCATTTGGCTTGCCAGACAGGATAGCTTGGTCTTTGCTGAGCCTGGCTACCTGGTGGAAGTACAGCCAGGCTCCGTGTGAAGCACGAGGGTGCTGGAGTCACACAGGGTTGATGGCCACCGCTGGAGATTAGTGTCCTCCCCAGGCTGTATAAGCAGTTTCAGACTGCTCCACTGAAGGAAAAACCAAGAGTAGGATTTTGCAACAGAACCTGAGATTTCAAGGTTGCACTGGTTCTTCAAGGGTTCTTAATGGACCTGTTTGGGGGGGGGGGGGGTGGGGTGGGTCTGGAAAGATTATTTAAGCCATTTCTGAATCATTACTAAAATGTTTTCTGTTACCAAAGATTACATTTTTGTACTGAAAGCCTAGATTTTGGCATGAGAAATTTTGGGAGAAGTGTTGAAAGCCCTTAAACAGCATCTCAATAGAGCTCAGATGAAGGCAGGGATAGCATTTCAGCAGGCATGCAAGATTTCAACAGCAATTACAGGGGTTTCCCATTCTTCTTCCAGACAACTAACTCTTTTCTCTATTTATTACTTCTGGTGCCAATTCACCCTCCTAGTCAGGCCAGGAGGCATGTCGCAGGGGACCTGGAGCTGCTCTGAAGGAGCAGGCAGCTGGGGACAGCGGCTGACTCACATCTCTGCACTGGGAATCCCCAGACTTTACGTCTTCTGAGACTGAGCAATGTTAATTTCCACAGGCAGGTTAAAAGACAAGGAATATGCTATTTCAAGTGCTCTAATCCACCTGGAAGCGGGAGACCAAGGAGAATCACACCAGTCAAACAAAAAGTGCTGTTTCATTTTGCAAGTTAATACTGGTCCCTTTCTCGTCTGGTCACCATTCTTGTGGGCTTCTCAACCCTCCCAAATGGCAGAAGGCACCACTTTAACTTCATTACACTTACAAACATACATAAACTGCCAGCTGAATTTATCCTTGAAAGCCAAGTAAGAAGACTTCCCCGAAAAGGTGGAGAAGTCAAGAAGTCCTCACATTACTGCAATCACAGCTCTCACTCCAGCCTACTAGGTTATGCGTCCCTCTGTTCAAGATCATAGCCAAGCATAAGGATGCTGTAAACAAAATATCACATTGTTCAAGTTTAAAAGGCCTCTTGAGGCCATTACCAGCCAGCAACAGGCATCGCAAGCTCTGAGAAAAGCTGGATCATCATCAAGTGTGCCCAAAAGATACAATAATAGGCCTAGCAAAGGACACCAGAGGGAACTCCGAGTCTTGCTTTTCCAAAGCTGACAAGTCTCTTGGAGGATCCGCAGTGACATTGTTACCCAGAACAATCCCAAATCCCTTGCCTAATTCTGGTAATTACTGCATCTTGTGATTTATAGGGTAGCTCTCAGGCTGTGACAGGGCAAGGTCACTTTGGATTGATAGCACGCTTCTAATCACAGCAGTTTATCACCTGTTGAGGAGGAGCACAGGTCAGGTCAGGATAGTGTCACCAAGTTCAGGTGTCTGTGCCTCTTGGAGGTGCCATCTGTCTGCCAGCAGATACACACACCCTGCAGCCACCCGCCTCCACCAGCATCAAGGTGTGGGCACCTGATGGATGCACACAGGTAGCTGCATCGCCATGCAGTTTGTGGGATGCTCAGTGTCCCAGAGGCACATACGTTCTGTGTGTCACTTAGACAACTGATTAGAACAGATGCTGTGCAGTGCTAAGTCTCCAGAGGCTCCCCGTGCCACTCTCTGCTTTGAAAGAACATCTCCGCCTCGGTCTCCCTCAGTAGAAGCAGGGTTGGAAATAAAGGGTCAGATCCAGCCCTGTAGTGGTTTCCCTTCATCAAGTCCTCTACCACATGCCTTCTCTGAGCATCCCAGGCTGGATACCAGCTGTGAGAACACAAACTTCACCAGGGTCTTTGGTCCCTGCTGTCCTGGAGGGTTTGGATGCTGCGAGTAATCAGTAAACATACAGACTAAAGGAACAAAAAGCTTTCAGAAAGATCAGGGTTGCAGTCAACTCCAAAATGTATTTGTAGTATCAAGGACATAGTTTGCAGTGAAATCAAGGAAATGTGGAGAGATCACAGCAATGCATCTGCTAGTCCTTCCCTAGGTCTGTTTCAGGAAAAGGGAATTACTTTTGCCTTGAAACCAGAGGTTTTGCCTTTCTGTTCCCTGCGGTGGATCACTTTTTGCTGTGGAGCAGAAGCATACAGCCAGAACCAGCTCCTCAAGGGCTCCAAGAACAACTCCGAGTTTGTACCAAAGATTTTTTAACCCTTATAAAGATACAGCATTGCTGCATTGCTGAGCTGCTGAACAGGCAAACCTGGGAAGGGCAGGGAAGTGCGATTTGTCCTCGTCACATTAATTTTATAATGATTATTTTTCCTTCCTAGAAATACATTGCAAAAAAAGAGCAAACAAGTCGTTCTTACAGCTAAGGTGTAAGTCCTCAATCCCATTTAGCACCAATTTGGTCTCATTTTTATAAATTTGGTGAACTGTGCCTGGAGCTTTGGAAAAATAAGCGTTTGAAAAACCATTTATGTTTAATTTTTCAGTTCACAGCAACTTTTTTAACCACCTGGAACACTCACTTCTGTTTAGTTGTTGCACTGGTGCCATGCTGGAGAAACAGACAGTGATGGCAAAGAACGGTTATCTGAACTTACCACAGCTAGGCAAACCTAATGCTGATTATAGTATTTTGTGTCTGTACAATAGTTCACACGCGTGATATCATTATATCTCCTTGTAATGCTTTAGAGAGGGCTCAAAACTGTTATTCTTCCCTCTGGGTGGATAGAGAAACTGAGTCATGCAAAATAATCACTATTTAGCTCTGTATTCAGCAAGGCATTTAATGAGATGCTTGGGCCATTCTCCATTTCATAAAGCATTTCAGCATGTCCTAAGCAGGATAAGCCATCAAGTTGTCAGTTGAAGAATGTATTTTCCAAAGCACTGAGCACTTGGGAGCTCCAGTTGAAATGGCATGTGGCCTTTAAGACAAATTTCATCCTTTTATTTGCAGCCTTGTATTTCCACTTTAGTGAAGTGAACAGGTGGAAGCATGGTAAGCTTAGTGAGGTGGGGTTTTTTGTGTTCCAAAGTTTGGGGGAAAGGAGGAACACGACCCAAATTGGGGCCAAGAAAATCTGAAATGAAACTGTAGAAAGTACACTGCCACTATGAGCACAAAAGGCTTTTTCTGATCTGAAAGGCGACATGAACTTGTAGATAAACAGGAAAGAAAAGAGGCAAAACTCTCCTTTACCAGACTTTAGACCTGGAAAGTTGACTCCAGCCTTCCCTCTCCTTGTGCTATCAAGTCTAGCAAAGGCTATTTCAGAAGCTGCATCTTTCCGCAACCTTATATTCCCCTAATGAGCACACCACAGGGTGATGAATCTGTATAGAGTAATAATATTTTCTCCAAGATGATGCCTCTCCAACTAAGTACAGCCTATTCCCTCTTCAAAACGCCAGGTGGGTAAAATACCCCCCAGATTATTTGTCACTATCAAACAAGACAGTGTTTGCACACTTGGGAATAAAGTGAAGAAAATTAGCTTCTCATATTCTTGAAAAGGATGTTCCACAGCCACCTGATTGCTTTATCTTCATTATTTTTAGTTGTAGAATTATGTAAATAGCAATTTAGAGAGCCCAGAGGATTCTGAAGATTCAGTTTAATGATTTGTAATTGTTTAATTGGACTGTAAACTGGCCCCTGCAGGGAGCTGAGCACAGGTACAAGTATATACTTCATGTCCCTACCAAAAATGGCTAATTGTTAGCTTTTGTAGCAGCTTCTAACCTCTCCCAGCAGCACAGCACTGCCGAGTATCAAAACTGCACTAAGTTTCAGCTAGGGAATGCACTGCCGTGCCTATAGCTTACACCGGGCATGTAGGTATTCACAGGTAGCAGAACCCAATCACAGAGTACCCACCATGAGCAGACCTTGAGGACACCATGGGGGGGATCCATCAGCAGTGAGAAAGGAAGCATTTTAACTCAATTATTTCACAAGATCCCTTGTAGAAAAAGGTACACACGGCTACTTAGGAAAGTGGGAGGTGCAAAACCATGTCAAACTGCCAGTTGCTGGTGGAGGTTTATCCATTATTTTGGAGGTGTGCTCTGTGAAGCATACTCTGACAAATTCAATTCGAAGCACATCTAGATAGATGTTTCTTAGATGCTGGATCAATAAAAAAAAAGAAATCTTTAAGTTCCCCACAGAAGCAGCAAGGCTCTCAAACCCCGATCAGAAGTGGGGACAGGGCTTGTCTCTGAGCTGAGGGTGCAGCTACACTCCAAAAACCATCTTCTCTCCCTCCCAGAGAGGGTAAATGGGGCAAGGAGATAAATCACTGCAAAAGGGCAGCAGGTGTCTGAAGGAAAAAAGGCCAGAGAACCTGGGATTATTTCTGCAGCAAGACTAACTGGCTTGACAAATGAAACATAATGGAAAGTGCCGACTCTGCTCCGCTCTCCATCCGCCTCTCCTCTGGTCATTTCATTTGCCCTTCTTCCTCTCAACAAAATAAAATGAAATGCATATTTTACTGTAAGCTTCTTTACAGTGCAGGCTGCAAGAGGCTGGAGGACTTCCCTAAGGGGGGAATGAGCTAACCAGCGATTGCTTCATCCTTTAATTCCAAAGGCCAGGGACTTTCATTTTTCAATTTCCTTTTATCCAGGGTTTTTCATTATGCTCAGGTTGCTCCACCGCGCTCTTCATTGAGTGACAAGTGTGTGCTGGAAGGTGACAGACAGACATCATGTGTGTGGTCTGTACCAGAAATAAACATCTGAAAACCTGCTCTGCAAACTGAACGATCTTGATGAGTTTCTGGATTGTCTAATAAGGTTTGTCTCTCTATTGAGCCATACAGCTGAGCATCTTACTGTCAAAAGTGATTAAAAATATCAATCAAAAGCACTAAGGATACCAAGAGATCAGACAAGTGGTTATCAATACCTTGTAAACAGTTCTTATTCAGCAGAAAAGAAATCCGGCAGTTATCTGGCTGTTGGTTTTTATGGGACTTTATGACCCCCTACTTCCATCGCTTGGTTAGATAGGATGGAGAAAAGCGAGTATGTCAGAGATGCAGGATTGGGTCCTTGACTATCTGTCTCTCTGCAGAGCATTTTTCTTTTCAAGACACCTGTCTTTGCTGCAGATATGTTATCTGAAAGTAGACATTCCATTTGTTCCCATCGCAGCCTGGCTAAGACACCTCAAACCTTCACAACAGCACAGCCTACCTAAAGCAGACCGACTTCCTTCCTTACCCTAGGAAAGGAAAACAGCCAGAACAATGGAATACCATCCAATGTACCTATCTCATATTTGTTAATGGCCAGGTAGGCCAAATCTGATACTATTTCTGGTTGTCTTAGTCAAATATAAACTTCACTCTGAATTCCTGTGACAGATCACGGCCTCTGAGCCAAAGTGTTGACAGAAGACTATCATCTACTGCAATGCCATAAGATGTCACACATGTATATGCCATCACCTTCCACTGTCAGTCCTGACTGGCAACAAGTTCCTCTATCAAGTGGGCTAATCGTTAACCTCATATACAGAGATTACTCCCCCCTCCAAATCTCTCAGACACCTTTGTAATTTATTCTATTCAAGAGAAGGATTCTCAAGGATATTTTGAAGTGACACAACTGAGAGTATTCAAAACTCTTGACTGTCAGACAGTACTCTGCTGAGACATTTATCCAGCAAGTATGACCCCTGGGGAAGAACCACTTGAGAACCAGTGCTGGAGACAGTATTAATTTGAATGGAGCAGGTAGTTCAATCCTGCATAGCAACAAACATATGTACATTATTATATATCCATTTATATATACATACAATGAAAGTGCAATTTTACAGAGATCATCACATTTCTCTGTTGGCTTGAGTTAGTCGGGTCAGCATCATGTGATATTTCTAGAAACTCCCCCAGCATGGCATAAGTATGCCGAGGGGAATACTTAGTCATCCTCCTCCATAATTAATTCTCAAGAATATTATGTTGCATGGTCATCATGCAATTATTTGCAAAAAAAAAAGAAGTTGTAATCATATTATGTTTCCATGAATGGAAGATACATTACATCTATTATTTTAAACAATAATTTGTGAAGAACTAATTACTATGATAAATTGAAAACTTCTGCAGCTCAAAACTTGCAACCCTTTTTGTCTTAATTCAAAGAAACTCAGACTTTCCCTACATGTGAAGTGTTTCTAATTCCTTTTGTTTCCCCACTTTAAACATACCTTGGCTTATTGTGAATTTTAAGCATGTGACAATTTAGGGAAGTCTAGAAGACTCTGCTTAAGATTTTCATGCCTTTAAATATTCCAGCCAGAAAAGCCAATGAAAACCCTGAGCTTTTTTCAACCATCACCACCACGCACTTCAGCCCAATGCCCAGTGCTAGCTGAAGAGAGATTAAGCAAGGGCAAAGGAAAGACACCCTTCAAGTGAATACGTAGAAGGGCGTACTGCCTTCCAGCTCTGCTCTCCCCCATGGTTCTGGACCTGTTAGATATAGCTGAAGAACCAAACTTAAACCTGAGCCCACCCTAGCTCAGCCTAGATTAATGCCACAATCAAGCCAGGAACGTTTTCCTTCCAGATTTCTTTGAAGGCAGTAAAAACCCCGTGCAAAGAGGGAGACCAGAAGTGAGGCTGTGCAGCGGCCAAGCTCTCTGCGTTCACTTTCAGCTCTCAATTACAAGCATCACATCCAGGAGCCAGGCAGCAAGAAAAACAAAAGCAGCCAGGGAAATCCTGCCATCAGTTTTCAGAGTATAAATCCTAAACAAGTCGATAGATTATACCAGTATAATCCCTTTGTGACTGATCATAATAGGAACGAAAGGCTGAGATCTTCCCTCCATTGCATCGCTAAATCAGAAACACGTCAGCTGCTCGCTGAAACGATACTCCACATTTACAAAGCACAGGACCTACTCTACTTTGCAGTCAGCCCAGGTGGTCCCAAGCTTTGTGGCATCCCCAGAGTCCCCACTGCCTGTGCTGAGCTCAGCCTGCTGGGGCCAAGGCCACCGGCAAGCCTCACAGTGAAGACCTTTAAGTGAAATTATACTGGTTTCACTAAGTGAGGGAGGAGAAAATGGACAAAGTCTTAGTGCAGCCGTGCCCCGTCTCGCCTGTGCGAGCCCTTCAGTTTGCAGCACCAGTTCCTAACCTGTTACTGGGCTTCTGACCCAGCAGAAGGCAACTATGCTACAGGGCTGCCCTAAGAGCATTGGCATCAAGTACAACAGGGACTGCAGTCACCCAGATCCTCACTCATCGCAGAGCAGTGGAGTGGAACTGCTGATCCCTCGAGGTTTTGTGGCTGCACATTTGCCCTGGTTTCTTCTAATAGAGGCCAGTGCAGCTGCATTTCAGGGAGCGATAAGCTGAGAAGTAATGAGGGATATTCCAGTTTTCCATCTCAGATCAAATCCTTGATCATTCTAGCTTAAGAACAAAATTGGCTCACTGATGCAGACTCCTGACATTTTTGGTCAAACACCCATAATGCACCATTTTGCAGTGTTTACACAGCAGCAGGCCTGCATGGCGAGGCAGTTCCCTGAAGCATAAGATTTGATTAACCTCGTTAGCTTGCCTTGCAGAGCTGCAAATGTTGTTAGACATCATGAAATTATCCAGCCCTATTTAAAACCCAACTGGAGTATTTGGCCTGTTGACCTCCCCCAGCAACAAATTCCACAAGTAAAATTAACCACTCCAGGCTGTGGAAAGTGGTGGTTCAGTCCCTGATCCCAGGCAGCAGCGGCTCTTTGAGCTTCATCTATGGGAGCTCAGAGTGTCTTCTCCCACTTTACCTTTCCCCACACAGTCTACAGACACGTCCCCATTTCAGTCCTCTAAAACCGAGTCAGTCCAGATTATCTTTAAAATTATTAAAAGACAACCACCAGCAGCAACGCATCCACCTTTAAAGCGATCTACAAACTGCAAGTGCTTAAAAGCTAAAGACTGAAGAATTAAAAGCATTGTTTCTCTTAAGCTTCTCTCAGAGTTACACAGCATTGTTGTGGCTGAAGGTGCTCAGCAACTGTAAAAGAATTTGTGCACTGACATCCAGGGAAGTACATTACTATACAACAGTTAAGTCAACACACATATGACTACTTGTCTTACCAGAGCACCCAGTCCATTATCATTGGAAGTGTTCAAAGCCAGCTTGGAAGGGGCTTTGAATAACCTGGTCTAGTGGAAGGTGTCCCTGTGCATGGCAGAGCGGTTGGACTAGATGACTTGGGGGACTCTTGCCAATGAGACTCAGTCTGTTGCTTTGCTTCCTGAAGAACCTGCTTGGGTCTTGACCTAGACTGGAACTGAAGATTACCAGTAACAGAGTAGTCTGGGCTGGAAAATCTTCAGTTCTTCTGAAGGTTCCTCAGGAAGCAGAGGAATAGACCTTGCCCGATAGCTGAAAAGTTTATTTAAAGAACCCTAGAAGTAGTAGAAAAACATAGTAATTTGGCTGTAGAGTTGCAAGAGTTAAGAATATGTACAGCTGGATGGCTCCAAGTTACGTAGAGGCAGTTTCTCCACCGCTTCTCCCCATCTTGCCGATTTTTACTCCATAAGCCTCCCCACTGATTTGCACTGGATGCTCCTTTGGGCCCCTTGGGAGCTGCCTGGTGCTTTCCCTGCCTCACAACAACAATGCACATTCAAAGCCCTTCTGTTGGAGGCACACACCAGATCAATTACAGCAACATCATCCTTCTTAATCAAAGGTTAATTTCAGTGGGTGACATTCTTCTCTGTTGGAATATTGTCAGATGTTTTTAGATCTCCAATTTTATATAAATTTAGCCTCTGAATTCTCAAGGAGAGAGTTGCTACGGTAACCAGAGCCAGCCATATTGCTGTATGATCTCCCCATGGAGCTTCATTAGGGCCAATCAGTCATTTCCAGGGTAATAGAATATGTCGCTTTCACAGATAAGGATACATCTTTTTACAGTGACGGAACGTTTTTATTAAACACGTTAACCCTTTGACCTCTTAAGAATTGGGCACTGGCCCTTTCCTTAGGATTGTGATACCCAAGAAATGCAATTTTGGCAGACTAATTGCTAGCAGTTGAACACCTAAGGCCAGATCAGAGGAAGTCAGCACACCCAAAGTATGTTGTCTTGGAATAGCAAAACCTGGGGTGGTTGCAGGCGAGGATCGTTTTCTGCTGGCAGGGAGCCAAATCGACTTTATATCCCAGTAGCCAGGCACAAAGGCTGCTTCTGAAATAGATCTGACCAGCATGAACCAAAGGGTTTGGTATAGCTTTTTTTGTTCTAGTCTAGACATATGGACTACCTGCTGTGTTTGATCTCCTATCCAAACACCATCATCTTTCAGACCTAAGCGCTAGTTCACACCTGATCATAGTATTTATTAGCAGCTCCCTTAGAAGAATACTTGGAATAAACTGCTGGTATCAGACCAATTCCTAGACATGAGACTTTGGTCTCTTCCCCAGAACCTCAAAACCACCTTTATTTCAGCTAGCTAAAAACAGCTCAAAAAAAACAACCCCACAAAACCCAGCCACCTACACCTTCTTTGGTCAAACAGACCCTGCCTGTTGTCCCAGTTGTCACCACACCACTCATTAACTGGTAAAGCCAATTTCAGATCACATATACCCTCATTTCATACACATTCCAAAATTCATTTTCTTCAAGACTTTCCAGTCAGTCCTAAGAAAACCCCTCTGTACCTTCTGCTAGCAGCTTCAGAAGAACAGCTGATGTTTGAGAGCCACACTTGCTGTTTTACCTTCTCAGACATGCCTCCGGCATAGAGCTGCTCCACAGTTATTTCTTCAACTCTAACAGTTAGTAACAGTACATTTATCCCTGTGTCTCCTTCTAATTAATAGTATCAAGGTTATCCGAGCTGGAACTGACTTGACTTCATCTTATGGAGACAATTCCTGAAAAAATAGCACTAAGAAAGATGACACATTTGCTGCAGAAGTGGGGGGAAAGCCTACTAGCAGCCCTCTGCTCCTCAGTCTTCATCCAGTAGGGCTCCACCAAGGTCCTGGCTGCAAACCAAAAGCTGCAGTCACAAGACACCAGAAACCCAAAGGAAAAAAAAGGTTTCCCCTTCTTCCTCCTCCATTAATCTCTTTGGAGGTTCCTCTGTGGTGCAGAAAGATACAGTTACACCTCATCGCTCCAGCTCTCCTGAACATCATGTCTATCTTATTAAATAATAGATATAACACTGCAGCCTGGAAGGACAGCATCTGTCAGCCGATACCGTATTTATTGTTTTCCCTTGAAAGAGTCCATTATTGCAATCCTGTAGCAGGTTCACTTACAGACAAACAGAAGTTTTACTTAAAAGAGGCAGGATCTTTTGTGCTGGGGAAGCAAAGACAGCTGGGCACTGGCATAATTTTTGTGTCACAGTTTTCCTTGCTGTTATATATTCACTAATGAGATAAAAGCTAATTACGTGAAATTTGAATAAAATGAATGCAATAATGGCAACACTGCTTTAAAAAAAAAAAAAGCCTAAGCCCCAACATTTGCAGCACAGAGGTATTTAATGACCATCTAAGTAATAACTCCACTTCTTCCAGCACGAATTCACAGCTCATGCAAGCACATTGAGATCAACAAAATTCAGAGAAAAGTCACATTTACATCTGGTTTGAATTTGTTTCTTTAAAATAGAAGTGTAGGGTGTGAACATACATTTGAATATAAGAACAGCAGCAGTGATAGATGACACCTAGACAAAAAAGCAAAATGGGCAAAGTGTTTAATTTTGGTAGTTCCGGGGACATGATGCTCTCTTTGCCAGGTTGGTGGTTTTTTTTCCTTCTTCCTTATGACATTGTCTCACTCTCCTCCTAAAAATTGGAATCTGCCCCTATAACAGAGGCTACAATGAACCTACAAGAGTGGACCTGAAGCTTCATTCCAAGGGTCTCACGAGTCCATTTGTATGTGCAAAATTGTTCACTGCAGTGGGGGACACGAGTTTTGTGTGTCCATTTGCAGGACAAAAGATATCTCCTCAACATCTCTCCTCTGACCTCCCAGCTCTGTGTGCACAGCACTACCATGAGGTCCGGTCCTGCAGCCAGCGTGCAGTGTACATGGAGGAGGAGGAGCCCCCTTCACACGGTCACTGCAGTACAAATCCAAACTGTCCTGCTGGTGCCTATCTGCCACCTCAGCAGCTTCTGATCTTCTTGCTCCTCCTTTCCGTGCCCATGGCTGCAGTCACTTCCCCCTGGCCAGGGGATCCAGCCATGATGTTTGGCTCAGGCAAGCATCCTTCCTCAATAAGGACGGCCAAGGCACTGGCAGCTTTCCCTTTCCTCTGGTTTTGGGAGGATGCAGCATTCCCTCCCCTACATGACATCTGAGCTTTTCACTTGCTGCCATCCCACCCCAAAGCATGAGATAGGGCTGGCAAGATGTGGATGCAAGCTCAGTAACATCCCTCTTTCTTTCAGTTTCCCAGAGGGCAAAGCCATCAGCAAAGCAAGCTGGAGGCATCTTCCTCATCATCATTACCCATACTAATGAGAGTATTTAGCATTCAAAGCTTGGCTGGTGTTGCAGCTGAAATAACACAGAACGCAACTCAAACAGAAGAGGCCCAGCAAGCTGCAGGGAAGATGCTCAGAGCCCAGGCTCCAGGGGAATACCTCTCCATTAGTAATCATTAAGCACTGAAGGAGGAAATTAGAAAGAGAACTCGCCCTGCTTTAGTCATCTTTGCCAAATTCCTTGGTGCAATGGCTACCCAGGTTATCTTTAGCTTCTTTTCAGCAGTACTCCGCTAACACCGACAAGGGGTAATGGATTCAAGCTGGAACACAAGAGGTTCCACTTAAATTTGAGAAGAAACTTCTTCTCAGTGAGGGTGACAGAGCACTGGAACAGGCTGCCCAGGGAGGTTGTGGAGTCTCCTTCTCTGGAGACATTCAAAACTCGCCTGGACGCCTTCCTGTGCAACCTCATCTAGGTGTTCCTGCTCCGACAGGGGGATTGGACTAGATGATCTTTTGAGGTCCCTTCCAATCCCTAGCATACTGTGATACTGTGATAATCTCCAGACAGGCATGGAGATCCTGGGCAGGCTACAGCTGTTGGTGAAGCTGAGGGGAGTTGTTTCTTAACTCCTACATTCTCCAGGACTGTCCCCTTCAATAGCATGTGACGGTTTCTCTGCTTTGCAAATCGAAACACCTTTCCAGCAAAGGAAAAAAATAAAGCAATAAAAAGGAAAATTAACCCCCTGCAGAAAAATCTGTGTTCCTGCGCCTGAACATCTGCCTTCACTGCTTTGGGAAACAGCTAAGTGCTACCACAAGCATAATCGGCCTCAGAAGCATTGTGGGGTGAAGCTGCTTGACTTGAGGGCTCCATGGATGATCCAAGACCACAGCTCACATTTTGAACCGCTACCCTTTGGTGCGGAAAGGCAACTCGCTTCTCATCTTGCTTCATAACCACAGCACTTCCCATTTACCGCTCACAGAGGCCACCTATGTTTTCCCCCAGGACTACTGCCTCTCAGCCAGGACAGCCTTAGACATCACACACCACATCTTGGCTGCCTGTTGCAGCCCTTTTGAAGTAAGGATTTCCAAGCACCAGGATCCTCCTTCCCTGCAAACACACCTCATCTCCATTTAACTACAGGCTGCCTGCTGATAAGCTGGTTCTCCACAGCTTTTTCCATCAGCTATAGCGATAGCTGTTCTTCATAAGAAAGGAAACTAGGATAAATATACACCAAAAAGTACAAGTTCAATGCAAAATGCAACCCCCCCCTCACTTCTACTCGACCAATCCTTAACAAAAACCCTCGGGACAATAGGATATTCTTTGCAGCTCGATGCTGCAGAACAAGTAACAAAGCCCATGGTAATGATGTGATTGACATCAGTTATCTCAGAGACATCACCCATCAAAAGGGTTTTTTTTCAGCTGTTGGTTCAATGCAAAACCAAGTCCTCTCTAATTGCAGCTCTGCCTGTACCAGCTATGAGAAGCGGGGAAAATATCTCATGGTTTTGCCATGTGCAGATGGTCTATCTCATGGGGTCTGAAAACGAAGGTAACAAAGCTAATAACCAAATAAAGGCAGAGGAGAAAGCAGAAGTGTTTGGGGGACAGTTTACTTTCCTTTCTTTCTTTTCAAAGAATTAAACTAGTCTATTTTTTTTTTTTTTCACATGTGGAAATAGAAAAGCATCCCACTTTCTGCAGCTCTGCAGATCACAAATGGAGCTTCTTAGGCACTGTTGCTCAGCTGGAGATCATGAACAATTCACCAACTGTTTAGGATTTCGAGCATCCCTCATTCCTGCTGGAGTTAAAATCATGCTGATAAGCACCCATAAAGTTTGAAAGCTTATGCAAAAACTTGCCCAAATAAACTATCTAAACCGCTTTGATCTGCAAACCACAGCAGGAAAATAACAGCCAAATCAGTCTTCCTTATATTCCAGCACTTGTGCTTCTGGCTAGAATTAGGAAACGCACAGGAACAGCTTTTTTCTAACCTCAAAATACGAGCCCTTTCAGAGTAAGTGCCACCTTAGGCCACCCTCTTGTGGCCAGGGATAATTTTGCAGCCACCTTGTCCTGCTTTTCCCTCTCCATCACACCGACAGCCTCCACTCCCCCCAGCATGGGGGGTTATTAAATCCATTCTCTTATAGTTGTTCCTCCGCCACCCCCCACCCCACCCCCCCCAAGCCCAAGCTGCAAAACGAGCTTCTTCCCGAGGAGATGCATCAAAGCTGGCAAAGAAAATTACATGGGAATTATTCCAATGGTTGGGACATCAGGTTCCCAGGGAAGAGGGAGACAAGTGGTAAAGGCTGGAAGCAAAGGGAACCTGTGCTTCCCTCCGAGCACACTGCTATGCCCTGAGCCCAGTCTCGCCACGCTGCTCCCATTAACTCCAGAGAAGCCAGCTTGCCCCTGGTGCTGGCTGACGAGCAGCCTTCTCGGCACACCTTCCACCTCGCGGCGTGGCAATACGCTGGGGAAAGAGTCCTTTCTGCATCGCGAGGGCTCTTCAGCGTTCAGCTGCTGAGCCTCAACGAGTCAGTTCCGTGAGCTGATCTGACAGGAGGGGGGGAAGAAAAAGAAAAATTTTCCAGGAGATGAGTTTCCTGACCTAATTGTCCCCGAGTGGGTGAAAGGAAAGCAGGGGGAGGGCGCAGCTGAGAGCTGGTAGGGAAAGGCGATGGCTGCACTTTTCAGCGGCAGGATCCTGGTCAGATGCAGCACCAAATCACACCCTAAACCTCTCCCCACATCTCTTTTCCTGTCTGGATAGCATAACCAATGCGTGCCCACTTTGTCACCACATCGTAAATATGTGCCTTTAGCCAAAGGCTATGGTAAAATCGGAATTTAGGGTAAACTTCCTTTATCCTCTTTATTTAAACCTGTTGATGTACTTCGGCAGAGTAATAGAAACACCTCTCCTATCCTCTTCACAGGCTACTTAATACCAATGAAAGGGAGTAAACAAGGCAGCAGGAGAAACAACCAGGGTATTTTACTGCATCTAATCCTTCTTATGCATCGTTCAGATTTATACAGGCCGGAGACTGATGTTCTTGGTCTGCCAAGCATGGCTGATATGTACACTGCGAGCCCAGCCCGGCCCCTTGCTCCCAGTCGGGTCTCTCAGTGCCTCACTAGAGTGCTCTTGTTTTATCTCTCTCCACACCTTCACGGCGAGACAAAACATCAGAGCTCAATTGGGTGGGCAATTGTTAAAAGAAGAACAAAATATGCAGCGAGGCCAATCTAGGAAGAGGATAGACAGAGCTAAGGAGGAAAGGCATATATTGGATTTAGACGCTAAGGACCAGGCAAAGCACTTAGGTGTCAGCAGCCACTGGAATCGGAAGGAATTGATGCCTAACTCCCTTTGAAAAAAAAAAAAAAATCTTAAGCCTTCGCCAGAAGTAAAGGGGAAGAGAAGGGGACAGCTGGCTTTGTGCTGGTGGTAAAGAGGCGATGGGGATTTCCTGACATCAGGAAATCCTTCTGCTGCATAAATTCAAGACAGCAGCTTTTTGCTCTCTAGTCCTCTCCACACCTAAGGGGACCTCTGGACCAGGGCCCGGCAAGCAGCCAGGGCTCCAGAAGAGCTGCCCCAGTCAGTAATGGTAAGTGTGGTGTGGTGGTGCATGCAATTGGGATCTACTCCAGCCTGTCCAGCAGCGAGGTCTGAACTTCTATCTAAATTCACGGTGCCTTTTTCTCACCTCCCAGCTACTCACCAAGCTGAGATGCTCTCCCAGGAAGCCTTGAAATAAGGTTTTTCTCCCAGAAAGCCACAATCCTAGTTTCTTTTCACCTTTTACTGCACATCCTTATGTGCTCAAGGGGCACATTGCTTTCAAGCGCTCAGTCTCAGATTAAGAACCTGAGCAGAAAAAAGCCTGTTCAGAGTTGTGTAACCCAGGACTCTGTCTCTTTTGCTGCATGTTTGCTTTAAGCCCCCCCCCCCCCCCCCCCCCCCCCCCGACAACACAAAAAGTTAGCTGCCTGGTTCCGCAGAGATGGCTAGATCTGTTTGTACAAGACTCAGATAAAATCTTTGTCAATACTTTCTATTTTCAGCTACTTCTTGCATGCACAAGTAAATCCTCTCACTGCCCTATCTTTCCCTTTTGTATTATACTTGGTGTAGGGATAGAGCAACATATGTTTTAAAATACCTTACCGAAACATGAATTTACACTGCCAAAACCTAGTTCCCGCAGGGAGAGGGAAAAGCTAAGCTCACAGAAAGGAGCTGATGTCGTACACCTCCTTCGATGCCCTCTCAAGAGACCTCCAGACTCAGGTGTAACACAGGCCAGTTGAGACCTTGCAGATTTGGACCGGACCACCTCTTTGCTCTCACGGTCAGGAGATGAGCCAGCCCAAGCCATAACCGCGCTGAGGGCAGCTTCTCTTTAGAGAAGCAGGTCCAGTATTTCCCTGGTCTGGGGGAAGCAGGGCCATGGCATGGCAGGCTAACAGCGCTCTGCAGAGCGGAAGCAGGTGTCATTTATTGCCCTGGACTCATTAGAAATAATTTGCTGAGCAGACCTGTGCCAGTTATAATGAAATGCTCAATTGCAGTGAGCACCCTGGTAACAGCTGGTGGCATGTGACAGAAGCTGTCTGGGAAGGGACTAACAGGATAACTAGGTGTAACTCTGATCACCCCTCCAACCCAGCTCCATGCATGGTAGCAACACAGAGGAGCTTCCTGGCACCCAGTTTCAGGTGTCTGAAACAGGGGCTGGTGGCCCAAATCCTGAAGCATCACTCAGAAGGGGCTCCTGTGACCAAACACAGAGGCTGGGCTGGACGGAGTAAGCCCGTGTTGCACCCTTCTTCTGGGCTTTATTATTCAGCATGGATAGGAGGGTCACTTTTCCTGATGCATAACACAGCTGATTATTTCGGCACTGTTACGCACCAACTCCATCTGTAGGAGAAACAAAGGGGAGGAGCAGATCTCTGCTCTGCCAGGATCACCCCTGTAAGGGCTGAAGACTCAATCTCGGGGAGCAGACAAGTGTCCAAGGGGGTAACAGGAAGGAGCCACCCAACATTGAAGCTGGTCAAGCCTAGATATGACCTAGAAACATGTATTTTCTATCCCCTCCATCACGTGCCCAGAGCTACTGGGAAAGCAGACGGCCAGCACATTATTTACAAACCAGCCCTAAGAGGATCATGTCTTCCTGTCTGTCCTCAGGGAAGTGCGACCTCTTAAGAGGAAAGTAATATTGATGCTTCAGAGCTACAGCATATAAATAACTTTGGCAAAGGTCTTAGTTTTTCCCTCAAATTAGGAACTTTCCATTACACCGATTTATCCCATTTGCTGAGGCCCACATTCTCATTTTTCTTAATTATTCCTGACAAGTTATAAGAACTACGAAGAACTATGACGTTCCCATAAAGAAATATAAAAGAGTTTTCTCCCACTGAAGAAAACAGGCAGAGTTCAGCAGGCCTGCAGGCTTTAGTGTTAGGCAAAGAAAAATGAGGGAGTGGGGAAAAAAAAAAAGAGAGTATTTCCACATGCCTTGTAGCCCCAGGCTCCTGATGTGGACATGAGGTCTGATCCCAGTTCCTTAGAGCGTCATGGTACATGGGGAGATAGGAAAAACATGGCCCTGACACCAAGGCACAGCTCATCCCTGCCAGCAGGAAGGACAAGCAGGCAGCGACAGTCAGAATGGCTTCACCAGACCTCTGCCCTGATGGCGTGACAGCCAGGGGGGCACAGGAACCCCCTCACCCCTTCCCCATCCCTGGATCTCCAGGCCAGGAATAATTCATTCTCTGCAGCTACATTGGTCTGATTTCGCACGGGGTAAACTGCGCACAGCAGAGCAGGGTGAGAGTCTGTCCCAGGCTCGTTAACACTTATCAGCAGCACCCTCAAATCAATAGCCCCTTCCAGGGCCTCGAGTTTCACAGCAGGTCATTATTTGATCTGTTAATACAACTTCTATGGTTTGTTACTGGTGACAGCAGAAGTAGAGGGAAACGTGGTTTTTACCCTAGCTGTGACCAACGGGTTACAGGGAAGGAATATCCAGAGTAAGTGAATGAGTAATTTCATTAGGGCACACATTAAACACTGATTTTGTTCTTGGCAGGAGGAGGGGTGCTTTCCAAGGAAAGCATCAAAACACAGCAAAATGAGTTTAAGAAATAAAACAACCTGAGCATAGGTATAAGGCTCCTAAGTTGGCACTGTTGGAGCACTCTGGAGTTGGTCCCATCCATATCCCCCTTTCCCACCCCCTTTGAGGGGTGGGCAGAAGAAATAAGCCATCCAAACCCCTACCTTGCAAATTCAGAGGAGGGCAGGGGTTTCCAGCCACCCCATTTTCCATGCTGTTGTTGCAACACCTGTATTTGCATTAAGCTGGAATCACAGCTGTGCATTTCCCAGCCCCCCCCCCCCCCCCCCCTTCCTTTGATACCCAAAGGTCTTTCAGGTTTAAGTCACCCACGTGTGAGCATCCCTCACAGCAACAGCCTCCCAAACATACCGTATCCAAGCCCATAGGGGAGCACAGGGCCGAGCACGAGATGCTAACCCAGTTTAAGCCCTTAACACTGCGAAGCTTTCACTGCTATTTCAGCTGAAGGATGTTTGGAGGCAGATACAGCTGGGAAGGGTGCAGCAGCCATCTGCCTCTCTGCTGGAGCTGTCGCAGTTTACACCTCAGCACATTCACAGAGGGGGAAAAAAAAGATACACCTTGCCTTTCAGCTGCTAATGCTCTGCCTATAAAGCAGGGAACACAGGAGCACACACACATCCCAGCAAGATGCCCTGCTGTAGGGCAGGGCCCACCAGCAGCACTAAAACTCACACCAGTTAACAACACATAAATTCTCAGCTACACTGTGACTACTGCTGTCCCCAAATTAGTCTATAACATGCACTGCCCTAATTCACTCTTATAATTTTCTCAGTGCAGACACACGGCACAGATCCAGAAAGGTAGTAAGCAGTTCCCCAACTAACACCAAGAGAAAAAAAAAATAAATAGTATCAAGTCAGCACCACTTGTTGGAAAAAGCTTTCTAAAATAAATGAGAGCAACTCACCAGAGCTGAAATACAGCCATCCTCTCAGCTTCTGCCCTAGCACCCTCCTCTCCTGCTAATGCTTCATGGATCACAGCTCTCAGGTGATTACAGGTGGCCTTACTGGGCTTTAAAAGCACTGTGGTGTGAGCTGGTTTCCTCCCTCCTTAATTGAAGAAGGCTGGGGGCAACACCTGAGATCAGTTTGTAATGGCTTCTCAGAGCAGATGGTTTCATTGGTCTTAATCAAGCCAATTAGGAATGTATATTCTCCAGAGGGGTTGTGGGTGACATCCAGAAGGATGGGAGAGAAAAGAGGTTATTTTCTTTTATGTAATCCCCCAAAAGCTTGTGAAAATTTAATTTGTGGATGTATTTGTTTTTCAACTAAAATTTTGCTTTACTGGCATTAGTGGGCTGGAGACACAGAGTTGAAATCTCTGTCCAATGTCTGTCCAGAGCACATGGAAATCTCAAACGTGTCTGTGCCACAGCAAATCCCATGGACTGAATAAAGTGCACTAGCTAGATCTTATGTTTGTTCAGGAAATCTTGGACACCACTGGAGAAATTTTGATCCACTAACACCTGAATCAGATGATTTCTATGTTTTGTCTTACAACTTCTCTTTGAACTGGTCACATGAAATATAAATATTATATAGAAATGGTCATCCTTCCGTGTTTGCTCTGAGTTTAATGAAACTGCTCTCATTTGTGAAGGTTTCTTGCCTATAAAAATATTTGCTAAGTCCTAACTCGTGATGTATGGCTATTGCAAGCCGCTCACTGTCAGAAAAACACACATCCCCTTAGTGAATAAACCAGAGCCGCTCGTTGCATCGGCTCTCGTATCCTCATGTGGATGCAGTGAGACTGTTGTTGGGAACTGGCACAACGCACCCCGCAGATGAGAACGCAGATGTCCCAATAGTCATCCCAACAGGTGGAGAGTATTTGCCCAGAATGCTGAAGACCTAGACATAATAACGGTATCAAATTAATGAATTAGTTTTAATAACTGTCGTAGAGGCTTTCATTCAAAGGAACTCTGAAATGCTGCACGCAGCTGTATGCTACGGACAGTGAAAGAAAACATGTTAGATAAATCTTTGTAAGTCGTATTGTCTCTGAAAAAGGGCTTGTTGGACAAATCTGTGTGTGTGTGCATAAGTGTTCATTCTTTACCGAGCTCTTTAGGCAGCTACAATTTTAGTGGAAGACACTTCACAACCTTGTTTGGATAAGAAAGAAGATTGTGGCCAGACAGATGGGTAAATACTTCACCTTGGGAAAACTGCCAGCCGACTTTTCCTGCCTTCACATTGCTGATAAGAAATAAGTTTTCACGGGCTTGCTCGCCAGCTCAAAAGCTGTCTCCAGTCCTGTGGTGCTCTTACAGAGCCGCTGAGGAGCTACGGACCCGTGTGCACCACAGGGTTAATGAGAAACCAGGCTGTAAAAGCAATTCCAGCCCTTGCTAATCCCATCCACTGAGCTGTATGTCTGTTCTCAAGCTTTCCCGGCACAGCTCGTTGCCGCATGTGCCTTTATATTATAGCAGAGCGCTTTATCTTTTGGCTGAATTTTTGTAGGGCTGTTGAAAATAGTGATGCTTCAAGCTGCTCTCTCCAGATAAAGGACTGGAGCTCGACTTCTTGGAAATGCAGGATTTGTGTCCCCAGTCAGAGTGTTTTTCCTCCTGACATGTGCCAAAGTGCCCATAACCTGTGTGCTGAAGAAGGAGATCAAAAAAGGTTTCCAGGGCAGGATGCCTTTGATTTTCTCATCATAGATTGATCTACATGGTGGCCTTTCTGCTGCTGACAGCAATACAGTCTCGGATATGTAGAGATGGACCTTCCTCTTCTGGGCTTGCTCGCCTGGGCTTACCCTGGACTTCTCTGAGAGAATCTCCCCGATTATTGTCTTCTGGACATCTCCTGTGCTTATCACCCATGGGAGCCACCTTGCAGTAGATGTCCTCAGGCCATCTTGCACTGGTGCAGCTGGAACAACCATGCCAAGGATGCTGATGGTCAGGCTCCAATCTGCAACTGGGAGGTACTGAAGGATCCAGGAAATCGGTGTGAAGGGTGGACAAGCCAAGGGATGGGGACCATGGTTGTCCTTGTGGCTGGTCACTGTCTCTCTCTGCAGAGAGCACTGGACAGCCGTCAGGTGTAATCTCATTTCTCCTTGGTCTTTCTCTGGCACCTCTGACCACTTCCCCCTAGTTTAGAGCCCAGCTGGAGATTTCATTGTGGAGGACGTAACCTTTGTGTGTCCAGTGCCCAGGGCAATGGGATCCTCATGGCTTTTGGAGCACTATAGGCTCTACTGCAACAACAGGATAAGCTGTGACAGCAATGTTAACCCAGACCTGGTGAGACCATTAATTTTAGACTTCTCGGGGGTTAGACTGGTGCATTTCCTCCATATCTCTCTGCAAGTAGTGAAGGTAGGACAATCTATGGCAATGTTGTTTTGAAAAGTCACTCCGGTGCTGATTTGAGCCTGTCTGGCCAAGGGCAGCATCAGGCAGTCTCGGGAAAAGACTTATCTTCCGTGATTTACACACCTTTCTGTGCACCCAATGCATCTGGGTGCTGAGGACACAGATTGACTCAGACAGCTCTCAAAACGTTTTTTTCCCTTCTTATTCCCATATACCCTGATTTTATCCTAGTCATGACTGGAAATGCTGGCTTTTTTTCCTCCCCAAGTATTCCATTTACTCTAACAAGATGTGGATTGCACTTAATCGTTTGTCTGAACTGAAGCTGTGAACGGTTTAAATGATTCATCCATTAACATTCAAGGTGGATGCTGCTTTCACACGCTGCACTGCGCGGAAAAACAAGAGGTGCACATGTTATTTTAATGAATCAATAATTACTGTTCATAAAATGGTATGAAGACATGGTACATCACTATTTATTAGATCATTATTTTAGGTTGTTTCATTTAATTCGGTGGCAAGCAGTAGAATTTATATGCGAAAGGAGTTTGTTTCTGGTACCCTACGCAGATAACGATGCACTAGAGCTTCATTGGAAGAGGCAGGACGCCAGCCCCCAGCAGCGATATGCAGACCTGCTCTTACGGAGCAGTTTTCCAACCCTGCGAGTTTACAGCCTGCAAATAACTTCGTTCGGGCCCAGTAGTTTCTGCGAAAATAATAAAAAAAAAACAACAAAAAAACAACAAAACCAAAAAACCAAACCCTTATTGCTCGCTCAGGCATGACGCGGGGTGGCTGGACAGAAAACGGCTGGCTCAAGCCGAGCATCTCGTTTCAGCCCACCTCGCCCGTGCCCGTGCTCACTCCGCACGCTTGGTGCCGGGGCCCCTCCGTGCCTTGAACAAGGAACAATTCATCATGTGAAAAAGGAAGGCGTCAGGCCCCAGAGTAATTGCCGGGAACACGGGGGTTGAATGACTAAAGCCCCATTTAAGTGACAGGAATTTTGCCTTTCATTTCAGCGTGGCCAGGATTTGCTCACAAGAAAAGAGGGGAAAGTTTCTAAGATTTCATTCAATGTGGATAAGTACCAACAGTTTGTTTGGTTATCCCAGAGCCTTTTATCTGCAGTAAATACAAAAAGAAAAGGCCTTTGAGCGGACAGACTGAGAGGGTGTTAAATAAGTTGTTACCCTTTTGCTTATTCTGAGTGCAAGTAGCCAATTTTCATTGATGGAGGCTTTACAGGGCTGCCTACATAAGATCAAGAAGTAGTAAATTGTATTTGAAACCTTAATGATGGAAATTTAACATGCTGCTTATGGCTTACCCTGGACAAGTCAGCGGGTCGATGCAGGTGGCTCATGCGTTATTTTAGCTGAAGAACTGTTGACAAATAATGATGAGATTGCAGAAGACGATTCAAGAGACATACCTGCAGAAATAGCCACAGGCAAGGAGTGTTTTTCCTTTATCAGAACTTGCCAAAATCTGATTCTGAGAAGTCTGTCCTGCAGTGAAACTTCACCTCCTGACTTCTCACCTCCAAAAGTCTCCGTTTTTTGCCCAGAATGGAATTCTGTGTGATGCAGACAGTGGTCTGGTTTCAGTGTAATTCCTCTCCGCTCTGGTGCCAGAGAGGTCTGGTAGCAGCCGTGAGACTGAATCAATATTTGCAACAGCCACATGGAACTCTACCTCCAAGCTTTCTGAGTTCAGCTGACTTTTAAATTTGGCAGAAAAAATTCTCCATCATCTGCTACTCGCCATTTTTTTCGCAGTAGACCTGAACAAAGAGTATTGGCGAGGGGGCAGATGGTCCAGTCCCAGCTCCCTGTGCAAACCTGACTCCGGATTTGCATGGTGCCACTTTAAAAAAGAAGTAAAAGAGTTTTGAGAAGCTGAAACACATCTGCAGAATATCATTTGGGTCGGGTGCTCTGAGCAACAAATATTTCCGTGCGGCTAATTTGTTTTCCTTAAAAAATATCTTATGGCTGATTGTTCACGAACATTTAAAGAGTTTCCTCTATGGCAATACTTTCTCCTCCTGACAGAGTATCGATCCAGCCATTCTGTCAGCTCCTGTAGCAGTTTAGTTACTACCACAGTTACTGCCACAGCAGTAAAATTTATTGAACAGACATTCTTGCTTTACAAGGTGGAAATGAAGGGCTGTGTCTGCTCGTTCCCAAAAAGCATGCTGTAACTGTCTGAGGAGGTGAAGAGCTTTGAACGTTTATGGAGCTGCAGACTGCATTTTCAAAATTGGATGCTCGGAACGCCAACCAAGAGAAAAAAAAAAAAACAAAAACAAACAGAGCAAGCAGGAAAGGAAAAAAATCGGGTTCTTTTGGCTCTCACTAACCACTGCTCGCCTCTTCTGGCTATACAAACAGCTTCCTGCTCCTGACTAGTGTAAAACTCGCTGTGAGCTCTGCGGGCTTCTCCCTCTCCCTCTCCACTTTCCCTGACGCTGTCCCTGACAAGTGCCGCGCAAGACCTGCGAGGCAGCTGGAAAAAAATCCGTTTGTGCGGAGTGATACGGCTGCCGAGCGGAGACGTTGGGGCGAAGGCCTGTTCCGCTCCCAAGGCCGGGTGCCCACTTTGCACCCCAGCGCAGGCCGCCGCCGCCGTCGCCCGCTGACACGCTGCTCTTACAGACACGGGGAGGAGAAGGGACCGAGCGGGGCTGCGCCTGTCCCCAGCGGGAAGCGGTGGCGTCTGGCAGCTGCTGTCTCATTGCTTTTCCATTAACTATCAAGAATAACATGTGACGCATTCCTATACCCCTTTAGCTGTCAAAGGTATTAAAATGCCCGGTGCCATCTGACTGGGAATGTGAAAGGCAGTGGTGGAAAGACGGGTCACAATAAGCAACTAGGAAGCCAAGGGGCCAGCTGGTACCTTAAGAGGGTGTCATTTGTAAGGCGCAAATGGGTCTAAGTGAGCACAAGGGAGGCTGTGACCCTGAGCACTGAAGCACGTACTTCTCTTTAAGCAGTTAGTAATTCCGCTAAATTCATTGGCAACAATATTTTTGACCAACTCTTCTCTGTGTCTAATGTTCCCTAGATAAAAAATAGAAGTGATAATATCAGCTTGCCAGTTGTTGAGGCTTTACAGGCTAAATGTTTGCAGAGTGCTTTGAGAGAGGAACCTAGGAAACGGGCCCAAAGGGGACTCCAAGGGTACCGAATCTCATAGGCACATCCACTGCTTAATGTCTTTGAAAAATTTAGCAAGCTCCAGCCTGAAACCTGTTAAATTTCTCACCCCTAGTATTCTGGCTGGTGAACTGTTCCCAAATGTTACCTTTCTGAGGATTAGGGGTCAGTTAGAGGATGAGGGCTGTCGGTATGGGCAAATGATGAAAAAAGAAAAGCCAATTAAAAAAAGATTATCAATTGCATTACAAGCCAAAAGGAGCAAGTGTACCCTGAACAGCCTATTTGGCTCTGGGCTCTGTCCCCCCGTCCTCTGCCACTGTTCTGTCGCTGTTCTCCCTCCCATGCTCTTTCCAGGCATCATCCCCCCATCACTCTTTTCTGCTGTCTCCAGGCACTGCTTCCTCCCCACCTTCTTCCTACCGATTTTTGGATTCTCTCCTCCTCCGCCACCTGATTTTGAACATCAGGAATCCAATGTCCCCTTACAGCTGTGGAACATGGACATTTATCCTGTTGCATTGAGCTCCTGGCACCCCCTTAGCACCCAGCCCCATCCCAGGCTGGGGCCAGGAAGGCCTCTGCCTGCGGAGAAGACCCTCTGCATTTGATGAGATAGCATTTCTTTCCTTCACGCTGGCTGATGAAATGAGCCGTGTGGCGAAAACGGAGAGCCTGATGGAGGAGTGTGTGGGGAGGGTGGTCGTAGCATCAGCCTCAGGCTCCCGAAAGCTGGCAGTAACCATCGGGAGAGGATGGTGGCTGAGCCAGCATCGAGAACCACGAAAGCGGGAAGGAGCCAAAACTGCATTAACAAACCATTATTTTTCTTCTCTTTTCAGTCATTATTTCCTAGGATGAGAAATTGCTTTTGTTAAACATTGTAAAATTGAGGCCACTTTCTGCGCAGCAGTCATGATCTGCCTGTCACTCACATCCGACAGCGGCGAGAGGACCTGGTTTTCCATATCATCCATCAATGACAGCTTCACACCACCATGTGACGAAGGGCAAGGCGAGGAGGAAGGAGAGGGGGGGAATGGGAGGTGCAGAGGGCTGGTAAATAACATACAGAAATTTCATTTTCAGTTACCAGCTCAGAAACAACCCCAGCTTGCCGTGGCCCAAAGCCATTTCCTGTTGAGCGTAATGACTTTGGTAGTTGCTCTGCACTTATTAGACAGGCAACCAAAAAAAACAACAGCAAAAAGCAGTCTTTGAAAACTGAGCAGACACTGCTAACAGCAGCTATCCGTCTTAGTCTCCATTTCCCCCTGGAAAGAGAACCCAGTAATTAGCAGAACTCCCGCTTCTCTCATGGAAATATAAAAAAAAAAAAATAAGTGAAAGAAACCCCAAACCTGCTTCCGTCTCTCTGCGAACATCATCAGAGGGACTGAAATCCGGATGAGGCATTCACAGCAAAACCAGCAACTGGCACCACCAAGAGCCAATTTGCTCCTCGGCAAAAATGTCGCGACCGCCCTGACCCGGGGCAGCGTGAGCCGACCCACGGCAGCTGTCGGGAAAATTACGGTCCCGCAGCCGCCCCCTTCCCGTGTGAGATTGAATCAGGGCACTGAAGCAAAATACCCTTAATCCTGACCTGGCAGTATTTGAGGGAGTCACTGTGCATCTGCTGTTTTGCACATAACGCCTTTACTTTTGTCTCCACCTGATGAGCTCCAAACCAGCAGCCAAGAGCAACGGCGACGGCCCCGCGGATCATGTCCTAGTCAAACAGCTGTGCTGGCAGTGCCGATTAATGTTTCAGGATAACTAACTTCCTCCTCATCTGTGATTCCTCTGTACCTCTTAGTCTGTTCATGTGGAAACGGCTTAGCGCTGGATTTAAACAGCGCTGCTTCCGCGGACTAACTTTGCCTGGTATTTGTCTGTGTTATGGCATGTATCCATGGGAAAGAAAAAGTATGTTGAGGGTAATGTAGCAGAAGGACAGAGGGTCATAATTATTTTTTAAGATGCTTTGGGGATTCCGAAGAAGTCCCTTGCAAGTGTCAATTACGTAGGCATTTTGATGGGGCTGCCTCGCAGAAGGAAGTTTGGCTCCACCAAACCTTCCCCTTGTTCATGTTGCTTTCACCTGAACTTTAATGATCAAAGAGGCCCTTCAAGCTTGGGCAAGATAAAACCAATAAAAAGTCTGATGCAGAGGGATGGCACAGGGTGACCTCGAGTTCTGTCCTTTGTGGATGAAAAAGTCTCATTTAAAGTTTTTCAGTCTGTGGATCTCTCCCAGAAATGAATTTGATTTCCTGGCTTTTGCATTCACTTTTGATTTCGATAGAAATTGGCTCATGCGACCAGGACAGGGAGAGGGAACCTGCCTGATTTTGTGCACAGATCCTTCACCATCACCCAACAGAGGTATAACGGGTGGTCGCTCTCCGGCAGCCCAGGTTGGCTGCTCCATAAATAAGAGAGCTGGCACCATGAATATTGAAGCTGTCACCACCACCTAAATATCCACGTCGATCCTCAAAACCTTGCTAGCTAAAGGGTTGGTGTGCGAGGTCTTCAAGGGATGAAGAGACGTTTTGTCCCCACCGTAAAGCAGCTGATAATGAAACAGAAAAGCACAGCCCACTCTATGCTGAACATCTGCATTCAGGTTTTAAGTTCTCCATCCCCTTAGAGTCCTGATTTAGTTAATTGTCTAAAGGAAGATAAAAAAATACGTCTTCTTTTGTTATGTCTGTGAGCTGTTGGCAGCAAGGAGCGCCTGCACTTTGCAAACTCTGATTTGAGGAGTTTGGCTGCTCAGGTTTCCGGTAACTACATTTGATTTTGGCACAGAAGAGGTAAGAGCGAGAAAAAACTGTGCTGTTTCAGGTAATGGGGAACCAGTCAAACAGGCTGGGATCCTACCCGGAGCTCTGCACGGGGGACTCTGCCTGCGGAGGGCTTGGTGGCATCCTGCTCGTGTCAGTGGGATCACTTCTATTAGCTTGAATTGCGTGAGATCTCAGACCACTGGGGAATAACCTGTCTGAATCTCTTTCAATAGAGGCCTTTCCCATCTTTTTATAAATCGAAATACCCTGGAATAGTACTGCAAAACCCGCATCCTGGAGGAAATTGATGGAAATATTATGTTTTTTTTCTTCACTGCCAGACAGAGTGAAACTCTCTGATTCTTATGATATTTCATCTTTTTTCTAGCACTGAAACTCCTGCAGATGTACGATTAGATAGAAATCTCAGCTACTGGTAAAAGGAGGGAATATGGTTTTTGCCTGCAGGGTTGCACAGAAAAGCTTGAATTCAATGTTAGGGCTTAGGAAGCAGAAGGTGCATTAAAAATAAGTTAAAATATCATGCTTTCTTGGAAACTGACTCATGCTTTGGGGATTGGAAATTCTAGAAATGATTAATTAGTAAAAACACTTGGGACATTCTCAGCTAGAACATCTTCTGTGCCAGGATCACAAAGGGCTAGGATTTAATCTACATATACAACAGCAATGGGAATTACGCACCCTGCTGTATTTCAATATCCAGCAAGACATCGCTTTGGCATGTTTAGATACCTCCACAGCTCTGCACATATGCACCACAATAGGATTTACTTTCCTTTAACCCAAGCTAATCAGTACCTGTGGAAGGCACAACAGCTTTCAGGACAATTTGTTAATATATTATAGGTCACGATTTTTTGTTTGTTTGTTTGTTCGTTTTTGAGCAAATGAGTACCCTCAATAATCGGTGCTATTGTGTTTAGTTAACTTTGGTTCCTGCTTATAGATGAATCGCACAGAGGTGCTGAGCACTGGATCATTAGATCTCAGGTCTCCTGCACCAGAATATACCCCCTCACCAGAGGATTGTCCATCTGTTCTTGAAAAGTGATGGGTAAAGTTCTAAAGATATAAACTAGATCTTGTTTCTATTCTCTTATGTGACCTCGCACATTCTGTGTGAATAATTAAGAATCTATAAATCCAAAAGTCTCATATAAGAGTCTGAGTATCAACTTTTTGGGTCAATTCCAAATTTAACCAAACCAACAAAGAATGGGTAAAAGAATTCTACTCGTTGCTATATAACGTCAGTTTAAGACTGAACTGAATCCAGGGAAATAGGAAACAAAAGCCTTGACAGTTCATTCCAGAGCTACCCTTACAAAACACAAATCCTATCATTTGTTTGCCTTGTCCTTGATAAATACGCACACAAAAGAAGGGAAGATTTTACAGCAGAAAATATCAATAATGTCTTAAGGGAGTCAGGCAAAATTGGTTTGTCTATTTACGAATCAATACATAAAAACCTCCATAAAGCTGTTACTTATTTGACTTTGGTGCCTGAGCATTACTGTGGGTGTAAAGAGTTGTTCTCTGTCATGTGTTGATGGCACGGAGCGAGGAAGCTGGTGCGAAGCACCGGCTTTCTGGTTTTCCATGTGTATGCTGGTGTCAGCCCAAGCCACGCGTGGGCTACGGAGGTGTGCTGAGCAACACACCATGCCGGGAATCCCACGTGGATATACTTCACTTATGGCTCGGGGACCTCCTGAAACCTTCCTCACCTGCCCAAATGCTCCTGCCATTTACTTCCCCTGGCCATTCCAATATTTCTGCCAATAATTCCCAACAGGGAAGAATTTTCCTCCTTATGTTTTAATTTCCTTGTACGAGGGAGCAAATAGACACAAAGCCCTATGTCAGAGCAGGAGGTTAAAGTCCTGCTGTGTGCCCTCGGTGGGAAGGGCAGCCCTTCCTGCCCCTTCGTACTGCTCTGGTCGCTGCGTTGGAGGAAACAGAACCGCTCAGGCCCTGGTGTCGGCTTTACCTGGAGCATCGGCAGGTTTTCGTAGGATGTTGTTTTCTCCACTGCTGGCCAGATCCAGCACATATTCCTTGGGGACTGGGAATAAATGGAAAAGGCTGTGCAGGCTTAACTGGGACAACTGTGGTGGTGTCAAGATGTTTCCACCAAAACACAGGGAAGATTTTAGCTGTAAACTACTTCCACTTCCTTCAGGGAAGGCCAAGATCTGTCCCTGGGAAAAGGGATGCTTTCATATCCGTGCAAGACATAACTGGGAAAAGGAGCCCAGAAAGCCGGAGGACATTCCTCATATAATTATCAGGAATCTGAAATGTTGCCCAGAAAAGGAGCAAGGGAAGATGCAGAGGGAGAAATGATACCAGTCATTAAATTAGCCGAGCAGACCAGTTGCAGTACGACAGAGAAATAGATAAAAGGTATCTGGCTCTCAGGCGCACAAGCCATTCTGCAGGGTTGAGACGAAGATGGTAAACTAGATCAACACAGTCACTCAACACAGCCAGGACCCCAAGCGTCAATTCGAATGCTACAGTTATGAAAATACTTCCTCTAACAATTCAAAAACATCACTTGGAGGATGTAGGATCAACCCTAGGAAATCAGTGAGAGAACAACTGATGGGGTAGAAATTCCATGAAATAAGGGTCAACACCTTTTCTATTTTCTCCATCGGGATTTAAAAAGACATAAAGTTTGAGATATAAAGACCAACAGTAAGAAAGAAGAATTTTTTTTTTCCTCAGCCAGCAGTAAACAACACACATCTTTCAGAAAATGAAACATGTCCCAAGGAATTTGAGATGGATCATTGCCTTTTATGAAACATTAGATGTATCTGGAAGTTAACACTGAAAATTAAAATGCAGAGAATAGGCAGACCACAGAAAAACATCCTTATGTGCAATGTATTGGCTTTCCTTTCACAGTGGGGATAACGTCATTATTGTTTAGGTAAGCAAATGGAAATTCAAATGGGAGACCAAATCCACCTTTTTTTGTTTTTTGTTTTTTGACAAGATGAAATTTGCTGCAATGTCCTTTATTACTGTATTATGCATTACTGCCTGGAGGAAAATTTCTCCCCAAACAAGCAGATGAAAATATTTTGAGAGAGATCACAAAGGAGCTTAGAGCAATGAGCAAACACCAAATAAGCAGCGTAAGCATGATTAATTTGTTTGTGCCTGCTCCCCCATTCAGAGAGGGATGAGCTGGGAAAAGCGTGGTATATTTGCAAAAGAAACAGATTCCTGTCATGAAGAGAATGGGGACGAAACTGCTTCGAATTCTCTTTGTTGCCTTTTGTGCAACAAATTCTCCAACACAAAGACGTAAAACTTAAACCCCCTGCATGCTAGAGTGCTATCACGTTACTATTTCCAGCAACAGCAGTCTGTGTTCAGACGCCTTTGTGCCCTCTATCTCCCTTCCCCTCTTTGTGTGCTCTTTATTTATGGCCATCTACCTCTTGGTTAACAAATTACTGTTTCACTTGAATGGGATAGACTGGATCTCTGATAAAGGACTTGTGATGAGCAGAGATGATGCTGGAAATTTGTTCTACAAGGTACTTCCTAGACAATTTGTGCCACAACGTGTGCAGCCCCGGGAGCACAGCCTTTCTGAGTTTCTTAGATGTTGCTGTTGCGTGGTGCCCCGGTTGGTGGCTAGGTGAGACGCGGTTTGAAGGTGAAGGCAGTTTAAGAGGCCCATCATCGCTCTGCCCTGGTGCAGAGCGGAGGGGGTGGTGGATGGTGGTGTGAGGTCAGGAACCGACAGCTGTGGTGCAACTTCTCAACCTGGTTTTGCTGCTGAATTGGAGGTGTGAATATCCATGCCCCGAATCCAGGAGCTCCGGGGTTTCAGGTCACCTACTTTCCGAGGCCGCCCACCCCTGTTCCCATGATGAAGAAGCTGTAGTGTCTAAGTTGGACACACCTTGTGTGCAGCCTCCCTGTTGCTGGAAGCGGCCTGAATCTGGTCCTCAGTTTGGCTGTGCTGCCGTTCCTGGGCGAGCAGCGGGGATGCTGCTGCTTCCTCCCACCAGCCCTCGCTGCCCAGCGGGGCCGGGGGCTTCCAGGGCCACGGCAGCCCCTTCTGCCTGCTCCTCACCGGGGACCTGACCCCAGCTGGCTCCCAGCACACCTCCTCCCTGCTGCCACCTCCCAGCTTCTCACCATCTCCTTTGTGGTAATCCATCCGGGAGGTTAGCGGTAACCTGGCATTTGTACTGACAGTGAGCCCTGAAAACGCATAAGAGAGTGCCTCAGATTTCATAGGGATTCACTGCCATTTTGGTCTCTTTTAGACCTTTGCTACTCTTTTTTGTCCCTGAGAATAAGCCCTGTTTGTGCTGGTGATGCATCCTGCAAGGGCAACTCCCAGATAAGTGGGAAAACATGCGAACGAGAAAGATTTAGAGGAAGGGGAGAGATTTTTCTCAAGGTTTGTGTGTTTTTTATGAAGTGCTGAAGACCAGTAAAAACTTTATTTTAAACTCTAGTTAACCTGTATGACACGAGATTAAAAGAGATCAGATGCACCAGCCACAAGACTCTAGGGCATGTGGGTTTTGTTTTTGTTTTTTTGGTTTGTTTGTTTGTTTGTTTGTTTGTTTTTTGCTTTTTGTTTTTTGTTTTTTTTTTTTACTTCAAATCACAATATAACCATCTTTAAAGAAAGCAGAAACACTGAACGCAGTTTTCTGGGGACAGAGTGCATTGCATATCGCTCAGCTGTGATTAGAGGTTTGCTCCCTTATCCTTCCCCATCCATTTGCTAAGTTGTGTCTCCCCTCCTGGTACTTAACAATAAACTAACACCTCGGGGATGGAGGGAATGATTGAAAAACCATGAAAACCTTTGAAAGCCTTGACTCACTTCCAGCAAACCACCTTCCACTGCAACTGAATATCAGCCTGCATTTGAATATTTGATGGAATCCGGTTGAACTCAAATGAAACCGTTGCTGGGAGAGGAATAATGCTCCGGCAATCTATAGTAATGATCCAAAGTAGTGCCATTTGCAGCAATGGCACTGTGTTACTCACTGTGTATCACTGCCGCATTGTTAAAGAGACCGCTGAAACACAAAGAGCCTATTAATGATGGGGGAAAGCCTGCAGGGAGTGGAGCACCCGTGGTTTTCAGGGGCCCTCGACTCACATCCTCTGTGCCAGCTGTAGATGTTTCCACTCAGCCTGCGACACCCAGGGATCGCCACCCCCTCACACCTCCCATCCGAAAAGCTCATGGGAGCCCTCCCTAACCCATTCCAGTGTGCAAAGACTGGGATTGCAAAAAGCCCGGTAATTCTGCAAGGGGAATACCGAGGGAGAGGGGGAAAGGCAGGATCTCCTCTCTCCTCTGATGGCTTCTGAAATGACTTTGCCTGCAAGACGCTATTCCCTCTGCAATTAAACAATTTCATTCTCCTATACTGTGGCAGTTTTTCCTCCTGCTCTCTCGCTGTCTCACTACCAAAGCCAAAACCAGATCAATTATAGACTTCCTCGTAATAAAAAAACCCACAAACAAAAATAAAACTCACCTGGCTCAGTGGAAGATGCTAAGATTAAACCTGGAGCTAACGCCGACCCAAAGGTCGTGCCTGAACTCCTGCAATGGAAGAAGATGCGCATCATTCATTTCTAAGCTGAGTGAGATGCTACGGAGGTCACTGAACCAGAGGAAAGCACAACTGGTAAGGTGACAAGTGCTACCAAAATTCCTCATCAAAGCAAAGCGGAGCCAAAGGAGAAGGGTAATCACATCTTTCGAGCGGCTGGCTTCAGGCCAAGTGAAAAAGAGATGTTAGGCTGTCACTGCCTCCGCCAGCACCGCTGAAGGGGTATTGGCAGGGACAAGAAAGCGGACATCTCCTCAAAAGCTCACCTTGATCTTCCGAGTAATTGTGTTTCCACTAAGCGTTGCTCCCTGCCGTCCCCCCGCTCACAGGCGTTCCCCTCTGTGTCGGCTGTCTGAGCACTCAATACCACCTCAAAGCGGGTGGTGGTGGAGGCCCTTTCAAAGAGTTGTCTCCGGGACGAATGGAAAAAGTCTTTTTATTTTTTTTCCTTTTCTCCTCCCCACCTCCATTCAGTGTTCAGCACCACTAGTTAAATTGATGAGTAGCAGCTGGGACGGGGGGCTGTTGCCATTTGTTTGTTATTAATGGCACTGTAAGTAATTGTAGTGGGTTTTCCACTCCGGCTTTCCCCAGATGCAGGAGAGGGTGAAACCGTTAAAGTGACAGATGAAGGGAGATTCTCTTATCTCCCATGGCAGAGAGCTTGTGCCCTTCCTGGAGAAGGAAATGTGTCCATGAGTAGGTCACTTATGGATCTGCTCCTCGCCAGGCTTCCCTGCATCTTCTGAGTTATCAGGACCCTCTTGCCACAGGGTCCAAGATGAGACAGGTCTTGGTCCAAGCCGGTCTGGCTATTTGGGCACTGGTTTCCAACAGCTTAGACTCTTCCATCAGATCCAAAGAACGACATTTCTGCCAGCAGTGACCATTTAAACCCAAATTATTCATTCAGGTCCTTTATTAATTTAAAGAGGAAATCATTAGTGGACCAGATTCTGAGAAATAGCATTCTCGCCGGACTTGTAACACTGATTGCAGCCTTACGCTGCTCCATGGAGCGTTTATTCCAGCTTGGCCCTTGAAAAGGGTCACCAAGTCCCTGTCTCAGGGTATTTCTATTTGCTTTCAACTGCAAATGAACGTTGTATAAGGACTTAATCTCCAGTTTCCCTTGTAGAAATTGATTTATCACTTAATAACACCCTTGCTGTGACGGGGCGAGAAGAGGCAGAGCCTGAGCAATAGCTCTATTGTGCTGTCAGTATAAATTAGAGCTAAAGATGTTACTCTTTAACCACAAGCTTTGGGGTTTCTGTTTTTTTTTTTTTGTTTGTTTGTTTGTTTTGGGTTTTTTTTTGTTTGTTTGGTTTTGTTTTGTTTTGTTTTGTTTTTTTTTACAAGTGCAGTTTTCAGCTGACAAAAGGCTTTTTGCAGAACAGATTCTTTCCTGTTTAGGGCTTCATCCCACACAGTTTTCGCAGCCTTGCTGCCCTCTGAGTCTCCTGCAGGCAGCAGCGTGCAGGGGAGAGGGGATCAAACTACGCGGAAAATAGATTCTGCTTTCTGCCCTGTGAATTGCAGTGTACAGCTATTGGTGATAATTATAGGGAAAAGGCTCATTGATTTACCCTCCTCTTTCTGAAAAACTGAGGTATCAATAGACCCGGGGAAAGGAAAAAGAATAAACTAAGAAATCTATTCTATTTTATCTGTTATTAGAGAGGAGAGAGCTGACTTCAGGTGTCTCTCATGAACCTCTAAGACAGAGTTAAGTCTGAAGAAAGAGCTAATTTCTAAAATACAGACTGCCTTATTTTTACTAGGACGTCACCCCAAGTTTGGTAGCTGAAATTTGAATTAAGAGTGCATCGGCTCTGTGGAGGTGGCCTTGTCCTGAAACAAGGGTTCAGATGGAGCCAGGTCACGCCGACCACCCCTGGGTCTCACAGTTTGGGCATAGCCTGAATGTGCTGTAGATTTCTTCCTCTGTAAGTAGACTAAAAGGACGATACAGTCAGCAATACTCAATCCGTAATACTGCAATGCCAGATATGGATAGAAAGAGTGGTATCAGGATCTACCTAAAGCTGAGAGCTCTTGATCTCCTGCCTCGCTGCAGGTAGAAGAACCTTGCTGTAGTTGTTGGTACAGCTTGGCCATCCAAGGGAGCAAGGAGTGCCACACTGGCAGACTGGTGTTTTCATGCAGAGGAGCTGAGTTAATATGAGTAGCGGGCTACACATGAAGGAGGCCAAGTCTAGCTCAGGGATTTCCCATGGCTGGAGACTCCGGTCTCTTTTTATCCTGCAGCTCGTTGTTAACTTCAGTTAACTGAGGCTCCCACGAACTGTAGACTCAATAATTCCTGATTTCACCCAGCCCAGGACTCGAGGGTAGCATCAACCAGCCTGTAATTCCTTTGGGATAAACAGGAAAAAAACCCCATCCTCTATAAAGGAATACAAACCAGGGTTTATAGGGTTAACTTACTATGGCATAAAGATTCATAGAGGGGAGAAAGATTTATTTATAAGTTAACATTTTTATACACATACATGCATATATATACTCATTAACTTGCTAGAATGTATATTGGGAACATTTAATACATTCTTCAGCAGCTGAGAAATTTCTGTTCAGCTCACGAATTCATCACCACAGTGAGCGATAATGAGCCTTTTGCTGTAGGATGCAGCTCCTGGTGAAGGAGAGACTGGAAATCCATGCATTTCCTGATATTGAGGTTACACTGAGAATGGGAAAAATAAGTCAACCCTTCTCATTTTTGCTAAGTATGCCTATAATGAACCATACTAAAATCAGGGAGTTAAAAGCATGTTAAAAAGAAAACAAAACACACAGCTGATGTACTTTATTACTGTCAATCAAAGCAGAACTAGTACAAAGCAAAATTTTTGCAACATTTTGTTAAACCTTTTGTACTCACGGTCTCTTTGGTCTGATGGAACAGAGCAATAAAATCTTGGGAAACTCTTCCGAAATGATTTTTTCTAGAAAGGAAATTATTGAATATTGAATATTCCTTTACAATATTTTCACAGTACTTTTGGGATACCTTATTTCAATTGTTAGCTAATTCATTTGTAGTAACATCCTTTTTTGTTCTTATCTTGATTCAGGTCACAGCGATCTTACAAATGTTTTCTCAAAATCAGTTTGGTTTTCGGTGACTGTGCTGATACCTTATCCATATCCTCAATGTCAAAGTCCCTGTCATAGAAATTACTTACAAAACTTTTGCACTCAGTACACATTCTAATCAACAAATCAACATTTAACAAGCATTCAAGGTCTTTTAGACAAATAACAAATAAAAATCATTTTTCTGTGTCAAAAGCAAATGCTGTTTTATGTACGGGGAGGTACAAATAAAGTCCCCAGAGAGGTGGTCTCTCAGCAGCACCATTTCTTGCTATTATGAGCCCTAGTTACAGAAGTCCTTCATGGGGCCACACCTTCTCATTTTTCAAACACTAAAATCTCTTCTTAAAGCCATCTTAAAGATGGCTTTACTGGTCTTTATGATCTTCCCCCTCCTCTCCTCCATTCTGTTTGTTCTTGAAAGGAAAACACTGTTAATAAAAAAGATTTTTTTATTATATCAGAGCGATACAGATTAGTATGTCAATGAACTATTTGGTACTCTGAACAAGGAAAAACAGACCATATACTTTTTTTTTCCCCTTTAGGTGAAAGAATTTTTTTCTTTTCTGAAATTCTCCATTGCCTTCAAAAACACTTTCCAGAATAGTAATTTCCCTCCTTGAACTAATAGGACAGTCATTTCAAATCCATGAAGTTGAAGGAGAAGCTCCAATCTTTCATGAGATGCTGAAGGATGCACCGTGCCACCCAACTTCAAACATTCAGTCAAAAATATAATTAAGCCATCTTCTAAGTAATAGTAATGATCTCTTGTACTTTCCCAGATGCTTTCATCCTTGCAAATTATATGTTTCAAACCTCACAAACCTCCTCCTCTCTCCCTTTCTTAAAGGGAAAAAAACCAAACCAAAACAAAAAACATGCTTTGATGAGTTAATTTGCTCATTATTTATTTATTAATCTATTTATTGATTTTTATTTTCATTTAAGTTACTGATTATTTATCAATGAGATAATTTTAGTAAAGAATGCATGGCTGGGTCATGTATGTGTATATCCACGAACCTACGTCGGGGCTAGAATTTCTTTCTCTGACCGTTGAAGTGCATCAGTCTCTTAACGGCACTCTACAACTTCGCAGAACGGTTTTAGACCAGCAACCGGAGGCCACTTGATCCAAAAAAAAATTCAAAATGTGCTTCTAACCCTCTGCATTTTGCAAAAGTATGCAAACCCCCTCCAAACCAGCAACATTTTTTTTCTGTGCTCAATGCAGGAGGCTTCCCTTTCTACTCCCTTTTTTTTTTTTTTTAATTTAACACATCTTTAAGGACAGGGTTGTGAGTGCTCGCTGAAAAACTTGACTGGGCAGGACTTGCAAACAGAAGCCCTGAGAGGCGTAGGTGGGCAGCAAGGCGAACGTCACTGCATCCGCACTTGTGTTGGTAGCCAGCCCACACGCCGGTGGCATCTGTTCATCTCTTCATTTGAGCTTGTCTCTCCCTGCAGTCCCTGGGAGAATGATGCCTTAATGCAGGCAGACCAAGAAAATCAATATAAAGTATGCCCCCTTCTATTTTATTTTTTTTTTTTTGCTTTTATCTTTTTTAAGGGAAGAAAAAAAAAAATCTCTTGCTTGTTCATCCCTTATGAGGGATTTTAAGGTAATCTTTCATCAGCTTGCCTTACCACCACGAGAAAAAATATCTTGCTGTCGCATTCTTACTTCAGGCAACTGAAGCATGAAATGGGAAATCTCATCCGCAGCAGAGAGCAAATGTGTCACCTTATTTATTAATTTCATGATTAGCTGAAGACTTTGATTCATTGGACAAGCCCAGAATGCTTTTGAATAAAAGCAAGAATAAGGACTAGCTCTGGAAGAGGTTGCTGAGTATCTCCTTTTAATTATTTACACAGAGATGCAATGACAAATGTAGTTTAAAATCAAAAAGGAAAAAAAAAAAACCCAAAACACTACAAAACCAAAAGCCCATATGCCCTTTTCCCTCCTGTGGGAAGTTTGAAGGGCTCTCCCTTTTTCTCTGCCAAGTCTCTCATTATGGCCTTGGTCACATCACACTGCAGCCCATACCTCAGCCTGCAGATTGGGCAGCGCTGTACCTTGGATTCGTTTGATTTAGCTAAGCTCGTCTACGGACACGGCGGGTTGAGAGCCTGGAGTCCTGGCTTCAAGGTGTCATTGAAGTAAAATGGGCAGAATGTAAAATATTGGCAAAGTGCTCCCATAGTGCTTTGAGCTCTCAGGCACTGTGGAAATGACTGGTGTTTTCTTTGCAAAAGGGGTTTGCATGTATTTGAAAATTTAAAATCTTGCAGGAAAAGGGGAAGTCACCACAACCAGAAACAGGGGACAGACTAGCAACTGGTTGCTGTGCCAAAACCGAATGTCTCTCACATTATCTTTAGTGACTTTCACAAAAACGTCCTTTGCCTTATTGGGATTTGAAACCCCCCACCCTTTTTTTTTTACACAATATCTACACATTGCGCCTGAAAAATATCTGTCTACTACTGTTGTGACATATCATCCACCTAAGTAAATTCCCCACCTTCCTGGGAAACACTAGAGCAAGAATTTTTGGCATCTAATTCTGATCTCTGTTGTTTGACAGCATTATCACAGACTTAATTGTACCTGATGGCCCCAGAAAAGGTCCTGGTGGTCTAACTGGCAGTGGCAAAACACGCTGAGGTCCTGGTGAAACCACAGCCCTGTGAGAAAGAAAAGAGAATTCATGGGTACAGGTTGTGTAGAATAGAAAGGATTACTGAAGCGCAAAATTAAGATACCCTATTTCCGTGAAGACGTCTCCAGCGAAACTTCCGAGCAACAGCCAAAGGTGCCATAGATATATGGTGATAGATCTATGAGAAAGCTGACCTCACATTTATTTTGCTGTATTTGGGAAACAGAACACGTAAGCACTATCTTTCAAAAATCTCCATTTTCCTCTTTTCCAGAGCAAACATAAGGCATCTCGCACACACCGAACGAGCTTCATATAAACGACTCTAAACTTGCAAAACCAGTAATATGTGCAGGAACATAGTGAAGGAGCTCCCTGTGCAACACTGTAGCCTGAGGTCTCAGATGTAAAATCAGGAGAATAATAAAAGTAGAGAGACCATATCAGGCTTGGATGATGGCCCACGTGGAGCCCATGTCCCAGTGTGACGTCCCTGCTTCAAGAAGGAGGATGAAAAATTAAAGAGGGTTCAGGAAAGATGTGAAAATTGAGCGACCTGATAATTGTTAAAAAAAAAAAAAAGGCATCTAATGCGTTTAGTGTACTGCTGATGGGCCTAGAGGGCAACACATCATCTTCTCTAATAGCTGCAGATGGGAGAAAAACTCAGAAGTGAGGCTTCTTCAGCCTTGCAGGATATAGGAGAACAAAATCCAACAGCGAAGAGCTGAAGCTGGGTCTGGCTGCCCTCTGGCTAAGAGACTGTTGTTAAACAACGTGGCCGCTAGAAACGTTTCCCCAGGGTTGTTAGTGGATTATCCAGTGATGAATATGTTTTAATTACAAGTGGACATGTTTTCCAAACCTCTGATCTTCATCCAGATGTTAATTCAGAGGCGTTTTCTGGTGTGTTTTATACAGGGGAGTTGGCCTAGATGATCTCGGCAGTCCCTTCTGGCGTTACAATCCATGAGCCTTGTCAGTAATTCAGGCCATGGCTCCAGACTTCACCATGGATGTGCTGAAGAGGAATAAATCTAGCCTTGATAATTGTTCAAAGCTCCCATTTTAAGTGGAAACGCAATAGATTCACCCAGCCCCCCCCTCCCTCCCCCCCTTGACCCACCACTTAATCAATTAAGGGGGAAACGCAGGTTGACATTGTGCACTTATGCAAATCAACCCGTTTTACGCCTATAAGGCAATTAAGCTCATAGGTATAAACCAATTATGCTTTAAAGTTTGCGTCTTTCCTTAAAGAGAAGCCTGTGGCATTTAAAAATGCATATTTAGAATCTGAAAGCCATTGTTTTTTGTGATGTTTAATGGATGTGGGGCCAGAGGGTTAACTGAGCTGTTAGATGGCTTTTCAGTAGGCATCAAAAAGAGCATGAATGAGTCCCAGTTTGACAGCTTGTAGATAAACTGTAGATGGGAGACATAATTTATATGTATTTTAAAAATTCAACAAAAACAGCAAATAATTCAAGGGACGCTAGCCAGCTGGTCTTCCTTCTAAAACTGGATATGGAAAGCAGGGAGTCTTTGCACAGCGATGATGACATGCAGAAGCCTTCTATATAAATTTACACATTTATCAAGCCTTTGTGGAATAATAAGCTACAATCTAGCCAGCCTGGGGCAGCCTGCTGTAATTGTTATGATTTGTTTTCCAGATACAGTACAAATTCCTTGGTAATCTTTCCTGAATTTTAATAAGGGGAAGGGAAGACTTAATTAAAGAATCCTTTGTGCTGTTCTATAGCGACTGCCATCTGCGAGTGCTTCAGTTCTGGGTCTTATCTCCATCGTGCAGCCCACAGTTTCGCCTTTGTAGAGGGTGGTGGTAACTTAGGCTCAAGGAGTGAAATAACTGAGCGGAGTGGATTTTGGGGAGTGTGTGCACCACTCCGGCATCTTCAGTGGCTGCTGCGGAGAGATGAGGACCAGAGCCCTTGATCTGCTCTGCTGTGTTACAGGCTGCTTAATAGCATTTATTCCAAGATAAATTAGGGAATACCCAGTTTACATACAACCCCCCCCTTTTTTTTTTTTTAAGGGTAAGTAAAACATAATTGACTTCTGTCAAGCATAGTCTCTGGTGACAATAGGGCCTTTTGTAGATTGAGCTAAATGGGCTTTTATTTTTACAACAACGAAATAGGGAAATGTATCTTCCCAGGGACTCATTGGGCCCATCCCAGAAGCTGGTAGAAAAGAGGTAAGCTTCTCAGCTGCAGATCTATACAAAGTTTATAATTTATTTGGAAATAAATCCTCCCTTCCCATGGTTTTGGGAATAAGCAACTTTTATAACAGGAGTTTGTAAGTAAAGCTGGCCGCCCCAGTTTACAAGACCCTGAAAAGCTAGATGAAATGACGAATTTCTTCACAAATGTGACCTGGAAACTGGCTTGAGTTTGTCAGCAGGTTGTGCCTGACAACTGGCGACAAGAACTCTAGAAGCAAACTCTGCTTGGCTTGATGCAGCGAGAGCAAACTCCAGGGACATCTTATCGAGCCCTTGCTCCCTCCTTTTCCCCTGTTAGAAGTTCTCTGAACTCATGGCAGGTTTTCGGGCATCTCGGTGGACCTACGTGAAAGCATCCCAATTTGAGGTGTGCGGGTAGCGGGCAATGAGATATACGGGTGAGATTTATTCCATTGTGTGTTGTACACCGCATACGCTCTGCTTCTGTTGAGGTCGGGGAGTCAGCTAAGTAGTTCTGACAACGTCGTTAGTAATTTATAGACAACCCTACAGCCAGGCGTTTGGGATGGGGCTCTGCCTCAGCGTACAGATAGACGTCGGGATCCAATTCGGATTTACACCATGAGTCCCCATCGGGGCAAAGACCTGCCTGTCCACAACCACTCATGGGATCGGGTCTTTGGTCCTGAAAATAACCTTCACCAAACGGTGTCCTTCAGTTTCTGGCGTTATTTCGCCTTAAGAGACAAAAGTTTTACAGGTCTGTACCTCTCCAACAACTGAGTTCGCGTTGTCATCTGCTGGTTGAAGACAAAATCTTCACTTCTCTGCCTATGTTTACAGCCAGGATACTTCAGATTTTCCATGAATTTAAATCAGTCTTTTGAAGTAGAGATAAGTAGAGTCAATAGCTGCAAATAACTGCAGGGCAGGGCCAGTTGGTGCAGATTGTGTAACCTATCCAACAGGATCGATTTTAAACTTTCTTTTCTGAGGAAAAGAATTAAACGAAGCTCAGCTAAGAGGGCTCTGCTGATTTCAGCAGCCTGTGAAGACAGGCCATCTGTCAGTCATGTCACCAAATCACAAGGCAGGTGAGGTTTTACAGATAAAAATAAATAGCTGAAACTCCACCTAGTTACACACAGAAAACTGTGAAATGGTTTGCTTTGATCATCGACCCTAACACGTGTTACTAAAGGTATTACCGTGCTTCCTTAAAAATAATTTTACGGGAAAAATGCAAGTGTATATATATTTTATGCACCTTTTGCTGTAAGAACTTGAAAGTTTGGCTTCCCTGTTCTGTTCAAGGATGCCTAGTAGAGTTTTGAAAGCTTTGCTATTCTTCTCCCTTTGTCATCTGTCCTACAGCTCTCTCCCCTATCCATCTACCCTACAAGCCTGATGGGCTGAGGAGTTGTTATTGCCTCCACTGCTGCTCTCTATATGGGAATCCTCAGCACTTAAATTGCACTTGCCCTGTAAGTGCTTTCCTTCCATGTTGACCCCTCCTAGGAGTAACCAGGGCACTAATTATTAATCAGTTAATGATGTGGTGACTGGAGAGCCAAAAATATAATCTCTAGATAACATCCGTCCAACTTAAACCTGTCCTTAATATGTAGGTGTTGGAGGAGCATCTTGGGCAGACCTGGTGGCCAGGGTGTCATTCTTTCCTTTCTCTACAGAGACTGCACGCGTGGCACGAGGCTGTTGCTTTAGCTGATGGGCGGATGAAAGCCTGAGCTGTGGGCAGAGGGGTTAATTTATTAAAAGAAAAGAGAATTTCCTTTGCCTTTTTCCTCTCCTCTTTTTATCCATTTGCATCAAAACCTAATCAAGCAAACAGCTTCTTTTCTACACCTTGAGAAACATTCAGTTTGCATTTTATTTTATTGCACGTTTGTGTCCTTCCAGCTCTGTTCGGATAGATCAAAACAATATAGGAGCATACGTTCCTGTCACGTTTAATGTGTAGACCTTCTTAAATCCCCCAAAAGCCTTTTCAGATGTAGATCTACATTTAAGTAAGCAATTAATTATTGCATAGCTCTTCCAATGAAAACACGATTTGTTTGCAATTTAAACTGTAATTCCAGCTCTTTTGAAGTTGCCTGTCTGTTCATTTCCAAGCTAAGGATTGTGCAAATTTGATCTCAGGCTGTACCTGTCAAGTCATCAAAAGGCACTGGGGAGCCTCTACGTGTCAGGAAGAATCTCCAGTTCTTCACTCACCCCCATGGAGTTCAGGAACCAGGCAAATTCAGTCATACATATCTGTATATGCAAACCACTGAACTAAAACCGCTCTCTGAGAAACTTAAACCACAGTATCTCACCTGAAAGGACACAGCCTTCCCATAAAAAAAATGGAGGAGAACATTTAATTAATCCTATGACACTATGAAATGTCAGGCAAGAGGGTGTGCTTGGGGAGGGAGAGGATTTGGGAGTGAAGAGCTGGTTGTCCCGGTTCACGAGACAGGGACAAAACTCCGGCGTGATTTTCTAAAGAGAGGAGGTATCTGCGATTCAGCTGTCATGTTGTCAACTGTTCCTGGAGACCCAGCACCCTGACAGGGCAGGGAAATACTACCCACCAGAGCTGGGGGCGAAATATGTCTTTCTACTGGAAAACTACAGGCGGTAGGAGAGCTTGCCATGCAGTAAATCCTCTTCCCTGTGCAATGCATCACCCGCTCCTAACCCAAGAGAAGGCACCAAAGCCCAAGTGCAGAAAGCCCCATGAATGCACAGAGAAAAATCGGAGGATTAACGCGGGGCTTGTTGTGTTGGTTTATGAAGGAGGGTATATAATTCATCACTTGGGGGCAATCATGAGAGGGATATTTAAATTACTCAGAGAGCACAGAGCGTATAAATAATAATGAACAGAATAAAATGCAAATGGCCTGGAAGGAATCAATAGTCATGAATGAAATCAGCCCTCAGATCCTAATTGAAATGAAAATGAGATGCATATTCAATATGTACTTAATAGAATATACATAATATGAGCATCTTGAGCTAATGAACAAGACCTTTCCATCACGCAGATACACACAGGCAGGCACCCCTCCTAGGAAGCAAATGCCAATAGATGCCCCCACCCCCACCAGAGTTCCACTTATAGCTATGTGTATACACATATACGTAGAGTATAATGGAAACAATGAACTTTTAACCTGTGCTGGATCACAACCACACACATTCATGAAAAGACCAGCTGTTGTTTCTGAATATCCGTGAAGCTGTGGTAGGTATTTTGCACGCTGCTCCAATATTAATGGGAAGCTTTTGTTTGTGTCAGAAAGAGCATGTGCCAAGGCTTTATTCTGCTTCGTGTTTTAGGCCATTCTGCAGGAACTGATTGGGCGCTCACGTGCTAATTGCTCTGGCTGGTTCCTTGGTAGCCCTTCGCAGGACCTCACCAACCTACGCAGAGGGGTGGGAGCCGTCGCCCTTTGAATCTAATTACAAAGAATGGAATTATTTCCTAACACGGGCCTGAGGTAGGGATCTCGTGGGATCTCAGCAGAAAGCAGATGTGCACTTTTGTGGGGCCGACTTGCCCTGACGTGTTAAACACCGGCACACTCCCTTGAAGTAAGAAAAAAGCTGCCTCTTTAAAACAGATTTATGGTGTTCGTGTCTTGGAAGAACGAGCGGCAGAGGCAGGAACATTGGTGTCACGTGCAGGAATGTCTTCATTAGTGCTGCAAACATCGGCAGTCATTAACACAGTACTGCTGAGACAGGAACACGAGATGCTCCGTGGCCCTGGGACCCAAGAAAACACAACAGCTGGGTAGGTGTGAGCCATCATGACTCATGTAGGACCACCACCCTGCCACCCTGAGGTCCCACCCCACTTATGGTGGAGAACACAAGTTAAAGATGCCCAGCTTGCCGCTGAAATGCCGATTAGCTTTTGCCATGCTGGTTACCTCACTCAGCAAAGCAGGATTAGACATTTTCTGCTCCTGGGCTAAAACCCCAAAGCCCAAGAGTCCTAGTTGCAGTTTTGCCACAGCTCATCTTTGAGGTGTCTCTCTCAACTTCCCTGCCTCGGTTTCCTCATCTCTACCCCACATCTGTCCCAAGAGCTGATTGTTTAACACTGCTATGGGGTTTTGAAAATGTTTTGCGCTAAATCCTATCTTAAAGTACCTGACGGTTAAACAGATTGCGCTTATTTTATTGCTTTGCAAAGCAAATGTCATCTGTATTGAATTTCTTGCCTCATCTGCTAGCAAAATTCTCCTCTGATTTTTTATTTTTTATTTTTTTCCATTTCTGTGGAGGCAGGGTTGTTGGGGAGGGAGCCAAACACAATAATTTAAGGATTAAAAATCTCTTTCTTGCTTTGGTATCCAACAGTAATGCTACTGCCTCATCACTACTGAGCCTGGATCCCAACTGGATATCAGACTGATGAGGTCTTTATCCCAGACCCATCGCTGGAAGGAAATGCGTTCTTCTGAGTCTGCGCCCACTTTACAAGTGGATGGAGGCATTCAGTGAAAGGGAAAAAAGAGAGAAGGTTTAATTATTTCTTATGCTGTGTGTATTATAAGTGTAATAGAAAGCTAAAGTAAAATCATCCCTCACTTAACACAGCGCAATGTCTTCTGACAAAGTAGAAAGCTTTGTTAAGGGCCACTCAGAGTTAAGCTGCTATAGAAATCTCAGTGGGTTGTCCTCATGGGAAAAAATGGGTCAAAATTATAACTGCTGTAAACCGCATTGGTTTTAGCTGGTCTCATGAGGATCGGTGTAGGCAGAAATCTTCCCAAATCTGTTGAAAAGTCAGGGTGCAGTTTCTGCTGTTGCCCCTTGCCGACAGTTTAGAATAGCTGCAGTGAGCAATGCAGTGGTCCTGGCTGTGCTGCCAGGGTGGGACTGCTCTCACCCATCACGCTACATCCCTCTGCCCTGTCTCAGTTGAGGCACCTCCATTCTCAGAAGTGAACACGACTGTTTGGGAGGACCTCTGGCCACAAGTTTCCTCACAGCCAGCTGAGTAACTCTTCCAGTTATATACCTTTCTCTTCCAGCAGAGGGTTGTCCGTAGCTGTTCCTTTGTAATTTCGCTCCTTATTTACTGATTCCAGGCAGTGGGAAGCCAAGAAAATGTAGAGCCTTGACACGATGGATCTGTCCTCATCACCTGGCCCTCATCCTGTCACCCTACTTGCCCAGAACTGGTGCGCTGCGTTCCAGCCCTTCCTCCCACGGACCCTACAGCCTCTGCATCTTCAGGAGGGTGGCTTTGAGTCATACACAATTTGCTTGGAAGAACTTGAATCTATTCTAGGCTACTGCTGCCAGGTACAGCAGATGCTATCTATTAGATTTTACTTTCCCAGAAATTCCTCTGATTCATAAAAGGTTCGGGACTACGGACCTGTATTTTGTCCAGTCTTCCTCCCCCGCCGTGTAGGTTTTGGCAGTGGAAATGCATGTGAATGACTACAGAGCCAGTCTTCTCTAATATCTTCTGGCCAGAGCAGTATTTGGTAATCCACGAGCCTGCAGTCCGGGGAAGTCTTCAAGGCGTCGGGAAGTGATTTTCCAGATGGAAGAAAGAAATAAGGAAAAAGAGGTTTAAAGCTATACACACAAATTCCCATGGATGCAAACAAACAAAATGGAAAAGAACAAATTTAATTACAGAGCATTCAAAGTTCAGCCTTATTTTAGGCTTTTATAAGTGAAAACTCATGTAGCTACACTGCATCAGAGTGCACTTGGAATTTGTTTCTTTGTATTTCTTTTTTCAAAATTAGACAGTCCTTTAGTTAAAAAGGTGAGCGCACTCTGGAACAAGAGCCGAGAAGAAATTCCTCTTGCTGTCCTCCCTGGGGAAGCAGCACTCCAGGGTGGGCGCCTGTCCCTGGGCAGCTGAAGATGGCAGTGAGGTGGCTCTCGGCACATCCTGGGATGAGGCAGAGGAGAATTGCCTGGATTTGTCTGCAGCATGTGTTATTGCTGCTGGCCCTGGCAGGAGCAAGCACGGGCACAGGCTGAGCACTGGCAGCTCATAGTGTCACAGCTTGCAAGGACACTATGTTCCTGTCATCCCTGTCTGGTGGGGACCACGTGGCGATGAAGATGAGACCAGGCTTGAAAACCTGAACTCACACCTTATCTGTCAACTGGCCACTGCTGCCAGTGCTAGAAGATACCAAGAGCGAACTAAGGGATGCGAGAATGGCTTTGTATAAAGTAAGTATTTAGCTGAACTTTTACACCTTTTTGGAATATCAAATATTTGTATGTGATATGCATTAATAAGATACATCTATTTTAAATCTATTCATGCTATTTTGGAATAGGGGCAGGAGTCACATAGGACTTGCAAACCAATGGAAGGGGAGTGCTGTGAGTTTTAGGGAAAACTCTTACAATGCAAACTGATGTGGAGTCAGTAAAACGTTCAAGACCATCGTCACCCCTTTCCCCATCAAACTGTCCTCATCTTCTGCTACCAGACTTTGTATGAGGATTATCAACTTCTCTCTTCCCTACACCAATGTCACCCTCGTCGTTTGGAAAACACTGTTGCATTGGAAGTATCAAGCTCAGTTTAGCACTTGTTCTGATGGTTTCAGATTTTTTCTAAGCAGAAAAGGTTTTATTTTAAAAAGTGAAATTACCAGATGGGAAGCTAATTTAATAAGTTGATAATATCTGTTCATTTTAATTAGAAGACATCAGATAGAGCTGCCTACTTGAAATACAACCCGACACAACTAAAATGACCAAAATTGCCAGATCTGACTTCCACACACCCCCCAAGTAGGAACTTGAGAGTTCTTTAATTTCTTAAAAAATGCTGTGGAGAAGATAATATTTCTTTTACAAGGGCATTCCTTTGAAGCAGACTGACTCAGGCACTCAGAGACATGGAAAGTGACAAAGATGAAAACAGCTGAGTTGATAAACAGTGAAGACCATCAAATGAAAGCAGCAAATAAAATCTGCAAAGAATCAGCCCAGTTTTGCTGGGCTTTGTTAGTTTTCTATAAGCCATGGGCAGAACGCTACTGTGATTCACAATACAGAGCTTATTTTAATATTCTGCTCTCTCTGCACATATATTCCATGGTTGGGAGAAATGGGCTTTATCTCAATATTGTCAAAGTGTTTCCATCATAAAAATAGCGTACAGAAACCAGACTGACTGGAACTGAATACAGAATTCATGGAGAGAGAAAAAAACCCAAAGATCCACAAACCTCTGATAAAAATCAAGATGTACCTTCCAGCGAGAAGATTACGTAGGCCCCCCCGACCATTAGAGAATATTCTGGTTTTACATGTACCTACACCCTAACTCTGTTTCCACTGGAGGAAATAATAAATTATTTTTAAAATTCCATTTTCATCCACGCAGCAATCTCAGAAACTTATTAATGGACAGGAAATGTTGCCTGATAGTAATGTGGTTAAGAAGCACATTACTTTATAATCATTTTACCTGGGTTCAGATTAAGACTTTAAGTCTCAGAAGAAATGATTTCTCACTCTTTTCTTTGTCAGAGATTGAGCACTTAGAGCAATTCAGAGGGGAGATAATCCTTGCTGTGTTTTACACAGGGAAAAGATTGAGGTAGAACATGTCACAGGGAAGTGTTGGATGAAGTTGCTTCTATTTTTTTGGTGTATGTGGGGAGAGAGCAAGGAGCCAGCCTCCAGATGTGTTTGAGTTACAGGGAAGACCATGATTTTATCAAGAGGAAATGGAAAGAAGAGCAATATTCCTTGTTTCTGAATAAAACATCCAAATTTTTTCTTCTGCCACCTAATACATGTGATGTAGTCAATGTGAAATGAATTATTGTTCTTCAGCTGCTCCAGCGTGCATGTCTCTGCTCCACCTGCTCTTTCTTAGCTTGATTGCGTTGCAAAGCCCATGAAGACTCTATTCTCTGTCTCTGCCACAGCTGCTGTAACCAATGCAGGTTTTAAGTAATACTTTGCTGTTTTCCCTCAAGAGTAAAAACCAGAGTTGTCTCCTTCTGTAAGCAGTAGCTGATCTTCACGTGAGCTAGAGGCAAACCTTAGGGTTCATTCCACATATACTCTTTTGTGTGTGTTTCTACTTCAGTTGCAACATGCAAAAAAGGGTCACCTCCACCTGTCATCACTACAGCACTATCACTTACCCAGGGAAAAAGCCTTGCAGAAGAAAATGATCCTGGGAGTAATTGTGAGTCCAGGACGAAAAAGTCTGAGTGACCGCCTTTTAAAGACCACAGAAACGTACTGGCACAGAAACCTTTACAATTAGACTGCAAGATAAATATCTGTCCACTCATGGTTAAATTTCAACTGAACATGATCTAACTAATCAATTGTTGTTTATTTAGCATGCTCTAACTACTCAAGTAAATCTAAATTAATGGCATGAGTAATTGGATTCATTTAAGACCTTGTATTTCCTTCCCTTGTGCTCTGCTGCTCAAATGGGAGCAGCCAAACCATTTTCTTCTGTGGGCCACACAGATAATAACCCAATCACCAGAATCTGGGTCCCAAATGCCCTTTTCAGCATTATTCCTCCAGAAGCTGAACATCTCATATGTGGCATACGTCATGATAAAACCTGCCAGATAATTCTGAGCTCCAGGAAAAGTAAAATCTGAGAAAATTTCTAGAAAAGAAAAAAAATCAGGTGTACAGAAGAGAAACTAGCTAGCGTTATTCCCACTAGTGGAAGAGGGAAGAGGCTAGTTTGAAGTTAAGAACAAGCCTCTGGAGGCCTTGGCATGCGGTATAAATATTTTCTGGAATGAAAGCACACAGATGAACCTTCATGCTCTAGCTCAGCATCAGTAGGATGTGATGTCTCCTCCTGCCTCTGCTGTAATTCACGGAGTGAGACACCACCTATCAGGGATTGCAGAGGAGCCCGGGTACGCATGGGATGGATCCTGTAGGTATTGAAGTCAATAGTGCTTTGTACCACAGGACCTGTGATCCCTTCTTTGATACTCAAAGTCTGCTGTCGTGCAGGTCTCCTCCCTTCTCCCAACACATTCCTCATCTTTGTCCTGTCCCACGAACCCACGTGCTGAGGTGGGTCTACACACAGAGAGGACCTATCCCAGTTCTCTGTTCTTTTCTGGAGTATGGTTCTGCAATACTCCTGGCGCACAGCATGCCCATAGCACCTTTCTGGGCCGTGAGGCAGGTAACATGTGCAAGTCCTTGTCTCAGCAGCCTGGAGCTTCACATGTTCAAAGCAGACTCGCATTGCGGGAATTTAAAACATGCTTTTAACTTCCCCCTTTCTGGAAAGCCAAGACTTTGGGGAGTTTTTCCACTTACAGTTTGCTAAAGGATGGTTTTGGGACAGAGTCACTCCACTGCTCTTGTTTAAACTGAAGTGACCTTACAGGCCAGCCCTTTCCTGTCAATCCTTCTCTGCCATTCTCAAGGATGAGATCTCAAAGCCCTTCTTCCACCAGTGGACTCCTCTCTACTTACTCTGCAGTCCTTGGCACGTTTCTCCTCCCACAGCTTCTCTGAACAGCAATCTGCTTTGTACAGCTGCTCTGTCCCCTTTCTAAGCCAAAAGCCCACAGAGTCCAGGCGTTCAGCTTCGCTCAGGTCCCCAGAGAAGGGGAACACATCTCCTTGCTCTTTTTTCTGCTGCTGCTCTAACTAACCTGGTGTAACGCAGGTCTGGGCCAGCCAAGGGTGGCAATTCAGATCCAATACAAGATAGGAGAGACAGATATTAGAAATAGGAAAAAATCTTGAGTATTACTATCCTTAGTGTTATTTAAAGCTTTGAGTATCCCTAGAAAAGCAGGAGTAAAGATATTGCATAGCATTTATCTGAACCTTAATGAGCAGGTGTATAAGCTGCCCAGCTCTTCCCTGCTGCTCCTCTCTTCTTGAAGCTCTCCAGCAGGTTTCAGCCGAGTCCGGAGTCATCTTCAACGCCACCCCTCGGAAAACCACTTGGTGTACTGACAGGAGTCCATGGCCAAGCCCAGCATGATTCAGAAACTGCATCCAACCTCTGCTGCGGGAGAAGAAACAGCCACCTAGAGAAGCCGACGCTCTAAATACACAGCAGCATCTCCTCCAGAGCCTTGACTGCAAAGATTAACTTCTCTCTCCCTTGACTCTTCCCTGCCTAACGCTCATGGACGACAGCTGCTGGGAACTGGGCTCCTTTCTATTTTCCTAGGGGTGAGGACGGAGAGAAGGAGAGCTCCTCCGCAGCAAACAGCACCACCTGGCCATCGTTTAAACCAGGCCTGGGGGTTCTGGTGAACTTCTAATTCAGTTACACAATTAGTAATCACAAATGACTGCACTTTTCTCTCATCCTATCTTAAAGAAGGCTGGTGCCTCCTGTTGCAGCCCTATCTACAGTTTCCCTCCACCCCCGGCTCTCTCTCACACGCAAACGGAGGAACAGAAAGCCGAGTTGGGCGCTGCTGCGTGCAGAAAGGCGGTCATTTAGGTAGGGGCTGGAGTGTGGGGTTTTGACAATACCGTGTCACTACTCATATTCTTCTAAGAGTATCGCTGGAGGTTGTCTATTTTCTCTCAACAGGGCTTTTTGATGGAATACACCCTTTTGTAGAAACAGAATAGTTTTCACCCTAAAATATTGAGGTTTTCGGAAGGCGAAGTTGGATCCAAATGGGAGGAAAAGTGTTACTTCTGCCACAATATTTCTGGGAGAGAGCAATTGCTCTCTGGACCCTCTCAATAGTTCTGTACTCTCTGCGTTTTGGTTAAAATTCCTCAGCAGTAATACAAGTTTACTGAGCCTGGACCCCGTAGCCCAGCTGGATGTGTGCGGTTGTGAAGTCCGCGAGGACGGACAGGGAGGGGAGCAGGACAAGGCAGGGTTTTTTGGGTGAGAAGCAATCTGTATTGCTAGAGTGGCTGACTTCCTAACTCTGGCAGCACAATTGCTGACTTTGTTTTAAATTGTTCCTTACCTTCCGTGAGTGCTAATAGGCTATAAATAAACCCACAGAATCGTAACTGCTGGGGAAAGCTAATGCCTGTTGCATTTAGTGGTGTTTAAGACTTTCTCTTCACGGCCGAGGAAATCACTGGAGTGTTTGCTGCGATTTGGTGCATAGTAGCTTATATCAGAGCTTTGCTTGAACCGGCTCCCAGCACTGCCTCGCTTATTGGATTAACGATCCCAGAGTAGGTTTGCAAGAGGCCGAAGGCATTAGGTGCCCACACTGACTTATTTTGGCCATTGGGCTGCCTCGGTGTAACTTATACGTGCGAACCTTGAAAAAGTACACCCTCATCTCAACATGAAAACAGCCTTCTGAACCAGCGGAATTGTTTTTTTTTTCCTTGGACTCTTACTTGAAATCTTCTTTTGGCTTCTGGTCCGTGCAGCAGGGAAGAGGTGTCGGTGATGAGAACACCTGAAAAGCAATTAAGGGCAGCAGCCGCTGAGGGCCTGTTTCTTCATTGCCCTCCACAGAAAAGGTTCATGGAAAACTATTTGCTTTCCCTGAGCTGCTAAAGAAAATGTTAGACAGACTATGGCTCTGTGCAGAGGTGTGTGCCTGCCCTAACCTCTCGCATCCATTTGATATCTGCAAATCTATTGACAAATTATTTCCTATCTGCTTTTCACAGTTGCTAGATTCGTGGGATGAAAGAATCTTTATTTCTTTGCGGGGCAGGACTGTAGTCAACTAGATTAGAAAATGTTACTTTCTGATAGATTTCCACCCCCCTTTTAGCTGTCCTACAGAATGCTCTACTGAGGTTCACTGAAAAAGAAATAAATTCCACACCAGAGATATGATTTTTCTATTAACTTTCTCACCCCAAACTTCTTCATAGAAATCCACAGGAAAAAAAAAAAAAAATGTCTGCAGAATTTTTCCATAAGAGCTGAAGAAGTGTGCAGAAATCTGCTATTCTTATAAGAATTTCCTAATGCTCATGAAACTGTTTATGGCTTTCAAAATTTGATTCCTTTTAAGTAACATGTTGAAGATGGGGTCTTGCGAGGCTCAGCGGATGACCTTACAGAGCCCTTTGTTACCAGGCTTTGGGTAGACTCCAGCCCTGTGCGTTACTGGTATAAGCTTCTAGAAAAGGTTTCCAGGAGCTGGTATCACACATGGCTCTCTATGGAAAGTTGACATTTAACAAGAACTGGAACAGTAAATGAAACGGTGCATTGGGGACTGGGTATTCACCCGCCCACGTGGAGGGAGTCCGCAGCACTTCTCAGTCAAGGTCACCAGCAAACCAGTCCGCCTGTAAAACACTGTCGCTGGTACAAGCGGGGATGTGGAGACAGGCACCATTAATCAAACTTTCTGAAACTGGAAAAAAATCCATTTCATATGTGGCAAGGGCTGAATACAGCCCTGTGGAGGAGTTTGTCCCTGTTCCGAAGGGAGACTTCCCACATTTTGATTGCATGAATACTTAGAAGAACAACATGCAGAGCGCTGCCATCAGAGTTGTATTTGCAATTTGCAGTCAAACACAGCCTAATGCGACTCTGCTCCTCGGGTTTGTTTTTTTCTTTTCGTTTTTTCTTCCCTCATATTTTCTGTTTCTTACTCTTCCTTTGCTGTTTATTGTGTCCTTTCAGGCATTAATTTCATCACTGCTAAATATAATTTCCTACTGGTGGAGGTGCAATGGCAGTCAGGCCTGGATTTACACTTCCAGTTTAATAAAACCAGTAAGAATGATTTGTTAAATCAATACAAGAATAATGCAGGAGGGGAATTTCAAGGATCCCTGAGTTCATGGGCATGATTGCATAGGATGGAAGTAATAGCTTTGATTTCTTTTGATGTGAACAGTGTTCTCATGATCCTCACATAGTGACAGTGGCCCTATAGTGCTTCTTTATAATGTTTTTTTTTTAACATAAGTGCCTTTTACTCCCATTAGGATGACCTCACGCCAGGAATGTTCTTCCTTTGCTGCTTTCTCTGCCCAGTTCATTTCACTACCCTTTTTATTTGTCAAGGTGTTTTCTTCTAAAATTTGGGGTTGATTCAAAGAAGGCTTTTATAGATATTCAGTCAATGGGCAATTATGTACAGTACAACTTAAAATGATCACACAGAAGATATGCATTCAGGATCGTCAGAGCGGGGGAGGCACAGTAAGTCTTTGCCCACCTCCTCCTTGCCTCTGTTTTGCAAAACTTTAGAGACCCTGGTAGATTCTTGTGACGGGCAACTAAAATTTGTTGCAGTAATCGGTTGTTTAAATGTTTATTGTCTAGGAGTTGGGATTTTCATCCTGAAATCTGGAGAACTACTTAGTTTCGAGATAACTTATGGCTACATCTAAATCTAATGATTCAAGATGGCTTTAAGAAAAGGACCAATGTAACAACGATTCCCTTGAATGAATGTGAGCAGTCTGACTTAGTTCTGTTCAGAAAGCACCGGAAAAACTTATTAATCTTACTGCAATAGTTCAGGTATCAATGCTTGCATCAGTGTTTTGTGTCATTAACTATGGGTTAGAAAATGAGGGATTCAGAACTATCTCTGATTGTTAATGGTTGCTGTGGAGTAACAGGTATTTCTTACCATTTGGATGACTAGACCATGATTTTACCAAGGTAGATATATTTGACTTCACACTGCTTTCCTTCTCCCTGGTGCATTATTATTGGTGCTCTGTTGCACTCATTCTTCGGGGGAAAAGGATTCATCAAAGAAAACAGTTTTCATTCCTGTCCGCATGTCATTGTGTTGAAATGCTGTTATTTTTCTCTAAATTTTATCCATCCTTTGTCTAGTACACGTGGGGCTTTGGGGACAAGCACAGGAAAAAGAGGATCCTCCAAAGACTTTTCAGTCTCCCCTAGTTATAACAAGGAGCAGATCTGCATGCAGAGGTTGTACGGAGATGCGTAAAAGGAATAACGATTTGGCAGATAGATGTCTTGTTAGGTTTTCTTATGCCTAAGCTTTTTTTAACTTATTCTATTTAATTAAATGCCACACCCAATCCCATGGCAACTCGGTACACACATATGTGCAGACATACACAGCCGCCGTTACCAAGGCATCAGCAACACACAGACATTCTGTCGCTGTGGTGACAGCAAACATTATATGCTTTTTATATGTGGGTATATATGTATATATGCACGCATACCTACGTGTTTGTGTGTACACGTTTGTTCTGGCTTTAGGCCCAAATTCAACAAGGCGGTGCAACGCATACTTGAGCTGCAGTGGCTTATGGAGTTAAGCTGAGTGTGGTGAAAGTTAAGCACATGCTGAAACTTGCTCTTTGATGGGAACCTTATTGTCCCAGTAAATCTGGGAGCTCAAGGACAATCAGAAAGGCAGGAGCAATCACATCACCTAGGGCAAACTAACGCAAATTGTTGCCCTCCACCGCAGCTTCCCACACACCACTGGGGCTGTATGCAAATAGGGCCAAATCGTAGAGCTGAGTAGTTTTACTGTGCCATTCTTCAAGGAGTCTCACAAGTCAATGGGGTTTTCCTGGGCCATTTCTCAGTTTTACACTACAGACAGCGCAAGCACTTTTGGATTTTGCCCACAATCCAAAAAGCTGGTCAACTTACTTCTTCATCCACATAGATACAACTATTGCCCTTCATCAACCATAAACCCCAAAGCTTTTTTCAAATAGTGAAGTCGGTTTGCTGCTGACAGACATCACATTTGCTTACACGAGGCCAAGTCTTTCCAAGTTTATTAGGTGAACATAACAAACAGCTTTCATAACCAAAAGTGCCGTCAGTCCTCTCTCTGTTTCCCATCTGATCCCCTGTGCCGGATTCCCACGTGTTGCATTACAGCAAGAACCTCATTCTCTCTGGAGGACATCTGCTCCCTCCGACCCCACACAGATATAGTGACGACTGTAAAGCACAGAGTGCAGCAATTACCCAGGCAAGTGTCAGAAGCCCTGTCCACAGGCTTATTTACTCTCTCCGCTTTTAATTTTTTCCTTGTTCTGCATCCTATAAAGGTCCCTGTCATGCTGCCAGGCTTTCGGTGCCTGTTATTTATTTTATTTACTGTTGAGAAATGCAAAGATGTGTATATCCATAAATAGCTAATGCAAGAAATATTGCTTCTGTGACATAAATCTGAGTCTTTCATTGCTCTTACATCAAATGAATGGTCCAATGGACCAGGCAGCTCCGTCCAGCTCTCCCAGGACCTGGTGACATTAAAATAGAACTCTGCTTTCAGGGTTAGGGGGGAAAAGGGGAGGGGGAACAGAATGAGTTATGAAAATACAAATTAAACTACACTACTACTGATTTACAACAGCCCGTGCCACGTTAGACAGCTGATGTGTCTGTTCCGAGACCTTGTCTTGTTACTTTTACATTTATGTAAACTTATTTCAGTTAAAAAGAGAGCGAGAAAGGAAAAATCAATTGAAACAGAGGACAGAGATTTAATTTAGCTGGGGGGAAATCGGATCAAGGAAGGAAAATGATGGAGATAAAAGTAACCCCTGTCCCAGTGCAGAGAGAGAGGAGCTGCCTGTCTGATGTTCATTAGAATTAATTAACAGCGTTCTGCTCCTCTGGGGCCTGGGGGCTGAGGAGGGTGGGATTTGCTGCTGTTTTAAGAATGAATTAGAAACACAGACCAAAGGGAGAGAAACCCAGACGCTGTCGCCCTTTTCTTTTTAAGACGATGATGCGTTGGAAGATCTGGTTTCCGATGGGCAGAAGCGCGGTGGTTTAACCGCAGCCCTCCCCTCCCCACAGCTGCGGTGGAAAAGGGCAACAACTGATGGGTTATTGTAGTTTACAGGTAAGAGAGCAGAAGATGTCACCAAATGTAACAGCGATGGCCAAGTCTTGATTAACAGAAGTCTTGCGGGCCTGGGTAAATCTGCAGCCAGACAAAGGAAAAGGGCTTTGAGCCAATGTACCCGAGAAAGAGAGGTTTATGGGATCCACATCATGCTTGCGACTGTCTGTCTTTTTGCCCATGGCTCCCTAAAAATCGTGGTGTCTGCTGGCTGATTTGAACCAGACACGTGAATACGCTGAAAGATATTAAGTTCCCAGAAGGAAATAGGCCAGCAAGTAGAAAAGCATCTGTATTTGTGTTCAGGCTGATACTAGGACTGAACCCGCATTCCTTATTAGACACCAGAGAATCAACATATAACAGAGCTATTATTAGCATCCCAGCAACGGGAAAAGCTGCAATCCAGACTCTTAAACCCAGGATAATCCGAACACCAGACACGAAATGGCAGGAAAGAGGTTTTATAAATTCATGTGTGTTTATGTTTTATTTTTTTCCCTCGTCTATCATCAAAAAAAAAAGTCCTGCCAGGAAGCCCGTTTGTGCCAGCCCTGAGAATATCGCGCCTGCGCTCACCGTGCGCCGGAGGAGGAAAGGCAGCCGGTCTGAGCGCGAGCTAACCAACAGGCCCGCTTCCAAGAACGCGGTAGGCATCTGAGCGTGGAAGGACAAGAACTTTGTTTGTTTGTTTTGGACTGAAAAGGAAGGTTCATTTTAAGCTTCATCAGGTTTTTTTGAGGGATGGAAGAAATCAGCCTTTACCAAACGCGGGGGAAAAAAGTGACTTTTCAAAAGCTGGAGGGGATCAGGGCTTAAACAAACACACACAAAGTCACTGAAATTAAACCATGCAAATGTACTTGACAAATTCCCTCTTCAGAAAATGGTGCCCAAGAACAAATAGTTCTTTGGCTGTTGAAATATTACAGGATATTGGCAGCCTAAAGAAATGAAAATAACCCCTTAAATAAAGACATTCTGCATAGCCTGAGCTTCCGCGCTCCTGCCCTGTGGTCAGGATGTGTGAGCACTATCGAGATGGTGATGATGGAATGATCTACATGGTCCCTTTTTCAAAGGATGCCTTGAGAGGCACATCTGTAAAGCTGATCCCGGCCAGCTGTGGCATCAGTCACTGAAGACTGTTCCCACGTGATCTTTGTTCATCACATAAAAGCAGAGTGTCGGACACTGAAATCTTCATCTACGTCCTCCCCCATCAGTTTAGAGAGTGGCCAAATACGAGCAAGATACATGCACTGTTCAATCTGACATTCAAGAAAAAAAAAAGGCGGTGAAGCAAGGGGATGGGGACGGGGACAAAGTAGAAGATCGTGTCAGTGCTTCTGTCTCCACCTAGAGCTGTCCCTCCAAACCCGCTGTGACCTCAAGGCTGCAGAGTTGTCCCTCCCAGGTAGGCAGGCGGATACCACCACTTTGGGAAGATATGATGTTGTTGGGGAAAAAAGGCCTCTTTGTTAGGATCCTTTACCCAACGGGACAGCAAACACAAGGAATACCATAGCTGGACTCTGACTTCAGAAGAAGTAAAAGGAGGGGGAAGGAGCAAGAAGTCTCTCAGACTGCCCTTTGACAATCTGAAAATTTGCCAGGCATTTCGACTATCAAGCTACCCCAAAACACACGAGCAGGATGAAGCATGAACATGGAGCAAGATCTGAACTTGACGGGTCAATCTCTCTTCAGTGATTCTATCGCACTAAATTCAATCTTTAGTTCAGAGAGGTGGCACAGAGCTGCAAATTGAAGCTCAGTGCTAGAAATTGAGTCTCAGGAGAGCAAGAAAGCAGCCAGGCACAGAGGGGAAAAGAAAATAATTTCTAAAATATCTTCCCCTTTGATTTCTCTAGCTAAAGCCAGTGTTTGCCAAGGGATAATCCATGCATAGCTTTCCCTCCTGTGCTTAGGAAAGTAACCCACTGGGGCCCAGATTTTGAAACCCCAGCACCCAGCAGCCAAGTATGAATTATATGGCCAAACAATTTCTTTCATGACTAATCCTGCCGGCTGTTCTGGTAGGAGAGGGAGCCCTTCCCTCCTTGGGGGAAAGGAAACTCAGTCTGGGCCATGGTTTGCACACGTAAATGATCTTGAGGGCAATAGCCAGTGCACGGTGGTTTGGTGCCACTGAGATGTCCACCTACCAGGATTAGATGCTCAGTTGTCAGTAGGGTTGAAGAGGGAATGGACAGAAGATAAATTGCTCTTGCACCCCATGTGTTGCATGGAAAACCCAGTGAAATTGTAGAGCTTTACAGAGGGCCTTTAACTTCCAGGGCTGCCACCCACCTAGGAACTGCTGTGGTTCTCCAGGAGCCAAGGCTGTGGTTTTGCGTGGTCCTTGGAGCCAGTTACAGGTGTCAGCGTGAAGAGTTCTGCTTTGTCCTATGCAGACATAAAAGTTTGGTCATAGACTTTACTGCACTCAAAGATATTCAAAGAAGAATAACTCTGAATTCCTTCTTTTGCAGGAGCATTGGGATTACCTCGTTTCCCAGCCTGGGAAAGTTCTTGCAGGCGTGGTGGAGATTATCAGTAGTAGTTACACCAGTATCTATGCGTTGTATTTTAAAACATCTTGCTTGAAGCGTTCTGCAAAGAACAGATATTACAATAATAAGCAACAATTTAGAAACGATCATCAAAGCGGAAAACCAACATAAAAACTAAAGATAAAAACCAAAGAGCCAAAGGGCATCATTAGAAGGAGGGGGAGGCTTCCCTTTAAAATGCAGCCAGGATGCAGAAAATGCCTATTCATAGCTAACTTTCACCTGATCCCTCTTCCCTTCAAGGAAAATGTGCATTAGAATTTAAGATTACAATTTCTGTGTTAGAATTCAAAAAGCAAACACAGCCACGAGCTTCCAGTTGTTTTGAGATCTCGTTCGCCCTAGTTCTCTCCTCTTAGATCTTATACATGTTTAACAGGTCGTAAAGGAAAGCACAGCTACCTCGGCTGCACCGGGGATCAAAACTGGTTTCTGCTCTCGCTTAAGTGAAAGGTCAGGATTTTCATGGAATTTGGGTTATAGTTAAATTACTACCAACCACAGTTTTACTGGGTATGACCACACAGCCCAATAGCAGTGACACAAGGAGAGAAGCAGGATAGCTTTAAAGTATTATAGACACAATTTACCATGCTTCTTAGGTTACTGTGACTGTACAGATTCTTACAGCAATCAGGGTTTTTCATTAAAACCTGTTCTTTTAAGAGAACATTCATTTTCACTGGAGGGAAAGATGTTAGTTAAAGACATATCTATGTTTTCCTTCAAAGTCTGGGCACGTTTCTAAAAAATAATTGCAGTCCCAAAAGAGAATATTTTAATTTTCAGCTGGAAAATAGTGGCCATTGACTGCCAAAATTTCAGCTTAATACAGAATAGGAAAATGCAATTAAAATGCCTTTGCAGGAAAATCAGCATCTCGCTATTAAAAAAATCTTTCTGACAAAAAAGACCAAAAACTTTTGGTTTCCCCTTTGGTGAAGTCTTTTCTTCTTCCTCTGGGTTATCTTTACAAGGTCACTGGTTCAGGCTATGTTCCTTTTCTCCTCTTCCTCGACTGCTCCAGATCATCCCTTCCCAACGCCGCTGTTTCCCTAGAAGTGCTCACCCCTGCAAGTTTAACACCTGCCCACAGGAGCTGGAGCCCCTCGATGCAGCACGAGCCTGGCAAAGCCCCGGACGCTGCTGATCCGGAGCGGTGCTCTGCCATTGTGCCAGCGGAGCAAGCCTCCCGCCAGCGCTGGTTTTCAGTTTCTAAGTGAAAGGTGTCCTACGCTACGCTATTCGCAGAGTTCAAGGACAAAAGAAATCATATATTCTTGTCAAACTTCTGGTGTCAGACGTCTCTCAACTTCATCCAGTTAAGCTTAACTGAAGGTGCAAACTGCTGTTTGGCTAACACAAAACTTCTGATAGAGCATCCAGTCTTGTTTTAAAGGCTGTGGAAGATGAAACATCTGTGACGCTAAATTATTCTGCTGCTTAATTATTCTTCCTGTTTAAAAGTTTTCATCTTGTGTTCAAATTGATTTTTTTTTGGCATTTTGGCACTTGTTCTTTCTAATATTTTCTCCAAAACCAAGCACACGCACAAATCTAGTAGTCATCTGGAGTGTTAAACTTTCTTTTGGTCTTAAAATATTTTAAAATTACTGAGTTCTGCCAGCTATGGATTTTTTCCTGCTGTCTTTTCATTTTCACATCAATTCTCTGCAGTCCTGGATGTGATGGTTGTCCAGACCTCGTATTTTCCACATGTAACACATTGTCTGTATATGTAATATATCTATTATACATGTTTAATTTCTAGCGGCTGGCGCTGAAGCAAGATGCCAGTTAAACCAAGATGTCCTTAGTCTAGGCTGTTGAGCGGTGGCTCTGGCCCCATTTATTTGAGACATGGGGAGCTCCTCAATTTTAGGACCCCGATTGCATCTACTGAATTGTATCTGGTACTTCTGGGGTTCACGCTTAATGTTTAGTAAATCCTGTAGAGAATATCAAAGTCATTGGCAAAGCCTCTTCTGGAGGTAACCAGGACTGATCCTTTGTGAGCCAGCAGAGGCATTTCTGAAGGCAGCGAGGATTGGGTCTCCACTCATCCAAATGGCTGAGCACGTTTCTGCCTTTAATGGCTTGATGTGGGAGACAGACGGGCTGGCAGGCAGAGCCAGACCTGTCACGTGGTGCTGGAGAAGGCTGACCAACAAGCCACAGGTTCCCCAATGCCACATTGTTAAAAGCAATGTTCCCATTTAGTCACCCGCACTCAGTGTCTTTCAAGCCTCATTGAACTCCAACAGGAGTGAAAAAAAGTCTTTGTGACGAATGTTATCTTCATCTCCAGGACAGAGACGTTTAGAGGATGTCATTGCCATCACTCCGACTTGAAGTAAGGCTGAAATAACTGCTGTCAATCCCGTGATGAAAACAGGACGGAGGAACGCTGTTAACAACAGGCGGCCGTCAACACTTCCAAAACTCTCCTCTGAAATAAGGCCACTGGGTTGTCTCTAAATCTTGCGCTGGGCGGGCGTCTCGCTGCGAGCGGCGGGTCTCTCGGTGTGAAGGGCTGTCCGGAGCAGCGAGCGGTACAGCAGCCGCCAGGACCCCAGCCGAGGGCGACAGCTGTAGAGGCATCATTACTTCCTACCTCCCACTGCTCCACGCAAGCCGCTGCTCCCAGCTACAACCGCCTTTTTATTTTGCTTTAGTTTATGTGTGACATAATTTCGCCATAAAGGAGGGCTGATTGTAAATCCAGATGGAAATGGAACAGTTTGCATGAAATGCACTTTAATTAATTAGCTAAATGTTTGCAAAGTGCTTTGAAGATGTAAAACACCATACAAGTGTTAAACGGTAATAATAATAAAATAACAATAATTAATTTCCCCAGGAAGCATGTGTACAGCACATGCCCAGAATATTCCTAGCTGAGAACATTAAAAAAAAAAAATAATCCCACTTTACCTCTGACATTTTATTGCGGACTGAGTACTGCAATAAAATAAATTAATTCATTTATTCATCCACGGAGACTTGAGTTTGGATCTAGTTTAAAATGAAAATAATGGCCGCAGTGCCCATTAGTCAGAGTGACAGGACAGAAGTATAATTTAGAGCAGTTAAGCGAGACAGGGCTGTTTAACGATGAAGGCATCTGATAAGGGGGCCAAGCACCACTGCCTTTCGGTTTTCTTTTCCAATGAAAGCAGTACAGCCCAGCAACAGGGTGCCCGGCAGCGGCTCCTAGTCTGGGTGTTGTTCTGAGTATTAACTATGGAGGAGGCAGGCAAAAACCTGGACTTTATGCTTTTACACCTTGCTCCTGGCTGGAGTCTGGGAAATGCTGCTCTCTTCCCTTGGAAGAAGTGTTTGTTTCGGCGCTTGCATTCCCTCAGATTTGCTTTCTGCGAAGATGTAGGCAGATTTCTGCAGGCAAGAAGTTAGCGAGAAGAAAAAAAAAAAAAGACATTGCAAAAGTTAATGCAAATATGCATTTTCCAGAGGATTTGCTCTGGAAGTATTTCAGGGTTGCTCTGAAGGCTCTGTTGGTCTTCGGAGCAAACCTTCAGCCAACCTTCCTTGTGCTGTATCACCAGGATTGTATTTGCTAAAGGAAACTGGGCTAGATTGTCCTCACTCTGAACAAAGGAGTTGGCAGTACAGTGTTCTGCCTTCAGCTTTGTGACAAACTTTCACTTGAAATCTCTCAGACTTGTTAACTTACCCGTGACATCCCACAAGGTACATCTGCTGGTGCAGGTCACCGCAGAGACTCAAGGGTAGAGTAGTGAAGCTCTGTACATGGTCTGAGTTTCCGTGCGTTTTTCAGGCTTTATACAAGTGCATCAATGAATTGTGAATGTTTACATCATTAATCAGTAGCTTATACCCAGAGCATTAGGGATTTTAAAGCTGAGGAGATAATGTGACAACTGGAAAAAAAATGATGTGAATTAGTAGAAAACTGACTTTTCCCCTCGGTGTTAATTCACTCCTATGGCAAGGGTACACTTTCAGAGTGCGATCAAATTCATTAAGAGGTTTTGATGGATACGGAGAGACAGAAAAGCACCACTTATCACTTGGAAAAGCTTCACGAGGCACGAGAAGGGCCCCTTTATGGTGGCATAACTGCAGGAGGTGTCATCTGCCAGGGAGCCCGCGTGATGGCTCTCCCTCCCCAAACTGGGGACGTGCAGATTGCAAGTAAGGCATTAAACTTTTCTCCAGAGCTTGGGTTCAGGAGTTTACTTTTAATTTATTTTAGAAATACGAATTGGAGAAAGAAAGTAGGAGGGCTGGGCTGCTTTCTGCAGAAGTTCTCTGCCACCGAATTCAACAACGAAGAACATAGGTGAGATTCACCTGTCCCAGATTCACCTATCTCAGAGCAGAATTTTATGACAAAAACCATCTGGGCTGTTCCAAGTACTGTTATGTATAGTACAGCATCATTTAACAAAAGGCACCAAAATGAGACGCTTTAACAAAGCCAAACCTGAACTTTGTCTCCATGTTTACAAACAAATGGAGTCACAGCAAATGGCTCGAGATGTATCTGTATTCCTGTCACCAAAGCAGAGATATTCATTGCCCACCAGAAGTAACAAGAAGCATTCGAAAGGATTTCTGAGGCCAGCCATTTTCCATAAAGCAAATCCTTAGCTCTATGCCAAAAACTGGAAGAATATCTGACAGTCACCAGTGTGAATTTTCTTGAAGAGGATGCCTCGAGTAAGAAGAAAGAGCTGAAGGTTTTAAACATGCAAAACCAAGACAACTTTACCCTGATTCTGAGTCCATCCGGTTTTTAGAGAGAAGCAATGGTGAATTTGAAGTCTCCACACGATGCCAACAGCACTGACTGAATAAAAAGAATAAGATCGACCTGCTGAATTTGACCATTATTTTATTGGAAAATTCCCACCTAAGGACTAAAGGATTTGGCCCTTGGAAATCCAACTTGTATTTGCAGAGCTGTTTCCTGACCTTTTCTGTAAGCCAATGTAGTCACGAGCAGCCAGATCAAAGGCCTGATGAATGTCTGATGTGGAGAGAAAAGAAAAGGCTCCAGGCTCCTTCCCTTAGAGACTGATGAACACTCATTTCCAGTTAATTTAATAGGATATATGCTGTAAAAGGCACTCCTGTATACAGTACATTGAACACAGTCTCTTATATTTTGTCTGCCTAAGTGGCCAGTCTGTTCTAGTGAGTCTCTTTGTTAGCAGATACCAAATATTACGTTTGTCAGAGGAACGTACCTCTCCAGGGGCTCGGTTTGCGAGGCACTGGATGCGCTGCACTTCAGCCATCAGACGTCCGCCGCGCGCTGCCGGTTCACGATGGATATGGAAACCCAGAGACTTGGCTGGTTTGGGACAAACGGAAGAGGTGACCCAAAGCTCCAGTGGGGTAAATCTGCAAAGTTGCATTGGTTTTGGGGTAGCAGCAGTTATTACGGTCCCTGACGGTCTGACTGCTGTTTCGGATCTGTCAACTATAAAACAATTAAAGCAATAACAAGAAGGAGGAGCGCGCTTTAAGGCAGCAACACCGGCATCAGACTTAAAGCTGACAAGTGAAACTTAATAAGGCATTTCCTGACTTGTGAGCGTTTTACTTCTGAGCGATGGCTGAGAACTGGCTTTGGGGCAGAAGAACCTCGACGGAGCAGCAGTGAGCCCAGAGGGAAGCCGCCCTGTGGTACCTCTCAGTGGGACCAGCTCTCCTTGTGTGCCTCTTGGTAACGACTCCCGCACCTTTCACGGGAGAGAGGAACACACAAAAGTGTTCCTCTGTGTGTGCCCACTGACAGTTCCTAGCCCAAAGCCCTCTATACAAAAGCAAAACTCAGTTAAATAAATTGGGGAAAGACATCATCTTCCGAAAGATTTTTCTCTGGTTCCTACTTGCAAAATAATAATCCATCCCTATATATAGCGAATTTGGGAGGGACATAATGAAAGGAAAGGGGGGCAAAAGCTGATATTATTCAATGAAATCCATTTAGTGAAGCTAAGCATGTTGTCTAGCACTTCATTTTGCATGTGTCAAGTAAGTATAAGAAAATTGTACTTGCAGTAGGCAGCATCCCATGCTTGAGCCCAGGTAGCTACATTAATGTGACTGACTGCTTTAGGGTTTTCTCCACTGGGACGTTATGATGATCTCACCCTTTCAGCTGTTAATTTGTCATGCTTTGCTGGATGGTGAGGAAGGCACAATGAAAGGAGAAGGTGCTTCGAGGGGAATCAGGCACTTTAACTGCATTTTACTGCAGTAAGTAATTACAAAGTTGAATATTTCATATAGTCTCTGTTTTTTGATGGTTACCATCAACATACAAACACCTTATAACTGCATCATTTCTTAGGCAGCAGATAAACAGTCAGACAACAACGGGAGTCTTCAGCTTTCAGGCATCTGTGTCCCTACTGCTTTTGCCAAATCCCTGTGTGGAGCTCAAGTTTGGGTGGATGTCTCCCCTAGATCTACTGAACAGTGTCAGGGTCACAAAGGAGACTGTTGTCGAGCTAAAGAAAGGCCAGAAAAGTGTCACTAATCTTCGTCAATGTGCTGAGACAGTCAGGGCTGTAAAATGGCTCAGTGCTCGTCTGCACTTTTGAAACCTCCTACAGAAGATGGAGTAATGCCAGAAAGCCTCTGCATTTACCTCTGCAGAGGATCTGAAAGGAGACCTGCTCCTGACGGGGCAGTTTACCGGGGGAAGCTACAGCCCCTATATCTGTGCTAGCAAAGTGCTCCTCTTTCACGTTTAGCCTTGGATTCATGCTCTCTTTTCCCCGAGACTCAGGCATTCCCCCACAGTATCAAACGCGCGTGAGGTGCTACCAGGCTGGTCTTTGAAGGCTGGAACAGCTCCAAGGAAACCATAGGCTATGTCCATCGCAGCAGATCTTAACTGCATGAGGATGAAGTAGAAGTTTGCCGTGATGACCCTCTGCAAATTGGGACTGCAGAGGCTGCTCTGCAGATGTCCCTGCCCCTCCTGCTCACTGCTATCACTTCGTTGTTTTCTTACCCTCCGTTCTGTTTTCTCTTGATTTAGTCTTCAGTCCTAAGCACTTTCCTGCCACCTTTATTCTTTCTTTGGATAGTGGCAGAATGCGGGTCTCTACAGGCTGCTGTTCTTAAGTAGCCGTCCTACAGCCTGTCTGCTGTGCCGTACAGACTCCGTCCGCTTCAACCGACTGATGCAAACCGTGGGCCTTCAACCAGAAAAATGGAGGTGTCAGCAAGAAAATGAACTAACTCAGGAGCTTCAGTCCTTCCTGCCCCTAAATCCCATTACTAGTCTCAGTGGTAATAAATTAGTGTTTAAAACACTTCAGTTTTTCATCATCCGATAGACTAAACATCCACTACTCATTTATTTTCCTTCTGCAGTATCATTGTCTTCACAAGCCTGAATGAATTGATTTCTTTGAGTTGGGTTGGGTATCATGACAGGGCTAAATATTTCCAACAGATAAGAGCATGAACTGAATGGTGTATATGTGTGTGAAATAAACTCCCATCCAAAGAAGAGAGAAGTGGCAATTCAATACAGAGCTACCATTACAATTCTGGAGTCACAGTAAAACTCCAAAATTGCACGTATGTGCAACACGGGAACAGGTTGCTCAGAGAAGCTGTGGATGTCCCATCATTGGAAGTGTTCAAAGTCAGGTTGGACAGGGCTTTAAACAATGTGATCTAGTGAAAAATGTCCCTGCCCATGGCAGGGGGTATGGACTAGATGGTCTCGGATGGTCCCTTCCAACCCAAACCATTCTGTGATTCTATGGGGCCTCTTAGGTAGGTAGAGAAGTATCACTCTTCTCATTTTATAGGTAAAATGGAAATCCAGGATGGAAGTCAAATTGTTTGAGAGAGACCCAAAATCCTTAAGCAAACCCAAGAATACTGGATGTCACTCTTGCTTGCCCCCTTCTCAACCATGTTGTCTGAATGTGTAAGAAAACAAAATCTACAATAAAATAAGCCTCAGCCATAAGTCAGTGAAGATGAGGTGGCAGCAGACCTCTCAGTTTTGCCTCTCCAAGATGAATCAAAACCCCCAAAGGCAAGGGAAGTTTAATTTCTTTCCAATAAAATGCTATTATTGTGTCTGACAATGACGGATTTTGCATACACAGACACACACATGCATGCACATGCATACAAAGTTGCTCCATAATAACAGGTTTTCTGGCTTAGTCTCAAAGCTGACATAAATCAGAAGACCAGGAGCTTCTCCTCTGCCAGTTTATGGACTATGAATAAGATTGCACTTATCCTGATGATCCTTCTATTAGGCCATCATTCACAACCATAAGATAGACTGCCCCTCAGAAAGGACGGACACATCCATACAAGGAGATCTGTCAAAAGGATTCAACATGTCACTCCAAACATGCCCGTGACCCAACCAACACCTATTTGTCTCCCTTCCTTCTTTAATTTAATCTATTTTTTTTTCTCTTTTCTGATTCCTTTCCCTTTTCACCTGCTCAGTGAATGGAAATTGCGCTGATAGGAAGGCAAAGCTACCAGCTGCTCTGTAACTCTCCCCATTTATCTCTCTTAGGTCCTGAATCAGTCAGGTGCTTATGTGCATACTTAACAACAAGCACCTGCTTGAATCCATCTCTAATCAGTGAAATATTTAAAACCCATTGTAAGCCCCACTGATACCAAGCGGAGCTAAACACAGTTAATGTCATGCTTAAAATTCAGCCCAGGTGAGTAGTGCTTTGTCAAACCTTTATACGGCACTGGATAGCAATGCAGACCTAAATGACCTCCAAAAAGCTGGTTATTACAGATGTCCCTAGTAGTTAGGTGCAAATACCTTCAGGTGCAGTTAAGAAAATGCACCTGGCTTGAGATTTTTGCCACTCACAAGCAAAAGTTCAAGGAAGCTGAGAGGAGAAGGCTCAATTGGTCTCAAAAAAAAAAAAAAAAAAAATCACAAAAGCTCTGAAGATTAAATGCACAAAAATGCTGCTTTTAAAGTTTTCAGGATAGCAATTGCTCACAGCTGCCATAAATCCCAGACAACTTCCATATATTTAATTTTGTCTGCCTAAAAGCTAAATTTACATGTTAAAAAATCTGAAGGTAACCTAGGGATGCTGTTTTGTAGCTGCTTGCCTACAATTTCTAACACTTGAAAGTCATCATCTAATGAGACGATTTGTGTGGAAACCATTCAGTATCTCAGTTACCGTCATGACCAACTGAGATAACTCATCACTAACACAAACAGTTCATTTCAACAGTAGAAATAACTTCCCAGAGGGTGTATGTTGGGCTGGCTATGAAAGGCCCTATGCCAGAGTACAGGGGGAGAGGACTACAAAACTGTAACTGCGGTCTACGTAGCCTCAAGAACATAAAATAGCTAAATCTGCCTGTTTCTGGCCTGAAGAAAATTTGTCTGTGATATTTGTAAGAGCCATCTGTTCTCCAGAAGTTCATTGACCATTGCACAAATGGAGTGGCAATGCCTAACGGGAGGTGTCTAATGGGCAGACGAAGAGAGCGAGCTGAACAGCTCAGTCTCTAACTATTAAAATTGGCATTGGTTGGGCTGCCTGGCTGAACTGCCAATGGCTGGGCTATTAGAGGGCTCAAGATGTTTATCTAAAGGTAGGTTGAGGGCCCTTGATCAATTTTCAGCACTCTGTGGCTCCATCTAACCTGCTATAAACTCTGCCTGATCTTTGGATCTGCCTGGAGCTTTGTGCAAGATCAAGGTAACACACCCAGAATGAGAGGTGTGCGAGAGCCATGGAAAAGCAATAGATGTAGTGATGGGAAACATTTAAGCCTATATTGTCTTTACTCTTATATGCAGCCACGAGGGCCCGTATTGTTGAAAACACCTGAAAGTTCTTTCAAAGTGCAAGGAGTCCCTCGGGTCAGGCGGAGGCAGCAAGACCCCGGCGCTCACCGTGCCATCTGCAGGCAGCATCCCTCAGTGTCCCACTTCTTTCCGCTCTTGAAGAAGTCTTATGCCTTGAAAGACCTCCGGTGGAGCACAATTCATCTGCCTAGCAATACACTCACCATGGGCTCACCAGAGATGACTCTACTTTGTAGCACTTCCCTTGTTCAAACTATCTGCCGAGATATTTGCGTTTGGCTCTTCCTACATGTGGAACCTCTCCTCAGCCTGTGAAACAGCTTCGCTACAAGGCACCGGTGAAGCTCCAAACTGGTAAAGCAAGCAGTGAGGCAGGAGGCACAACCTTCACGGGAGGTAAATGATGACAACGCAGCTTGCAAAGAACAGCAGACATCACCATGCTCACCCAAAGCTTGCCAAAGAGCCTGCTTGTTTGAGTTCCCTCTGTTGCCTCTTTACACGTACACAATTGCTCACACACACAAAGAAAATGAACAACTACACGGGGAAAAAAAACATGCTCAAACTCAATCAAACTATGCTTCTTCTGCCAGCTGGAAAAGGCGAGTTGGGGTGTTTCTTGTTTTCCCTATTTGTTACCCACACAGCAAACACTGGGAAACCAACTAAGAACCTGTATAGAAAAGGTAGAGCAGTATAAAGAGGACAAAAATACCTGAAACAAACTCGTCTGCTTTGCCCAGGAGGAGCTGCTATTTCACTTCAATGCTTGCTGAAGTTGTGGATTCCTCCCTTAGTCTCAGCAGTGATTTTCTTTCCTTAATTAATCAATTACACATGTAACTGTGGTCCATTAGCAAAGCAGATGACTGTCTTCAGACTCTGATTACTGGTTTTGGAAGAGCTCAAAAATATTTCAGTAGGATGAATAAATTTTCTCTATGAGGTTTTAATGAGACCATTTAGCATTTTTTATTTTTAAAAACCCAAGAACCGAAATGGGCATAATAAGCCAACGCCACCTACATCACACACTTGGGAAAAACAACAGGCCCCAGTTTTAGACCCTGTCTGCACTTAATTGTACTTGGAAGAGTACATAATGGAGGACTAACGGTACCTATGCGTTTAGTTCACTCAGCAGCACAGAGGGGATGATTTCCTACACGCACTATAGCACTTTGGTTGGCTGTTTTATAAGATAACGATCAGGACACATACATTAGTAATAGACTGCCAGGACTAGCGTGTCCTGGGTTACAAACCCCAGCTGGTCATGATCATAGTTATTAATAATAACAGTAATCTGCATTTCTAAATCACTTCTGACCGCAAGAGCTACCAGAGTCTGTTTATATAATATACATATTGCTGTAACTCTGATTTCATCTGTGTATAAATATAGGGGCATTTTCCAGTGTGGGGGCATGTTTTCAAAAAAACAAAAGCTCGGTTCTTAGAGCAACTCAGTATACCATGCTGCACACAAAAATGCAGCCAGGATTTCAGTACTTACGTTTCTGACGTCTTCCCATAATATACACAGTGCGTCTGTTTGTTTCATTAATCCATTATTGACAAGAAGAGCTCAGAACTTTGATTTTAAATCTCATCTGAGATTCTGAAAGCCTCTAGTCTCTAGCAAGCGCTTGCCCCTGGGTCACTGCTACTATTATACGCTGATTTGCATTTACGTATTTTGTTTGGAGGCTGCATTGTGTTTGCTCTCTCCTATCTGAATTTCCTTCTGACACTGAGGGTAAAAACAGCGATCAACATGGGACATCAGCAACAGCTGTGCCCATCCCTGTTAAGTTCTCTCAGCCTTTCTTAATGTTTTACTGATTATTTTTCAAACTGAGAGGCTTAAAGCCAGGAAATTCCGGAAAAAATAGTTTTGAACTCAAGCGCTAAAAATATACAATTTGTATAATGCTGAAAAGAAGACAAAGCGATCCCCACTCTACATTTGCCAAAGCGTCTCTGAAATCCAAAAAAATCAAAGTTCTTATTCACTCGGCGTTGCCAAGTGGATGGGTACAAACCTCTTGTTCTCCTCCAGTAGCGAGCGTTGGGTGACAAGTATATTGGCTAGATTCTGGGACTTATTCTGGTAATCGGTTTACCAATAAGGGATGCACCAGGGCTTTCAAACCCTTGCTGGAGTAGTGTCCTGCAGCCCTGCTGGAACACCTCCAGAACTCCCAAGCTATGGAGTCCACTGAGTTTTCACTCCTCTTTCCTCTAAGGGTATTCAGACACCATTACTGAGTGAGGTGTCAGAAATATATGGATAAAATGGCCCAAAAGCTGGGATAAAGGCGGCTCAGTAAGGAGCAATTTGCATTGTAAAGAAGTCTTATAAGTATGCAGCCTATTAATAACTGCCTCCGTTTGTGACAAATGTCACCAGGCTGATTTGAGCTGCTTTGGAGGCAGAACGGATAGCAATTATCTATCACCCCGGAAGATGCTCTCAACAAATGATTCACCTTTGAGGGGGGAGGGGGTGGTGTTTTCTTTTGTTTTCCTAACTAGTAATTTCAACACGAAAATCCTGATTTTCAAAGGCTTCAGACTTAGGGTCACCTCTGCAGGCCATTTGCATCTCCCCAACCCATCAGCCCTATTGCACTTTGTGTTGCACAAACTTGAAAGCAAAATGTGAAAACGATCGGAAAGCAATGGAGAAGGTTAAGTCTTTGGGCATTTACATAGCTTCAGAGCCATGACGGCTGAAGGAAAGCTTTCTGCGGCACCTGGAAAGGCAGCAGTCTGCAGATGGGTACCAGCTTTTGGCTTGACATCAGCTCTGGAGTGGGAGAGTGGCCCACGTTACAGCTGAATCCTCAGAAAAGCCCTGCTTAGGCACCCATTCAGCAATCTCCGGGCACGGGCAGAGATAGCACCAGGGTGGTAAAGAGGAACACAGCTATCAATATAGTCAACACAGATTTTGCAATGTGCCCCACTGAATTGACTGGAATTTTCTGGAGTTGTGTCAATGTGGTGTCTGCAGCTTTTTTCTGCATGCTGCAGAAACACAGATGAGCTCAAGAAAATTAGATGCAGCTCCATCACATGGAAATTTGAGGAATTTGAGCTCTGTGCTGCCAGAACGTCACCTTTTTAGTCCTGACACCTGCCATCTACATTTTACATTTTTACATTTTGTCCTTCTGCCTCCAGCCCACCGCAACCGGGTCTTCAGTGAACCAAATACCTCTTGCACATGTGTGGGGAATCACTTCTAAACCCGCGCCTTTCCTCCCCTGCCTGTCTGGCAGCTTTCTGTGTTGCTCAAGACACACAAACATTAGACAGGAAATTCCTGGGGTCTGACTAGTCACAGGGTGCTGACTTTAGGACACATTTATTCTCTTCCAGTTGCACACATACTCTTAATAGGCAATAAACTTTGGATCTTGAGGTACGGCACTTGGAGTGATGAGTAAAGATTCAGGAATCATTTGAATGTGCTCATCTAACTTATTTACATTTGTGCTTAGTTTTGGGAATAAAATGTGAGTGTAATTGAGCGTCCTGAATGCGATGTGTACCTTGTGTAATTTCAGATGTTTGTTTGTGAAAATCTTCCAGAGCTGCCTCTGGGAGTCTTCTGCAGAGAAAAGTTTTGCAATTACCTGATCCTCACTGTAGTTTGACACTTTTAAGCAATTTTCCATAGAAGAAGTGCTCTTACTGAACCCAAGGCATTCAGTGGAGGAATCAAACTCCCACAGAGGCAGAAAAATCACTCTAATTCACCTGGTGGATGCTCAGCAAAAAGCTCATGGGCTCATGAAACAGATCCCATTACCCCGTCCATGAGTCAGGGACAAGAGGAACAGAATCGGTCACTTCCCCGGACATGTCTGTTGGCGAAGTTGTCAGTCCTTGAGACACCACATGGAAGATAGACAGCAAAATCAACTGCAAACATTTCAGCTTCCTCCATCTGTCCCTGCAGATGCATCTTAAACTGGGATGTTGGCAGGGAGAGCCCAAGTTCATGCCCCCTGCCAGTGGCAGAATCTCCAAATGCCCGGTCATATTCGGCAGCAAGCGGAGCTCTTGCTGAAGTGGATGGGCTCGGCTCTCTGCAGGACTGGGCGTTCTGCTAGCAGAAGTGATCGCATGAGATGTTGTGACAAGCCAGCATCAGGTCACGTACCTATCCCAACCCAAGCACCGACTGCAGGCTTAGGCTATGGGAATGGTTTTACATCCTATCATAAAGTTACCGGTTCCTCACTGTCATCCAGTCCTCACCATCTCTCAGGCAGTTTAAGAGACAGTAATGGCAAAGTTATCAACACCTTCACATTTTCTGTTTTGTTACCTCCAGTACAAATATCAATTACACAGTCTGACAAGGAGAAAATGAAATTGCAAAATGTTAGTCTGCAAGTATTTAGTTCGCTGATTGGGACTGTCTTTAAAACACTATAATGAGACCATCCCAGCCAGATAACAGAGAGATGGGGTATTATGTGCATTCCTACACTTTGAATTTAAATTAAAATTTGCTGTGATTTAAGATGTTATCTCCTTTGAAGGTCTATATTTCCCTTGGAGAAAATAATTATTCACGGCCAATAATGCAAGTTGCTAGGCTAGTGATTAGTATATTTACAACAGGGCAAATTTGCTTCCTATTGTCAAAGACTCAGGTACATTATTTACTGCATGATAATCTCAATCTGGAAGGAATCTTTGACTTGAAATGAGACCTATTCTTTAAAGCTCATCATCACCTTGCCTGCTTTTGCTTATGCCTGTTTGGAAGGTACATTTTTCTTTGTGATTTGCAGAAGTCATTACCAAACGCTTGAAAGTCCATCAGCCAGGTTACCTTGATAATTTATTTTATGAATAGTAATAACAACAATGACAATAAATAAAGCTAAATCATGTCCAAAGGAAAACAAAGCAGTCGCTTGTGAGTTGTGATTGCGAAGATACATGGTAAGAAAGATGCAAGGACACAATACAGGTACTGACAGCATCATCCCCCATGTCTCATTTTGAAACTGAATTAATCAGACCCCCATCCAAGGACTTTACTCATAGGTGTAATGTCAGGCAACAGGTTCCTGTTACATAAGGAAAGGGGAACACGAGAAGTAATAGTTCAGGATGATGACTACAGAAGAGTTCAGGACAGAAAATTGTAATGCTCTGTCCCTAAACCAGCTCAAGGGCAGACAGCAAAGTAAATTAGGATCCCCCTACGACAAACAGAAAGATCTAGATTTTCCTCCACATTGGCTTTAATGCTTTGCGCAGTTATACGAGAATGACTGCTCTTTGAAAAGCAGCGCCGTTGCAGTGGAAATCTCCGTTGCACAAACATTTCACCTTGTGCTGGTTCCTTGTCATGCACAATTAAATCCTGGCTGAGATATGCCTGGTGATTAGCTCAGCCCTTATTCCTTCCCTGCCACTGTCTCACATACTGGAGGAGCTCATTCTCAATGATTATGTTGCTGATAAGGGAATTCCCAGGACTACAGTGCCTGAACATACTGGATTTACATAATCTTGCTTAAAAATCAACATTGCATTTGCATCATGTCACCAGATTCCAACTGCATCAAACGAGGGTGGATACCTGGGGAAGTCATACCTCAAGATGAAGAGATAAAACAGCGAGAAAGAAAAGGAGACAGAAGGTGATTTTCCCAGATTTTGCTGTGCTGTGAATCACCTCAGAGATCTAGTTCAGAAAGTCTTTCTTCTGAAGTGAGAAAGAACTGCGAGCTTTCCAGCGAGCCACACTACCACCCCAATTTTCATTCCGCTAGTTTGGGGCTTGCATGCACGACCACAGAGATTCAGGTTGAGGCCTTTGCTTTGCACCGTGACCAGTGCTGTACTGGGAGAAGCCATTGGAAAGGCCCATTACAATGCCTCGCATCAAAGAGATGCCGATGCTCAGAAAAGGATTATTGTCTTTTGATTAGCTTGGTAATTATTAAACATTGGAATAAGCTGCCCAGAGAGGTGGTGGATTCACCATCCCTGGAGGTGTTTAAGAAAAGGGTAGATGAGGTGCTTAGGGACATGGTTTAGGAGTGGTGGTGTTTTGATCAGGGTAGGTTAACGGTTGGACTTGATGATCTTAAAGGTCCCTTCCAACCTCACTAATTCTGTGATTCTATGATTCTATGATTCCTCATATTTTAGTGCACCTTTCAGCAAAAGACCACTGGGGCGAAGACTTTTCAAGAACAGCTACCCTGTTTAAGATAACATGCCCACTTAATTTGAAGCAACTATCTCATGCGTACAAGCTTTTTGACTGTTTCCTGTGGTTCTTTGAAATTCTTTGAGATTTTTCTGTTTCTTTGCGAGCACTCAGCATTCTGTGCCGTCAAATGCTAGCAGAAAGACAACCCTCAGGAATAAAATGTTCTGCTTGTCTGTTAAAGTCCAGACAATATCATGTTAAAAATCCTATGCAAACCTGCCTCTAAGTCTTAAGCCAACCCTAAGAAAAGAAAGGTGATAGACTGAAGGTTGTTGACACCTCCCAAGTTGCTCCCTGTCCGAGTTTCCTCTCGGCTTGGGCTTGAGTGGAGCCAGTCTCAAAGCTACTCCTCTTCTCAACAAATTTCTTCAAAACACCATCCCCATGTGAACAAGATTTCCAGCAAAAGGCCACAGATTCTCCCCCACAAGCGGGTGGGGGGTGAGCTGGGAAAGTCTTTCAACTTGTCTGTGACACCATTTATATCCAAGAGTGGATATAAACTTTGGGCTTGTCTCTCTCCAAGGGTATAAGAGGTTTATCTTCTCAGTGCTGTTGATTGAGCAGCCCGAGACAAGTTATCATTAGGCTGTTTAGGATATCTGCGCATTGCCAAGGAGCTGACTGGGATGTCAAAATCTCTAGACAAGAATTTCTCCCAGGGCTAAAAGTGGAGTGACCAGAAAAAAAACTGCGATTGCTAAAACTCTGCTTTTAAGCCCAGACAATGATCAGAAATGGGTTTGGGTTTGAACCTGGGGTTTTTGTTTGGTTGGTTTTTAACATTTCCCTGCATCCTTTTCCCATTTGGATTTCTCCTTCTTTGTGAAATCCTGTCGCTAAAGCCCATCTAAGGCAATCATTCATCCCCAGTGGACATGGGAAGGTTGCAATAACCATGGTCGTTATTTGGAGATACACTTAACTTCAGCCTTGAACTCCTCTGTGGTGGGTGTGGCATTCACCCCAAATTACTTCTTTTGTCTTCTTAACCAGCATTTCTCCCATACAAGTTTTATACTGAACCTTGACCTATGGATACAGGGAAACCAGTTACTTGGACTTAAATTTACACCACTTAAAAGAGAAAGCTCTTTTAACTGACCTGGCAGAGGGACATGCTGCAATACCGGAGATAAATGCCAGCAAAGTAACAGAGCTTCAGGACGCCCCACAACCAAAACCTCTGAAAATCTGCCAAAGAAGATCTCTCAGGCCCCTAACGCAGAGGTAACCACACACAGAGCTAGAGATCTACCCCAGAGACCAACACAAAGCTCACACTATTCCTGTCCTCTTCCAGATGGGACGTGAAAGGGAACAAAGTGACTTAGCAGGGTCCTACAGCTGGGCCACGCCAGGGCTGCGAACTCTTTATGGTCTCTTCGGATAAGGTCAAACGAGGGCTGTAAAAAAGTTCTGTAAAACTTTGTAAATGTAAAAATTCTGCAATAATTATAGGCCTAAGGGCTCGGTACGTGACTGGTTTCTGTGGAGCGGTTTGTTGTTCAGGGGTCTAAGGGAAGGAACAGGGCTGCTGGGAAGTTTTCAAAGCTCTTACCCTTATCCTGAAAAAGAAAGGATAAAAGCCCTGAATTTGTTATTCAAAGATGTGTTTCGAGAGGCTGAGTGCAATATTCTCTTCCCAGTCTGAAGCAGAAGATCTCAAGGCTAAGAAAGGGCTCCCTCTGGAGAAATATTACCAACTTCTGAAACCCCACAGCCATCAGAGCCTGCTCCAGCTGCTGTTCTGCCTCAGGCACCCCACCACTGAGACGGGCTGCAACCCTGGGAAGATATGTCATCCCTGGGATAAGTCTCTTTACTTCGCTAGGGTTACAGAAGAGAGGAACGAAGCCACTTGAGATCTGGCTTTGCTCCCCTTGCAACTAGGTCTGTTTATATTTACTAGATAGCTCTTTTGTTTGTTTTCTATGGTGAATCAAAAGCTTTGCAGGGAAACCCAACCTCTTGGTTCCCAGAGAAAAGCCATCAGTGTCAAAATCCATGGTGGACAGCAGCTGCATCCAGCTGTGGTGGCAGCAAGCTCACAAGGCTAGGGTAAAGCCCTGCTTAACTACAGCACCAGTCTCAAGATGGGTTCCACAGTTTCTACAAGCTGTAAGAAGGGCAACTGCAACATTTGTGGGTGTTATTTGGTTAATTTTCAGCAGGATCTGTCCTCTGATCTGAATCACCTACCACCCATGGAGGGAAGGCATTGAGGATTTGTGGTTGCAGGTTGTTTTGAGGTGACAAGCAAAGCACTTAGAAATATGCATGTTGTCCCTTGTCTTACATTCATGACACAGGTATGTGGAAGGGGTTCATGAAACCACTCTGGGGAGAGACTTCTCATTTTAAGAGCTCAGATTTTAACTGCAGAAGGTTCTGCCTGTGCTTGAGGCTGGAGAAGGAGAAACCCATGGGGCAGTGCTGGTGACATCTTATAATGGTTAGCTGGGCTGGAGAACTTGTCTACAAAACCCATTCACTGCAGCACCTCAACAAACCGCCCCAGGAGTCACTGCGGGTGCTGACCTGATCCTCGGTGTGTGGGTAAGGCCAGTGCAGAGCTCTTCTCCTCTAACTGGAGTCTCACCACACTTTTACAAGCGATTTGCATCTCCACTGGAAAACACTTAGGAGCTGGAGGCCAAGAAAGCCTGAGAGCCATGGCACCAGTCTACCAACGAAGAAGCTCCTACGTTTGCTTCAGGTTTGCACAACTCCCGTTTCGAAAGCTTTGGGGCTAGACGGGGCTCGCTCTTCTTTAAACTTTCTAATCGCTGCTCTTTTTACCCCCTTTTCCCTGACTTTCCTGGGGGTCAGCCCCCTGTGGCCCCTACCTGGTGGCTCTGCCGCAGCACCCTGTCCTGGCCAGGGCTGCCGGTGCTGAGCGCAGCCTCCCGCAGCCCGCACTGCAGTGGCTGGCGAGCGGGGGGGGGGACGACCGGACCAGCAGCCTCTGGCCTGTGCGACTGCTGCCATCTTCTGGCCTTATCGAGACTAATTTCGGGCCCGAAAAGGCTGAGGCAGAAGCAAGGGCAGGTGTAATAATTTAGTTTTACATATAAATGCATATGCGTGCTTATATACATATATGTGGCTATAGATACACGCATATTTTTATAGGCGAAACAATTGCTGAACAATAAATTTATATATCGCTTGTAAATTTTTTCAAATAGTACTTTGTGGGTTAGTGCGGTAATAACTGTATATGCTTAAAATGCTAAAAATTATATATAAGCCCTAACTCTTCTAATTCTCATGGGCCAAGGCGGCTGCAAGTTCTTCGGTTAGTTCTCCTCACCCACAGTCCAACAAAAAATAGTCTGTGGTAACCTCTTTGGCTAGTTCTTTTTGTTACACACATCTGCTTAGAAGAAGCTGGGCTGAGTGTCGTGGTTTAGGCTGAGAAACGCAGATTCACTTGATATCAGCCGCAAAGTTGTATCAGTGTTTGTGCGTTGGCGGTGTGCTCAGTCTCCAGCATTTTCTGCCACAAGCTGGAAAAACAGAGCACCATGTCCCAGCACCAAGTGCCTGACCCGGTTGTTGCTCTTCCCCTGATTTTTGAACGAATGTGAACTCAGATTGCTGTCTGATATCTACTTTAAGAGTCCCCAAACCAGTGTTTGAGATATAGGAGCACTGATAAAATGATGGGCCAGTTTACCATAATCTAACTCAAATCATATTCCCAATATTAAGTTACTTCACAATTCAGAAGCATCACTCAGATTTACTGCTGGATTTAATGGCTGTTGGAATCGCTGTCATTTCCAGCCTTCTTCCTCCACTGGATAACTTTCTGTGACAGCTTGGGTGAAACCTACGCATCCAGGGAATCTGGGTCACTTATTGGTAGCTACGAGAATCTGTGCCAGAAAATCCACATAATGAGAATCCTGAGATGGTCAAGGTAGATTCATCAGTACAGAACAATAGGAACACAGATTTGCAGAGGTTTTCTTATCATGCAGTCCATCCTATGCTACCTCAGGCAGCCACGTCACATAATCCTGCTCTTAAATTCCCTGCACCTTACTTTAAAATTAGTCAGGGTTTGGGTTTTTTTTTATGCACAGGTTTTATCAACAACCTTGTCTGCACATTTAAATATGGGCTTTTTCCCGCCTACGGAGATTTCAGCCTTACACAGATTGTCAGCTATCCTGGAATAAGGACCACTCGAAAGCACCTCCAAGGCTTTCAGTGCAAATCTCTGACCTTTATTTAGAAGCCCACTTCTTCTTAGAAAATTATTTTTTTGTGGTGTTTGCTAATACATAGTTCCCTACATAAAGGCAGAACACACACAAGGGTCTTACGGGCTCTTGACTCCATAGCTCTGTACTCCGCAGTTGGACGTGAGTATTGCAAAATTCACAGCTGGCAGCTCCCACCTGAGACCAGTCCTCACCAGCTCCCCCAGTCTGCTGCTGGCTTTGGTTCATCCAGTGGGACCCAGCTCAGATGGGGACGAACCTGAGCTGAGGAAAAATGTCTGATTTAGACTCCCAATGATGGAGGTACCTTCATGGTTCCTTTATTACATTTCTAGTATCTTCTGGCTCTTTATCTCTCACTTGAATATCAGCTTTAGCCTGTTGTGTGTGCAGCGTATGTGAAGAGAGGACTAAACACTGATTGACCTGACAACTTTTCGGCACCTGAATGTCTTATCAACAAGCCAGAGCTGCCTCAGAATCAGAACCCCGCTGACCTTCAGTGGATCTGGGGCAAGAGACTTTGCTGCGCTTTATGGAATACATGAAGTTGACGTTCATGCATAAACCCCATAGCCTGCCAAGCAGCCTCCACTTACGCCAGGAGCTCTTTCCCCACGCAGCTCATGTTGTGCAGGTCTCTATCATCCTGCCCTGAAAGCGCGGGGTGGATAGTTAAAGTTACACAGGGAGCTGCAAATAAAAAAAAAAAATAATAAAAGAGCACACATCCTTAGAAATACATCCAGAAGAGTGTATGCTATGGTCAAATGGTGTGCCAAGAAGCAGCTTTTTTTTTTTTTTTTTTTTGGACATATTCTTCCTACAAAGGAGAGTTTAGCTCTTCAGTTTTGCGTGGCACTTAAAAATATTTCATGCTTTGTCCACCAGAAAAATTTTCAGGTTATATATTGTTTCTCATGTAGTGTGTTAGGAAGGGCACAGTGTGATAAAACGGTAGTAGAAGGGAGACTTAATTGAGGTGGGATCATTTGAGAGAGCAAGGACGTACACATAGCAAACATCAGAGGAAGTCCCTACCTTGTAAGGGTACAAAATCACCCGTAACAACCCTTGTAAAAAGACTCAAAGCGAACATTAAACACAAACACTACAAGAGTCATTCTTTTTCTTCCAGCTTTTTAATGTGATGGAGAGAACAAAAACAAAGTCCATTGGAACAGCTGCAATTTCCAGTGACAACCAGACACAGATCAAATAAAAAAAAAAAAAAAAAAAGAAGAAAGGTTTCAAATGAAGAAGAAAGGTTTCAAATGAAGAAAAGGAACCAAGGGACTGGAATTGGCTATTTCCCACACAGAGCCGACAGAACACCTAAATGAAACGTTTAATTAAATGCACAACACTGGGTGTTATTTACAGTGGAACTTGCAGTGTGTACATCGATACAGCACTAGCATCACATAGAGCAAAGAAATTTCTTTCAGGTTTGTTTCCTTTGCAGTTCTCAGGCTTGGTTCTTCCTAAAAGCAGCATTTGCTAATACAAGGGTGAGAAACTGAGGGAGAAACTTGATGGAAATATAATGTATGGGGCTCAAATCTACAGAAACCTAAAAATATACTCTCCAGTTTTGCGTGTCCTTTGGAAAGTCGACGGACACAAGCAGGGAACAGAAATAGACCTGGGGCCTCCTTAACAGTATCAGAGCACACTCTGTTGTTGGAGGCCTCAAAGCAGGACCTGGAAGAGACTTGCACATCTGCAGAAAGCTCAGGTCCGTGCAACCTCGCTCTGGGCCCGTGTGGACCCAGCCGTGGGGCTGGACCGCTCCCAGGCTCAGGCAATGCCCCTTAGTGCACCTCTCCAGTATCACCGAAGGGCATTGGGCTGCCTGACCTCTCTCCAGAGTGCAGAACGTCTGCCTCTGCGTATGGGTTTTCCGGGTCCCTTTTCTTAGTCCAAAAGATCCGACACCACTGTTAATAAGTCACAGAGTATTTCAACGGGATGAGGATCACACGGGCAAGGACGGGATCACCCCCCCCAGCCCAAGCTGCATCCATCACCAGGATGTAGGATGTAGCAGAGCCAAAGGCTCTGCAGGACCTGTCCTGCATAACTGAAGTAAAGGAATAGGTATACAACCACCAGTTCAATTAACAGGGAATATAAGGAGGCAGAACTCTTACCGTAATACCACTGGTCTTTTGTAATAGTATCAACAGTGCTTTGTGTTCCTCTAAATGTTTGTTTCTGCATGCTCAGGAACTCAGTAATGAACTCCTCCCGTGCCCCCCATTACACTGCTGTACGGCTAAAGACACCAAGTCACAGTTTGGGTTCCCTAGACCCACCTTTCCCATGCCACAAAGTCCCTGGCTGAGTGGCTGTACTGGTGTGCCATGCATGCATGAAGAGGTCCAGCTGTCCTCTAGCAGAGGTCTTTGGGATTTAAGGCAAGTCCCCTGTCTTGGTCCTCTGTGCCCCTGTTGCAGGAAAGTTCATGAATCCGAGGAAATAGTGCTCTGCAGAGATCATCGGTGGACCCATGGTCAACAGTTTTCTCTGTAGATGGTCTGGTGTATCCAAGACAAGGAGATCGTTGGCTGTGGCAAACAGGCAGAGGGAACCACTGGAGGAGGCATGCTGGCCCTTGCACTGCAGGTATGATGCTGATTTTACAGTAGAAATAAAGCTGAGCCATCATAGGATGTACCTGATGAGAAATCTCCCCCCGCACGGTGCTCCGGGGCTCTGCGGCTCAGGCTCAGGCTCACGGACAGCCCACGGCTTGAAACTGAGACCCAAACCAAAACACAGCCAGCGCTGAGGAAACTGCACCCAACGAGCATTCTGCTCTGGAGAGCATTAGTGTGAAGCCTACGTTGGTTTAGACCATGACAAGGACAACAAACACGCACATCAGGAGTGTTGACTAAGCCTTGTTCACACTGAAGTTGGATGGGAGATGTCAGCCCAGGTGTCACAAAGGCAAATGCCGGAGCTGAAGCCGTTGCCCTGGATTTCTCTGTTACGGAAGGAGAGCAGCAGGGCCATCCAGGGCAACCCATCTTCTCGGCATGGTGCCTGAGTGTGGTCACGTATATTGCCTATGCCTTGCAACTGAGGAGAATGGGAACCCAGGGCGACGAGTTCAGATCCAGACATCTAACTCGTCGGCGCCTAAGGCTAGGTGACACCGTCTCTCCTTAGCTTTTTCCTTTCTTCCTTCTCTGTTCATTGCTGTCCTTTCCCAGGCCCTTGTGTAGCACCTGCAGCACGTGTTTGCCCTTTCCTGTTAGGTCATGAGCTCCCTGGTCGAGTCAGGGACAGGAGCCTTGTCACGACACACGTGCATCATCCCCTAGCCCATGCATTTTAGGGGTGCAAAGAGTTTCTACGGTCATGCGGGTGGCCTGGGTGACACTGACAACAAGATCCTATTGCTCCTTACCTCATCCCAGCTAATCTCTCGAAGGTGAGGTTTAGCAGCCCGTGACAGAGCTGTTCTGTAACGAAGAAAGGGTTCTAAAGTTGGATAATATTTCCTAATATTGCCTCGCCATTTCTATCTCCTCGAGACCTCGATTTCTTCCTCCTCTGAAAATTAACAGAGAAGTTTGCAAAATAAATGATGTCATTAGTGTCACTGTGCAATGTCAACGGAGAACACAAATAGTCAGGTTTGCTGTCAGAGCGTCGGATGCTGTGTAACTAAGAGTGCTTTGTAAAATAAATAAAGATAAATTCTGGCTCCACAGAGCAGCACAACAGAATAGTCCAGCAAATGAAACAATTTTTTTTCCCCCTGAATGCAATGTGGTAATCGGCGTGCACAACCCAACAAAATGGGTGAAACATAAAGACCATGATGAACTTTTGTGTTGAAATACGTATTTAGTTGCTTCTCACCATGTGAAAGGACCAGACATTCTTAGAGAAAAAAAAAAAAAAAACACATTCTGGGCTGTGATTCTCAACAGAAGCTGTGAACCGCTGCCAAAGGACGTAATTACATTCACTCCTACCTTAGAGAAGGAACCTTGCTGTTTTGAAGACAAATCAAAAAAAGGCCCCAAGCTGCCCATAAAATGAAGAAATGAGGCATAATAAGCTCGGTTATTACAGCAGCTTGTGATTTTATCAATTTCATAAACCTCAGAATAAATCTCAGAAATGCCAACTAGCCCATTGTAGCCTAGCTGCTCTGTAAGTGTTTATCCCTGATTGACGCGATGATAAAAACGATGCCTATTTAGAGGGTTTTGCCTCATTGGCAAGGATTTGCTTCTTGTGATCTAACCACGTACTGTGTCCTTCATCTGTCCTCTGGAGCGGCACTGACAGTGACTCGCACGGTTGCGTGGGGCTGGCCCCCGTGCGAGCTGTTAGTGTAGACTGCCTCTGCTGAAGGCAGAGGTGTTAGACTTCAGTCCTGCTGGATTTCAGCCCAGCCCTGGGTGTTTTTCTTTAAAAAAAAAAAAGAAAGGAAAGAAAAAAAAAAAAAAAAAAGAAGGACCCCCAAAAAAAGTAAATAGAAAGATCATTAGCAAAAGTACAAAAGAATTTTTTACGTCACAAAATACCCTGGTGAGACAAATTCCCCGCATTATGTGACAGTTTCTGATCAATCCTGGTCTATTGCTGAGCTTGTTGAAAGGCTCTAATTAGCGCTATCTAGTCAATTGTGAGCGTTGCTGTGTTATTTAACAGTACGCCTTTCATTCTTGCTTCCCAACAAAGTATATCCAAAAATACACAACTCACTTTGCTTCTAGGTGCAACAGGACTTAAGTCTTACGATAAAAAGGGCATGTGAATTTAAAAAAATTATCTTTACAGGATATCAGACTTAACTGTGCCACTTAATGGAGAATTTAATGTTCTGTACAGTGAAAGCTTGCTGCGTGCATTCCCTGTGCTACAAGTTAAATGGCTTTAAGTAACTGTGCTTACAGTGCTTCAATGAGACCCAAGTATATAAGAAAATCAAGCTTCATATTCCTTAAATAATATGGCTAAAATGCTGGTAAATTCACAGTTACCATACTTTAGGTATTAGACAAAATACCCTTATTTACACTGGATAATATGTACACATTTGGTTCGTGGAATGCTCCAACATCATATCGATTTCTCCTCTGTGAAAGTTGTAGGAAAAAACCTCTTAATTATCATAGAAATATATATTTCCAGCCATCAATACATTTAAATAATTGGTGTCTGGACATAAAGAATGGAGCGTCACTAAGGTGGTCGTGATTTGAGATAATCTTGACTTACTGGGATTAGTTTGTAGCATCTCTCTTAAGATCTTCTTAAGGGTGCAGAAAGTAAAAATTATAAATTTCAATAGCTGATCTCTTCAATCTGTGTATGTATGTTTGCAAGTGTGTGTAAATACATATATATATATATAAAATTATGTATATATTTCTCTCACAAAGAAGGTGCCTAGTGATTCTCTATGCCCACGTGAAGACAGTAGAGGGCTTCGAAACCCCGATTCTTCTGAGAGCGCCGAACACCCACCCTCGTATCCTCCAGAAATCAGGACCCTCTCACTCTTTCAGGTGGTTCAGGTGGTAACCCCAAAATCAAGACCGCCAGGGTCACCAGTCGCAGTTGTAGCTCTCGTCCCTGTCGCTGGAGCTCACCTACAGTAGGTTTGTTACCTGCCTCTCCTTCGGATGCCCTTCGTGTCTGAGCACAGCTGATACGGATTTCGCCAAGGAGTGCTGGGCAAGGCAGGCAGCATCTCCCAGCTCGGAAAAGGCATAAGGGGGTCGGGATCTGTTCTCCCGTCGGACACGCTCACACCCGCTCAGGCGCACACATGCACGAAGCCGCTGTTTGCGTCCTGTGCCGTTACACTGGGATGGAGGGGGACGGGGGGGGGGACTCCCAGTGTAGGCAAGGTTAAACCCAAGCTCTGCGAGGGGTGTGTAGTAGCTGCATGCACCAGTTGTGGCTGTAAAAGAGTCAGGAACTAGAGGTTTCGTTTTTATCCCTTTGGGCTCCTCTTTCCCTCTGCCCTCTCTCTTTGAGGTATCAACAGGACAGTATAGAAATGGATATTTTGATTTTTCCAAACACGGCTCTTTTTTGTTCTTCTTCTACATCCACCCCCGACCCCCCTGGCCTCAGCTGCTCACATCAGGACCTGTTCTCGAGTCTCTGGCAGGCGCAAAGCGAGCAGGCCACCTCCAACCAGAGCAGAGGAAGCCAGAAGGATGGGAACCACCTTGGTTATCCCTACAAAGGAGGCAAAGATTGAGTTCCCCAGGATGGCACCAAACTTGCAAAGCCCATTGAGGATGCCAAAGGCCGTCGCCCTGCGGGGAAGCAAAGCAGAAAGCAAAGGTTAGGAGGGAGGTTCTCGGCATAACTACAGGAGATCTGGGTGGGTAATTTGGTGACTGTGCTTATGTTGCCCAGGCTACACTTCTAGCAAAGTAAAGCCAGGCAGAATAAATAAATAGATGAGAGATGCTGGGGTTTTGCGTGTCTGTGTGAATGAGGAGAATGTCTGTGTGTAGTCATTTCTCCTTTTCATCTCAGCTTCTCCCTAGCCCTAGAGCGGCCCACTATGGCAGCCTTTGCTCTCCCCAAAGGCAGCAGGACACAACCTGCTCTAGAACTTGTCAAAGTCCTTCCAAGCACTGGCTGGAGTGAGTTGTCACCAAAGAAATAACAAAATTCTGCTTCCCCCAGCAGCTAGAAGCATGCTGCCTTCAAAGCACAGTCCTTCTCCCTCCCTTCTGGCTTCACCCAACAGCCTGAAAAAGGTGTAAAAGTCTTATGATGATATCGCAAGGAAAGAGTTCGTCTGCCGCACATTCTCCCAAAGTTTCCTGTGCCACCTCATCTCCCAAACCATTCTCTGCACATGGTTGTCCCCAGGTTGTGGAGGGGAAGGCTGTCACGATGCTGAGCTCTGACAAGAGGCTGGGGGATGCAGTCTGAAAGGTCAGACCTCCGTGCACATCCGTGGAAACGACAGATTCCATATTTTATCCGCCCGTGCTTTCCACACACCCACACAACTCCCTGGGTGCGAGCCACCCTGCATGCAGAATTGAGCTTGCAGATGTCTGTGCTGATACAGTATAGTCACAGGACTGTCCAACCCTTAGACTGGTGAAAATTAAGAAAATACACCTCCCCTATCTACACGTATCTAGAGTGACTTTGCTTATTAAGAACCGAGAGGACAAAATCTGAGGGTAGAGACTAAAAGGAGAAATACTCTGAGCACCTTTTGTCGGTGGGGTAGAGCTCCACGGTGATCACATCCAGGGCGTTCCAGGCAGCAATGCTGGCCCCGCAGAAGAGGCACTGCCAGCCGATCATTGCTGACTCGCTGTTGCCGAAAAAGAGAAAGAAGCAGCACACTGCTGAGATCAACATTGAGCCACCTACGGGGGGAAACCAAGAGAAAAATGTTGGCGCTGGTTTCCCCTGTCCACAGTTGAGCAAATACATTTGTTGACAAAGATGGCTTTCAAATGATGGTGTTTCACCCCAAAACAGATTAAATCTGCAAGAATCCAAAAATACCTTGATGCTGCCTATCTGTCATTCTCTGATGCTGGAAACCAGCCTGAAAATGTTCTCAGTGACCATCTGATCTTGCTGATAGTCCTGCTCTACGGAGACTCTGAAGACAGGCTTTTCCAGGCACGTTTCCAGCATCTCAGACTTCCAGATGGACCCAGAAAGAGCAGAGGCAAGTAAACATGAAAGTCAATGAGGAGGAAGAATCATTGTGAAGGTTTTCCAACTTGAGTTTTGAGTGAAGGGCTGGTGCATTTCATATCATATTGAAATCACTTGACACATTTATAGTCTCAATTAGGATAATTTACAGTCAATTGTATGAAGCACTTGAGGTCTCTTTTAATTATAAGAACATCATCAGATTTCATGGCACATTTGCATAGGAGCCATAATTTTATGAACACCACCGAGGGAGAAAGTGAGAGCGTTCACGCTCAGTTAGGCACAGTTCAGATTCAGAAATATTAATGGCTACATCACTGCCTTCTACCCTGTTGGGAATTTTCACCTGAAAGATGTAATTTTTGCAAAATCAAAGTATATTTCACTGGAAAGTTCTGTTGTTGCTGAAGCATCTCCATTTACTATCAGGAAACCGAACAATTTTTGTGTTTTGTTTATTTGGGGTTTTTTGAATCAATTTCATACCATCCAAAATAATTGGGATGCTGATCTGGAATGAGAATGCTTCATTTTGGACATGACGTTGCATCTTGCCACTGCGGTCCCTTGCCTATGAGGAACTGCCTTGCAGGACTCCATATCCACTTCTCCTCCATGGTACCTGGCCAAACCACATCCCCCGCTGTGCGGTCTGGATATTCCCTCCGCGGAAGAGGTACCGTGCAGCATTAGGGTCACCGTGTGTGCACCGGGAGATCTGACATTTGGCACCGGAGAGGTTTTAGCGGAACACGATAAAACTGAACTGAAGTCCCAGCGAGGCACATAACGCAAAAAGCAAAATTCAGTTTTCACGTTAAGCTGACCAGAAATAATATGTTCAACAGAGTGATATGGGTGGGATGCCAGAAGGCTGTTTCAATTGAAAATTCCACCGTGAAACGTTTCAGCGTGTCGTTACTAATTTTTGTCCTGTATTTTTCATTCTGCAGAAGAAATAAGCATTTAGGATTCCAGCTGTCATCTCAATTCCAGATGAAGATGCTGAAATGCTGACATGTTTTCAGGGTGGACAATCTGATTCTCATTCAGCTTTATTTAATTTATTTCCCACAGACCCTCTGATTTGTTTGGGTCTTTTCCAAATTCACTACACAAACGCTCATTTTCCTCCCCCGGCGTGCATTCCTGACACGCTGGTGGGGGTCATCTTCCTTAACTCAACCTGTCTGACGCTGAGGCTAAGCTGACTAAACTTCCCTCTGGTCTCAGAAGAGGGAGATTGGTGAGCTCAAGAGCCCGAGTCATCCCCTACCCCTGAGCCACATCCCTGATTTTATTAAACTCACTTGGCTGTCCCCTGAGGCATGATTCCCACAGTACCTGGAGAGCAAGGTCTGAACCCTGGAGGAAGCGACCCCAGAACTTCCCAAAGCAACCATAATGCTGATAAGGTGACAACTTATTCCGATGATGCTAAAGGGTGGCATCTTGCTTGGCTGTGACATGGTCAGTTATTCTACCATATGCTCTCTGAAGCTGTTTGTAAAATCATTTGAAAACGAGAAAACTAAAAGAGGCAACTCCCGTGCCATCAAGCAGCTGCATCAAATAACGTCTGTGAATATTCATTGCTACAAGTGAAGTGTTTGTTTATTTATACAGAGCGCTATGGACATCAGCACCAACTCAACAGCACCAAGAGGTCCTGCTTCAGCTCCGACCCTGTTGTGCTGAGCACTGGACAAACATACAGACTTCAACATAAAAGCCAAAATAGAAAAAGAGGATGTCACAGATACACAGAAAAGCAGGGCGAGGAGGCGAGGAGCAGGTAACTTGCCCACTGCCACAGAGTAGATCACTTGCCTCACCCCCAAGTCTTCACCCTTCTGCTCCGTTTGGTACGGGAATGACTCATCCCCACCTGAGCCATCTCGGCTTGCGTCGGTGTGTGCAGATGCAAAGAGACCTTCACACTGACCTTGGTTCTTTGCAGAGTGGTGCTCCCACCCACGACCTGTGCCATACACCCGTCGTCCCCACTCACCGATCATCTTTATCCTCCCTATTTTGTCCATGAGTAACGCAGAGATGATGTTGCCCGGCAGCACAGACAGACTGCCCAGGAAGCTGACCAGGTAGATCAGGAAATCATTGTCCTCCTCGAAGTCCAGGTGACAGCCTTCCTTCTCCTTCAGAAACGTGCTGTTTATGAGCCTGCAGTTGATGAATTTGTGTTCGTAGAGATCTGCGAGGGAAAGAGGCAAAGTCTCGATCCTGCTTGGCTGATCTCCCTTCATACAGCAGCGACAGGACTCAGGATCAAAACCAAATCAAAGATCTGAGAGGTGCTCCTCACCGAATGGAAACAGCCGGGGAGTTTTTATTTTAGTGGCACACTGAAGCTGCATGCTTGGCACCTCGTGCACTCCTTATATTTGTGGAGTCACCTGGACCAGTAGCCCCATGCCACAAGAGCGGGCAACGCAAGCAATGCTTTCATGGCATTATGGTTTGTTCTCTATTCAAGTAGGAGTGAAAAGCTTTTTCAGGATAAATTAATGAATATTTTACTGCCTGCGATCATCAACCACAGGTTGGTTAAAATTACATTTTAAGCCAAGTTTATTGAATCGAGCTGTTAAACCGGTAGGCATTTTGCCATTACTTTAACCTGCCAAAGTCTGAGCGCAGACTTTTGAGTTTCCCGTGCAGCAGCCAACGACACCAGAAGCCATGTGGTTAAAAACACTGATGGAGCAAACTGAAGCCTCCTTCCACATGCATCATCCTCTTTTTTTTTTCCGTCATCACTCTCATTATCTCATACACACACAAACACACAGATCTCTATCATCCTTTCTCGCAGAATCTCATAAAATAGCTCCTAATTACAGAGATGAGGAATCCCGTTACCAGTGTTATAAAAGACAGTAGAGATGATGGTGCAGTTTTCAAAGAAGGTCTCGCTGGATGTCACATCTTCAAAGTAGCATTCCTCAAATAGTGAATCCTCAAATCTCACTTCCTTGAATTTCATGCCAATAAATCTGTGGGGCAGGAAACAGAACTTCACTCTGTGCTTTAAGGTTTTTTCTACGCTTTATAGCGTGTAATGGCTGTTTCAAAAGACTGAGCGCTAACGGTAATTTCTAGCATCATTTACAGAAAAGGTGTTGCTTGAATGCATAACCGTGCTTCCAACTCCATGCTTACACATTTTGTATTTTAGTAGAAGTGATGGGTTTGAAGGGGGGGGTGGGGGGGGTGGGGGAGGGGTGAGAGATGGACCTTTTAGGATTTCTGGCAGTTTTTCTATTCCAAAAATAGTCATATCTAAGAAAGTGTGCTTCTAAGGCTGAATGGACACAAATCCTCTCACTTTCAGTACCAGTCCATCTGAAGAAGACATAATTTCACTCAGTGCATAGCATTTTCTTTGTGAACTGACCTCGCTGCCTTCCTTATTCTGCCCCTTCCTCCAGCATAAGTATGAACACACATTATCAGGAACCCACCGAGCCATTTGGTGAAAGGCTTCTGACAGTTGTTTAAACTCAAAGTGATTTTTAAAGCCAAAATGCAGTAGGGCTTCTAGGGAGAGGGGGACGATTACCTGAGTTCTGCTTGTAACCATCTCGGTTCGAGGACTATTGCTTATCATGTAATGAAAACAGATTACACGAAAAATAATCAACTGTGTCAGGTGATTGATTTCTCCTCCGATGGGAAGCTTGACGTGTCTGACCTGCCTGCTTGAAGGATGACACAATATTGATTTACCTGTGAAATTTTGCAGGGACACCGAGCAGATGTATTAGTTAATGCACAGGCATGTTTGGAAGATGTAAGGAGCTATTAGGAGCAAGCATTATTGCTCTAGTTAAGAAGGCCATGACTGTCGCCAAATAAAAAGCCTTCTCACATATATATACCCAGAAACTTAATTGAATTGAGCACTTACAACACAGTCGCGCATGATGGCTGTTTACACCATTAAATGAGCACCGCAGGGCTTCTTCACTGGAGCTACTAACAGATATTATTGATGCTCAAAATACCGCAAGAAGACTATTCAAGTCTTTTACTCCATGTAGAAGGTCTCAGAGGTTACAGCGAAACTTCAGCTGTTCTGCATTTGCTCAGTAATAGCCTGTGATGTATTTACTCCCAAAGGAGGTCAGAAGCCCTTTTCCTGCAGTTTGCTTTCTTAACATCCATCTTTGAAAGAGTCGTATAGTAATGGACTGGTGTTCAATGGAGTTTTAACTCACAGACAAGGGCTGGAGGGAAAACACAGCTGTAAATCATTGAGATACGGTCTGGGCATTACTGGAATGTAGCTTGATCAGGTTTTGAGTTTTCGAATTGGAGAGGACCAAATCAGGACAATACTGATGTACATCACGGGTTTATGCCTTCATCCTGCAAGGTGCTGAGCATCCTCAATTCTCAATGAAGTCAATGAAAACAGAGCATCTTCTCTGGGTGTAAGACAGGGATCTCCAATCCCTAAATTTGACCACCGTTCACTTCTCACCAGACTTTGTTCGGCTGCTTGATAGGCAGGGGAATAGGAACTGTGGGGTTAGGTTTGCACCATCAAGCACAGCACCTTGACGCAGGGAAAGACTCCGGAAGGACATGGGGACGCATTCTGCCCCCCCCCCCCCCCAGTGTCTATCAGATATACACCAAGGAAAGGGAGATAAATAGATTCTGAGGAGAGGAATAACCTGACTAGGCAATGAGGTACGGTTTCACCCGTGAAGATTAAAACAATGAGTGATTCCTGTAACACTGAACATCCAGTGGGACCTCCCCACATAGCTCAAGGCAGCTGGAGAACACGCTGGCTGATCTATCCGGAGCAACAGGATCTCCACAGAACTTATATAGGGGTATTTTACCACCCATTTTTTGGGGATTTAGAAAAGTAATAAGGGCCTGCTACAAATCACTAGGATTTATATTGCTGAGGAACACAGTGTAGCTGAGGTCCAGGCTGGATGCAGAAGAAAACCCACCGGGCCCAGCCCAGACAGGAGAAGAAAGGGAGGAAAGCAATGATGTTCCACTAGAGTATCTTCACCGACATCAAAGCCGTAAAAGAGAAGGTGACACATTCTGTGGGGACATGTCGGCTGGTGCGGGAGAAGCACACCAGTACAACTGGCCGTGACACAGCTCGCACTAACGGGCTGCGGGATGGAGACCGGGGTAAGTCATACACAGGACTTCAAGGGAAAACATGCGGCAGGAGAGCAGCTTCATTACGAGTGATGGTCGCTCCTGTCCAAGACCAGTAGATGTCAGTGTGTGCTAAGGAAAGAGAGGTCACCTCTGCATGCAGAGCTGCCCAGCACAGCCAGGGGGGTGCCCGCTGCCCTGCTCCCAGCGAGGGGCTGCTGGAACCAGGGCTCCACGCAGGCATCCCCTTGGGTCTGGGGAGGCGAGTGGCTGAGGCAGAGTGTGTGAAAAGAAGGAAGAAAAGGATATTTGGTCTGTGAAAAACTGCCTTTGGGATTTGAGAGATATAGACTGTGCGTCCGAAAGAACAACGGAGATTTTCAAGTTGGCGGAAAAATGGAAGGGGGGGGGGGAAAGAGCTTTCTAGAAATGTATTTCAGTTTGCATGCATCGAACCAAGTTCTGTTCACTTACTTATCATTTCTGTATTCCCCATTTCTATGGATCTGGTTTTCCAGAGTGAAATTAAAGGTGAAGTGTGACACTTCTTCTTCATCAAAGATCTTCACTCGGGACTCATACGCCTCTTCTTGGAGATATCGGATCATATCAGGGAACCAGACAATAAGGCCATAGTAACTACAGCAGGACGGGAGACATACATTAGGGATACGAGACACTGGCAGTGCTTTTCCAGTGGTCTACTTCATAACTTGTAAATTTGTTAAACTCTTAATGCAAATGCATTTCTGATATGAATTCTTGCTCAGCTCTGACACAGAACTGAGCAAAGTGTCTGCCTACTCTAAACACTCAGCTGGTCTCAAAAGCATATTGAGCCATTTTTTGTTCATTTAAAGCAGGACAATTCATTTAAGGTTGACTCCTTGGCTGGGAAATACAGCAATGTGCTGTCCTTGCTGCCCAAGAGTCTGGCAGAGCAGTAAGAAATTTGGAAACTCCCCCAGAAGGCAGATTTCTGCAAGTGAAAGTTAGACAAAGTTTAACTGTAGTTTAGGTTTAGGCTCACCTGAATAGTTTTGATCTAGACTAATAACAGCTGAGGATCAGGTAGGGTTGTGTCTTTTTTGTGTGTGGACAAGATCGAATGAAAGATCTAGAGGTGACAAAGTCGATATACTACTGCCCTGCCCACCACTTCTCAAGTCCTGATTTGTTCCAAGCACCTTGTATTCTCATATCAGCAATCAGACTGATCAATAGTTCACAGGAGACCAAGGCTTAACACACAAAGACTCCTTAAAATACGACCAGGATTAATTTTTTAATCATTTACTTAAACGTCTAAATAATTATTCAAACTCTGAGGACCCTCTAGTTTCCTGAAAAAGTTAAAGAAGTACCTTACCTTAAGGCCATGGTAAACCAAACTACAGCCAGCATCAGTGTGTTCATCCTGTACTGGGCTGTTAAGCAATATAGCACGTTGTCCCAGACCTACAGACCCACAAGAAGGAATTAGCTGCAAGGACATCCCCGCAGACACTTGACAGGTTAATTTCTGAGTGCATCATAAATCTAATGTTAGTAAAAAGGGCTCACTGGGGGAAGGTCAGATGTGTGGCTTCTATTCAGTGTTGGTTCAAAATTATATTTGTTGAGATAAATGCCTTACAAAAAGATGACTTACTCAGCTATGTGCCAGGGTACTTGACCTGAACCCTCTGTAATGGGCTGGAGTGCATGACTAGGGCTGGGCTGGGCTGATGCTGTGGCTCTCACAGGTTACATCAGTAAATGTGGATATGAGCCTGTTCTCATACCCTGTGACAATTTTGTCTTTTCGAATATATTTATGGTCTCAGGAGTGCTTTTGAACTGAGCTCCAAAGCTCACTGAACACCAAAAACCCAAACACAGCTGACGCTTTAAGAGGGGTAAGATGAACTTGGGTAGGGATGAAGCCAAGCAGAACAGGAGGCGGACCAAGACCTACTTTTCCTGACCTGTTGCAGAAAATACTGCCAGGAGCATGAGGGGATGTAACTCCTCGTGTTCTTAACCTGCCACAATAATATAGTAATGTATAGCAGCTGCATTGCTATTAATCAAGAAAGACTCCCTTTTACCTTGAGCTCATCCTTCTAGACTAGAAGACCTAGCAAGGTTTTCACAAAGTTCTGTATGGGCATAGGTAAGCAGCATAGCATGTGGGAAAGGTTAAATTAGCTGAAGAGACAATATAACGTTGTTAGAAACTCAGTCTCGGCAGGAGCAAGGAGCAAATGCTCTTCTGAATCCACTGCAGGTGGTAAATTCATGGTAAATTCACTTAGGCTTGGGGGAGAGGGAATCAATATTTATCTGCCCAGGAGAGTCAAGTGCTCGGGGCTGTGGCTTGTCCTAGAAGCTCTGCCGTTAGCCCAGCTGGACTACCGTGATGCTCACAGGGGCATTTTGAGGCCTGGCGGTCTGCAGATGCTCGCACCTGCATAGCGAGCGCGATCAGATTACAGCAAACACCGGGAGATGTTTTTGAGTGAGAGTTGGGGTTTCAAGACACGATGACCCGAAGCCATGAGGCACTAGAGCCCAAAGCTCAAAAGCCCCTGTGGGATGTTTTTTCTTCTCGTTACCTGTTTGAAAGTGGTCGTGATTCTGACCAGCCACCGCTGGTACCAGGTCCCTGTTGAGCTCTGGATTTCAATAAATTCATCTACTTGCTTTGGAGTTTTGATATAGGAAACCTGGAAAAGAAAAAAAAAAAAAGAGAGAAAAAAAAAATTGGACTGAAGTTTTCAGAATTGATCTTGGGTGGATTTTAAATTCCACTGTCTTCTGAGCAATGTTTCCACCTGATATCCCATACTATCTTCTCCTTGAATGTTATCACTAACAATTGAGCTAACTGATTTAATTACAGCAAGGTATTTTATTATAAAAAGAAGCCTGCCCTCCTTTCTTCCTTTCCTCCATCCTTTCCCTCTCTCTCTCTCCTTGCCTGAAATATTTTAAGTGCATCACATCCACTTCAGTCTTTCATTTATTGGCTAATGTGCTTCTGCACTACCTTATTTCTCTATCCCTTAGATTCCCACTAGAAATTAGGACGAGGCAAGTAAAGTATCTCCACGATCAGCCACCTGTATCCCCATCAAACTGTGCCCTCAGGATTTGTTTCTTCAAAGGCAACTGGCAGGAATATTTCTCATTCAGCACCTTTTAAGTACCACTGGCAGAACCTCTATGACAAATGAATGTGTAGATGAGAATCTGTGCATCTGAAAAGGCATCCTGTCATCAAGTGAGCCCACACCATGCACTCAGTTCGCTCCGCCGCGCTGAATTTTAGACACCAAACACCTGAAGTGGACTGCTCAAGAAACCTTAAAAATGTGTCCCAGAAGAGATTTTCTCAGTAATTTTAAATAAAGGACTTATTCAAGGAAACCAGATCTGTTTGTAAACATGAGAAGGAGGTGAAAATTTCCTGAATAAATTTCTGACGATGAGCAAGCGCCTTGGCTCGGCTGTGGAGTCTCCGTGTTCCTCTTGCTGGCACCATTTAAATGTCAGATCTGGGAACTGTCCCGGCACCAGCTGACTCACCACAAACTGGCAACTTCTGGCCTACCAGCAAAACACAAAATCTGACAGTTTGTGCTACACCAGCTGCATCGATCATCCGCCCGTGCCAACGGATGTCAGTAAATCTTGATTCAGCCGTCGCACCGTACCTCGAGGTGCGATACCGAGATCCGCTCATGCTGTAGCAGTCATGACACTGTTGGATGGAGTAATGAGCGCTAATGGATGCTGTACAGCTGCTCCTTCATTCCCCTACTCAGACTCTCATAGTGCCCAACTTAGATAGATATGCATGTGTGTATATATATAAAATCGAGTTTCAGTCCTCTTTTCTTCCCGCCACGCAGCAGAACTGCCCAGTCCCAGCTCGGCGTTACAGCAAAGCCAGGGAGGGATTTAGAGAGATGGTCACTCTCGCCTTTGCTATCAAGGTTCGCGTTAGTCAAATGGCCAGTAGTCTAAAAACAACATATACTCATTAATTTCTTACCTGAACCTTCACACAATTGTCACGCATGATATTGATCTTTAATTTTCTTGAAGGACCAGTCCTGAGGGGCCCTGTTTCGTGACACGTAGCCTTGATCTCCCTTTTGTTCAAAAGACATGTTTTACACACAACCAAATCTCCTTTTCTCCATCCTTTAAAAGCAGGTGTCCTCTCGTCTTTAAAAGTATCAATCAAGGGCTATTCCCTGGCTGGCTCACTGGGACTTTACGACGGAATTATAGTAATTCGCAACTAACCCCAGCATACACCTTTTACCTGATTTTACTGTTAACAAAGTCCACTGGTGTGACCTTTTTCACAACAAGCAGCAGACTAATGAGTAATGGCCACTCATCCCACTTTCCCTTGGAGAGACTAAAGATCGGGTATGAAGCAGGTGGAAGCTCATTAGAAGGTGTGTGAAGTTTAATCAGAGTTTAATTATAAGCCAGAATGGAGAAAGGAGTGACTCAGATCTCCCACATGACTAATATCTCTCTTATTTGGTTTTAGTCTCTTACAGCAGACTAATTAAGCACGTGTGTAATTGGCAAATCACTGGTCTACATGCTGTAGAGTAAAACCAGGAATGGAGAGTACTCACTGCAATTCACAGGATTGATTAATTCTTTAAAAAACCAGGCTGGCATCTAACTTTGAAAGCACAGAACATGTTTCAGAGTTCTTTTTCTGACTGCTGGGGGAGGTCACGTTGACAGAGTCTCAAGGAGGAATAAACTGATGCTGTCCAGCACCAAGGGAGATATGTCCACCCTTTCTCTTTACAAGCTGATGGCTTTTTTTAAACTTACTGTAAACACCCTCTCTGGCTCGCCCTTGGCCCGCATGTTGGTGTCATGAACTTGCTTGAGGATCATCCAGGCTTCATCATGTTTACCTATCTGAAAATACCAAAGAAAAGGAAAATTAATTTTGTAGTTCCCAGCTCCGTAATTTACCGAAGCATAGAGAGAAAACAATTCTAGAGGTCCAATATAGTGGAGAAGTACACGTACAGCATTGCCACATTAAACACAACTAGCTGAAAGCATCGTTTGTATTCACAGAGCGCAGCATCTCTGTGCTGAGGAAAGGAGTTACCCTAAAACCGTCTGAGGCAGGAGAGGAGTCAGGAACAGAGCTTTAAAACCAGATGAAAGAAGAGGAGATCGATGAGGAGACCTGGGCTCTAATCCCACCTCTGCTAAAGACTTGCAGGGTTCACCCGAGTTAGGCATCACTGCATTTCACTTATGTGAAACGGGAATAAAGAATACTTGCTTAAGAGCTCTGAGGTTTATGTATTTTACTCAGTAAAACGTACTCTGTCCTTTGCTCTTCCACCAGGATTCAGTAGATGCATGCCCAAACTCTGTGAGATGTTTTCAAAATGCCTTTGTCGGACTTATAAAATTCCCAGCGCTCACCGCCTTTCTTCTGTACCGCATTTGGCAGTGAAACACTAACCGCGGTTGCTTGACCTCGTAGCCTGTAGTCTTTGGGGTTTAAGCAATCTGTGGAGCTAGTGTAGACAAGCAGGAGTGGTTTTGCCTTTGAGCTTGTACTACGCGTGTTTGATGGGACAAAGAGACAGACGGTGACACATTAGGGACTAGCTATCCTCTGCTAATATCAGACTGCAACATTCCGATGAATCATCTTACCTCCAGCAAAAAACGTGGGCTCTCAGGCATGAATTTCAGTGCCACCAGGGAGGCGATACAGGGCAGAGAGCAGACAAGTACAAAGACTCTCCAGCTGTGGAAGTGGTACTTGGTTCCCATACTGAACCCCCAGCCTGGAAACAGAGCCAAAAAGTACAAATACTGACCAGGCATTCTGAGTTTTTCTCTCCTAAAGCAGCTCTCAACTTTACCGCTCTGTATGACACAGGGACAGGTTGAAAGTTTGCTATTTTTAGTAGTGACGGCTCTTAGAGGCTCAATAGCACGCTCGGTAGATAACAGCGAGCGAGTTCATGTTCGTGGCAGAAAATGGAACACGCTTGTTCTGGCTCTGCCTTTGAAAAACCTTCTTTTTATCTTTGAGTTTAAAAATTACCTAGTGATAAGAATAGCTCCATGCAGCTGTAGGCAAGTAAGGCTGGGAAAGGGTAGAGGAATCAGGGCCATAATTTATTGCTGCTCGATGATGTTACAAAAAGTTTACAAAGGTTAAATCTTCTCTGATCTGAGAGGCGCTTTAGAGGTGGCGCCCTCCCATCTCGTACATCACACTCGTATTTCACATTTTATGGAAGCAAGGTTATTTTTTTCTAGACCTACAAAACCTGAGCTGGGATTCAAACTTAGAAGAATCAAGATCCTAATCCTGCATGTGAGATTCCCCCTCTCCTGCTTTTTTCCTGATGTCTGGCCAGGTCAGGTATTCCCCTGCTAGGGACTAGCAAGTACAGCATCGTTCTTATATTGCTCCATTTACTTTCCCTGGGCTGAAATCTCAGAAGGTATGTTTAATTCAATTTTTTTTTTTCTATAAGCATTTTTATGCATAAATAATAAGGAAATCATCAAGCAATGCTTTTTGCAGATGTCTCATCTGTGTCAGTCGTGGTGTTCTATTCATTTCCCGTAGTTCCAAAATAGTAGGTAAAACATGGGAAATCAGAAAGAGAAGCTATAAAAACACAACAACAAAAAGTCATCCGAAAAATAAATGTAATGTAAATACATAAGGGCTTTTTAAAGCAAATGTAATTGCAGATAATGGAATTATTTCAACATGACACCACTATGCAGTAAGTTTGCCTATTTGTTCCAACAGTTTCTGTCACATCAATCAAAAGCATGAACAATTCTTCGTACTGAGTGTACTTTAAACATGGTAAAAATGGACTGATAGATATGTAAATGTCAGTGTTTTTCTTCATGGTCTTTGTGGCCTGTCCTACTTTCCTCAAACAGGATTTTGCAAACAGCTGGTGTCACTGAATACTGAGGGAATTAATCTTTTCCAGTAGATATTTGCTTCTTATTTTTTCCTGGGATATACACATGAGATACAGGGAATACCACGTGACATGCAGATTTTTGCTCCTCAGAGCACAGTTATGTTTCAGAGTCCACCGATCTACTTTTTCTCTCCCACTTCCAGCTCTGGGCAGGGAACCCATTCCACTCGTCAACCCAATTAGGGGAAGTCAGATGTGACTCCAGCCCATCGCGTGCTGGGCAGACGTGTTGCCAGATACACAGCCCCGAGAGTGTTGACGCTTGCCTAAGGAAAAGAGCATGTGCTGTCCTCACTGCTATCACTCATAGCACCCAGTAACTCCCCGAGTAAAGTTACTTATTTTTGATAACTGGATCAACTTTTGCAATATAATCTTAGTGCAGTTTTCCCTGAATGCCCTGACATTTAGTTAAAGAGCTCAGGCTCTGGCGGTATAATTCGAGGGGTGTATTTGAAGCTTTTGATGCCAAGGAGCCCTCGTCGGTCCTATTTACAGCCCCGGTATCAGTCAATCAATCATGCAGTCAATTTATCCGACCTGTTGTGTGCACTTCAGATATCTATTATTTTCAGTGTTGTTTATGCCGGGATGTGTAAGGACTGATTAACACTACCTGTGTGGGCTGTTTGGGGTAGTGTAGTGATGCAGGAATGTGATGTTAAAGTCAAAAGCACAAACCAGTTACCGTAATGTGGGATGATGCTCCAAGCCATTGCTGAAGCAAAAATGCCACCAATCATCCAGAACATGCAAAGCCAGCTCAGGTGTTCCCCTCTCTTCTCACGAGATAGGAATTCAGAGAAATAGGCAAACACGATGGGGAGGGATCCCCCAATACTGAGGAGAAAAAACAGCACATGGGAAGTATAAGAGTCTTCTTCAATGTCTTTGTAGTTAGGATTGCACATATAAAAAGGGAAAGTCACACTCACAGATGCGCTGCACAAAAGTGAGACCTGGAGGAAAAATAGAAATCTCTCTTTGGCTGGACTGGTCTTAGACATCAAAGATAAACAAGATCCTTCTCAGGCTCCGAAAGCTGAATTTCCTGTACGGTTTATGTAAAGCTAATGCAATGCCCCACTCTTCACCTAGATACCTGCTCTGTTGTTGTTTTGTGCTCGCTCATTTTAGGGAGGCAAAATACAATGGGGACTGCTGAGGGTCTCATTGGAGGTCCTGGCAGTAAGGACTGCACAACGAGGTGGGCATTTGTCAGTCTCACTCGCCCTTCTGCATAATTTGGCGGTAGCAGAAGAACGTCAATGACCAAACTTTCTCACTGCTAACACTTTAAGGGTCAACAGTGAGGTAATGTAACCACATGTGCTAAACAGCACCGCCGTCCTGGCTCTATAACAGAGGTGCATCTCCGGAGCAGCCTTCCTTCCCCCACCCCACACACCCAAACTGTCAAGCTGTGACAGGACTCCTCCAGAACATGGGATGGATTCGCCAGTTACCCACCCGAGGCCCGAGATAAGGCGGCAGAAGAGGAAGAATCCGTATCCCTGGACGAAGGAGGAGAGGAACGCGAAGGCAGCATTGATTGCAAGTGATATGATGAGGCATTTCTTTCTTCCCAGTTTGTCAGCGAGGCCGCCCAGCACGACAGCCCCCACCATCATTCCTAAGTAGACTATCAAGCCTAGAGTACAGACAGAGAGACAGTGAGTTTAGTTACTGGGTAGAAATAGTTTGCAATGTAGAAGAAGGTATTAAAGGGCCTGTGTGGCATCTGATAGAGATGCAGTATACCATGCAATAAAGTAGATACCCCTCTCCCCCCAAATTAGCTATCTCAGGTGCCAAAAGCTCTAGCCATTGCTGAAACCTAATCCCCCCATCTTCTGCCCGTGAGCTTGCATCTCTCCCTACTGCATGGCTTCATGCAATATAGTCACACCCTCGTTTGACCAGACCCACGTCTTTCTTTCCCAGCCTCGCTGCTCACGTATCCCCTGCACGTAAGCAATGGCCAGGCATAAGCAGCTTAGGATACACGTGTCCCAGCTGTGTGCCACCAACGATACAACACAAGTCTGATGTCTTAACTCCACCAACCCTCCTGAGCGCAACGGGACTGAGGATGTGTAGGGGGGAGGCTCTCTCTGGCGGCTGTTTGTACTCAGAAAGCTGTGAGAGGAGAAAGGCTGCTAAAGCATGGCTAAATCTCTTTGCAGGCTGCCTGTCCTACCCATCCTTCCTCTGCAGTGTATCATCTCTTTCACTCTCTGCTTTTCCCAGGTTTATCTGAAAGGATCAGTCTGTTACCGAGACTGACCTTGTGTAACACACGTACTTCCTTTGTTACTGAGCCAAGATCTGCCACCTCACTAAAGGATAACTTACAGAAAAGAGTGCAGTCTTCATCTTAAAATTTCAGGAGAAGGCAGAACCTACTGCTTGTGTTCACAGTTTGTTCTAGAGACTTATCACTCTGACATTGTTAAGAAAAAATGGGGTCGTCTTTTTAACTTGACTTCATTAGATCTTCTACCATGGGGTCCTCAAAAAATAGTTTCGGTGACTACGTTCAGTGCCGGGCTGAACAGGAGAGAATGATTTTCTTCTCCAAATAGGCTCCCTGTACATAGCTCACTATGTGCTTGCAACTCTGGCCTAAAAAACACGGCAGTTGTCCTTGGCTCTTCCACTGACACCACCACCAGAAGGGCCACCTATTATATTGCCTTTTCCTTTATTGGGGTACCAATGTAAATAGCACTAATTAATAATGCTCAAAGGTCCAGGATTTTTTTTTTTTAATCTACATTCCAGATGTAGAGACTTCAGTGAGCAAGAATATTCCCAGGACTAACCACAAGCTATGGTTCTTCTGCTGGCAAAATTCCTGTTGACGCCTGAAGGAGTTATGATATGAAAGGACAGCAGCATTAGATATTAAGCATTTAAAATCTAAAGCAATCAGTGCTGGAGGGTTGGAAACACTGATCAGCTAGAGGGACATGATTTGCACTGCTGTTAAGGAATAACGTCTGGGAATGTATCAGTCCAGCAGCTGGCCACACGTGGACCAGGTCTGTGAAGGCTGTATTGGCCTCTGGGCTTCAGATTTTTATTTTAGACTTGGCTGTGAACAAATCTTTGTTCATTCCTTTGAGTCAGGAAACACGTAAGGATGGAAGGGGTCAGGCAGGAGCATATGTCTCCAAGGCACCTCTGAAAAAGCCCAGGTGAGGCAAGAACACAAGGAGAGAGACTGTGCTCCTGAAGTTATCCTGAGTTTCACAGCACAGAGGACAAAGCCCTTCATGCTTTGTCCGCTTGCTGCATGTGGCGGCGGCTGCCTCTGCCTTAGCACTGCAGGACCAAAACACTTGGTGACCAGGTGACTTTACAGCATGCTCTGATGGCTCTGCCAGCTGCTGACGTGGAAGGGTTTGGGGCAGCACACTCAAGCACAATGTTACAGCATTGGCAACTCCTTGCCTACCAACCCACACGGGTCTCAGAGCTATCTACTGCAAGCCAGTGGTCCACAGAGTAGGAGCAGTGTCACCATCACCATATTTCACAAGAAAGTGGTGGCACCTGCTGTGTTTCCTGGGGAGCACAGAGGTGTGAAAGGCTGTTCCCAGAACACCTCCTGTGTCACCTCAGACACCCTAGGCAGGATTATAGTCTATGCCTATAGGCTGCTCAGTCCTGCTGTGGAGATCCTGATGGGGATCATCACTTGAGATGGGGCCTGGTCATGACTGAATATGATCCAGAGGAACTGAACTATGTCAGGATGGAAGAATATCTGCTAGCCGAAAAGCAGAACTTGCAGTGCAGGGGGTTCTTGAAGGAAAAAAACTATGCTTGGAGATGCTTGGAGACTGGGGGCATGTCACATTCAAGACCCAGCTGAGCAGAGACTGAAGGAAACACCATAACTCAAGAACAGCGGCAGTGTTCCCTGCATCCCTGGCCCCCAGTGAAGGCAACAGATGCTGAGCAAGTCAATACAGTCTTAATAAGAAACGTTCCTATTTGCTGACTGCAGAAATGCAGCTAAAAGAAACATTTTTCAGGCATGGCTGAAGAACATCCTTTGGAGAGTCAATCCTCACTTTGAACCAAGTGTTCACTTCTCTTGAGAGCCAACATCTTCCCCAGGACCTGTTCTGTCAAACACATCACTTGGGAAACAAGGTGGTGATGAATTTTTTTGCAATTCGTTAATGTTTAAACAAGACGATCGGTGTGATGGCTGAAGGCTGTTCTATGCCATCCAGCAAAGCTGGCTAAGGACTACCGCAGAGAGTTATTTGGCAGCTGACTGGCTGTCTTTTGATTGCGAATGCCCGAATGCCCGCACTTGATTTGAAATGCATTACTAAATTAAAAGCTATGCAGCAGAGAGCCACTGCAGCATTTGAAAGGTGTTTGTCTCACGTTGATCAGAAGTAGAAAAGTTCGGACTTCTGAAATCTCCCCTGTTCCATAGCAGGGCAGTGGGGTCACCTCTCCGTGAACGGTTCTGCTTTCTTTTCTACCCACGCGATGTCTAATGGGCAATCAGGATTTTGTGTGTCAAAGGCAAAAAAATCTGTTCTGGGCTCTTAACAGCCTTTGTACCAGACCCACAGCACAGGACTTCGCCAGCACAATGGTACCTACGCCGTAAGCACGTGGCTCTGTGCAACCAATACCCGCACTCCCTGTCCCACCCTCCTCCCCCGAGCTGTCCCGGTGAGGTGATCTGAAGGTGCGTAAAGGTTTCAGATGCTGATCTGCGGCAGTCAGAGTAGATAAGCGCACAGCTGGGAATTTGGGACCTTCTTCTCTGTTGACTTTGGTCTCCAGCTTGTTCGCCGAAGTGCCAATTACAAGGGAGAGCTGAGGTAAAAAAGCTGTTTCAGCCCAAAATCTTTCTGAAGGAAGAATCTTAATGCAGCGTTGTAAGGCTTAGTGCTTTTACCCTGGCTCCTGAGCTGCATTTAACGGAGCAGCTCCGATCGCAGCCAGCAGGCGGAAGCGAAGCGATGATGCACCCTGTTATCTGCCCACCGGTGCCTGGCAGCCACCCATCTGACAGCGAGCCCCGCCAGCACCGTGCGAGCGGCTCCCAGCACCGCTCAACCCGCACCGCCAAACCCCCATGAGGAAGAAAAAATGATCTGCCAGAATTAATTTTTTTCTTTATTTCTCCCCCCCTTCCCCCCTGGAGAAAATCCCTGGATGGCAGATGTTCATCCAAATCCTCTTAATAACAGAAAATGTCCCAGGTCAAGAGGAGGTGGAAAAGGTTGTTACTGTCTGCTAGCTGGTGATTTACTGCAGCCGAGTACACTGGCTGGCGGCGGGGCAGCCAGAAATCCGGCCAGGGGGAGGGTGAGCTTGGCATGGGACGTGGCAGTGTGTGAAACTGGGCATCAAGAAGTGGAGTGGAGCCGCTTTTGTGGGCAAACCCCTGCAGATGCTGACTGAGGAGCCCAAACTGAGGTTATATCTCTGCAACACAGCATCCACGTGGCTTTAATTGGTTATCGGGTGTGATAAACCAATGGATGCATTGTTTCTTAGAAATTGAAAACAATGAAAATCTGTAGTAAAGGAAACCTCAGGCGTGTCCGGAGACTGTCCGCTTGGCCAGCTTCTGAGGGGAAGGATGCCAGTTTTAGAAATGTTTACTTCAGGGCTGAAACAAAATCAGCAGGACGCTTTATTATGACAGAGACGTCTCTTTTGGGAAGACCGCATGTTCTGGCCAATATCATTAAACCTTTTGGGGCAGCTGCCATAAAACACTCTGGCAGCTGACAGATGTTGGGACCCAAGGTGCAGAACAACATCAGGCATTGCAGACTGCTGTGTCCTGGATTAACAATAAGGTGGCAGAGACCCAGGGAGGTGGGGAATACGGTCTCCGTGTGGGAGAGACAGTCTTCTGGAGAACATAGCCATGGTTGTTACCTCTGAAAGAGACGCAGCTCACATCAAGGAAACTCGAATTTTAAGGAGAATTAGACCAAGAAAAGTGATCACTGAGTGGTATTTCTTTTGCTGTTTTACTTCTGCCCACCAAATATTCTACGGAACAACACTACAACGGTCTCGACCAGAAACTTGACTTCAAACCTCAGCTTCAAACCACGCAGACTTAGGCTGTGCTAGGAGAGCTCAGCTTCCAAATTAACGCATGGAGTGGTTAGGTGAAATGTTAAGGGCAACTCTGAATAAGCCATTAATTGCAGACTATTCCGCGAGTAATGGAGTATAATGAATGCCTGTGGGAATGTCTGCCTCCCATAAAATCAGTGGAAAACCAAAGAGCAGAAATTCTAAGAATAAATTTGGGGTTATGACTCATCCAATGCTGAAGTTATAAGGAAAATATGTGACCACTGACTGGGCTTATTCCAGCTAGAAAAGAGGTAACATATACAGTGCTTTCACACTAAGAAACTTATTAGCCTTTATCAAAGTTGTGTTCCATGTTAGACAGGAATTGTGGACTTAAAAGCTGAAGTACTAGGAATAAGGAAAGGCGGATGCAGTACGTGGCTAAGCTGTCTTTTTACTATTTTGAGAAGTAAGGGTTTCAGAAAGAAAACACAAAATTCAAGGTTTACCTAAATCTCCATCACTATCGTGAATTTCTTTCATTGACAGTTAATGGGACTAAAGATCTTAAAAATGAGGCACATCTGAAAATAATCCCTTTCAAGTCAGGACAAGGACTCATGGAAAAAATGGAACATTTGAGCAGAAATAAAAGACCAGGTCAATGGGAAGAATTAGTCCCAGAGTCCTTGGGGCTGTCAGGAAGGTGCGGAGGCTGCCTGGGTCCAGGCACAGGGTTGTCTCACCTCTGCTAACAGGTCTGCACGGAGCCGGTAACCACAGGAACATGGAAGTTTCTACCTGCCTTCAAAGCCCAGGCCACTACCTGTACCGCCCTACAGTAAAAAAGAAGGCTTTTGACAGGGAAAAGCATTCGGACAACAGAAAAGGATTAGAACCTCATATATATTGCAATTCAAACTGTAGTAGAAACAAAATCCAAACACTCCTACTGGTGTAGCATCTGTTATACACGGATGCCCTTTATGGACACAAACAAAATTTTGTGAGTCTGATCTGGACTATTTGGGAGATGGATGAGGCAAGGCACAGGATCCAATTGTGTGTAAGTAATTTAAAGAGAAGAATAAGCCGGTGGCAGTCCTGACTGTGTTGTCCTCTAGCGATGGCCGGCGTGTCACAGAACAGGGGGTGGTCTCAGCAGAGGATGAACTGAGGGCTGAGTGGCCTTTTTTCCCTTTCTTCCTGAAATTTCTTATCTCCTTTTCCTTGTAGGCTTTTTGGTGCTTTCCCCATCAATCTCCTTGACCTTGTAAATGGAAATCAAATGAAAGGGTTGACTCGTTGCGCTTGCCTTGTTGATTAAGTACTAGCAGAGAGACTTCATCTACAGCTAATAGCTCTGCCACTGAGAAACGCATCGCCCATGTGAAAGGCGGCTTTCCATTTTCGGAGATCTGGGGGTGGATGTGGGGCAAATCTGGCTGCTGAGATCGAGGGGATTCTGCACATTAAAGCCAAAGGTGGACGCGTGAATCCAGGAGCGCTTTGACGCAGCACCGGGAGGGCAACGCACACCAAATCCTTCGGCGAGCGCTGCCAGCGCGGTGTGGGTGGCTGTTTACACTCAGCCGGCTTCACAGTTCCCCCACGGGACTTGTCCATCACTACAATATTCATGGGACCATCTGGTTCCCCCCACCCAACCCCTCTGCTAAAGCAAAGTTTTCAACAGAGGAAGCCAAACAAATCCTTCGCTGTTAAATGAAAACCTGTTCGTGCTGGCTCTCGTCAGATGAAATTCCCGCAGTGGGTGTAAATGGGGACACAGCCACCTCCATATCAGGCCTGCACGAGGTGCAGGGTGTTCCCAAATCACAAAAACACCTTTTTTCCCCTAACACATCCCGGCCACTCAGGGTGACGATCCTTCTTGGGCTGTGGGAGCGTTTCTGCCCCAGGGCAAATTTGCAGCCAGGAATTTGTGCCTGATGCTGGGGACACGGACACAGGCGGGTCTCACCAGGGTGTAGTTGGCTGTCCTGTTGGGGGTCCGTGGCCACGGAGGTGCAAAACAGGCAGCCACGAGCCACGGCAGAGCAGGGGAGCCCCGGCTGGGCTCGTCTGTACTTACCCAGAAAAAAAAAAAAAAAGTAGCGGAGAAAAGCCACTGAGCTCTGCCGAGGGGATTAGGATTTACTGTCATATCAGGTGAATTCAGGTCAATGAGAAGCTGAGGCCACATTTTATCTCAGCTGATAATAAAACATCCTCTTCACACAACTGAAAGCAGGGATGCTGTTACACATCCTATTTAACCCGATTCACACAGCCAAGCTTGAATTGCTACATAACTGCAAAATTACTAATAAGATCTTTTTTCTACTTTTTTTTTTTTTTTTTATCTAACACTGCGAGGCTAAGAGTCTGTAAGAGTATGTCCTCCTCCTTAAAATATTATTATTAAACCATAAAAAGAAAAAAGGAACTGTGTGCCTGAAAGACCGATTTTATTCTCAGCGTTGGTGCGGCTGTTCTGCAGCTACGGGCAAAGCCCTTAAATTTTTTCTTGTCTCAGTTTGCTGAACTGTGAAACGATGATAACACAACTACAGCTCTGGGGACCAGAGAAGCTTTAACCGTGCCTTGAGTTTTTTATACACAGGATGGGAAAAAGTTTAAAACATTACTGTGATACTGTCTTTGCTGTGCGCTTACTGCTCTACGCTTGCAGACATACTTAGTCTTCTGAGAGGTGATTAAAAGCGCTTGAAGATATAAATTTATATGATATTTCTCCAACTAATGATACTGTGTACCTTTCAGCAAATAAGTAAATAGAAAATGTATGACTCTTCATATGATTATCCTTAGCGAATCAAAAAATAGTCTGTTCCTGACAGGATGTATTATACTGAAAAGGAATACTCTGTTTCAGTAAATTTAAGAAATTAATTATTACAACTACTGCTGGAGAAACCTCAGCAAAGCAGATTTATCAAATGAATGCGTAAAAATAATGTTGTTACAAGTTACCAAACTTATTCTTAACAACTAGTGTTTAAAATTGGTGAAATAAGACTGCTAAAATATATACTGTTGTTTTCTTTTTCTTTTTTTTTCCTTGTAATATCCCTGCAATCAACTTCAAAATAGCATTTCGCATAACAGAAAAACTCCAAATATGTGTTTTGTCCCACTAGGGATATTTAGGGCTAAAATAGCTGTTAATTTGCATCTGATGGTGAGATGTTTATTTTCAGAACAAAATGTAAACGTTTTCTAAGATGTGTCATATTCATTTCACACATTTCACGCAACACTGTGGGCATCTGTTTATTTGTAATTTTTGCATAATTTGGCCATAATTTGCTTGATATTTTTCCATGGTTGCTTCCCGAGGGAGGAAAAATAAGCAATATACAGAGTATTTAATGCAAAATGTCATTTTAGCAAAAGCTGAACTTCACTAAATTGGTCTTTAGGGGGCATCTACTTTAACTCTCCTATTTGTCCTTTCCTATTTCAGTGCGAGTTTGATTACTTACCTGATTTATTTCCCATTTTTTCCCTCCTGGCCTCTCTTGTGATGGCTGAGACCTTCTTGTGTGTTTAAATGTTAGCAGCTGCCTGGAAGCAACCTGAACTCCGCTCGGGATAACCCAATTATGTTTCCTTAGCAAAAATGTGTTGAGGCGAACGGTCGCTTGGGCATAAACGCGAGCTCGTCTGTAGACATCTATTGGTACCCGGGAGCAAGGTAAGGGGCAGCAACTCACGTGGGGATGATGACCCTGCATCCCTGAAACCTCATGATGTAATTTGAGGGAAATCTGTGCCTTCTCTAATCAACCCTCCGTTCATTCTGTGCAGATACACACTCTTAACGAGATCGTCATGCACATTAGGCAGAGATTGAGGTGAAGAGCTCTTTGATTGCCAGCCATTATTGTGCCAAGTCAGCCTGTAAGTATCATTGAACCCTGAGTATTAGCAAGATGGACTTGCGATAGCACAACCCGTAGACCATCGAGGGAATGGGAACCCTGAGGGAAATGAGCGCATGTTGGAGCCTCCGAGCTTTGGTAGGAGATATCTTTTTCTAATCACTGGTGGATGGGCACTGAAGCTAATCCAGGAAAGGTTTTGAGGAAGATTACGTTCTTGTTTCCATCAATAGCGCTTCCCCAGCCTTTCCCTTCAGGAGCTGATATCTGCCTGTCCTTACCCTGCCGTGTACCCACAGCTGCTCAGAAAAGGGGTGAAGCCCTCTTGCAGGGGCAGTACTTGGGACACCAGGCGGTGCTGGAGGCAGGTCTGCACCCAAACCTCTTCTCCCTGCGCTGCCCTGCTGCCTGCCCGACCTCCAACACCCTCTGCTCCCTGCTGCTGCCCTCAGTTTGGCAGAAAGCTCTCCTGCCCTTCTCCAGACCCAGAGAGATCTGCACTCTGCCCCCCTTATGCCCTCCAGCAGCCCCGTGCCCACTCCAGCGTCCTCACACCCTGACTTCTCCATGCCCTTGGGTATTCCGTGCTCGTATCAGTGCACCACTCTGCAATCTGAAGCTTTCTAAGCCAAGCTTAATTCATTTCCGCAAAGGTTCATCTCAAAAACCTCAGGTCCAGGAAGGAATCTGCAGCAGAGGAGTATCCAGCAGACACAAAAGTCTGTTTAACAAATAAGACAGACTGAATCAGAGACCTCATGTGTAACACCAATCAGTAACAACTAAGCACTACCATAAATATCCACTTTACTCTCTGCTTCAAACTAAGATGAATCAACTTTTCTTGGGTTTTGGAAAATTCTTTTTTTTTTTTTCCTCATATTTAAGCCATAAAATAGGGTGAATATAAAACTTTGAGAGCAGATCCCCCAAACAAACAAGCTAAGGACCGAGGAAATTGTTGTGCAAACCCAGGTCCTCAAAAGCTGTCTTTAAAAGTGGGCAGGAAAGGAAGCAAGCAGAGTTCTCTTCCCCTAATTAGCAATTCCAGATTAGCTGAGTTGATGTGCAGGAGGCTGGAGCTGGGGTTGGATACAGACCCAAATGTCTCCTTGCTTATTCAGAGCTTATCAGAACACCCTGAACTTTCAGCCTTGCAAATACCGAGCTGGAAAAAGCAGAACAAGCTCTCTCGGGAGATTTCTTGCTCCGTTTTACCTGTGGTTGGGCCAAAAATACTTCAAAGATAGGTTTTCTTATGACATTTGAAGTTTTCCGACTCGGGTGCCTGCCAGAGCTCGAGCTCTATGGAGATAGATATTTATGGGGTCAGAGTTTCAGAAGATTTCGGCTCTCATACAGCTACCAAAAGAAATGACCTGCTTTTCATAAAAGGTCTCATCACTGGAAAGGCACCCAGCCTGGTGTCCCATAGGGAGCTGGCGAATCCGAAAGTCCCTTTGAAATCAGGATCCAATTGTGAGCAATTTGCTTTTATATAGCTGATCTATGTCGAGCTAGAATTTTAAAGGGATTTGTGAAGCAAAAAAAGTTAGCAAACTCTTTAAGGTGCAAAACTAAGTACCAAACTAGCTAACTATGGAAATAAAGACCTTCAAGTTCAGAGAAGAAAAAAGAAGAAACAGAAGAGAAAAGTGTCTAGGACATCGGTACACCACGATGAAAGGTCTATATAAGGATGATTATCTACCGCCTTTGTCACATGAAAATAATGCAAATAGAATGGAGTCAAGGGCTGGGATCTAATGCAAAATCTGCATTTACCTTTCATCAGGAAGGGCTTCTCAGCCAGAATGTCTGAACTACAGGCCCCGATGATTCCCCTACATCCCCAGTACATGTCCATCCAGGCACACTATCCACCCCCTAAAGCAGTTCTTCCAAGAGCTACTTTATTTTCCTGCCAGATGCGCAGTACTGTTGCACAGCTGGCTCTCGCTACAGGCCACGCTGGATGCTTTACTGATTTTTGGAGATCTGGGAGACTTTGGCAACTTTGGCTTGTAATGTGCAAGGGAAAAAAAATGTTCATCCAAACCTTTCCACCTAGTCTCACTCACAGTAATTAATCCTTTGTATTTCGACCACAGGGAGGTGTCAGTGGTGATGCAAAAGCAATGGTGCCAGTAGCCTCGGCCTTTAATCCCCACGTAGCACATTAACTGCATTCCACAGACCTAAGAAGAAACCTCCATCTGCTACTTCTGACCCAGTGTGTATTAGCGAACTGCTCTGACTGAGAAGTTAGTGTGCAGAAGGAACCGACTGCACAGCTGATCTGCTGCTTGGGGCTAAAGAAGAGGGGAATATGGGCAAAGTGGAAAACTTTGGAGAGCAGGGCAGCATCAGGAGCCACGATGTAAGAGCAGACTGGTCCAGAGCAAACAGCAAACTGCCTTTTATATCTACCATACTTGGATGGTACTGCTTTGTGGACTTCTCATTACAATTTAGTTTCTGAAAGGATAGAAATCTGAGTCACTAGGTCCTCAAGTAGGAAAAGCCACCTTTAGCCTTTCACTTATTTGTCCCTGAATACCCCTATGAGTTTTGCCCTGTGGACCTGCTGACTGTGAGCTGCCTTGTTCAGATCCAGCCTGCAGTGACCAGTACTGGGGCCACAGCACACTCGGAAGGTGGGCTTAGATGTGGTGCAATTCTGCTGCTTTTGAGTAGCTCTCTTCTCAGCACCACGCAAACCCCTTTTGAGTCAGATCCACCCAGCCATGACTATGCGTGACATACAACACAAGAGGAGAGTCATCAGAAGATCCTGAAATCAGCTGGTCACTAGAAAAAGATGTTCTAGCTATTGGCTACTGCATTAGAAGAGCTGTTGGCAAGCGGCACTTACCTAGCATCCCTTTGTTCGAACTGGATAAGCACATATCCTTCTCAGCACTGGGAAGAACAAATCCAACCACAAACACCTCCACCCCATCTGCCATCAGTGCCAACCCTAAAACAAAGAATAGGGTCCACTGGAAGCGTCCGTGGCCACACTCTTCAATGATGTTCTCGTACTGGTGGGCAAGCTGCTCCTCGTCCTCCATCCTCTCTGCCATAAGGTCAGCGCGGTCTCTGTACTCATCAGCCACAGCAGGAGCTCGCTTCTTCTGCTTTTCTTTAATGTCATCTGGGTGAGGGATCCCTTGGTACTCCCCCTCATAGACCTCATCGTCTTCATCATGGCCTTCTGTAACATCACTCTGGGCATCTTCTTCATGAGCAGGATCATCCCCACCACGATAGTAGCCATCATTGGGTGCATACCCTTCGTAGTTACCATCCTGGTACCTGTAGTCATCTGAGACTTGGTTTGCGTCCCTGCCCCCTTGATAGAGGTTTGTGTTTCTATATCCATCATCCATTCTGAATGGAGATTTCTAAATGCTGTAGATCACTGTGTGTAGATACGCTAATATATGTATCGATTTCTGCAATTTCTGGTATTGGTTACTTGAACATATCTACTCTCTGTTCTTTGGAACTGACGGGATACACAGGTTCCCAGGCTCAGAAGGAGAATTACTATATAAAATGTCTCTCTGACAGAGTCTCACACAGCTTTTGATAACGCCTCACTTTTCAGCTGTCATTTGTGACTTGCTGCCTTCTCCCGTGCTTCGGGTGGGAAGAGCTGCTGTCTGGTGAACAGCAAGGGGACAGCAAATGGCACAGCCAAGGAGCTAGGAGGATTTGACAGGTTTTTCCTGATACATTGTGGTGGTGAAGGTCATGTCCTGAGAAAGAGGAAACAAGAGACAGCAGTAAGTTTGCAAGCACACATGCGTTGAGTTTAACACCCGACACTTGGAATACACATTTTTCCATTGCAAAAAAAATGCCAAGTGTTTGAGGAATGATTTTGCCTGTCAAAACCCAAAGTCTCAGAACACAAAGGACAGTTAAAAATTACCAAGTTAAGTGAGAACCTAAAGCAGAATGTAAAATAATGTGTGGTCCCAATTTCTGTCGTTCCCAGAAGTCCTGACTCCCACGTGTGGTACTGGTTTCCACAGGGAGACGAACAGTACTGGGCTGGGTTGCTGGAAGAGAGCTCTCAGGTTGCTAAATATCTTTCTATCCTTTTACACTCATCCCTAGTACCTACAACTGGCTAACATCATGATGACACAAAATATGAGCTTGGTTTTCTTTTTCATCCAGATCCCAAACTTAATTTTATTTAATGGCTTCTTTTTCTCCCTAGTGTCTCTCCGTCTGTATGACAGATGTACAACTAAAACGCAGCGTCTGCCAAGATAAAGTCACCGAAAGTCACACCAAGTTCTGTTCTTCCCGTATCAAACCATCAACAGAGGATAATTGTCACAGAGAGCAAAAAACAAAGCTAATATGGAATCACCGCTCTCTGCAGGGAAAACCAAGGGAAGCCAAGTCACATCTAAACACGTTCTCATTTTGAACACCTGATTTCCATTATTTTTTAAGCAGTTTTCAGCCAGCTGGCTCTCCAATGTTCTGCATTTGTTGCCGCACACAGCTGAACACACGGAGTTGGAAAGGAGACTCACGTGGGAAACTGAGTCGAGTCGCGCTAGAGGAGCCAGCACAGCGTAGGCATGCATCAAACGCGGACTTCGCTTTGAGCTTTGAGCTACTTGCCTAAATAAAGTGTAAATGAGCTACGAAATGACAGGGGCAGGCACATGTCTGTATATATGTGGGTGTTGATACCTACACAGTCAGTTGACCTACAGAAGTGTACACAGACTGTAAGTAACAGCGCTGCCTCTGCACTCCGGGGCCTTATTTGGCAGACAGTATGGGTTTAAACAACATGTAGCTAAAATGACTTCAGAGGAGAAATTCAGTAGAAGCTCTCTCACAAAATGCTCAGAAGCACAGCACTCTTCCTACAAACGCCGGGATGCCCAAATGTTCAGTGTACGGAAAGCGCCGAGGCTTCGCTTCTCTGCATGGAGTCATGGCCATGCCTTCCCTGCGCTGCTCACGGGCGCTGCTCCAAGAAACTTCACAAAAGCTTCCTCTGCATTTCTGTGTAGCTACCTGTATATTTATGACATATGATTACGACACAGCCTCTACAGGCGCTGCCAGAGCATCTTCCTTTTCTCTGATCCCTTTGCCCTTTGTCACTGCATTCAACGTATTTCCTCTTCCCTGTCTTTCTGCTGAATCACACAATACATTTTGCATGACGTTAAAAAAGCAGCAGGGTATTTTTCCAGGGCTGAAAAAGAGCAATCAATAAAGTAAAAAAAAAAAAAAATTTAAAAACATCCTAAAGGCATCCTGATCAGGTTATAACGATCAAGAGACTACAGCTCAGGTAGCCGTAAAGAGACGTATTTGCACCCACAATGGAGGTGTTAATGCGCAGGGGAGTTAAACCATTTGACAGCCACCAGAGGCACTAAAGTGTGTTTTGCAGCTCTTGTTTCAATGCTGGAGCGTCACCGCTAATGGTTAAAAAATCCAAGAGCACTTTTGAGTCTCAGAACCTTCCAGTCTTGAAGTAACTTTCCTGATTACACAAAGATTTGTGTCATGACTGAACATCATGTTCTCTAAGGCAGTAAAAATGTAGCTCCATAGAGACATATTTTCTTTTGACAAGTAGGGGAAAGAGCCTTTTTTTTTAAAAAAAAAAAAAAAAAGGAAAAAGAACAATATGTGCTAAGGAACATTCGACCTTGCTTTGGAAGTCTTTAAACGTCATGTGTTGGCAGGTTATGTTTCAAAGCACCTCAAACGTCGGAGCAGGGAGCGCAGTGACCTCACCGTATTTGTCACTTTCTGGTTGTTACAAAAGTGGACTGAAAACTCATCTCAGGAAATGAAGTAATAATATTACTAATGATCAATAACAGAACTGATCAGATTCCGGGTCTCCACAGACCTTACCCCTACCCTCACACCTAGTTTTTCAAAACGTAAAAATATGTTACCAAAGACCAAACACTGGAAATCTTTTTGTGCCCTATTGAAAAGCTGCTAAGGCTGGAAGCTGGGCTCTTTGCCTGCTACAATAACCGTATCAAAGAAGATCACAAATATAGAAAAGACCTACTGGGGCATCCGTGCTCTTTCACTGATACACGAAGATTGTTATTTACTGTATGAGATCACTTACATCTTGGGCAGCGTAGGAAATAATGGCACGAGCTGAAGAGTCTCGTAGACCAGTGACAGCCACCGCTCTCAGGAAGGTGTAATTCAGAAAAAAGGTTGTGGCAAATAACAGCCACTGGGTTCCCATTCAGTGTGTAGGATGGATATTTTGGGGGATCACCCTAGGAGAAGAGGCAGTACCCAGAGGCAAGCCGTAACTTAGGACTCTCGAATGCTTTACTTCGATACTTCACACGACTTGTTTCCTTTCCTTACCACACATGCACAGGCTGATTCACTCTAGACCTGATTCTTTAACACCCTTTCACTCAAGCTGAGCTGCACTTACTCATATTAGCGGCCCCATTTAGCATTTAGGTGCTAAATGATCACTTCTCATAAAGATTGCAGGCTTGGGTTGCTATAATTACACTTCACAGTGATGCATGAGAGCTTGAGACGCATACACACGACACTGAGCCTATTACAACCTTGGGCCCTTTTAAACTGACGGCTACCTTTCCGAGACGTGCAAGCGAGGTTTAAACACACGGCAAATGTAAGGCTCCATCAGAATCTGCAAGGGAGGGAGGGGCAGGAAAGTTTCTTTCTGGGTCTCCCCAAAGTAGCCCGGTAAACTCAGCTTTGGACACAAAAAACCTGAAATATCTGGGAATACAGTTCCTTTTTTCGCTTGTAATTCTCCGTAGCACAGTAGTTATTTCTCGATACGCTACCTTGCTTTTTCTTCTCCTCTAAGTAAGTTTTGCACTATAGCTTTTCCTCTATATGCTGCTTCATATTTACCGTAATCTTATTTCCACACCAAACAGTCTATCTCATCAGTTATTCTGATCCTAGCAAGCATCCTTCACTTAGTCCTGCATCTTGCACGCTCTCATTTATTTAACAGCAACTCTTTAATGCGCAGCCTTCACCTTGCAGTTTTCTTGCACTCCTTAGCTCTTTAGTCAGCTCGGATGTTGCGCGCTTAGCCAGGAATTCGGTCATTAGAGCTCTGCAACTTAAAATAGTAACCTAAAGTCTTGGATATACTCATTATAGAAATGGTATCTACTCTGGGAAAAGGGACCTTTAAGAAGAGCAGCTTAACACCTGTGTTTGCCCCTGTGAAGAGCATATAAGGGAGGTGCCTGGGATGCTCAGGTGGTAAATTGTGGGCTGAAGGGCAGCGGAGTTTGGAGGAGATGCAGGTAAGGGTGAGTTTCTTGTACCTGGCCCCAAACGAAGAAAGTAGGGGACTCCAGGGCTTGTTAGAGCTGAGCTCTATCACAGAGCGGACATTATAGGAAATTAGTGAGCAGGGCAACCATGGAGAGGCGGTTTCTTGCGAAATATATTGAATCTTGGGGCACGAGGGAGTTTCTGGAATAGTAAAGAGAGTAAGGTGGCTGCTCTGTGGGAGCCAGAGCTGAAGGGAGCTGTGGGCGCGTGTGTGTGTGCAGCGGGGAGAGAGCCAAGGCTCGGAGCTGAGATCCAGATCCTTCTCTTTGCCTTTGCCAGCTCAGAAAGGGAAAACTCTCAAAGCCAACGGCTGAAGGGAGAGGTTATACGAAAGCAAAGGATAAGGAGCAGTACAGGGACACTATAAAAATGCTTTCAAGGGATCTTTAGCATTCACCAGAATAATCCGTGTAGAACAGATGGCAGAGCAGTTTAATATTCTGCCTGAAGGACAACTCCTCCAGCAAAACATCCTCACCCCCAGAGCTGCTTGCTGCTGGCAGAGATGGGAAGATGCCCAGGTCCTACAGTGACCATAAGGACGCTCTGCAGTCACAAAACTGACCAAAAAAAAAAATCCCAAGAGGAGAAAGGAGATGCTGAAGATAGGTTTTTCTGAAGTTCCAATCTCAGACTCTTAATGAGCATGTGAGGACGCTCTGCAGTCACGAAACTGACCAAAAAAAGAAAATCCCGAGAGGAGGAGATGCTGAAGATAGGTTTTTCTGAAGTTCCAATCTCAGACTCTTAATGAGGATGTGATTAATGGATGCATTGGTATACATAAAGGACCAAATTCTTGAGATGTTTAACAACTTACAGCTCTGAGGGGAGCAGTATCCTGGATTTCAGGCAGCCAACAACTGCGCAAATATTATTAGACAGAGTACTGTAGCGAAGTCTGATCAGCAAGGTGCTAGATGTGAAGTGTCACAGTGCGTGGGACGGAGCTCTGTGCTGCAGGCCGGGCGTCCTTGCGTCTGTCCCTTGGCGTCTCGGCACTTTTGTGGCCCTCCCAACTGCACAGCCTTCCTCTGGGGCGAATTGCAGATCAGTTGCTCAACCCCTCTGCAGCTGTGGCTACGTGAATAGATGGCAACTTGTGCCCCCAAAAGCCCTAAGTAAGCCTGAAACTGGAGAAAAGAGGTCCCTGTGCTCCCTGATTTGCAGCTGAGGCCCATGAAAAGTAAGTGGTTTGCCCAGAGCCCTTGTCAGATCTCTGAACTCTTGCAGTCTAGCCTTTTTTTAAACCAAGAAAACTGTTGTTTTCTCTCAGGAGACTTTTGAAACTTTCCACTCTTTCCAAACAGCATAAATTAAAAAAAAATAATAATCCAAAGCATTAGTCTGTAACTTCATAATTCACAAAAATAATATTTTTCACATCGGGTCCATTAAAAATATTTCATCTTATACTGTAAAAGGTTGCCCTTTTCATTGGCATAAAAAAAATCAGGTGCATGGAGAGTTATTTCAAACAGAAAAACAAACATTTAATTTAAGAAATGCCAGCATGTCAGCTGCTTGATCCATTTTTTATTAGAAACATTTGTTGAAGTTGCCTTTTTTTTTTTTTCCTCATGAAGAATTCGGGTTTTGAGAAACTGTCATTTTCTTGTCAACGAAAAATTGCATCAGAAACTCTCCCATTTGTTCTCATGGATATAATATTCTCTCAGGTGCTTCTTTAAGAAGGCAATATAGAGAAATATAATATAGGAAGAATATTCCTGCCAGTATATGCATATGACCAAAAGTATCCGACCTCTGTGCTGTGAGGCAGAAAAGGGCTTTTCTTTTTTTTTTTTTTTTTTGCTAACATTAATGTTGCTGCTGCAGCCACATGATTCAACATCCAGAAGAGAGCTGAGCAGCAGCATGATTTTCCTGGGCAGATGGCAAGGCTGGGCTCTTGGCAGGGATCCTGCAGAGGGAGAAGCTACAAGATCTGGAGAGAATGTGTATGTGAGTGAAGTTAGAAAAAGGAAACGAGGCGGCTTCTAATGCAGAGAGGTGGAAACCAAGTGAAATCAGAAGTCAAGGAGCAAGGATGGAGATTAACGGTCCAAACTTGCTCAGAATAAAGGCTGAAATGGCCAGTGAAGGATGGAAGCCCTGACATATTATTGATCCACAAACTGGAAAAAAACCCAACAACAACCCGGACACCTACTGCTTAGTAACAGCAGCAGCTCTCGCCGTCATATCTAAGGATTATAAACCCATCTCAGGGCATCTCTGTTAGAGCTCAGCCTTAATCCTTACTAATTCTTGCTTGACTTCTTGCAACTCTATTTCACTGCCAAAATAAAAAACAGACAGGGAGAAACAGACAGTCGCAGAGCATAGGACTCAAACACTTTTGGAAGAGTTGGGCTGTGGGGGACATTGCTCAGTCAAAAAAAAATAAAAATATTGAATTCTATTTAAGGGAGTGGTTGTATCAAAACAGGTCATACCTCTTGCAGGTTTTCAGCAGTCATTTCCCTTACTTTGCCTTTCCAGCAGACATCCTAATCACATGGTGCTGATGAGAAATGAGTCCCTTGGGAACCTTTAGAAGGGTTTTCTCAGATCTGAACACTGGGCGGTGAATCAGTGTGATTTAACCAGCCGAAGACTTGGTCTCTTTTTTGGAAATACAGGTCAGCCCTTGGGATGCAAGTTTATATAAGATTGTAGACAAGTAAGGGAGCACTATATGCACCACTAGGAATTAAATTCCTTCTGATTCCTCCCATTCTCTCTCCACTCTCACAAGACTGGAAATAAAATTTGTCCTTGCAACATCAAGCATTCTTGAGAGAGGACCATATCACAGTCCCAGGTTGAAAATCCCTTGCATCCGGAGGAATGTCAGCTCCGGATGTAATTTTTCTGTCTCTTTTCTGCACTTGTTCAGAAAAATCAAGGCATGTATATGAGTTATCTTAATCAGTGATACAGTGCCTGACAAAAAGGAGCTACTCTGCCACCAAAGACACCATGATCATACCGTGTGGGCATGGTTTCAGGTGCAGAGTTGTGTGCTAATGGCTACAACAATCAACTATGGCTGCGCATATTTACAGGAGGCTAACTGGGTCTGGACAACATGAGATTTAAAAATGAAAGTCTGTAGCAGGGCCTAACTTAAAAAGAATTTGCTTTGAACTCTGGATAAAGAGGCACCTTTTGTTGTGGCTTCAGAGGAGAGCGCTGCATTATGTGAAAACTAAGGATAAAAACAAGTTTCTCCTGAGACTTTTTTTTTTATTGTTAAGAAGTTATTTGATAGATATGTAACACAGGTTCAAAAACTCTCCATGGAGCTTATTAAGCAAGCTATCTGTGCCACAGATTCTGTATTAGTGGCTGTGAGTGAAAAGAAAAGCAAGATATTTGAAAGTCATTGACTTGAAATCATCTGTTTTCAAAGAACTGGCTTTCAGCAGTACAGATGGCACCTAATGATTGCTCCCCTGCAGCATAGGTAGGACACGTAGGGTAAAAGTCCTTTGTTCTGTGTTTAAAAAAAAAAATAAAAAATAAATCATTGTTTTGCTCTAAGATGCTGTTGGAGTCTCTGGGACAGGACTCATTTATTCACTTTGCCCACGCTGTAGATTGGAAGAAGATCTGTGCTGATGCAGCCCTGGTATATTCAGACATACAGGGAAAACAGAGCTGAAGTAATTTACTGTGCTACCAACAGATCAGATTAATTATTTAACAGAGAAAGCATTTTAGTTCAAAATTCTTTGCTACAGAGTCTATTGAACTTAAGTCGTCTTACAGTTTCTGGATAATCTCTATTGATCTGTGGTGGTTTTTATGCGTTTGTGTGTAGGTGCACACTGTGTATTTCATTCCACCACAGTAAAATACCTACTGTGTGAGTGGTCCTGGACTCCGGAATTACTTTGCTACAGCAACAATTATTTTCTGTGAAGAGAAGCTATAATGTTTGAAGATGAGGCATTTACAACAGGTCATTAATTTGGGGGCAGAGCTGGACATGGTATGAACATGAATAGTTCATTTGTGTTTGATTGAACTATCATAGAACGGTTTAGGCTGGAAGGGACCTTGAAGATCACCTAGTTCCAACCCCCCTGCCATGGGCAGGGACACCTCTCACCAGCCCAGGTTGCTCAAAGCCCCGTCCAGCCTGGCCTTGAACACCTCCAGGGATGGGGCTTCCACAACTTCTCTGGGCAACCTGGACCAGTGTCTCACCACCCTCAGAGTGAAAAATTTCTTCCCCATATCTATTCTAAATCTCTCATCTTCCAGTTTGGAGCCATTCCCCCTCATCCTATCACTACATAGCCTTGTACAAAGTCCCTCTCCAGCTTTCTTGTAGGTACCCTCGAGACACTGGAAGGCAGCAATAAGGTCTCCCCGGAGCTCTCTTTTTCTTCAGGCTGAACAACCCAACTCTCTAGCCTGTCCTCATAGCAGAGGTGCTCCAGCCCTCTGTTCATGTTTGTGGCCCTCCTCTGGACCAGCTCCAACAGGTCCATGTCCTTTTTGTGCTGAGGACTCCAGAGCTGGATGCAGTACTCCAGGTAGGGTCTCATCAGAGTGGAGTAAAGGGGCAGAATCACCTCCCTCACCTGTTGGCTGTGCTTCTTTTGATGCCACCCGGGATACGATCCACATCACCAACTAAGATGTTGAACAGCACTGGTCCCACTACTGACCACCCAGGAACAACACTTGTCACTGGTTTTGACTTGGGTGTTGAGCTGTTGACCACAACTCTGAGTACAACCACCCAGCCAGTTCCTTGTCCACCGAGCAGTGCATCCATCAAATCCATGTCTCTCCAATGTAGAGACCAGGACGTTGCGTGGGACAGTGTCAAACGTTTTGCATATCTATCTGCATATCGCTCTGCATAACTATCCTGATGTTAAGTAAGAATTTGGCTGTACTGCTCTAATGCCATTACACTTTTTCATACCGTCCGGAGCGCACTGGGGGAGATTTCTAGCTTCCAGCACATCGGGCACTAAAATGCCATTGCCTTATGTGGTGGTGACTTTCACAGCAAAGTTGCTGAACTTAACTTGTAATCCACTATGTTATGTTATGAACTAAGGGACAGAAAGTCCCCCAGATTGTTAAAGGGAGATTATATCTTAAAGCCTGATATTCTGTTGGTGCAGATGCTTTAAAGGTCGTCTCTAAGACGGTATGTGCTGCAGCAAGCTGGCACAGTGAATGTGCAGCAGATGAAACAAGGAACAAGCATCAGTCAAGCAGAACAAACAGCTTTTTCTGAAGTTAAGGACACAGACTAGCAAATTGGGTGTTCGTGAGATATAGAGAGGAATGTTTAAGAGTAGGAGTTGGAAAGCAATGGCTTAGCAGCACACAGCTATATAAGGAGGGACAGACTACATACACATTAGGATTCCAGAGAAAGGCCATAAAAGGTCAATTTGACAAGCTGAATATGGATAATGAGTTGAGACAGATGGTAGAAGAGTACGGTAGCTAATAAATAATGAACAGACTTTCTTCAAGGAGCAAAAGCAGGGAGAAATCACAGCCGAGAGCTTAGTCAGAAGGGAGGTGGTGAAGGGGAAAAGAATAAAACCATGGAGGATGGGGGAGAATCACAGCGGGAGGACTGGTGGGAAAAGAGTGTCTGGTTTCAAGTGCCAGAGTTTTGTGGAGATGATAATTTACCCAAAGACAACTTAGACATGCATATGTCTGAACTGGAATTTGGCCATCTTATTGAGATTAACAATATTTTAGCTGAGAAAATACTCATGGTTTCTAAACCTTTCCTAGATATCTATTCGCTCTTCTCTTCCTCTCCCATCATTGTAGTGCCTAAGCAGCCTACAGTGCTCACAGCTCCCATGCAAGTCAGGGAAAAGTCCTTAGGTTTGTTTTGCACATCGTGACCCAAAGCAGAGAGAGACTAAATCTTCATCTGAGCATCGAAACAGAAATTCTGTGCACTGTGTCCAAACTCTTGGGGGCCCCTGTAAACCCGCAAGCTGAGGCCTCCTCCCGACCTTCGCACCAGCTATCTTTGACATGATGACCAAGATAAAGGTGAACATTGCTGCCCCACAAATCCTTTCCTAACGTGGAGCTGAGGCACAAGCCCTGACCCGGACAGCAAGGAATACTCCGAGATGTCCCAATGTAGATGTAAATCAAGCAGCATTCCCAAGATCACCTGGGGAAGCCATATCAGTGCCAAACATCCAGCCCATGTTTCTGTTACCTCCTCGTCTTTTAAAATATCATAGCGAGCTAGAGTCTTTGAGGCTTTTCTGCTTATTAATAAACCAACCTCTCTATCAGCCTTGCACCTGGCAGCATAAACCAATAGGTAATTTAGTGTTGGTTCAGAAACAATGGTGCCCTAGTGCCCTCTAATGAGTTTGAGCATTTCTGCGTGCGTTTGCCCTTGGACAGCTTATTAGGTCTAACCTTACTGGGCTTGGAGGCCCCAACGAGCTCCCAGAGATGAGTGCGAGCAATAACCTTGGAAGCAAACTGCCTGCAATTCAGCAGATTCTGCCTGTCAGACAGCAAACGCGCCTGATTAACTAGGAACTGCTTAGCTTATTGGCAAAGATGTGCCTCTAGCTACAAAGGGGACTTTTATTTCATCACACTTGCAATCTGTGTTATTAAATAACGAGCCACTTAATTAACTAATTCATTAATACATGGCTGTGATGAATAGATTTGCTTCAGTGACAGAGTCATGAAAGCAGGCACAATCCTGAGTGATTTCTAAATGCTGCTTGCTTTCAGAAGGGAATTTATTTGAGCAAGTGTCTTTATTAAATACCTCATTCTTTCTCCTGCCTCTAGCTAACAGAGCAGCGTCGAGCTCTGCTGTGTCTGTTCCTCCCTCCCCCCCCCCCCAGTACTCCCTGCTCTTGTCCTTCCCTCTTTTCTGCCTTGCCAAAGCCTGAAGTTCCCCCTCTCCTTTGGCTCCACGCAGTCAAGGTGTCTTCAGTGTGTTGTGCCACAAAAACCGTTCTTTGCCCAGAGTTACCGCACTGCTGTGGCCACGGTGCAATATGTCATCGTCTCCCATCTCAAATGGGAAACGAGTGTGGTGTTTCGGATGCTGAAAAGCATCGTCAGTTATTGTCTGGGATCCCCTTCCCATTGCTGGGGGGGGGCAACAAACCTCCCCACAAACCGGAGGCAGAAGGACAAATCATTTAATGCACTTCACAGCAGCTCTTGCAGGGTGGTTGTCTCCTGTTTTCCGCCATGGTATGGGAGCGTGTTAAGAAAGGGCTCTAGAGGAGACATTTCCACAGGCTGAGAGATCTCCCTGCGGGGAACTGCTCCTGCTGCCGGGAACAGCTCTTTCCCAGCCCAGGATGCTCAGGCATCAGTCTCTAGAGGCAGTTGCTTGCCAGCTCCAGTGAAGTGTACCAAGGCACCGGCCACGCCGGAATTCAGGCTCATTCCAAGAAATCCCCCGTGCCGCAGCCTGTCGCAGTCGCAGCCAACCTTATGCTTCCATCATGCTCTTTAACAGGTTTGTTACTTACGTTTCCCTTCGGGGCTGCTCAACGACCACGTTTGAGGAGCACGGTTATCACAATGCTAAGTCTGAGACCAAATAAGAGGGGTGGTTCTCAAACTAAATTCAGCCTCTTTCTTTTTTTGCGGAAGCCCTCCCATGCAATTGTTTTGGGGCCACAAGAGCTTTCAAAATTGCAAATTCACTGTTCATTCCGCACCTTGCCTGTGGAGAAATACAAGCGCAAGCAGCAGCAGATTTAAAGAGATGTTCACTCTGAGACTCCTTTCAGGGTTATTTAGCAGGGAAAATACTGGAGCAATTGTGTTTGCTCCATCCATTTTCACAGCATTTTGATTAGTTTGACCATTTTTTGGATATGAAACACTACTGAGGAGACCTGAACTTTGTAGCATCCAGGATCATTCAACAGATTCCATTATCTGGTTCTCAAATTCACTACGTGCATCACATATATCACTGCAGCACAAAAAAAAAACAACATACCGACAAAGTGATGTTTTCTTCTGTAAGAGGGCAATTTGCAAAGCCTGTCATAGCTGGGAGACTGCACCTTGAATATCTCAGATTCCCTGATCTTTGAAGAACCTGCTTTTGAAACAAGCATCTTGCAGAAAATCACAAAAATTGATTTTTTTATTTTTTTTTTCACTGACTAGATGCACAAACTAAAATTGCCATAGGGCCTGGAGTATGTTGGCACTGACTTAACAGTAACATAAGACCTCACATATAGCAACACTAAATTTATACTCGTGTTTTATGCCCATATGGAGACTTTCAACTCCAAAGAGCCCCTGGCAGTTTTTTTTGTGCACTATACAGCAGAAGAGGAGTATGGCTAATTTGAGCACATGCAGTGGGCCTCCTAACGTTATGGAAAGGTGGATTGCTTGGCAGTGTTTTTTCGCAAGCATCCCATATTCCTTTCTTGTTCCTGCAGGAGTCTTTAGGATAGCTCTTTGCAAGAGCAGCTCATTTACATAGAGCCTTAAGCTTGGGCAGTATCCTGACAGCCCAAAGCCATGTGGTTCTGAGCTGTGCCATGGGTCATCTACTGTCTCACAGTCTTCTGAAATGAGGTTCATGCCTCTGTTGAATAGGTGAGGAAGAGGAGGAAACCACTGAAACAAGGAGCAGATGCTGCAGGAGCCAAAGAAAACAGAAAAAGGGAAAGCAACAGCAGCGAATGAGATATAGCAAAGGAGGAAGGACAAGGCAGGAGGTGGGAGGGTGAAGGTCACAAAGGAAGGGAGAGGAGAAGGCATAACAGCAGCTGGAGTACCCAGTCTTGGAAACTAATGTTGCCTTGAGACAGTCAAAGGGGGAGGGGGGGAAATGAAAGCAATTAGTCATACCACTTGACAGCGGTGAGAAGGCTGAACATTTGCCTCAAATTTTTGCCAAACAGCCTGATAAATTCCTGTGTTCAGGTTGGACATTAATGATGAAAAAGCTTCATCTCTCAAAATTAATAGCTACAATACATCATCAGGCTGTAGCACCGTAGCTCATGTGTACGCAGGGAGAAAATCCTCAAAATCACCTGTCGAGGCAGAAGAAGGATTTAGCTATAATTTATTGCTTAGTGTGACTCATGCTTGTGGGTAGGGGCGCGACAGTACAGATGGGAGTTAAAGTCAAATTGCCGTCAGTGTAATTTATGCCAGGAGAGTTGAATTCAGGCTACTGCTGCTTATGTTTTACCTGTAATTCTTCTGTAAAATATGAAAAGGGTAAGAAAACAGTTTGAAAAATACATGCCTGTGCAGCCATTTGTCAGGACTCAGGCAGGTTTGGTTAAAGGAAAGATGGTTTAACGTCTTTGGCAGCATCAAGAACTTCATAGGGTCTTCTGTAATGCCACAAATGGGTCGATTAACCTTAGACAAGACATTTAGTTACTCTTAGGCTTATTCCTTGCCTGCAAAATAGCTGTAATAACTTAGTTTCTCTACCTGTCAGAGATTGTGTAGGAAAAATACATCATAACTGAAAAGTGAAGCTTGTAACCATGGATGGCTCAAAAATTCAACTTTCTGGACTTCGGATTCTCCTTGCCAAAACCACTGTGATCTTGAAATTATCCTCACAAGGACAGAGCCTCCTGTGAATGACCTCCAATGTGTTATTTCTAAACAGAATCCATAATACCTCCAGACTGTCCTTCAGTTCCTCTTATTTCAGCTCTACCCAAAGAAGACATGCTAAAGACACTAACATTCATCCGACTCCCTAAAAATGGAAAGGAAACGGAAAGAGATCCTGAAACTCTGGAGTCCCCACGCAAAGGAGCTGCTCTGGCAGCTGGGGAGGGCAGGGATTCCATGACCCGGTGACTGGTCCTCATCGTCCCTGGTCTAAGCATGCTCCTTCCTGCAGACAGTGAAATGAGGGGAATCCCTCTGCCCTCTCCCAAAGCCTGGTGTCTTTGGCCAGCTCGAGCCTGCCAAGGGGCTATACAGCAGAAATTCCAGCTGCAGTCTCCCGAAAAGTGACTTTAATACAGAAATATGGCTTTTGGCAAGATTTAAGCCCTGAGGAACTCCCCACCGGGAGTCAGGGACATAGTGTATCCCTGCGCTGCTGTCACCATGTGCCCTGGTGCATGTCACCAACAGACAGGACTCAAGACCGTGCCTCTCCGGCGGCTGTCTGCTCCCACACAGTTGGCTGGCCTCCATTTCTCCTTAGCCTGCTTGCAAAAACGTTATTTGGCAGCGGGACACCCTCTCCCCTTCATGCCTCTCTCTCTAAACCTCAGCTGGAGCACAGCTCTTCTTGTCAGCAGGCGTATTGCGGTGGGCAGCTGCACTTGGCCCCTTCTGAGGATTTTGTCTGTCAGCACGTTATTATCCAGCTTCCAGTCCATGTCTTGATGCACCGGGATCGAACCTCGCCAGGCTCCTCAGCGCCGTTTTGACTGCCCATCATGTAGACCGTCGTTTTGATGCTCTTGAGATTTAGAAGAGCTGGCCGTGCTCTGTGTGCTGCAGAGCCAGGCACAACAGGCCTTAAAGAGCATGGAAAGCTACTCTTGAAAGCATGCTGGGGACTGCTTGCCAGAATCCGGGCTTTTGGTACATCTATCGCCAACCCTCCCCGCAGCAGTGTCCCTCCACCTGGCTTCTGACGAGCAGATGAGTGGGATCAGAGAGCGCGGGCTTTCCTCTAGCTCCTGCTTTCCCCACTACTCATAGGGGAACTCCTGAATTTGGCAGTGTCTGCAGCCCAGTGCAGCCTGAAATGTGTTGATCACACCTACTCCTACTGTTGATACTATTCATCCCCACCTAGCTTAGAGATCACGTCCTGCGCCCCTGCGCACAGCTCTATTTTCGTTCCTGCCTTCAGCCCCGAGTCAGTTGGCAACGCTTCTGCAAGACGCCTTCTCGGGACTGGGTGAAGTCACCCGCTGGCAGATGGCACGGGCGGCCGCCGGATCAGCACACACCCAAGCCCCGTGCTGGGTGGAAGGCATGGCGTGTCAGCAGGCTTGGTACGGGGTCTCCAGGCAGAATCTGCCTTCCCTACCCACTGTGCAGGCTCTGTTTCCGAGCGTGCATCGAGACGCGAAACCTATTTCTTGCAACGGGGGAGAAAAGGAAAAAAATCAGTCTCTTCGTCCTAAAAATGTAAATGAGATGGACTTACTTGCAGTCTCATAATAGGAGACAAAAGGACATTCAGGAAATTTGAAAGGCAAGAGATGATTGAAATCCTGCACAAGGAAATCTCTGCCTACACACTGACCTGTGGGGCTCCTGGAAATAAAAAGCAAGGCCTTGGCAGCATTGAAAGCGGGGAGTGGATGTGTTTAAGGAAAAGGAGAACAGGAGTTTCATTTGAGTTTCTACAACCTTTTCCTCTCTGGGAGAAATAGGCTCTTCTTCTTCAAGACATCAGGCAAACGCCAAGACAACTTCTCTCTGATGTGGGTTATTCTGTAACTGTCCCCCAAGGAGTTTCTTAGATGTATTCGCTGGTGCCCACTGTCAGAGAGGGGATCCCAGGCTAGAGAGTTCCCTGGGTGGTCGATCCTGGGTAGCAGTAAGAGGAAAGCTGTGAAATGGCTTTCCCTTGTTCAGCTACACTGGGACTATTCACACAGAAATGACACCAGAAGATACTGCTATCACAGCAAATGGCTTCTGCTCCTGAGGGGGAGGAGAGAAGTACGGTCTATCACACCCTGAGTAAACCTAACATAAATAAATTCAAGACTTTTGCTAGAAGCAGGAATCCTGGATGATATACAGGAGAAGGCAGGCAAGAAATGGAGTGTGAGAGCAGGTGTCCTCCAGATGATGAGCCTGGGGGGATTAGCTGGCAAATTTCAAGGGGATAACGAACACTTCAAGGCAGATCATGCCTCTTCAGGGGAAAGAGGATAGGATATCCCAGGTGAAGAAAGTGGCAAGAAGGAGATGATGATCAAAAGTTATTTATCAAAGTGTAACATCAGACTTACTTGAAGGGGAGCCAGGGAATGGCCCGCAGACGGCAGGTGGATATCAAGCCTTTCATCTAACCCCGACTGGGTAGGAAAAAAAGACTGCTTTCTGATGGCACGTCAGTGACGAATGCAAAACCTGCTGGTGGTTGCAAAATCTTTCTGGTTACCCAGGAAAAAGCAGCCAGAGCACTGAAGCCCACAGTGCCAAGCCTGCGGCAACAGATCCCATCACTGCAAGCTGAGCAGAAGGGGCAAGAGCTGACCAGTTCCCCTCTTGTTTGCATGAGGTCCCTGCAGGGAGGTGACGGTAGGAAGAGGAATATGAACCCATGGTGAACATGTCAGTCTGGGACATTTCATTTCTCAAGTCCTTTCTCTGCAACAGAATTTCTGTAATGCTCTGCGTGACTGCTGTCTCCGCCTCTATTTCCCATTTTGGGAATGGGATTGAGTGCTTCCTACATCCCCAATATACCATAAGGTGTTTGGGAACGGAGGCAGACAATGTTGTATCTCAGCTGGACAAGGGCAGCCAAAAAGCTGTTGCTTGGGAAAACTGGTATGCTTGTGTTGTAGAGGGGGTTGGTTTTCAGGCCTGTAAAGTTGGTGCTTTGCCTGAAAACTAAATTAACTCATCGGCTTTCTCCTGCGAGGCGCAGATATGAGGAATCCAGGTAACAAATATAGAACGAGGACAGCTCCAAGTCTCTGCAGTTCCTGCGTGAGAACCACAAACGGATCTGTGACGGGCACAGAGCTGTGGGCAAAAGGCATTGATGTGCCTGTTGTGTCCTGAGCTCGGTGCTGGAAGAGGGCCAAGCACCGCTTGCCTCTCTTCAACAGTGAATGGGTTGGCTGCTGTGGTTGGGTTGAGATGCGTTTTAAAACTGCTCTTGGAAGGATCTTTTCTTTCCAAATAGAACACATTTCTCGCTTCCCTGTAGCGAAGCAGTGGGTCGGACATGCCTTGGATAGTGGAGGCTTCCATAGCTACTAATAAACTGGGGCTGGGTCCTGCCCAGACCTCCACGCTTTGCAGCACTGGTACCCAGACCGGGGCTGGCCCGTGGCCCTTAGTGGAGGCACTCGCGGGCCACAAGCTACAGCCGCCCCAACACAACACACGGGTATTCACAGCTCACTGCTTTCCGTAGCCACGCACTGCCGCACAAGTCTGTTCACCCCCACGTAGGATCCAGATACTATATTTTTTTCTGCAGGGCTACAGGGCAAAAACCAGGCTGACCCACACTATGTCTCCAAACTAACCCGAGCCAGATAGAACATCCTCCAGGTGAGGCATTTGGCCCATTGTGGTTTTTTGGTTTTTAGTAGGGCCATACCTCTCATAAAAGTCGGTGGCTAAAAGCAGTGTCCATCCTCTACAGAGTGCAGGTGACAGCTTTACCTGCTTCCTAAGTGTCACCTGCTCAGCTCTCCTCATCAAGACTCTCCTTCCAGGGCCAGTGGAGATTCAGGCTCTGCAGGAGGTCTCTGTTCAACACCAGCCGCGCAGTGCCTGAATTTGGGCTACCAGAGTCTGGCGCAGGGTTGAGAAGATTCCAGATATTTCCTGTTCACAAGCGACGTACCTTGAAATTTCACTGTGAGATGGGCAGGATTTTCTCTGGGAAATAACTCCACCTGATCTCTTAGAAATTAGTCTCCTCGCTTGTTGGAAACTGAGAAAATGTTCCTCTCTGAGGGTCCCCAAAGCCTGGGGGAACTCCCCTGAGGCCAGACCCGGGTGGGCAGCACAAGGGTGCTACTCAGTTCAGTGGGGCTCAGCAAAATAGTGGGGCTTTGTGAACCCAAAGTCATCCCCTCATTATTTGCCCACTGTAATCCCACGGGTGTATCAGTGCTGCTCCTCCGGATCGACGGCCGCTTCTGCCTGGCTCATTCGGGGTACCCACCTCTCCCTGAGAGCCGGTCCGAGGTCGCACCGTCCCCAGCACAGGCAGGGAATTTTTGCCTGACTTCTCTTTCTGCTTCTCCCATCTCGCGCGCGCTGCGGGAGGGAAGCGGTGCCCGTGGTCTCTGCAGCAAGGGGTTCCCCTGCAGCGTGGCATCATGCAGAGAGCTCCCTTGGCTCATGGACAGCGCCGATTTCTTCTGGTAGAGTAACCCCGGCTGCCAAGTGATGGCAAAACTGCTGATCCTTCTGTACAGCACCCTCAGCGCCCGCCCCCAGCCACAGATTAGATCCTTCTCAGAGCCGTTTTAATGCTAACCTGACAAATCGCCTGCTGCGCTGCTACAGATGGTTGAGGCACCACTGACTTTCTCTGCTGGAAGGCGCCGAAGCTTTCCTGCCCTTCCTGACTCCACTCTAGCTCGGTCATTCCATGTGATTTATTTTTTTTAACGCATTCAATATACTTTGTAGGAACTTTCTAGCCACATCAGCTCATGCTGCCGGTCTATTCGTCCCTGAGCTCTGGGATGCTGATGAGCAGTATCTAATACTTCAAAGGATGCTAAAAATCATCCGTGCTTTAGTTGCTGCGTGAGGCTGTGTGAGATGGAGAATCCAAATCAGCCCCCTGAGCTGACCGACTCCGAGAAGGGTAAGATCAGAGGATATTTAATTAGGTTCCTAATTACAGTGGTTATTAGCTGTCATAAAATCACCTGGGTTTGGATCCCAGAGCAATGTGAACTGCAGATTTCAGAGATACGCATTGCATAGATAAACGTGATTATTCCTTTGGCTTGATCCCAACTGGAAGAATATCAAGCTGCACTATCAACGACTGAAGATTTAACTCTGATGTGTCGTTTGTTCTTTCCGCGATAAAAGCAATATAAAGAAATCACATAGGCACAGTTGGGTTCAAATACCAGCCGAGACCCACAGTATTTCCATCCTAAAGTAAATTCAAAACGGGAAAACAAGGGGAGCGCCATTGGATAGCCCACATATTACTTGAAGAAATACCACCTTACCTCTATTTTCTGCATCCCTTCTAAAAATACAGCTCTGCTGATAGGAACAGACATTGTTTCTTCCACATGATTCTGACTAAGAGAGCCCAGAGAACGGGGAATCTACTAGAAACTAGTGGAATAACCTTGAATATTAAACGAATTAATTTGAAGTGTTTTTTGCTCCTTGCTTGTCTGTCTGTTTCTTTCAGGCAGATAAAGCAGGGAGAAAGGGTCAAAAATAGTCTAGTTTTCTACGAAAAAAGAGATGCTAATAGACTTTTTCTTCATATCAGTCAGTAATTTTCTTCCAAATTTGGCAGATTTTCCCCAAGGATTCAGAATTCTGCAGTGGGCTCTGCCATTTTTAGTGAAAGTGGACAAAAGGAAGCATTTGCTTCTCAAACATTTCTAATTGGTCCGCAATAGATCATTCTTCTCTTGAGAATAAAATGTTTGGGTGAACATTCTCTGACTAGAGGGAAGAAGCCTGTTTTTCAAAGAGAGAGAGGGAGTTTCTCTTTTACATTAACCCATTGGCTTCATTGGGCAGTGTAAATGGACTGTCCACACTGTCCGGCTGGATCCAGCTGTGCTGAGAGCAGTGGAAGAGAAAACGGAGGAGAAAAAAACCGCTTCAAATCTAACGTGAATGCAAGAACAAGGAGAGCGTGAACTGGCCAGGAAGACATTTCAGCTGGGAATAAAAAGAAAGTTTCTAAGCAATCAGTGAGTCAAAAAACTTCTCAAGCAGAGCTGGCTCCATTTGCATGGGAAGTATAGAGGGGAGTGAGCTGGAGTGCTGGGGTCCTACTCGCCTATCCCCCGTCGTACTGCATGGGAGATCAGCTTGGCCAGGCGCTGGGGCATTCGCAGCAGATGCGAAAGCCTGAAATTCGAACTGATGCTGAAGTTTAGCCAAAGCTTCCTGACAGCAACGTTTCTGGGGGCTGAAGGGCAGGATCTCAAGGGGAAAGACAGAAACCTCATCACTAGGGTTGCTGAAAATCAAAGACAGACTGCTGGGAAGTATCCTGTAGGAGTGAGCCCTGCGCTGGTTGTACAGCTGAGCCGGGAGATGTGAGAGACCTTGCTTTAACCCTTCTACGAATTAAAGACGGAAAAGACACCAGAGCACGGCAGGAGGGGGTTAGTACTGTTATTGGCTACCGACTTGCACAGGGTGTGAGGAGCAGCTTGTTTTCTACGTCAGCCCTATGGCAGGTAAAGCGGATACCTGTCGGTGGCTACTGCGTGTGCCTGATGGCTGGCAGGCTCTGAAAGAGCATCCAAATGCCACTCAGCGTTCAGGGGATAAGGCCAGGTCTGCCAGAGGAGGTAAATCCAGGGACCTTCATCTGTTTGTGTGTTTTTTTCTTGAGTCATCGTTGCTTTTGCAGTTGAGGAGCCCTTCACTGCAGGCAGAGCAGAGTGCGGCAAGCCTCGGGGACTGTCGAGACTCATGAAATATAGATAGGAGGTAGGCAGGCTCCTACAGCCAGCTAAATACATGCACAGTAATTGGCTCTGTCTTCGAGCAAGAAATGTTTTGCATAAGGATGCAGAAAGGGCTGGCTCAGTAAACTTTGATATGCACACTGGACTCGGCAATTGCTGGAAAAAAAAAAGAAAAGAAAGAAAAAGCCTCCTCTGTGCTCAGTAACTGAACAAGCAGCTCCATTTTAGACCCTTTCTCCCTTATCACTTCACCTTTTTTCCATCACCCATTCGGAAGACTCTTATCTCCTTTAGAAAGAGCATCTGATGAAAGCAGACACAGCACAGACGCAATATCCTCATCCAAACTATTTACAGTCTCCGTAACACCCCCAAAGAAAACATCTGTCTACCTGGAACTGGCAGGAAAAAAAAAAGAGTTGCGGGTGCACAGATCTTAACATGGAGACAAGCCAATGGCTAAATGGTTACTATTGTAATGAACATTTGTTAACGGCTCTTTTCCAGCTGCAAAGACAAGCATGCTCCCTGGGATGCTCTGAGCTCGTGCAAACCTGGATGGTTCCTCCCTGTGGTTACTAAAGGCTTCGTGGATCCTGTCTGTCCTTTGCATGTGAGCTGGATCCTGAGAGATCTCCTCCTTTATGCGCTGTAACCACGCAGGGCTGGGCAGAGCAAGCCTCTGCTTCTGCCACCACATGAAATGGATTATTTCTAGGCACCTCTCAGGAGCCTCTCACGCTTAACCTGATCTCCTTCGCTTGGAGCAAGCAAGGTTCCCCGTCCGTGGGAAGACGAAACCAGAATGACCAACCCGGCAAGGGCAAGGCAGCCCAGGCATGAGCAAACAGGGACAGATGGATGCAAAATGAAACCACGTAAGAAGACTCCGCACCGAAATCTCACGCAGATTGAATCTCATGATGGAATCATGATGGAAACAGCCATGGCATCTCCTGCTTAAACACTCCTTTTGAAGCAGATTCTAAAAATGATTTTCGCTAACGGTGGGGATGAAATTCACCCCAAACCCTCCCGGCTCCAAGCTGCATTTGTGCAACAAATTAGCAATACTGTTTTGCCAGCATCCTAGATTCGACCACTAATTAACTCAGCAGCCGCTGCCAGAGTTAATCAGGGAAGCAGCTCCATTATCCCCTGTCGCCCCACGGGCAGGGCTCCACCAGCTGCCACCGCCCAGCCCGCTGCAAAGGCCAGGCGAGGAGCTGCTGGTTTTCCTGCTGTTGAAATGCCGCTGAAGCATCCCCCGGCTCCCCGGCAGAGAGGTGGATGTCTGCGGGCGGGTGGCCCCCGAGCCCCGCACCGTCGCTCCCGCAGCCGTCCCCCCGCGATGGCCTTTCCCAACCAGGAGAGATCCCTCCGCCCACTTGAAAATGAAAGAAAGGCGGAATGAAAGCAAGGAAGATGCTGAACAACAGCTAGACTTACTAATTGGAGGAAGTCAAAAGTTCGTCTCGTCATTCAGGTGCCACAGCCTTCTCCGTGGGAGTTAAAGAGCTCCTTTTGGTGAGAGCAGTAGGTCGCGCACAGCCGGGCTCAGCTTCGGCCCCGAGCCCCATCCCATAGCCCCCCGGCTGCTGCCTTCACAAAGCATCAAGAGGGGAAAAATCCTCTCATTCAGCTAGTCCTGGGCAAGGAAGAGGCACGGGAGATCAAGACCCCTGGGAAATGTCTGTTCGGAGCTGAGCTATTTACCTGGGGAGCTTCATCGCGACTTTTGGGGGTTGGCAGACCCTGCGTTATTTCCTACTTGCGGGAAAACCTGTATAGCACAGATGTAATAGACTGGGGTTTTCCTTCCTTACGTGTCACACACTTCTGCTGAGCCACAGGGTCTCAGATGTTCTAAGCCTGCCAAAATCATAGTGTTCTTTCATAGCAGGTATGAGGGAAAAAAAACCCCAACAATAGTTAATTGAATAATTACTATCAGGTCCTGCATTTTACAGTACACTGTTTGGAGAAGGAAATTCTGGATGGTTTTTAATCAAATAGCTTATCTAAATCCAGTAGGAATAAAAATCTGCTTCAGAATTTGATTTTTAATTGTCAAAGGAAATATTTTGTTTTGGAAGTCTTCCAGATGGAATACTTCCCAGTCCAAAGACAACTTTTTTATAACAATTAGGAAAAAATAATTGAAACTGAACAGCTACACTACATGCTCTGAGAGTACAGAAAGGATGCCAAAATTATATCAAATGACTTTCACCATGAACACACATCACATTCTAATAACGCCAGTCTGGAGTTTTAATTTGATTTCAAATATCTCATGGATCAGAACCTCAGGGCTGCATCATCCATCAGCCCTCTTCCGATTATGTTCTTCTAATCAAGTACAATTAACAATTGTCACGTAACACCATTAAAAAACACTTAGGAACTGATCAATGGCTACTATAAGCTGAACTGATTAACGTAATTTTTGAAATCAAGTTTCAATTAGCTCTAAAGAATAATGAAAACGTGAACAGCAAATTCTGCTGCAGACATATCAGCTTAGTCTGAACAAGAAAGATAAATATGATGCCTTTTTCCCAACCATTGAAAAAAAATAGCTGCTAAATTCCTTGTTGGGTTTAGCAAATACTGTCCAGTTCGCTTAGGCTGCGAATAAGCAAAGCTTTGCTCGTACGTTTACTCACAGCCATTTCTACAGGACTCCTCTACCGTAGGATCAAACTCTAGAAATATTTAATAACATTAGGGCAGATTTGACTGAATGAAAACAACCAGAAACCAATTTTCCGTGATGATTACATATTAAAACAAATGCAGTCCAATGCAAGGACTAAACTCCCCCTTGCAGGAAGGATGGGAATGCCGCCTCTCCTTTCTCCGCCCAGACCTCTACGTGACCCAGTGGGACCAGCAGCTCTTTACCCAGCTTGTCCTTTTCCACCAGGCTGGGTGGCCTGTCTGCCAGCTGGGTGGCCTGGCACTTTGATGGCACACTGTCCAGCATTTGTGCATATTACAGCAACATCAAAATCAAATGGATAACTATTCTCTGGATATATTTGTACTTAACCAGATCAGAGAGATTTTTCCGAAGCTTTCCCTTGGTCACAGGACAGAAGATTTTAACATCTATTTTGGACACTCAGACATTGAAGGGAACTTTCTTTTCCAGCTCAAACATGTCTTTTCTGACTGCTCAGTGACGAAATGTCACTGCTCTGCCCGCTGTGACATTCCCTGCAGCACACAGCCCAGGGAGAGACCGAAACCACCGCATCCTGACTGGGGCTGGACGCAGGAAAGAAGCAATTTTATACAAACCCATGAAGCACAGATGGGCGTTACTAGTGATTTTGGGACCTCCATGGGTGAATCCAGCACCCAGGTCATCCAAACGCTCAGGGGGGTTATTGGAAGTCTCCAGCACCCACTGATTGGCCTTTCGGTGCTCTGTCTGGGAGGCACCAAGCCATGAAGTTTAGGACCCTCCTGACTGTGCAAAGCTAATGAGCGGGAAAATGCCCTCCACCTCCTCTCAGAAGATGAGAATGCAACAGTGGACCTGGCTGGGGAGCAGAAAAACAGTCATTTTTTCTACTTCCACCTGAAAGCAACTCGACTTGTCCATATTTGAGATTTGGCTGTGCCACCAGTCACAAAGGGACCTTCTTCCTCCACCCTCGGCTTCCTTTTCCCACTGCTTAGTTACCCCGAGGTCTCTGGTGCCCAATTCTCCGTAGAGCTCTCCCGTTGTTTACAAGCAGCCTCCCAGGAAGGTCAACCCTTTTCATCTCTCTCTCCGTCCACTTTTGGCCCCTACCCGTAATCCCGACTCTCCTCCTGCCTCTGCCTAATCCTGTAACCCACCACAAATCCCTTCTCCCTCCCCACTCTCCGTCTGCATCTCCATCCATCACTGTCTCCCCCAGGGTGCTGAGCTCGGAGCAAGGCTGCCGTGTGAACACCCAAACCTCAGGTGTCAGCTCCCATCACAACCCACCTTTGAGGACCCACAACAGCCTCTGAGTGCCACAGGGTCTCTCTGACAACTCAGCCCGACCCCCATGTGCAATACCCACCTCCCTGAGCTCTCCCACACCTTGGCTCCAAAAAGGAGTGACCCAAACCCACGTCCTAACACCGCCGTTACGTGAAAACCCACAAAGCTATTTTTGGTCTGTTTACGGACAGCCGCATTTAAAGAGAGACTAATCGCACCCGCACAAACTTGTCCTCACGTAACTTCATTTTCATCCAGACAGAAGCTTTCAAGCAACAGCAACCAAACCCTCTCAATATTTAATCAGCTGCACGGCCCGAAACGGCGGGGGCCGCCAGCAGCTGCCTGGTGCAGAGCGGCCGAGGGGGGGTGAACGCTCTTGTCCTCACCGCCCCCCCTCTCCGTCCTCAGCACTCGCCCCCTTCGCCCACTTGCTGTGGTAAAAAGCCAAATGGGAGCCCCGCTTCAGCCTGCTGCTTTACCCCCTTTCAAATAGCACGGCTTCGAAGCACCTTATTTTTCATTCCCGCCTTCCAACCTCTCAGCTGCCTTCCAGGGGTAAATCTTACTTTCTTTTCCTCCTGGTGGCCTGGAAAGTGCTGCGCTCAGCACCCTGTAATTGTAAGTCAGCAGGACTTGAGCTCTCTCCCACTTCTTTCTGGTTTTAAAGCAGGCGGCGTGTAAATCTCGGCTGCAGACATGGCTTTGCAGAACTTGGGAGCTGGGGGGGAGGGGCAAATTTAGGCTTTTCCTAATCTTTCCTCATTCCCTTATTGCCTGTCCTGTGTGTGTTAGGGGGATTAGAGGGGTTGAAAGGACCCCGTCCTTCAGTGGGTTGGCTCTGCAGCATTCAATGCTGCTTTTAGCCCCCCCACTAAAGAAGCGTTGCTTTAAAACAAAGCCATAAGAAGGAGCCCCTGAAGTGTCCTGCTTGAGTCAGCGGTCATGGCTGGCTTTTCAAAAATCTAAGTGTCAAAATACCAAAAGCCTTCTGGTCAGAAGTGGTCCTTGAGTGTTTCCTACCAGAGCCCCCGAGTCCTGCACCCTCCCCAGCCCTTTGCAGCCCCCTCCCCCCCCCCAGCGAGGCTCTGGCTTCTCCCTTCCCCGCTGCCGGACACGCTGGGCTGGAGGTGCCCGAGCTGCCCAGCACCCATGGGCACCACGGCAGGCACGACCCCGGCGAAGGCAGCATCCCTCACGATCTGCAGTGTTTGAGCTCCGAAGAGCAAAGGATCCTATCTTGCTAGCATTACAAAATAGATGCTAATAACCCTAAACGCCCTTATCTAAAAGAAGACAAAAAGTGCCAACAGCATATTCAATTAGCGATAAATAATACAAGATTAATTAAAATCACTCTGCTCTGAATTCTCATCCTCTGGCTCTGAGAATGCAAAAGGCATTCCCCGCGTTCCCAAGGGTGGCCCGACATCGGAGCGTGGCCACAGTCCCCAGCGGGCTGACGCATGGCAGCGATGATGGCAGGATTCGTCGTGCATGCACCCGCCCCGCTGGAAATGGGCTCCATGCTCCTTTCATGTTGGTCACAACCAGCCTTGACTCACCAGGGAGGTTCAGCCTCCACCAAGCCCAGCGATTTTGGGTGTGTATCACAAGGAAAAAGGCTTCTCGGGTCCTCCTGAACGCCAGGAAAGCTTGACTGGTTGCCAACAGCGGCTACACATCAGGAGAAGAAACCACTGGGATTTCTCAATCTGGGACTGCGTATAAATCATTTAACACCTCATCTACACGCGCTCATAATTAATGCACAATAGATCCCTGCGAGGAGACAGCCCTGCTAAAACATCTGTGAATTTGGGCTGCGAGTGCACGTGGCGTGGGGGTGCAGAAGGACAAATGTAACCCCCCCGAGAAGTGGCTGATCTCACTGGTGCCCGCTCTGAGCTTCGGTGGATGTAGGTGAGAGGAATTCGGGTCAGATTTCCTCTTTTGCAGTGGGCTGAAAACATCTGAGAACCAGACCCAGTTGCTGCAGGGCTTTGGAAAAAGCCCACACTTCTTGTGGCCCCAAGCAGCCGCGAGCCCAAATCACCCCCTCTTCTCCTCCCTCCCATACGTTAGGGCAGAGGGAGCCCTGCGCCCCATGTACAGAGAGCAGAATGATCACTTCTTGTGTTTATTACATTATGAGGTGCCATAACCCTCATAATACCCCATGTAGCTCTTATTCTGGTGTAAGTCCTGAGGAATTTTGCTTATTTTACTGGATTTACCCACCCAGGATAGCTTGTAAATCTAAAAGAGCTTTTATCCATCACTATGAGTGTCCGGTGCAATAGATCCTCTGTGGCACGTACAGCCGGAGAAGTATTTTTGCCTACTTCCACTCCTGTCCCCCAAACCTCATCAATCCCTCAGTCATCATCATGGAGGCATCCGATCCATGATCCATCCAAGCCTCTAACCTCGTGTTCTGGCTGTTGCTAATCCCCCTGGGAAAGTGCCTCAGAGGACAATGGTAGCTGCAAAACTAGATGTCACCGGGCTTGTCTGAGGGCCGTCACTACTTGTAGGACTGCTACTGCTCAAAGAAACCTCCACCACTTCTACAGGGGTTTCCTGAGTGCCAAGAAAGATGGGGGACACCAGGAACATCACGCATGCCCAAGAAGGGCATGGGTATGAGCTCAGGAGGTCAGGAACCTGTAAGCTGCAATAATTAGAGCAGTTAAAGCTGGCAAATCTGCAGCAGCCTGACCACCTGCCATAAAGGGCAAGAGAAGTGTCCCATGGAGGAGACAGGTTTTTCCCTGCTGCCTGGAGGGATGTGGCCGGAGCAGTCCCTGAGACCTGGCTGTGACCACCCGTGTCTTGCCAGAGGACCTGCCTTCAGCTCGCCACTGCGGTACGGCAGCTCAGTCCTCGGAGTAGGAGGAGTGTAAAACACACATATGATGTGCAGGAGCAGGCTGGCTCCCATAGCACTTTCCCCACGGTCAAAAAATCTGCGGGGATTTTACTCGCTCGCTCACATTTTACAAAACGCCCCACAGGGATCATCTTGAGGACAGGACTGGGAAACTCTCCGTGTCGCAGTGGTGCCCAGGGCCCTGCTGGGTGGGAATACCAGGGCTGCCTTGTCCTGAAGACACCGCTCTTCTCCCTTGCTGTTGGCTTGGGAGGACGGGAAGCCAGGGAGGCAGCTGCTGTGTTGGCAGCATGGTGGGAACCAGAGCTTGAACAAATCCATCCATCACCCAGACAGGAGCGGATGAATTTCAGCTTCCGCCAAAGCCATCTCCCACAAGAGCTGCCGTGAATCACAGCAAAACACCGAGTTTAACTGGAAACACTGAATCATTGAGAACCAGCTGCCACACAGTCCTGCGGCATCTCCTGTAGGAGCCTGCCCGGCATCGGGCCTGCTGCAGTCCTCACACGGAAACACTGGGTCTCTCTCCTAGGCAGGACAACAGTGACCACGAAGCAGGAGAAGGGAGAGGGTCTCTCTCAGATGGCTGTGTCCATACATGGGCCATCATAAGCAATTTCTTCAGTTAAAAGTACTACTTTAAGGCTCACATACTGCTTTCTATTCTTTCCCGGCATCTCCACTGTGAGTATAACATGTTCTGCTCTCCTGGCTGCTCTGTTCAACCTGAGAGATGGCTGCTTGCAGCCATGAGTGGGTGATCCCACTCATTATAATGATCCTTCTCATTATAGGAAATGAACGCCAGGCATGAATGACTGCCATATAAGCTGAGCTAAGCCAGGTCATGACACCCCAAATCTCTGGCACATAGTCCACAGGACCCTCACGGCTGTTGGGTGCATGAGCTACCCTGCTCGTACCCTCCCTTAAGAGTTGGGAGAAGAAAACACAGCTAAGTACATCTCAGCACACCCAGCTTTTCTTTTTTTCTGAGGCATCTTACAAAGCACCATCAGTACCTATATCTTATCTATAGAAGGGTACAGATAGATTCAAGCTGGTTGGACACAGGGCCGTTCTGGTCTGGAAGCCATGTTGGCCATAGCAGTTCTTATTTGGAGACGGTAATTTAAATTATGGGCCAGGTCTGCCTTACATTTGAATGGTCACCTAGAGGCATCTTGGATCTGTACCTGGCTTCTATTAGCTAATTCTGATGTTGCCTGGGTCTTGGACTTGAAGAGGTAGTCAACAGCCCTACTCACTGTCTCCACGTCACCCAGAACTTTGTAGATCTCTATCATATTCCCCTATGTCTATAATCATATCCCCAGGTTTGTCACACCAGGGTGAGCAGAAAACATCTCTGAAAACCTACAGCCCCTCCACTTCAATGAGGCAGATTAGAATACCATGAAGTACTCCCACATTTCAGCCACCTCCAAGCAAGAAAAGCTTTAATTTCTTCTTCTTCCCTGACATTAAGGCAGTCAAGAACATACCCAGGTGAGCTATGTCACCTTAGACGAGGGAAACTCTATGATGTCTAATCGTAAAGATTCCCTAGGACAGTACTAGGAAAAGACAAGCTTTGTCCTCAAAGTGACCTGAACTTCCTGGCTCCCTTGCCCTGGCTTAATTGTCTTTCATAAGAGGTTCTTCCCCCTCTTTTAAGCCAACTCCTCTTTCAAATTCAACCCAGCCAAGGGAATCTGCAAGGCCACTTTGTTCCCCTCTTCCTTCTCCCCACAACACCAGTGTGTTTCCACTGACATAAACGTGATCACAAAGTCGTGACTGCACAGGAAGAACAAACAGGCTGAGCAGATGGGTTGTGCGGGAGGAAGCCCTCATTTAAAAGGCAAATAGCTGGTGGTAATTTAGCAGATGTGGTAAGAAAAATCTGGAGAGACAAGCATGAGGTGACTGGATTCCAATTTTAATCAAATAATGTGGAAGTTTCCCTGGCAAGGAAAGGTTCATCTTCCATCTCCTTGATTACCTTGTCTTCAAGAGATAATGACACTGATGCCAACGTCTTCACAGGAATGATCTGGAGTGTTCTTCAGTTAGGATCTCATAGGACTCCCTGCCCTTACCAAATGTTTTTTTTTCCCAAGGCAAATCCATCTTTTACATCCCAAATGTCCATGAGAAAAGACCAAAATTCAATTAGAAGTCATAACATTCATTAATTCTGTAGCACATTCAATTCTGTTCCCATCCAGAGACAAAGACTTTAGGATCTGTCCTTCACGTCCCCAGCAACTCTCAGGAAATATCTTTGAGATGCTATAAAAATCTGTACATCTAGCACATTCTAATATTTAGTTGGCCCTAGAATTTCATCTTGGCAGATGTACCAAATTTACCACAGATGAGTATGAGGATTTTCTCTTTATAAATATCACAGAGCCATTAATTAAACAGGGGAAATTAACCCTTCCAGGCAGCACTGCAGCAGGGACCAGGAAAGCACAGTCTCCACTGGCCAACATCTCAAACTGAACATGGGAGAAAAGTCAAGTGCACACAAACACAAAACTGACAGGAAAGATAACCCAACATCAACATTTCTGCAGGTTTTAGAAGATAATTCAACAAAAAAAGTGATTTATATAAATTTCTGGTGCTCAGAATTGTTTTTCCAGGAAACATGGAATGAAGGATTTTCAACCTTTTGCAACAAACCATAGTGTTTGGGTTAGAGGAAGCAAAAGCTGTCCTCTCTAAGATTTCCCCACAGATGCCATCATCACCCACCGCCCACCCCCCAAAAGACAACAAATTAGGCATTTCCTACACTCACTCCTTCTTGCACAGCGCCCTTCCCTGTGTTCACTTCACCCGCTGTTCGCCAGACACAGATTTGGTACAAAAGATTGTCACCCTGAAACACACGTGAAACAAAAATCCAAGCCCAAACTTGCTGCTTAGGAAGGGGAGGATCTTTTTCTTTAGATTTAGTGCAACTTGCGCTTGAAACTTCAAGGTTGCTCTAGAATAAGCACAGTAACCAGCGTACCCCACTCTAAGTCTCACGGTATCTAACATCAAAGAGTAGGAAATGTGTGAGTTTTTAGTAAGTGGAGGTTTCTGTATGAATACATCATGAGAGGAATATTTTCATAAACAAATCATCTCTGCAGTGTTCTCCAGGAGCAGTTTTTAACTCGTCCTGTCATAAATAAATCCAGAAAGAATTTGTTTTGGTGTCCCCAAACCAAATCTCGCACCAGTTTTTGGGTGGAACGCAGGCCTGTCAAGAAGGTTATAGCTTTGTAGCTGTCAGCAAAATTGCCAAAGCTTCACCACTGTATTTTTCCCTTGTTTTTGGTCAACAGAGGTATGTTATATACAGACATTTGCAGATTCAATGCAGCCAGATTGCAAAGGCTGCTCTTAGGTTTATTATTCCCTGATCCTCTTTAAACAAGGGCCCTATATCCATCCCTAATGTCAGAGCTCTGCTGTCACTTGACTTCGAAGCAGGACACCCATTTTGAGAGTCCTGTGAGATAAACTGACTCCCAAACCTCTCATTTAGAGTAAGCCAATGTCCAGGACATCAGATAGCTCACAGTCCAGCTAGACCCTCTTCCTTCCAAACGTCTTTATCTGCATCTATATATATATATATATATCAGCTATTCACAGCAATTACGGGACTGGTTCCAGGGAAAAATGCAGTTAGACCTCACGCCGGAGATATAGTTTATCAGCTAGAGAAGTTGAGGGGCTTTATGCATCAACTCAGGGGCAAGAATTCACGAATGACCTTCCAAAACTCCTGCGGTAGAGAGCATAAGGCAGAAAAGGCAGCACTCGGGTAGCGGCTCAGCTAGGACTACCCCATGGAGAGCACCACCGGTGCTTGGCCGTGAGCTCCGAATGTGCCCCAGACCAAGCTGGAAATCACGTAGGCAAAAAAGATACAGAGCGGGCGATGAAACTGCATGCGAGTAAAAGCCGCCCCGACTGCCTAGGCACACATGTTGTCTGATCTGATCGGCTCCCAGCTGCTTGCTAATAGTAATTAAATTGCTTTGATGAGCACTGACCCCTGGAAAAGCTTCAGTACAAACCGATCGGGCTTCATTGTTTTTTTTCTGTCTCTTTTTCAGCTCCCTTCCCTTTGCTTTTTACCCCGTTAAACCTTATTACTTCTGCATCCGGACTGATTGTCCAGAAAGGGACCAAAGAGAAAAGCAGCGCTTACCAGAACTAGGAAATATTTCATCACAGCCGTTCCCCAGCCATTTCCCCTCTTTCTTGCCCGCGGAGCTGCTCCTGGAAGGGTCGCCCCTTTCCGCTAGGATGTCACAAGCCGGAGATTAGAAGTAAATGCTCTGCAAGCCAAGCCGATCATCCCGCTGCGACCGCATCCAGGTACTGAAGCGCGAGCAGTGGAAAAGTCCATCAGCCAGCAGAAAACACAGGCGTGCGCGCACACACACACACACACACACACAGAGCCACAAAGCAGTGGGAGCGGAGGGAGGCTGGAGGCAGGAGAGAGAGCAGATGGGAGGGGGGTGGCTCGGGGGAACCAGGCAGCGGGAGATGCTAACGTGACAGATGTGTTGACTTTAAGTTAAACAGGAAATTGAGGATGTTCGACACAGGGAGGAAAAGCACACTAGCTCACGTTAAAGGTAAAAGACTTTCCCCGTGTTTCCCTTCTTTGCTTCCCCTCTCCCATCCAGGCTTTCTCCAGTGATTTCTAGCCCTAACCTCACACGCAGAAACAAGGCAGGGGCGGCACTGGCTCTGCCCGTGTGTCTGGGCAGGGCAGGAGCTGCAGGGCCAGCCAAGGTGTTTCCCTTCCTAGCCGTGAGTTTCAAGCCTGGTCATCTATTCCCTGTTCAACTCAAACTCCCCTGAAGTTATTTAAATAGCATCCTCTAGATGATGCGAGTAAAAGTGGGAATGCCGAACAGCAGGACGAGGCTTTTAATTTGTCCCAGTTCTGGGCAGGGGAAAATACAATAAGGTCGAAGTCCTGATTTAGTTCACGTAGGGTAAGCAGCACAGCGTAGAATAAATAGATTTAAATGCAGGAAATATAAAGTGCCTTGGTGCGCTTGGCTTCCCCATGGACAAACCCAACTGTTCATCACTTCACACAAGGGTGACAAGGTTGAGTCTGGGGGATAGCAGCTGTACTGTGCGGGTCCACGGGGTCGGCATTCAGGGGGATGTGACGCCAGGACAAGGTGACAAGACCTCCAGGCAGCAGTAAAATGCAAAGGGAATGGGGGAAATCAACCCCCTGCACTGATTTCTTAGTTAAAGCCTGGAAAACAGAGGGAAGGAAGACAAACCGCACTTCTAGAGATTAGGGGAGGAAAAAGAGCGGCCCCACCACAAACCCAGATACAGAAAATCAGCCGTGCCATCTGTCTCAGTCTCCCGAACAAGGACTCTGTTCCTACTTCACAAGCAGATCCTTCCCTTTCCCTGCTGCCTTCGGCACCAGGAGGAGGAGCCCCTTTGGCATCGCTACAGAGCTGGGTGTCAAGCCGCAGCCCAGCACGGCACGGAGCCTCTCTCATCCTTCTCCCCACCAAAGCTTTGTCCCAAGACCCACACGTAGGGGTGACAAGAATGTCTCCTCTATGGCATGTACGAGTCCCCAGAGTGAGATTAGTGGCAGGACTCCTTTTTTCTAGCAGCTGCACACTAGGTAAAAGACAGAAATCTGTATTCTCTATGCACAGGGCACTTGTCCCATGACTGTAAGTGAAATATATTCAGGGTTTGGTGCCATCCAGCCTGCCTGCCTCCTCACATCCCATTTCCCCCACACCCTCACTGTTCCTGAGCTGTGTTATTGGCCTCCCTTCAACGTTTTAATGGAGTATTGACAGTGATCCATTCGCACTCCAAATAGATGAACCTGACTTGCATCCCCAGAATCGCATTTGCAGAGCCAGCCCAAGCCGGTGGGTTTGGACACGTTCTTAGATGATATCGGCTGCAGTTCAAAAAGCATCCCTTTTTCTGCTTAGAGAAACAGCTTGAAAAAGTCTAGCGAGGATATTGCACTTAGGAAAACTGCTGCTTTGGGTCTCTTGTCCCTCCTCCTACCTGCTGCCGCACTCCCTCCTCTCCGCAATTATTTATAAAGCTCCGTGTTCTTTCCTAATCGGGATGCCATAATGTTCCCTTTCGCCTTGCACGTCACTCGTGTGTCACTCTGCGTCTGGGCCCGCGGTGACCTCTCGGAGCGCTTGGCAAGGCTGGCAGCAGCCAAATGAGTCATCAGCAACCTGCCCACTCCTCCCTCCCTCCCTCCCTCCCTCCCTCCGGCCATGGCCCCCCTGCCCCCCCCGAGCCCGGCTGTGGCAGGGGAGGCCTGGGGGGGACGTTTAAGGCAGTCTAATCCCCAGGCTGGATAATTCATGGAAAGAGGATTACCCATTCTGTGCAGAGCCCTTACCTAAATATAGACCAGCCTTCCCCTTGCATTGCAGCTCGCGTGGCACGGGGACGTTTTCCCTGCACTGCTTCCCCTGTCCCGTCCCGTCCTAGGGGGTTAACTCTGCTCTTGCTCAAATTCGGGACAACCCGGTCGTAACGCGTGAAGTTACGGTGTAATAAACCCAAGGTTAGTAAAGCAGAGGTGAGACTGTAGCTTTGTGAAAGCCAGCAGGCTCATGGCAGACGCGTCCCCCAAAAGCGTATTTTCTCCCTAATAAAAGCCAGACTCCTTCGGTGGGGTCAGGGCACACACTGTCCTATTTATTTGGAAACCAGTGTCACGGTCCTGAACCACAGAGCCTGACAGCAACGCGTCGAGAGGGTAGAAGGGTAAGTGCTGAACCGGAATAATCCCTCGGCAGATTGGAGCATCCTGCCCCGGGGAGCTGGGGAGGGCGACCTGGCTCTGCCACCCGCCCTCGGGGCTCTCCCGGCAGGTCCCCAGGCACCGAGCTGTCCCGGCTGCCAGAGGGGACGGCTCTTTGCCACAGAGCTGCTGAAAAGGAAAAGCAACAGGCAACGTGTTACCTTCCCTGCTTGCCCTGGCAGAAAGGGGGATAAAGCTGGGAGCTGCGGAAGGTATCCCTGATGGACTCAGCAGCTTCCCAGCAGACTACACATCCCTCCTCACCCTTCTCTTGTTTTCCACCTACACTCCTCCTCCTCCTCCTCCTCTGCCCCAGATGATGAAGTAAGGCCTGACACAGCCGCCGCAGGCTCCCCTTTCCTACAGCGTCTTTTTGTTTGGCTGTTAAAGTCCTTATGGGACTTTTAGTCACCGTAACATTAAAGCACTCATTAGCATGGGAGTAATTCCATAATCTTTTCAGAAGAGAACAATTTCGGAGGTTCAGCTCATGAGCTGGAAAATCAATTTGCTGACCTGACAGAGCAGCAAGAGGATTTTCGAGGCTGGCTTTGGCTTCTCCAGCAGGACCGTTAGCAACCCCGGGACTTCATGGCCAGGCCAGGCAAAGGCCACCACAACAGCTCTGAGCAGTGGAGGGAGGACCCGGTGGGGGGGGGTGAGGAAGGGAGCCGGGTTCATGCTGTATAAAGAGCAGGCTCTGCCTCAAAACCCAGACCTGCTTCACCAAGTTTTGTCCACCAGTGTGCTGTACGGGTGGGACAGCATCAGCACAGACCACGGGGGATTTTTCTGCTTTCTTCATGTCTCCTGCTTCACTTCACCAAAAGCGATGCTCTCAGCTCAGAGGTTGTTATGAGCAAGAAAGGGATGCGTCTTCAGCATCCTGCCTTTTCCCCACAGATACAGGCTGGGTCAACTCCTGTTTTGACACTAAATTCCCCCCCCCCGTACCAAATACCAGGTCGTGTGCTCTTACTTTCATCATGGGATTTTTTCACATTCATTTTGACCACGCTTTCAGAAGTTGGTGCCCACTCCCCACCTGCAGACAAGCAGCCAGGTTTGCAGAGATCACCTGCACGTACAAGGCAGCCTTTTGGGGAGCACCCAGCAGCGCACTCGTAGGTTGAGGGGCTGCATGGCACAAGGAGGCACAACATCTGGGCTACCACCACCAGCTCAGCTGTCCCATCAATAGTCATCAGGTACCAGTGGCTTTCATTCAAGGATGTTCCAGAACATAAATGGGTGCAAATAACATAGCTACTTCATGGGATAGACCTCTTGTAACTGGGCCAGCTGAAAGGGAAGGCTGTCTCCTGTCGGCTGCTTTCTGGGTCTGGCTGCCATGCCCTGGGAGGGTTCCCCCAGACCTCACATTACACATTTGCAAAATCGTGTCAGGAAAACCAAAGGTGTCATTGCAGATCTGATCTCCAGCTGAGCTCATCTAATACCTGCGGACATGCCTTTCGCAGCAGGGCCCCGAAGAGGAGAGACATCAGGAGCTAACTAGGACCTCACGGAGCTCTTGGGACCCAGGACCCACATGTAGGTGACTGCTGCTAGTGGCAGATCTCCTGTGCAGAGGGAGATGTTCCCCTCCTCTTCCTGCTGGAGGGTGGAAGAGGGATTTTCCATCGGGCAGAAGAATGGGAGGAAGCCCTGGATACTGCCTTTGCTCCCACTCCTTCCTCCAGGTTGTCCTGTAGGATGGGGCAGTCTGACCATGGGTATCCCACGGCATGAAGTGTTGGGACCACATGTCATTTAGGGCAGAGGCGCTAAGGTGTATTTCCAAACGAGCGGCAGACCTCTGGCTTAGTGCTATCCCCCCGGGCTGAGCAGTGCAGCATTGTGGTATACTCAGTACCTGGCTAAGTAAGCCAGAGAATTAACCCTTTTCCTCTCTCTTCCCCCAAATGATAACACACTAGGGATCCAGAGGAGTTACGAAACAGCAGTTTTCATTCCGTGTCAGACACATGACTTATTCTCATCCCACCTGAAATTTCTGCCATGACTCCCCACGACAGGAGACCCCTTTAAGCTCTCGTATCTGCTTACGAGTGCCTGACCCGAACACAGCAAGGGTTCCCCTCGGCACGCACGGAGCTCCGCACTGCTCCTCACCTACACGTTATAATCACCAGGTTGTTACTGGTTTTCTTTTTTCCTGAGGCGATGTCATCCCTGACATGTAATGGCCTCATGGACCCAGTTCCTATGCATCATATTTTATAGCATCTTGGTGTTATGGATCATATTACTGCACTTTGACACAAGTAGGGAAAATCTGCCTCGAACAACACTTGCCTTCTAAAAGAAAAATAGTCCCTGCAGAGATGTACTTCTGGATGTGTTATAGGATGTGCTATAGGCATGCACACATGTGGGGGAACTTCTCGCCAGAGAACCCACGTCCCACGGCAGCCACGGTTCAAAGAGCCAGCCCCGCCACCTCCCAAAATCATCGCTTTCACTCCGTGGCTTCATTTAATCCTTCCTAACAGGGGTGACTAATTGCAGTTTGTAGCTTTAGCTATGTTTAATCTCTCCTGGAGACCGGGGAGGCTAATGAGGGGAGGACAATTAAAATTGGTGCCGGCAGTGCGATAACCAGCGGGTCCTGGCACACCCCCACGCAGCCCTGGGGTGCCACCGTCCGCGCAGTCACACACACGGACACGACAGCCCCTTCCCCCACGCAAACACCTTCTCCTTCTCCTGCCGAGCCCACCGCGACCTGCACACACTCCGGGAGCGCTCCGTGAAAAACTGCTTCAGCCCGAGTTAAAACTCCACCGCACAGCAGCTCCTCCGCTCCCCGCAGAGAGCCAAGGGCAGACGGGCAGAAAACCGGCTGAGTCGACGCTGCTGCTTCGCTCGCCACTGCTCTGACCCCTCCATCCCATCAAGCTACCGGAGCCCCTGAGAGTTCCCCCCATCCATCCCAACTCAGACACCCTTGAGCATCCTCGTTTTCAGCGGCATCTTTTGTTTTATATTTTTGGCAGCGAGCTTTTCCCTGCCCCCCTCCACCCCCCCCTCCCCCCGGCTGCCCAGAGACCCCACAGGCTGCCAGCTTTTTTGGCAGCTGCCTCTCACCCCTTCCCAGCGAAGCAGAGGGAGCGCCACGCTCTTACCTTGGGCACCCCAAGTTGGCGGCGGTGCCGCCGCCTGCACGGCGCAGCGTGGCGTGCGGCGCAGCGAGGCTCTGCGCTGGCATCTCCTCTAGCAGTGATGCAGTCCTGCCGGGCGCCGCATGCCAATGATGCAGCCCGGGGGATGCCAGCCGAGGCAGCCCGGGGCTGGGAGGGAGCCCAGAGCTGCCTCTCCGACCTGCATCCCTCTGCCTCTCCCAGCCCAGCCGCAAAGCGAGCGGGGAGGGAGCGGGCGGAGGCAGCCAAAAAGAAGGGGAGAGGGGCGAGAAGCTGCACAGCAGGCAGAGGGGGAGAGAGGCGAAGCTTGTGGAATTTCATCACGGTGATAAAATCCAGCCCAGTGCCTGAACGTTGCAGCTCTCTAGCAGAGTTCTTCATGACACAGGGGTTTTTTTAGGTTGTTTGGGGTTTTTTTGGGTTTTTTTTTGTTTGTTTGTTTTTTAATTGCTGGCATACAGGAACGTTTCTAGCTGTAAGTGGAAGGGAATCCCCGCACGACTGGATGTTATGCTGGCATCCCTCATCTCTCCACTTTATATATTAGACCAGTGCTACATATAAGACCCCTCTCCCTGGGATGGCTAGAGGGTAAAGCTGGGGAAGGTGCCATGTTTCAGGGATAATCCTACTGTGGGATAAGCCTGTTCTGTTTAAAATCCCCTTGCGTTTATAATTCAGGAGTCTGCTGCCGGAAGAGCAGCAGCAGGAAAAATCCCACTTTCCACGCAATTTTGTGTTTACAAGAGGCCACGTGGACACAACAGCGTGGCATGTAGTCTGCCATGGAAAGCCATCCATAATCATTTTGTATTATTAAAAGAGATAACCGGGTAAAATGAGGAGGTATCTTACTGAGGAATAAAGAATGCAGCTCCTAACTATGAAAATAGCATTGTCATTGCACGTGGTGGGGGGACGTCCACACCCTGCAACATCTTTTCCTGCAGAGATGCCCAAATTAGTCCAGATAATGGGAGCAAGGAAGATTTTCACTGGCAGGTTTCCATCGCTGCTTCTGGTAACCTAAAACCAAAGAGAAGCACGGAGCCATGGGCTGCTCAGAAAGGAAAGAGGGATGGATTTACAGGGCAGCATGAATCCCTTGTACTTGCCAAAGGGATAGGGCAAAGAAGTGGAACTGAAAGTCCAGCCACTCATCCTGCCTTTGCCAGCTGGTGACACCTAGAAAGCTACTTTCCCACCCTGTGCCTCAGTTTCCCCACCTGTAAGACAGTGCTGGCTCTACTGGCCTCTCCAGACTCTGCAAGCACTGGGAGATATCACTCCTTTGCCTTTTTCCAGGTCCCTCCAGACACACACTCCACCTTTTTCTCTGTCCTGTATTTTACAGCCTGCTCCCCCCTCGGCTCACCTGATTTGAATCTCCAGCTCAGGTGTGTTTGTAATTGTTGACAGCATTACAAATTGGGAACTGGGCCTGAAAATTCTCTTTTTATCTGCTTGCTTGCTGGTACAGTTCCTGTGACTGTACTGCTGGCACCACTTCCATATGGCAAATGCAGTAGGTGATTAATTTAGATTTTTTTTGCACCCACTCATTTAAAAATTGGAACTAAAATCTGAAGTTCAGCTTTATTCTCCCTAGCGCGATACATTAGTTTAATTGCATTTTGCGTTTGGTACAGTGCACTGATTGCTTTGATGCGGGAGCACTTCAGAAGTCAAATTATTATCACCACTCCTGTACGCTATAGGCCAAGTATCGAGGCCCTGGCAAAACTAAAAAGCAAGCCAGTCTATCACAGTGCCACTGAGCACCACTTCGCTTGCCTGTCACCGTTCCTCTGAGCTCTCCAGCTCATTAACACTTCAGATTCTTCAAATCACAGTAACTCTATTTGCATGTGTCAGATCCTTGCGTGGGTCACGCTCAGAAAGTGCAGCACCGTTCATAACCGCGCTTCCCCGGAGAGGACTCTGGGGCAGTCCCAGGGATGCTCTCCGAGCTCCACGACAGCTGCCCTGGGGAGAAGGCTGCGCTGCCCCACGTCACCTTCCACTTGCAGGTGGGATTGCAAGGGAGGGAAGATGTGGCCGGCTGGCCAAACCAGCACCCCGGTGTCCCTGCCGAGCTCTTCTCAATTCCCAGAAAAGTCCCTGCATCCGCTTTGCTTACCGTTTCCTACGCAGGATAGCTCTAGCTTGGCTAAATTTGTATTAAATCTCACCGCAGGATCAACGGGGAGGGAGGCAATAAATCCGGGAGACGTTCTTTACCATTGCGCTGTGATTGTCAGTGTTTCTAATTACCTCTGTGTACTAGGCACAACTGTGAATCTCTCTGTTAATCACCGCTAGCCGTATCCAGGTACCTCAGATGGTCTCTGTTAATCACCTCTAGCCCTATCCAGGTACCTCAGATGGAGAAGGACCATTTGCCATAGCGCCGGATGGTGCCAGCGGGGATCCTGAGCCTCACGGGCTGCCTGACATCGAAGGCAGCAGGATGGGGAGGCCGAACATCTTTCTATTTAAAAGAGTACGTTGACGAAATCCGCAGCAATCCAACTGTTTCAGAGCTGCGCAAAGATAACGGAAAACAAAGCTGAGCTGCAACAAATAAGGACCCGGTGTAGAGATGGACAAAATGATATAAGCTCTTCTACCGCAGGGGAATAGGTGTCTGTGTAGAGGTTGATCGTGCAGGTACACGTCAGCACTGTTCCACAGGCAAAGGGGGCTCAGTCTGGCCCTATAGCTGCCCCAGACCTCCTGAGAAGGGGGGGGGGGGGTGGGAGGTCTGGCCCAGCCGTGTGAGCGGAGCAGAGCCCCACAGCCATAGAATCATAGAATCATAGAATCAGTGAGGTTGGAAGGGACCTTTAAGATCATCAAGTCCAACCATTAACCTACCCTGATAAAAACACCACCACTCCTAAACCATGTCCCTAAGCACCTCATCTACCCTTTTCTTAAACACCTCCAGGGATGGTGAATCCACCACCTCTCTGGGCAGCTTATTCCAATGTTTAATAACCCTTTCAGTGAAAAAATGCTTCCTAACATCTAATCTAAACCTGCCCTGACATAACTTGAACCCATTTCCTCTTGTCCTAATGGCCATATTCAAGCCTAATGGCCATATTCAAGCCATTCTCCTCTTTTGTCCCGCCTACAGCATCAGGGGTTTCTCTTCTGACCCCTTGCACGAGCAAGACGCCAGGGACCCTCGCGCTGTGGGGCAGCGCTGGGCAAACCGGGGTACCCTTCTTCAGCAGCGCTCAGATGCTGTCGGGGAGGCGTACAAGGCAAACCGAAGCAAAGCAAGAAGTTACGGAGCGATGGAGCAGCCTCTCCGACGGCTTGCGGGCTGTCGAGTGAAAGGAAGATAATCAGAGGAAAAGTATGACTCTAAAAACGCACGAGCAATGCGTATTTCATGGCCCTGCCAGAGCCACCGCGTACATGCCGGGGCGCTTGCTGGGAGAGGCACTCCATACCACAGGGCGCTGAGAGACCCGCAGATGCTCAGGGCAGAGCTTTCTGGCTTAGAGTTCAGGTTCCCCTCCGCAGGCGGGCGCTCACACACGTGCGCGGGTGCACACACTGATGCACGCTCGCCTGTCCCTCTCTCCTGCATGGTCTGCACGAGGAGCCCCAGCAGAGTAGAGTCAAGGGCCCCCCAAAATGCGCCGAGCTGTGACAGCACACAGTCCCGCACCCTGACCCCGGAGGCGTCCTTGTCCAAGTAGGAGCCAGGAGAAGCCAGCCTTAACGTCTAGCAGGGGTTAAACAAGTCTGAGGGACGTCGTGGCAAATCCTTGAGCCAACGGGGATAGAGGCTGGTGGCAGCAGGAGATGGACATTGCCACCTCCCTGAGGTGCGTAGCTGCAGCGGGCTGGTGGCTGCTGCTCTCCACTGGTGGCAGCCGTCCATCCAAAACCAGTCCTTACCTCCCCCTCCCTCTCTCCACCACTTCTGGTAATGAAACTTTGCTTACGAAAGCCAAAATATGGCCTTAATAGAAGGGAGAGTCCCCGGCAATGTTTGATTGCATCTGCTATTGTACCTGATAAGTGGCATTAGTAATACGGATAATGAATACAATGCAAAAACCCACACAGGTATTAAGTCTAATTATTGGTATTGCTGCCTGCTTGCTGGCAGACGTAGGTAAAACGCATATGGAAGAAATCTGGATATCAATAAAATAGCTGCAGGTCTCGCTGCAAAGGGCTGACCTTGCCAAGACCCACAAACTAATTAGGAGGACAGAGCAATCAGCAAAGGCTGAGAGCTGAGCCGCGCCGCAGTGCCTCCCGCCGGAGAGGGACAGAGCTGCTGCCCAGTTTGGGGAAATGGCCAGCTTCAGCGTGGGCAGAAAGGGGCTTACCTCAAACAGGCGGCATGTGAAATCGTGCTGAAGTCAGGGTTTGGATCTGTGAAAGTGTCCCACATCCATAGTTCAGATGGGGTATGGGGTTATATACGTACGCATATAGACCCGATGGATGGGGCGTGTTGTTCAGCGCTGGTGAGGAGCAGAACAAGACCCTTTCTGGATGCTGCAGCACCCACAGCATGAGGCTTGCCACCCACATTACCAACCTGCTGCCTCTCCTAAAAGGAGAGGTGAATGGCTGAAATTAGGATAAATGGGGGAAAAAAAAAACCAACTCATGCATTTTATATTTCCCACTGAAATCCTGAGCTCGTCTAAGGCTCTGTTTTCACAAAGCATAATAGTACTTTTTTCCTTAAATTAGCCTGTCACTTTCCGCTTGACACAAACTCCTGGTTATCACCCCAACCCAAAAGGCTGCACAGTCGGCAGCTGGCGGAGCGCCGGGGAATCCCAGCACAGCCTGTGCTCCCAAACGTCAGCCCCGTCGCCGCCTCAGAGAAGAGACTCACGAGAGTACGGGCTGCAAAACGTGACCTGTGTTTGTGCCCTCCAAACCAAAAGGGCTCCCAAACTACCTAAAACCCGCACGACGCCACCGATGCTGAGATTTCAGGGCAAAAGTGCAGCCACTGAGGCAATATCAATTTACTTGAGATGGAAACGTGAGCTGGAGAGGCTGTACCGCACTAGAAAAATAGAAAATGAGCAAAATAGTTAGCACTTAGCTGAAAACTATTTGTGGCATAGAAGCTTCTATTTTCCAAAGAGCCACTGCTCTTGGAAGGTGCCACTGATGCCTGCTGTGACAGGCCAGGGAGATGCAACGTCAGACGATGTCCGTCAGCAGCATCACTGCCTGCAAACGGTTGAATGTAAAGGGATGAGGGTGCTTAAATTTCTCTCATCCGGCAGAAACCATTCCGTAAGACAGCCCTGAGCGGAAAAACACCGGTACGTTGGCAGGTCTTGTGCAGAGGCCAAACCAATGAGCGCGGCAGGACCTGTGCTGACAGTGTTGGACCCACTCAAGCGTAGTGCTGTCGCTGTCTCAGGCGAGGCTCTGCTACAGGCGGTGCACCACGAAACAGCTGCATCCTCCAGCATCACCTTAAATATTATCTTTTTTTTTTTTTTCTTGTCTTTTTTCTCTCTTTTTCTAACAGTTCTGTTTGTTTAAGTTTAAAATCCCAAGCACAAGTGCAGCGAACCATTAAAGAGCGGTTCATGCATCTCTTTCTTCCCCTATTCCCATCTTTCGAAATGGAGGAATATATTGTCGGGTTAACTCTGACTTTGCAGAGCTCTGATGCGTTAGGCAGAGTTTATTTACGTGGAAAGGATGAATGGTTCCCTACATGTTAATAGCACAATCAGCGACAAACCCCTCGCCATTAATATTTAACGCCCTTTGTTATGTACATGCCCAACTGTTATTCGGAGAGGGCTGAGTCAGGAGATCAGAAGCTGCGGGGAATTGAATAAGCATTATTTGTGGGATTTCTCTGAGTGGAAGCTGGAAAGCAGAAAAGACATTGTGTTTACGTGTGGCAGCCCAGTCGTCAAGAAACTGTGCATTTGTGTATAGTGTATAATATATGCAAGAAATTACTGCAGTGGCACTCTGTGGCTTTTTTCTTTAATGTTATTACCTGCTTACTCTCACCCCGCGCCCATACGTAGGTATTAACGTTAGGAGAAATGAAGGAAAAAATCTAACAGACTAAAACCAGCATACATCCCCTGTAAAATCACGATTATTCATGTAAGAGTGGGACGTAGAAATCTCAGAGAAAGAGCAGGCCCTGAGGAGCAGGCGTTGTATAATTCATAGCACAGTCACTCCTATCTCACATTTTTTACCCGGTTTTCCTATGAGTTAGACACCTAAGTACATTAAGAATGTGAATCCTACGTCCTCAGCATTTCTTCTTCTCTTTTATTTGTGTATATATATGCATAAACGTATTTATTCCATATGTTACATTAAATAAATATTAATCTTAAATCTGCTCTTCCTCTGTATCCATCGTGATACAGCTGATAGTTAAAGATGGTTTCATCCTGCTCCCCCGTCCAGAACAAGTATCAGCGTTGTCAGTAGCTTTCCAGACACCAGAGCTATGGCTGGTTTTCAGTTTAAATAGCCCATAAATACTACACTTGCAAAGCCTTCCCGCATATCCACGATTGCTCTGTAACTATAATAAATTGTCTAAGCCTGGTGTGCAGCGCTTATTTCATCTGAAGAGTTTTCAGGAACACCCTGTTAGATGTGGGCATCTATGGGTGTAAGAAAATGTGATATATTACATTACAGAGAAATTAAATATGAACCTGTAGTTCCAGATGCAAAGAGACAGAGGAAGGTGGGGTTCAGGTTTCATTTTTTTCTTCCTCGGCTGGAAGAGCCTTTTTTCTTGAAGCTATGCTTTCTGGGGAATTTCCTTGAGGGAAACGCAGGGGCTTCCCCCTCCTTCCATAAAAGGTAGAGGAAAAAAAGGAATTTGGGGATTTTTCCAATGAAAATCACCTTAGCTATTTACTCACGTCTTTGCCTCACATCCTATACACAAGGCTGCTCTAAGTCCTACCAGAAGGGACTTTAATGAGTTTGATGTGCACTGGGCTTCGTCTGCATCCCGCGCTTCCTGATGGAGAGAAACCTCGCGGAGCAGAAAGCACGGCGGCCGGGTGGTGCAGTGATGCAGCTGGAGGGGGAAAGGGATGGGAAGCTATTTTTATAGGTTGCAACTGGAAATTGCATGAAGAAAGAACGACTGATGATCCTAGAAGTGTTCGGGGTATCCAAACCATTGGCTTATAGCATTGTGAAATTATCTGCCACCATTGAAGCTTGACGTGACCTGGTTGTGTTTGCACCATTGAAGCTTGACGTGACCTGGTTGTGTTTGCACTGGGGCAGAGATTGGGCATAAAAATGGAGGGAAAGGGGAAAAAGTAGAAATGAAGGGGAGGTGGAGGAAAGCCGCAAAAAGCATCGATGTGAAACCACGGGCATGGAGAGAGGAGCCGGCGCCTGCGAGCAGGGAGGCTGCAGTGGGGACCTGCCTTCAGCAGGTGGCAGCAAGTGAGCTGGGGATGGATGGACGGACGGACGGACGGACGGACGGACAAGAGGCTGCTGCAGGGCCAGGGCATCCGGGACACGACACAGGCCTCGGGGAATTCATCAGCCTCGTAATAACATCTGTCCACTGGCAAAAAGGGGGGGAAAAAAAAAAAAAAAGAAAAAAAGAAAATAAGAAATAAATTAAGCTACAAAATCTACAGATCGCTCAGCATAAAAAACTGAGATAGCAGCTGACGTGCTGGAAGCCTTACATTATTAAGGCAGCAGATAAGCACCAGCAGTTATGTTTTTATTTTATAGTTATTTCAATGGCTCTGTCCTGGTGCCCAGGTGTTACCGTCCCCTGGGGCTCACCCCGAGGAGCTGTGTGTTCCTTCACGCTGAGCTCCGGGGGGGTACAGGTGGGGAGCTGTGCTCAGGTCAGCCCCTGCCGCAGTTTTCCTTATATTTTGAATAAAATGTTTCTGTTTGGACCAGACTCGTCGGCGCAGACAGGAACGCGAGTGGTCGGCTGCAATCCTGGGCCAGCACGTGAGCTCCTTTCAAGAAGAAAAGGGAGGAGATTTGCTTTCCCACTTTTAGCCTGAATTTGGTATACTATTCATGTTATATAATACTCATGTTACATCTAAACAAACGTAATGAGGAGCCATCTATATTTACGACTGCCGCTCCTGTCACCTGGAAGTCCTTCAGGGAGCTGCTCAGATGCCACACTGCATCTGCCGCTCTCCAAATCCCCCTGAGTAACTGGCCGTTCCCCAAACGGTGTTCCCCCTCTCCTCGGGATCCAGCTGGATGCCAGTTGCATGCGCATGTGTGCCTTGCAACAGGAATTTCATTAGCAGGGATCAGATAGGCTCCTCCTTTCACCCAGCCCCCGGGGTAAGACGAAAAGGAAACCCACAAGCTTTTGGTTTTGCAAAGTGTGTGATGGCTCTTTATTGAAGCTAATGAAGAAAACACACAGTTTGGGAGTTACATGACTCATGCTTACATCCTCTCTAGCTACATGTAAAACCACACTGTCAGAAGCTCTCATCAGGCAGTGTGGCAGGTCAGCATGTGACCACAAACACCACTGCCAAGACACATGGGGTTTGATCTTCTCAGTAGGGATGGGCACACAGGCTTGCTCAATGGTCATAAAGATGCTTTTGTCTTGTCCAGCTGGAAGCAGGACTGGTTGGATACCCCATGAGAAAGCTGGCTCTCATGTGATCTCCAGACCATGTTTTTCATATCGCACGATCTGAAATGACATTAGAGATAGAGCCCCGTCCTCCTCTGAGCTCCTGGAGCATCCATTGGTTTGCTGCTCCTGGCCTAAGCTCTGAGGACAGTTCACTGTCATGTGTCACTGGGAGAGCACTCGGGGGGACCAGGTAGGTAGTAGATGCTCCACATCATGTAGATGGCTTCTCTAAACACAACTGTGTAGCACCATGGTAGAACAACAACCAAACCTTCATGCTTGGTGGAAAACACAGAGCTTGAACTGTTCAGCAATACGCAGAAACATAGATGCAGTAGCTGAGAGACACCTGAGTACCAGCTGAACAAGAAGGACTCAGCACTGTCTCTCAGCAGGTAAGACACAAGATCTCCCAAGGAATCAGAGATTTGGAGCTTCTTTTGGTGGGCCCTTACCTGATGCCCAGCTCACACATTTCCTTTCCTTTCTTTCCTCCTGCATAGGGACCAGGACCACGTCCTTCCAAAAGCTACAGCACAGCATAAATCCAGTGTACTCAGCTTGAAGCTCTCCATGGCATGACCGGGCCCATGTGATGGAAACAGATTTCATCCGGAGGCACCAGCATCCCTGACAAGTTCCCTGATGAAGGTATTATGCTGCCCACTCTGCGGATTCCTCATCTCCTGGTGAAACAGGGCTTCCAGTCTTCTCGTGCAGGTGAGCTCACCTAGTCCTTCCTTCCATGAAGGAAGTTTTCTTCATTACAGATCCATAAGACATTCGAAGCAACACGCTTTTCATGTGGACGCGTGCAAGTGAAGCAGAGAGGGATGTGAGCTCCTGACACCAGCAGAGCCTTCCCTGTCCTGCCAGACACGTAAGCAGAGGGATTTTTCTGAGGTTTTGGAGACTGAATGAGGAAAAGGAGTGTGGTGGGATTGCCAGGGCGCTGCAGATCCCGTTCCTGGCCTTCTTTCCAGCACTTGCTTCAAGCCTCCTCTCTGCCCAGTCTCTCTACCAGGCTGGGAAGCAGATCACGCGCCAAACCCACCCCCTTTACCCCCACGCCCTTAATCATCTCCCGCCACCATATGTGGCATCTGCCCAGATGTGTACCTGCTGCCTAGAAGTTTTACATCGAAATACACACAATTCCCCAGCGCTGCAAACCATCAGCTATGGTGTTTCTCTGTAAGCACAGCACTCACTTACACAAAGAGGAGAGAGGAGGCGAAGGAGGGGGTCTCCACTCCCGCTGCTTGAAATCACTGCCTTGTAGTTTGCTGGCAGTCCTGGCAGTATGTCGTATCCACATGTAAAACACCCTCCTGGGTTCTTTTTCTCCCCGTGTCTTGGCTGCCTGAAGGTGCTGCAAAAGAGCCGGAAAAGCCAGCCCTGAGCAAACACTGAGCATGTTTTCATTGTTTTCTTTTTTGTTTAAGAAAAGAAAAAATGAGTTCTGACTCTGAAATGCCCTCGTGAAAACATGACGTGTGGTTGGACCAACACATCAGGTCACAAATAGGTCTCTGGTGCCTTTTAACCACGGGCTGAGATGGCAACACTGAGCAGGATCCATTTGCGTGCTGGGAGGCTCGCACACCTCCGGGGTGACCCGCAGTCTCTGGTGTGATGACTCCAGTAGCAATTCAGTGCACGAGTAATCAGAGAGGTGGAAATTGTGCCACATAGCGGGACTGGGGACAGGAGAAGAGATGGCTGATGCTTCCCACCATAGGCCGTGCCCGTGGGCTCTGCTGCTGCTGCATGTGTATAGTGTATAGTGTATAGTGTATAGTGTATAGTGTATAGTGAGACTCTTTTATGTGTATAAGAGAGAAACCATGCTATAAGGGGAGGTGAGCAAATGTAAACTCAAGTTCTTTTGGCCTTTCTCTCCCTCCGTTAGCATCTAAGTACCAGTCGCTTTCCCGGGACTGCCGGATCCCTGGATCTGGAGGTGCTTGCTCTCGCTGGAGCAGCTGCCTGCCAGGAGCTGAGACACGTCGATGCTGCGTAGCCGCAGCCCTCATCACAAGGAAGCATCTCATCACCGTCTCGAGCAGGGATGCGGTGCCAGCCAGTCGGCAGCCTCATTTGTTTGGAGTCCAGCCTCGTCCCGGGTTTGTTTGCCTCTTCTCATGGCAACAGACAAGCTGCGGAGAAGGTTTTCACCCACACGCTTTACCTGATAACAGCCTTGAACCAGCATCTGTTTGCCTGGAGGCACAACTCCTTGCTGCTAGTTAGGACGTATTTCTTAGGAATTGTTGCTAAATGATGTCACTTTGGAATGAGCTCCCGTCAGGCTGTGTCTGTGCTACCGAAACTCCAAAACTGCTGAAACTTGCTACTGCCGGTGTCCGAAGGGGTACGGGGACAACCAGAGTTGCTGAGCACGAGGGATTCATCCCTAATTCTGCTCAGATGGCACCAGGCAAGTCTTTGCCGTTTGAAAATTGCCTCCTGCTGGGGTAGAAGGGGTGCGGGTGCAGGGGTCTGCTCACTGCTCAGCCGGGCGTCCCCGTGCCTGCCCCTCTCCTGCCCAGGGGAGAGCTCCGGCTCCGCTCTCTGCCGTGACTGCGTGTGCTCCCGCGCAGGCAGTGCCTCTTCTCCTCCACGGTACGTGCCGTGCCTGGCACCGCTGGGCTGTGTGAGCTCAGCCGCTCAACGCTGCAGAAGCAGGAAAATAATAACAACGGCTGTCAATGGCTGGGAAATCACAGCGGTACCCGGCTCATCCCGGCCAGCTGGGGCTGCTCGCTCTTGAGTGGGTAAAGCAGCACCGCTCCGGCTGACGCACCGCGAGAAGATGTGCTCAGCTCCTTCCTCAGCCTTCAGTTCTTTAGTGGCACTTGCCTTAGAAATGTGGCCCTTTCCAAACCTCGCACAGAGCTCATTCAGGCACAGGGACCGCCCGTGACATCCAGTTCGGGGTTAGCTCTTGCAGAACACTTGCAGCATCTTGTAGACTTCATCCTCCCTGGCTGATGGTGAGATGTTAATGGGTACCAGAGAGCAGCTCAGACACGACTGTGGCAAAACGGGCTCGGTGAGTAACAGGATTAAAGTGGGGTTGGGTCAGAGCAGTAGCATGGTCACCGCACAGGCAGGGCTGAGCTGCAGGTCCAGGGCTGCCTGCCCCTGGCAGGGGGGATGCTCGCCCACAGAAATGTCCCGCGGATGCTGCCAGGGATCGGCAAGGGGACCTTGTCCTCTCTGGGGGCAGTGGGCTGCAGTAGGTGAAACTTTAAGGCTCTTCGCAGCATGATTTTTTTTAAGATTGTGTGGTTTTTTAAGATTGGACCAGGACCAGTTAGACACCACAGTCACTCTTTGGACAGCTGTGTGTGGCCAGATGTGGTTCAGCACAGGTACATAATACCGAGGGTCCCGGATCTGGTCGGACTTGTCCATCTCCAGTTTTCAGCACTGTGCAGCATCGTGTTTTAACTCTTGGTTGGACCGGCAGGTTGTTACCACGTCCCCTCATGTTGTTGTTATTGTAGCAGAGGTAGAGTGATCTAAGCTACAATACCGTTTTTAAACACTTCTTTAATAAGTTTTGGCCCTGACCGTGTTGGGTGTGGGACCAAAGACAAACACGCAGTCACACACAGACACACACTCCTACGTGCACACACCCTTCGCACCCTCATGTTTCTTGCTGGCTGATGAACAAGGGAGCGAACGATCTGAGGGAATGTAATTTAGCATCAGGACCCAGCGGAGCGCAAAATCCCACCCGGTGCCAAAGACTTGTGATTTACGCTTTTGTTCCTGCAACAACAGACAGAGGCAGGGGAAAAAAAAAAAAAAAAAAAAAAAAAAAAAGAGCTTTGCCGGATTTTCCATCCCCTGCCGAGATGTGAAGCCGAATGGCATCCAGTATTCACAGCAACACCCACGGTTAAGCACCAGCGCTGTTGCCAACTCCTGCAATGTTATCACAAGCCTCACAGTGTTCGTTGTCCTTTCTTAAAGCCCCAACTCCTGGAGTCATGGGATTAAGCAGGTATCTCGGCTTTTTATTTTAACAGGAGTTTCTATCCCTCACTGTTTAGAAGCAAGGCTTGTGAGTGGGACAGGTTGAAAACCTACCAAGAAAAGAAACCAGTGTATTTACTTCAAATCTGGTAACTTTAAAGTCAATTTTATTTGAAGAAAGGGTTTTGAACATTTTGGAAAGCAGAACTTGTTACCCTTAAAGAGGTAAAAGATAGCCTCAGCTGAGAAGATGCTGGAGGAAAATAGACTTCCAAGTAAACTGGGTTTTCATTGCTTTATCCTGGCAAGAAAGATCAGCAAAGGGAGAACATTTGGGTTCAGTAGCAAAGGTAAAGCACTTTTTGTGTCAAGAGCAAAGATTAAAATTAAAAATGTGAAGACTGAGACTCCACGGAAGGAGAATTAAGCTCAGTAGACAACCCTGCCTCTGTCCCGAGGTTGGACTGTGTGAACAGCATTGGTACATCAGTGCTGTAGCAGAAGGAGGAGGGGGATCTGCACACAAAACATCACCTTCCATTTTGCAATATTTGCTGTAAGAAGCCTTGTGTTGGAGTCCTACAAAGCAGTCAGAGGGATGGAGAGATGTCCCCAGTGCTCCCAGCCCCCAGACCCTTACACATACCTGCTTTGGCTCTCCTGTTTCAGTTGCAACTTATTTAGATCTGGAGCTGCTTCAATATTTTGTCCTATACACTGCTAAAAGCAATTTCAGCGCAAAGCAAGTAATTAAGAGCAATAATTGTGCAGATACCCTCAGAGTGGGGCCATCCCCTGTTTTGCTGCAAATTTTAATCATTTTAAGTTGGAAAAGCTTGTACGATCCTTGAACCCACGTACAGCTTTAAAGAACAAAATGGGACGCTTTAAAAGACCGCTGTGATAAATTGTTCCCATAAATGATGAGAAATGTTTAAATCAATAAAACGTTTGTTTAGATGTCCATATGGAGGAAAGATACAGTCTGTTGCTCTTCATATTGGATTGATCCCACTGTGTTAAATTACAGCTGGCTACAGCCCGTCATCGTTTACTGCACAGCTTGACAAGCATGTAAAATATTCACACTGAGCACAAAAATTTTGAGTGTCTGATCTCGGCATTGTCCTTGTCACTTCCTCCCAGCCAGGGCCAAATTAAAGGCTGCTTAATATAGGGGGAAGCTTGCCGCAGCTCTCCCACCAGCCTTTAGCCGCCTTACCCGATATCCTCTCGGATGGCCCGGGGGAGCGAGCAGCTGGGGAGCAGATGCAGGCAGCCTTCGACACGTGACCGCGGCTCTGCCTATACCCGTAGCATTTAGGGTTTATCTGCTGCTGTTGATCGTAAATACATAAATACAACAGTAACGTGGTCTTAAAGGAGCAGCTGCTGTCGGAAGGTGCCCGGTCTGTGCTCTTGAGAAGGTCGCAGCAGCGATGGTGGGCGGTGGGAGGAGCAGCCAAGGCGCCACAAGGGAGCTGGGAGCTCTGGGTGCTGCTCCCACCCAGGCTGGGCGATGCTGGCCGTGGCGCTCGCCAGCCCGTGCCTCCTCTGGAAACACAGAGCAGTGCGAGATGTTCCCCGTGGGCCCCGGAGAGAGGGCAGGAAGATCGGCAATGGCAGCTTTTAAAGCCATCTGAAGTTCAGCGGCCAAAGGACCAGTGAATCAGAGTAATAACTGTGGGTGGAAATAGATCTTGAAACGAACGATGTGCGTGTGAAAGCAGCTGCCTGTGCATCCCACCCTCTGTGGAGCCAGGCGGGCCTCTCACTCCTGCCCGCAGGCAGCACGGGCAGAAACCAGGGAGGTCCTTCGGAGGAAAAGGCAGCTCCTGAAAGCCTCATCCTTCAGAGATGTGCTGGTGGAGGACGGCAGCCCTCGTGCTCCTCTCCGCTTCAGTCTCCCCCCTACCGAGGGTGGGCAGGGGGAGCGTTAGGGAAGAAGGCGCCCATAGTCCTGCCTTGGGGCACGGTGCCTGACCGGCAAGGCTCGGAGGAGAGCTCAGGTTGGGCACAGACGTCAGGAAAGCTGCACAGGGAGAGGCCCAGGCTGCTCATAGGACCATAGAATCATCTAGGTCAGAAGGGACTTTTAAGATCATCGAGTCCAACCATTAACGCAACACTGCCAAAACCACCACTAAGCCATGTCCCTAAGCACCACATCTACCCGCTCAGCCCCAAAAGGCAGCACATTGCAGGTTCACTTCAGGTAACTATTCAGGAGTCAAACCCCTCCTCAGTCGCATTTTGGATGTGCCAAAATAGCCCTGTTAGTTTAGGGGTCCTGACGAGTGCTGTCATGTGTCCTGCAAACTCACTTCTTCCTCTCCGGCTCTCACTTTTCCCTCGGGAAATGAGGACCTGTGCCCTGCAAAGCCTGGTCATTGCTGCGAGCAGCCCCATCACAGCAGGGAGAAAAGCAGCAAAAAGAAACAGAACTGATGTCCTGATCAGAGCCAGTAGAGGCCACTGCTGCATGCTTTGAAAATAACTCCAGGGCTGAGGTCCTTGGCATGGTCTTCACTCCCAAGCATGCTCCTCACTCCGGCGTGTGTTTTTCTCTCTCCTCTGTGGTGTCACGTCTTGGCTGCAGGATCCCCAGGCGTGTTGCAAAGGGTTGGGTCAGAGCCACGCTTTCTGCTCTCTGCAAAGGGCTGATGTAAGTGGCTGCGTTCCTCCCGTCCTCGCCTCCAAACTCACCAGCGTCACCATCATTAACCAGTGCTAGTAAATGCAGGCCCCCAAGGGGCTACCGCACTCCAACCCAGATATCTTTAAGACTGCGTGGTATAAAGAGTTTTTATAAGAAATCAAGCAAAACGAAATCTGGAGTCTCTCAGATATGGCAACCTCAAAAATGTGGCTACCTTTCACCGGGGCATGGTCTGCTCTCCTGCCCCAATACTCTGCCTTTGCCCCCTCTGCAGTCGGTGGCACCTGCCCTTCCAGCTGGGCTGATGTTGCTTTGGGCTGACACTTGTCAGAGCTTTGAACTTTCTACTGGTTTACTAAGATGATGTAAAAAAAAAAAAAAAAAAGATATAAAGTGGACTGAAGATTGAAATCCGTAAAAATATTGCTGCCCTGCTGCAGTTTCACAGGTCTGTTGGTACATACCCAGCGATGGAGCAATATGTGAGGTGCCTTTGATGTTTGAAATGGCTTGGATCTGGGAAAACGAAGCCGAGTTGTGCCCTTACTTTAGTGAAATAAACAGAGAGGTGACTATAAATGCTGGTCGCTACCCTTAAAAAAGGCACCAATGTGGAAAAATAAGCAGGGCACTATCAGCAAAGTCAACAGTTCCTTTTGAAATAACTTAATTTCTTTAAATAGCTTTCAATATATTTTAGAATAGCTTAATTTTTTTTTATTTTTTTTTTTAAGAAACAGAGGGCCCTTTTCATTAGATGATGAAAGAGAGTGTTAATTTTTCAGAAATCTGGCCTTTTTTCAATGTCTGCCTTTTAGATTTATGAAGACAAACTTACTCCTTGTGCCTGTGTTTTATCATCAGTTACTGCCAGTTCCAGGGGGAACAGAGTGCTCTCACAGCGTGCTCGGATGGAGCTGTTGTGCCCCAGTCTGTCTCCGTCATAATGAAATGTGGCTGAGCACATTCAGCTTGTTCCAGCTGATGTTTCACCTCTTTCTGCTCTCCAAGTGGAAATGCACTCATCAGAGGGTGTGTATGTGTGGGGGAGATGCCTTCCCAATGGGCCCTCTGGGACTCAGACACCGAATTAGCAGTGTTGCCTAAGGAAGAAGTTGCTAGATGTGGATGCAGATTCAGTCCAGCCCGAAGTACTCTCAGTTTTGCCGTGGACCTTGTAGGACACTTAGGGCCAGACCCTAAATGAGGCTCAGGTTTGCTACTTTCTGCCTCAGTTTACCCACCTGTTTGGTAATTCTGGCTTCGTTCATTAGCTATTCTAGCATTTCTGAATGTGTTTATCAATTGCTAATATTAATGTATAGGTGGGTCAACGTTCATTTCCCATCTATGTCCTTGCGTAATCCCATTCCCAGTTCAACAACTGCCAGCGTGACTTCGCTACCCGCTGGCAAGGTGGTGCCAAGCACAGGAGCTAATCGTCCTCAGTTATCACTTTCCTTTCCATCCCTAAATAGAAAGGACATGTGCAGCAGGACAAGCATTATCTACTCAGTTGTTTTGCGTAAGCAGCTCACTTCTGGAAGAGATCAGCAGCTCGCTTATCCACAGCATGTTGCGCTGCAAACGAGAAGTCCAAGCTCCCCGTCCCATACCACAGCAAATGAGGCCCAGAGGGGACTATCAACACTTTTATTCCTTGGGGATATTTGTACATTTGCTGTCACTCCTTTTCCAGTTCAAACCAGGCAGCAGCACAGGTGTATTGGGTGAAGAACTAATTTTAACCAACGGGTGCTGCACCATCAGTGCTGGCACCTGAATAACCCAGACAATAATTTAAAGTGTTGTTTCTAACCCCTAGGACCGACACTACATGGCTCTGGCTGTTGCTCCTATTGCATTAGAGCTGCAGAGGTGACAGCCTTTCTGCCTCTGCAGACTCAGCCAGAGGGGTGCATCTTCTCACAACAGGTTGTTTTTTTTTTTCCTGAGGACACCCCTGAACAGCACTGCTAAAAGCGCGGCGCAGGTGTGGGCTGTGCGCCTGGTTTAGAGACTCTGTCCTGAGCAAGTGGCGAGGAGAGGCAGTGATCAGTCGGATGGGAGTCCAGGGGCCAAGAAGGAATCGATAGTACGGAAGACATTGGGCTCCTTACGACCGCAGGAGAAAGCGAGAGCAGCGAGACCTGCTCCAAAAGCTGTAGGAAAGAGCGGCTTCAGGAGGCAGCAAATTCCCTGGGGACGAATCGTGCTTCCTGCTCCCTGGTTTTTCAACTCATTGTACTTGTTTCAGCCATTGAGCTAAGCAGCTGATGCTGAGTTACGGTGGAAATCGCGGCGGGAAGGTATGTGGTGTGCACGTGCGCAGAGGTAATGGCTTTACCGTGACCGGCCCTGGGGGGCTCAGAGCCGAGCGAGAGCCGAATAACAGGTGCAAAGAAAATAAAGTGCTGCTCCCCATCTAGCGAGCGTGGATCACGCACAAATGGCTACGTGGCTTTCAAAGGAAAGAGCTTCAGGCAGGAGAGGCAGACGCGGCTCTGTGAGGTGTTAGATCGCAGAAACCTCTGAGGGGAAAAGAAAGATGGCTATTTCATTGCTCGAGATACTTAAAGTTCAACTGAAAAAAAAAAACCACTAAAAATGGGCTGCAGGGAAGTAAGTGAACTAGCTGAAGTAGTGTGAGGGTGGGGAAGCCTGATACATGATCTAATAGATGTTAACTTCTGTGATCCTACAAAGCCATAGTAACGAGACACATCACACGCATCTTCCCTGCCAAACACAACCAGCTCCCTTCTTCATCCAGTCTTTCAGCACACGCTCTGGTCGGCCGTATTACACAAGCCATACATGCAGTAAAACGTTGAAAACAACCAACACCCTTTATAGACGAGGGAAGGTGATTAGTCTACATCTTCATTCTCACTTTTATAATAATCATCACGGCGCTTTGTTCCAACGCACAGCGAAGCAGTGTTGCACAAACATCTAAATCCTCCATAGCCCATTAAGTTCCCGGAGCTGTCTCTCGTCCTCTGCTTTAGACTTATGATAAATTCTATCAGCGTGGGTAGTTAGACGTTTGCTGTTTGTAGGAAAACCTCTCAGAGGCTTGTAGGACTTTGCATTTCCAGGTTCCTGCTGCCTGTGCTAGAAGAGACGGGTGATGAACACGGCGTGCTCAGGTCTCAGGAGCAGGGGACACCACGGGTTATTCTCCAGATACCGCGTCGGTGCAGACCGAGGGTGATAGCTGAGAGGATGCTACCGCCATAGCTGAGAAGAGGGGACTGCCACGATTCATCTGAAGGTAATGAAAGACAGGAAAAATTGTTGCCATGCAGAGATTGGGGATATTAGCTGAGGTCCAGAGATTTAGCAGGGATTGCTCTTCTGTCATTAGCAGTCACATCTTGCACAATTAAATTCTGTGTGAGAATAAACAGCTCAATATCTAAAAAATCATTTGCAAAGGTAAATATCAGATGGCATATAGAGTCACAGTGAATGAGCAGACAAATTCTGCCCACGAATTCTAACTTATAAAATTGTTTTTGAAGTACAGATTATTTCAAAATAGCCTTACATACGCGCAGCAAGATGGCTTCATCTTTTGCATGTTCTTTACATGCACAGCTGTAAACTCCTGGCCCAAAACTATTTTCTTTGCCCAGGGGTTTCAGCATAAGCTGCAATGTCTGCTTTATTCTTTGGGCCGCCGCAACAGCTGAGAGAATAACTCAGTTCCCTTTTTTCATTTTAAAGATGTTCAAAAAAGGAACTGAATGTGTTTACAGGAGTAACCTGATGTGGCCATATGTTGGCACAGAGAGATGAGCCTCCTGGTTTCACTTTCAGATTCAGATCGTTAGTGCGGCAGGAGTGTCTGTGGTTACAGAGACGTAAAGGTATTACAAATAGTTTTATTGATATTTGGATTAGTGTACAGATCAGGCTAATGATAGAGGGAGAGACCTGTTTGTCTACGTACGTACAGACTTTCAACAGCTCTTCATGAGCCAATCAAATGAACAGTGTTCCCAATATGTAAAAGGTGTAATGTCACTACCTTCAATGAGAAACTGTGATGTTAACAGCATCCCAAGATGCCTAACGCTTTGCAGGACAAAGTTTGCTACGGGCACCTTTATTCCCACCTTGGTGGAATAAATGGGAGATGGTTTCAGAGACGTTAAGCTGATTCTCTGCCCATGTAACACTAAACCCTCAGATGTGGTTTGGAGTTGAATATATACATGCACCACCGCTCTTGGCTTGCGATAAACATGAGAAAATGGATGCCAACATTTGGAAACACACTACAAAGGAGTGAGAGAGAATCAAAATCAAAGCAAAGGATTTTGAAGGGCGTAATTGTGCAAGAGAAACACCACCAAACGTCTATCTGTGCAGCATCAACTTTTTTAATAAATTTGAGGCCTTTGTTACGTGAGGCATTTAATCTGCTGTTGTGTCAAGCGATCCCTCTTGATGAGGTGCCTCTCAGCTTTCTGATCTGTTCCTGTAAGCACATAACTTACTTTCTGCTCTTGGCTAACCCAGGCAGACAGCGGGAGGAGGGAGAAGCTAATAAAAGGGGAAATACAGCTTTTGCTGAAGTTCTCAGATGACACGGCTACTTAATCAGCCACAAACAAATTCTCCGGGCTGGCAGGTTACCCCAGATAGCCACTGCCGTGGCCGCTGCCCGCCTCGCTTCCCAGGGCAGGTACGCAGTGAGATACCGAATCAGCTTCACCACCAGTAAAGCTCAAATATGGTTTAACTGGCCTGTGTTGGCAAAAAAAAATAATAATAAATAAAAAAAAAAAAGTTGTGAAGACAAAGACCTCATTAGTTGAAGCCATCTGCCGACTGTAATGACATCCTGGACACCTGTCAATACAGAGCTGCAGGGACGGAGGAGGCTGTTTGATCCTAATCTCTTTCTTTCCAGTCTGGATCAGTTCTGTCTCTGTTTGATCTATCGGAGGTTTAAATGGCCCGTGCAGCGGCCCGCTCTGCAGCCCGACCGGCTGGAGATAAGTCTGCAGAAATACCCAGCTGACCTTGGAATGAGCTTTGCTTGGATTTGCTTGCAGGTGGCGATCAAAAATACCGTATGACGGCTGCTTAATATGAAATAGATCCCTTCCACACAAAAGCGCGTCAGTGTGTGTTGCAAAACACGACTTGCCCAGCCTGGGATGCCAGAGATGCCGTATCCCATTCTTGACACAGCCGATGTAATGGGCTTCTTCGCCCAAGCTGCTAAGAAGTGACTGAGAAGCGGTCTAGCGTTACAGGAGTGAGGGGAGACAGAATGCCAACCCTGCAGTGTGTCCACCTCGCAGCATGTCCCATACGCTGGCTGCTTCAAATAGCCAGCCAAGGCCAGGCTGCCTCCTGGAACTGAAGGCAGAGAAGGGAAGGGAGAAATGATGCTGTTACGGTGGCTTTCCTGGTCTGGGAAACGTGGAGGGAAGAACGTCCATGAGACTGGTTCCTCCTCGAGAACCTCCTTTGGGAGTGGGGACAACCGCCCTACCAAAGCCACGTGCTATCCATATATATTCAGAATTAACTCTTCAGAGGAAGGGCAGAGGGAAGCAGTGCGGTAATAAAAATTGACGACCAGTGGCACCTCATGTGTCACGACATTACGCTTGCCACCCTGAACCATACTGCATCGCTGCATGCACGCACAGCACCCAGTGAGCGCCCAAGTCCCCATTGTCCCTTGTGGCATTAGGGATTGCGGCAACGTATGTTTGCTTTCCTAGGGCCCACATGGCATTGGTATACAGTGCTTGGTGACGCACTTTCTTGTCCCCTCTTGAGAACCGAAGTTATTTTAACCCACTGCCACAAGAGATCTGCACTTGATAACAGGCCAACTGTTCGTGCTTCTAAATGGAGATGTTCAATGGCCTTTTGTACTTTTCTGTGATTTGGAAGCGTGTTAAGCCGAGGAAAAGCCCAGTGCATTTTTGCTGACCCTTGTGCACATCAGCAATTCTGGTGCAGAAGTACTAGGACCATCTGGTGGGTGTATGTCGTCTTGCAGAGCTGGGCTGACTGGCAACGGGTGCAGAACTAGTGTGCGAGAAAATGGGGCTCCATGACATGGGGAGAGGAACTTGCTGGCTTTCTAGCACTGGAAATTTCAATAAAGGGTGTCTACTTTGTTCTCAAGATATGAAGCCAACTACCACAGTCTGCTACAGGTACATGTTGTAACACACAGGTGTTGGCAAAACAGTTGGTGGGTGGCTGATGATGGAAATTCAAAGAGCAGTTTTTAAAGCAGTCCGTGTTCAGCCCATAGGTTTTGTGAATACGCCTGAAGTCGACAGCAGAGATGTGAGTTCCCAGGCTGCATTTGGATCTTTGTGAAACACACGTGCTCCGTGTTGGTCTTCCTGAGGAAGGCATCTCTTTTTGTACTTCTTTTTCATGCTGCAGTGGCAGGTTCATGAACATCAATAGGAAAAGTTTGGGCAAGTATTTAATGTAAGGATACAAAGGGAAGATGGCATTTATAGGTTTGGATAAGCTGGAAATTTTTGCCATCATCTATGGGCTGTTGGTTCCCAACACCTGGAGGACTCTCCTCTCTCACATTCTGTAGCTTGGGAGGTCTCATCCAGTCCATATACACCTACAGAGAAAACCTGAATAGTGGAAGTCAGAGGTGGAGCACTCATGCCCTGCACAGAGAAAATGCCACCGTTGCACACCCGCACTATAGACGCAACTTTGGCCTGTTTCACCCTTGCAAGATTCAAGCAAACATTTCCAAGTGCCCCAGACATTGATGGTTTCCCTTACTGCCTCGCAGAAAAAGCAAATACACCCATCAGCTCTGGCATCGGTTCAAGAGAAGGCAGGGATGCCATATGCGTTCACATCCTGGCCACACGTGGTGATGGTAATAAATAATTGGTTGCAAATGCATGTGTCGCTGTCTTGATTAGTTGCTTTACTGTGGGATCTGCTGTATTGATTAATTTTAATCTACTTTGTATGTTATTTAGATCTGAAATTGAGTAGAGTGCAGGGGATGAGGAAACTGCTCTAATTTTTAGGGAGCGTACTGCATCTGATTAATTTTACAGCCTGCATTGACTAGAAGCTTTTATCCTGGTCTGCTATCAATTTAACTCTCTGTGTTTGTCATTTTTTACTCCTGGGGTCCCACATAATTCAGTTTTGTAAATTGATTTGATGGATGTTTTCTGATACTTCAATAAAGCCTTTTGGCACACATTTGCCTATCCCTTGCTCTGCACGTAACTGGACGACAACCCTTGCCGAAGACAGAAATAGAATAGGATTAAATTAAAAGGTATGTTGAAAAGAACAGGACGGCCACAGCAGACACCTGTTAACAGTGTCCTTTGACAAAGCACGAAGTGTAAAGCCGAAGTGCAAGAGAAAACCCTCCCAGGAGGCTTAACGATAACAGTGTTTGCAGCCTGCAAGTCTCTTTTTATCCCTCCCTTTCTGCTCTTTCTAGCGCCTATCCTACGGGGCCGCGCGGAGGGCGAGCCCGCAGGTACCGCTCGAGTCTCTCCGCAAACGCTCTCAGATCTCCAAAGGTCTGGCGGAGGCAGTAAGAGGCTGCGCGAGGCGTTATTGTTATAGCAACTATTGTTTCTGAGCCGAGGCAGGAGGAGGGCAGAGGAGAGGAAACGTCACCTTCTTTGCCACACACCTGCACACACGCCTTATCCCTGCGGGACGGCAAAGCTCTTCTCGTTCTTGGGTTGCTTTTGTTTCTTGTTTCCGTATTAACTGCTTGGAAGCTGCTGATACAGATCCAGCGAGGCAGCCGGCGCAGGTACAGCACGGAGCTCACCAGGCGGTTTCTTTGGTCCTGAGAATATTTCAAGCAAACACAATGTGAAATAAGATTATTTGTCCCTGTCACAAAGACACGTGGGTGTGGTTCTGCTGGGACTGTCAGCAGAGATTTTCTTTTACCTGTTTTCAGGTCCATTAAACATAAGTAACTGGAAATTTTTGACCAGAAGAACAAGGCAGTGTTTATATCAGGGCTTCCAATGATATACAAAAGGGGGAGTTTTCAGAGGTCGGTGTTAGCACAGCTTATCAGCAGTCGGAGGGGCCCCGTGAGCTGCAGAGGTGGACCTGCTAGATGTGCCCCCACCAACTGAGCAACTAACTAAAATGACATCTGCAATGAGCAACTGATAAGCACTGCCTCCCAGAATTGAGAAATAGTCAGAAAGAGCAGTGACGAGCAGCTGAGGTACGTCGTGGGTGCCAGCTGGGTGCAAGACTGTTCCCCTTCTCCTCCCATCAAGCCCCACGAGCTTCCCACAGAGGCGCAGAAGAGGAACTCGGGGAACTTTCTTTGATTTCATTAATTTAATATTGCAGGACCCGAGTGTTTGTGTTTTGGTTTGGGTGGGTTTTATCGCACTTCACCCATTCCAGGCTACCTCCTGTCCTAAGGGCGATCTCCAATGTCGGATGATTGTGACACACTAAGAATTTTTACGTGTTAACTCAGATAGATACATCATTCATGGGAACGGGGGAACTTCTCCTGAAGGTTGCTCTCAACCACAGTCCATAATTTTGCAGCTCAGATTGTACTGCTCACAGGACTTTAGAGATGACACTGGTAGAGTTTGAAGAAGGAAAATGATACTCAAATCTCTTTCAGGTGTAGCTGCTGTTATCTCAGCTACCAGACACCGGCTTCAAACAAGGAGGAACGCAAAGAAAATGCCACGTGCTGTTGTCAGCCACATTAATGTTCAGTGTCTCGGTTTTGTAGCTGCTTAAACATGATGAAAACAAATCTTTAATAGTTGCTGCTTCCATCATTACATTGCACTCCGTTTTCTATTCAGTTGCAAGGACAGCTAATTTCCAGCAAATGGGAACAATGCGCTCATATTGCCAATTCATGCCACTACACACAAACGTTCAGATTATGTTGTGCAGATCCAAATTCCAGTCTCATTCATGAATGCAACTCGCACTTAAATCCAGTTCCCTAGGCAAGAAGTAGGGAGCCCGGCAGCAAAGCTTGTGACAAATCCAAACGTGAAAGAGGCAATGAAAAAACATCTGATATATGTTATTATTTTTTTTTATAGCGTTGGAAAAGCAGACCTGGACGTATGGCAAATGGTGAAACCGAGGGGAACCAGTGTCAGAGATGATGTGAAGGCAGAGGATTTGTCAGGAGGCTGGCATCTACAAAGCTGCTGCTCAAATTTCCCTTCATCTACTGCCTCTCTGTTTTGGTTTGTGGTTATATGTGGGTGCAGACAGGATATTTTGAGATAAAGAGTTATTTGGGGGTGGATAACAATTTAAAGACAAAAGCAGAGCACACAGACTTCTTGGGGAAGGGAGAGGTAAAAAGGATGTGCTAAGCACTGCTGAGGGCATGGGCTGGGCAGCCGAAGTGGCTCATACAGCCTTTTTGTGGCAGATGCTCCCTGGTCTCTGGTCCTGGGGTACCATGAGCCGTCCCACAGGCAAGGGGGACCTGGGCTCAGATCTAAACTGAGCCTCTGTCTGACCCCCTGGTAGGCTATGGAGCTCTCTACCCATCCCACAGCCCTGCCTACCTTTGCTTATTCCCCTCCTACCTCACCATCAGCGCCTGGTACTCTGGGGATATGTGAGCAGCTGGAGAAGCCCACCCTGGCAGGCAATATTTCTGATTGATAGAAAAAATTACACCTTCTCTGCCTGTGTTTTGATTCACCCTCCTTGGCTTAAAGGGCCATAACACCTGTGGTGGATGGGGCCCATCAGTTGATCCTCCTGCTTTGGTGCTAAGCTGCTGCGTCATATTTCCTCAACATTTTCCACGCTAATTTCCATGCCTCCTGGTTTAGAATATTACGACTACTGTAAAGGCTCCTGGACAGAATACCTTTGCATCCTCATGCTGAAAAGACTCCCCAAAAGCATTTCCAAAAATAGTTATTTGCAAGAGCAGCACATGTAAGCCCATAGACATAGGCATGTACGTGGCCGGTACAGACTCAGTTGGGAGGTTAAGCCCTCTCTTTGGGGCTTCTGATCCCCACAACGTGGCTGGGGGACCCCTAGAACAAGACCAGGGCAGTGTCAGCTCCAGGTGAGGCAACAGAAGATGGAAGTTGACTTGCCAGGCTGGAGTTGACAAGCAAAGAAACGATGGACAACCAAGAGGGTAGAGCTAAAGATCTCGGTGTGCATGTTATGGAAAATTTTAGGCATCTGTTATCTGTTACCATGCTACCTGGCTCAGGATTGCCTCAGATGTTATGAGGTGGGTTGGGCTGGGCTGGGTTACTCATTGTCTGGTTGGAGATTTGTAGGGGATGGAGTTTCTGCAAGAAGTGGCTTTTCACTAGATGGTGCTCTTTCCTGAGCCATCGCTGTGCCTGACCCCTCTTTTTGAGTCTGGGAACTTCCAAGCGATCCGCCTCATAAGCCCATCTTACAGGGCCAGGAGGAAGGCACAAGAAAATGTATTTCCAGTGTTCCCACTCTCGTTGGCCTCACCCTGCTGGAGCCACATAAGAAAAACTATTGGGTTACATTCTGGTTGAAAACAGGGTGTACAATGCTGGTATGTTTCAGCCTCCAAAATGACCACATCACACAAGTGTTGAAACCATTTTTGTTATTTCAGTTGATTTAAACAGAATCAAAAGTGCAGCTTTTGGAACACAATGCCAATTTCACACACAAGGTTTTCAGCAGAGTATCTTCTGCACCGTGGACAGCATTGTTATTTCTGTTCTACTTGGAGAGAACATGATGGACGGGAATTACCTGCAGCCTTTGCCCAGTGCTCTGGCCAGCAGCAAGATCTCTTTGGCAAGTATTGGAAGGTGCTTTTGGGGTTGGTTGTGGTGAGGTTAGACAGCCCAGCTCTAAAGGGGCAAGAAATGCATGTGAAATTCAGATGTGTGGACACAATCCCCTGGCAGGATAGATGCATGCACAGTAGGTTAAGCCCAACGGAAATATTGGGTCACCATGTGTACACTTTTCCAAAGAGCTTCACACAAAAACGGTAACCGACGGCAGGTCACCGCAACAGGTCGTGCATCTTCATCCCCAGGGGCCTCCTCAAACCCAGCCACACGTGGACCACAGGCCCCATGAACTCGTTTGCTAACGGTGGGTTGACATTCCCACCGTTTTTCCAAGGCAAGGCATGGGGACGGTACGGGAGATGTTCCTGGATCAAACATATGCTCCCCACACAAAGGCAGAGGAAGGGGGGAAAGGCGGTGCGGAGCAGGAGAGGGCTGGGGGCTGGTGCAGCGGGGCTCAAGGGGAGCTGCTGGATTTTGTGACGGGTATAGACACGCAGTGTTTGGGTGCAGCCCATGGCCTCCACGGCCGGCCAGCTTCTGCTGGGGGGAACCCACGGCCTCCACGGCCGGCCAGCTTCTGCTGGGGGGAACCCACGGCCTCCACGGCCGGCCAGCTTCTGCTGGGGGGAACGCCAGAAACGCAACCCCACGCGGAACACGCACTGAGAGCTGAAGTTTAGCGAGTGGGAACGAAGCGGCCCCCTCAAATAAAAATAAATAAACCCGCAGCGTAAGAAGTTGCCCGCGTCCTTCCACACCAGCAGCACCGCGCCCCGGACCGGCGGACGGGCGAACCGGGAGAGGGCCGGAGGGGCGGCCCGGTGACAGCCCGCCAGCGGAGGGACCCGCGCTCCCCCGCCGTCCACCCGACCGGGGCTGCCGGGCTTTTCCCGGGACTTATCCCCGAGCGAGTTTTCGGCCGTACCACCCCCCTCCCCGCCATGCACACCCCCCCCCGTCTCACCGCGCCCCGCTCCGCGCATGCGGGCTGGCGGCGGGGGCGGGCACGGCGGCGCTCAGGTTGCGAGGCGGCAGCCCCTGGTCCTCCCCTCCCTCCTTCCATCCCTCCCTCCCTCCTTCCTGCCCGCCTCCCCGGGCGGAGAGCACCCGGCCCGGCCGCCTCTTCCCCCCCTCCCCGTCCCCTTCCCTCTCCCTTCCCTTCCCTCCCGGCCCCGCTGCCAGGGGCGAAGCCGCCCGCCGGGCCCCCGCGGTGAGTCTGCCCCGACGGAGTTCGGCGAACGGGGAGAACTGGGGGGGGGGGGAGAAGTTTGGGGAGGCCCTTGGCCGGGGCGGAGGGGGGGTGGGGGGTGTTTCCCCCGGGGGATGGGGGGGTACAGGAGCCCCCCCCCCTCCCCAACCTCCCCCTTCCCGCGCCCTCGCACGCTTCCCCCGCCCTTCCTCCTCCTCCTCTTCCTCGGGGGAGGGGTCCCTCCGCGCAACTTCGCGTGGGGCCGCTCCGGCTGATCTGTCTGTATTCCCCCTTTTATTTTTATTAGTTGGTTTTAATTTGTGTGTGTGGGGGGGGTTTTTGGTTTTTTGCTCGCGCCGCTATTGTCTGCGGGCCGGCGGTGCGCGGCGGGCCGGGGCCGGGCGCGGTGTCCGCCCCCCCATCCCCCGGTCCCCCCCCCCCCCGGTCCCCTCCCGGTGCCGGCGCGGCGGCGGCGGCCGCGCTCCCCGAGGGGGGGGACGGACACGGGGCGGGGGGGACGCGGAGCGTGTCCCGAGTGTGTGCCCGGACACCCTTCCCCGCCCCCCCCCCCTCCACCGCTATTGAAATCCTTGATAGCCTGATCTGGAGGAAAAAAAAAAAAAAAAAGAAAAAGAAAAAAATCTTTTTTGCTGACGCAACTTTATATATCAATTTATTGCCAAGAAAGTAATCTGGGCTTTATATCAGAGCGACCTCAGCAACGGCCGGTGGTGGTTTCTCTCACCTTTGGGGCTCAGTGGGTCTTTGAAGTTACTCGGAGGGTCATTGCTGGGGGAGGGGGGCTGTTTTATGAATTCACTCTGTTACTTGAAAATACAATTTTTTTAATATTTTTTTTATCTTTCTCGAATGGAGACACTCTTCTTTTGGAGCGAATGGGGGAGTTTCTGGATGCGGATTGTTGTTTCTTAAACCTGTAAATTGTCGGAGTTTATTAATCCACTTTCCGCAACTGTGTTATCCCCGCGAGTCACATAAAGGAGTTGGGATTAGCAGAGATCGGTTTTGCTGAGCTCTGTAGTTGGTTCTGCTCCACTGTCCTTTACGGGGCTTCCACATGAGCTGGAGCTCGGAAGTGGAAAGAAGTGATTTTCAAAAGTTTGTTTGTTTGTTTGTTTGTTTTTTTAATGGAAGAGTGTGTTGTGGGTATCCTGTTGTGGATGACCAGAAAGGGGCTGGATGAAGGGATTAGAAATGCTGTACTTGTGTGGGACAGTTGGTCACTGTGGTGTTCTCTGTAATCTTCGTCAGCCGTAAAACTTTAGGTACTCATGGAGATACGCGATGCAGGAGAAATATGTAAAGCATGTCGCTTCAGAGCTGAGTTTAGACAGTTGGTCTGAGATCCGTGAATGTCTTGTGTGCTGGGAGTTTTGCCTAATGTAATCTAATCAGTTTTAAAGGGCCAAGCGGTATTATTTCTGCTTGTGGGGACTCTCTTCGACTTAAAATCAGTCCCTTGCTGGGTGTGTGTTTCGTGTTTTGCACGCCCTTGCCAAGCTATTGTGGAATTGCAAAGGTGAACCGAGTTCCACATAGTTCCTTAAAGGTAAGGTACTAATGATTCATTTATTACTGTTAGAGGAGGTGTATTTTTATACATAGATAGCTCAGCAGTGGGAGTAAATTGACGTTAACCTCACAACATCCGTGCCTGTGGACAGAAGCTGCTGTCTGTACCAGAGGAGCATTTGCTCAGGAGACGTTTGCTGTGCTTTGGGCTGCTTTTTGGTCCAGGCTGTTGCCTTCCATGGTGACAGTATCTTGCTTGGACACTTGGGGTTGGGTGTTATGTGTGGGTATTTGGTTGGGTGTTGTTTTTTTTTTTTACAAGCCTGATAGCAGAGTAAGGGTGCATTAGGCAAGCTGAGGATCATCTGGGCATGTGTTGTCCCTTGGCATGAGTTCAAGCATGTACCTACCTTCCGCATTCATGGGTTGAGCCTAATAACGTCTCCTGTCTGTCCTTCCAGCGCTGCCCGGTGCTGGGCAGACAGGCTGGCCCTGGGGCTGTTGCTAGAAGGGCACGGATGTTGAGTTCTGCAAGGCAGACGGGTTTCGTAGGGAGCCTGAATGACGAGTCTCCTGCAGGTAGTGTGGATGCACCGCGTTGCGTGACGGCGTTCCAGCCTGCATCTCCCGCCCGGCTCCAGCGGCCAAGGGATGGCCGGCATAGCCCGAGAGGTGAGGACGCGGCGCGTTCGGAGTAGCAGAGTCCAGCCAGGGACCGCAGCCAGGGAGCAAGGCAGGAGCTCCCTGTTCCTGATTTACAGCTTCGCAGCATCAAAGGAGGAGAGCGCAGTTAAGAAGTCAAAGCTTCTCCTAGAAACAGAGCTCTGCCAGGTACTGTCCGATGATGGATGTTTTTAAAGGGTCCGTATAGGGAAGCTTTGAGACTCAGCCCTATGCAGAACTCGCTACTAATCTCTCAGCAGGATATGCTCCTGAGTAAGCCGTGTTCTGGTCTAGGGTACGCTCCTGTGCTAAGAGGAGGATTAAGTACTGTTAAAGGAATCTGGTTATTCTATCCAAAGCATGAATTAAGGCAGCGGTCAATAAATTATACTGGAGGAAAAAAGCGGTGGTGGGTTTATTGGTGGTATGCACATGCTCCTGCGTTACAAAGGCAGTGGGTGCTTTCATGTGATTTTCTGCTGGCATAATAAGTTTTAATAGGTAGCTACGGAACAAAAAAAATTGTGAGTGGAAGTTGCCATGCCTGCTGTACCTTTTCTTTTCTGCTCCGCTTGCAGCGCACCAACGTATTGGTTTTCTGTGCCAGATATTTGGTGGTGATCCACTCGCCTTTAATACAGTCCTTGAAGCAGCTTGGAAGCTTTTCGACTTATTACTGTAGCTGGTTATCTCTGCAATCTACTTGAGTGCCATTAAATGTTATTTCTCCAGGGGTTCCCCACACCAGCGATAAATAGCCTGAAGTAAACTAAACCTCACAGCTGATTAGTATGGAGGAACTATTTGGTTTTGGTTTTGCTCTGCTGGCGGAAGGCAGCGTTCACTCAGGAGGCCCTAAAGGTGCGCTGTGCCTTCCCTGGGTGATCGTGGCCCCGTGTTTTACCGTCCTGGCCCCGTGTTTTAGCATCCTGCTGGGGAGGGAGCGGGCGGTCTGTGTGGTTTCCAGCCGGGGGATAAGGTGAGCAGCGCCTGTTCGCAGGCACAGGGAAGGCGGGATGGGGAAGGCTGGGCTGGGAAGCACCTTGCAGCTTGCGGTTACGGGGTGCTGCTCCCTGCCAAGTGCTCATGTGTTTGCTTGCTTGCATTGATCACCTGTAGGACAGGTAAAGGTAATAGGGTGACTTTCTGAAGCAGCTGATAGCGGTGGGTGTACGTACAGTTCCGCTTTGCTGCTGGGGGGTTTGCCACGGGGGATGTAATTCCGTCGGCAGCCTGGCGTGTACCACCCGGGCAGTGGCTTCCAGGTAGCACTGCACTTTTTCTAAATCAAAACTTGTTGTTGGGATATTGGGTACAATGAGATATTTATGAATAGCTTAGTCATGCTTCACTTTTTTTTTTTTTTTTTTTTTTCCCCCCCCTCCCTCCTCTAAAACAGCTGTCAACAATCTCGCTGCGGAGAGGGAATCGGCCACTCCTTGTACTTAGTGAAAAGCCAAACACTTCAGCCCTGGGGTTGCAGCCTGGCATTGCACTTCTTAGTTACTTTTAGAGACAAAGCTGTGGCATAATGTCATCTTTTTTTTTTTTTTTTTTTTAATTTTTTTTCAACCTGCCTTTCTCCCTTGCAAACGACCTTTACGCAGATCTAAGAGGCAGAGCACATCCCTGGGAGTTAGCTGGTTAGTCACTTTGGTTAGCGATAAGAAAATATGATGGCAGCGCTCCAGGGAAAGCAGCTACGCCGGGAACTTGTTGCTGCAGTCAGGCTATACAGACCTTTTTCAGAAAGATATATCTCTATATGTTTATGGCCCTTTGTCACGGAAACAGGGTGACTCCTCTGTTAATGTCTACATGACGAATATCCTGCGACGCCACAAATCTTGTAAAAAGTTTAATGCCCTTCTAGAGAATGCTGGTGGAAGCATGCAATAGGTAAAACTTTCTCGGTGTCATCCTAAACTTGAACTGCAATTTTGCGATCTTTGTGTGTCGGTGTAGGTGTAAGCAGCCTCTTCCAGTTCCCCATCTGGGCCGTGCTGGCATTTGTGGGTCTCTTCAGCAAACCAGGCTGGGAAGTTAAGAATACCCTTTTTTTTTTTTTTTTGGTACAATTTATACTTTGGATCAGTTCAGCAAAAAAGTTAATTCTTTACCTAGTTCCCTGACTCGTGTCCCTTCGTGGTCTCACAAGCAGCTGCTGGGGCAAAGGCTTTGGTGTTTCCACCAGGAAAAATGCTCCTGGAGCTACACCCTTGGAAGTGCTTTTCTGATTGCAAAGGCGGCATTTGACTGTGGTGCCCGTCCCTGTTTTATAGCATGTGAAGATGACAAGGGAGAAAGATATGTTTCTAAGATAAGTCAGAGAGGTTGAAGTCAAAGTATTTCCTTTCTAAGTTCCCGAAGACTGCAATTATTTCAATCTAGAGTGAAGATATATTTTATTTTCTCTGCAAAAATAAACGCTGCCATTTTTATCCTTTTTTTTTTTTTTTCTTCCCTTCTTTATAACCATTTTAGGTACACTTTGAAGTTGTTGAGGAACAGGGGAAGAAAGTGTAATCACGAATATTTTTAAGTAGTCAACAGTCCTTAAAGTACGCAGTGTGTTATCTTGCAAAAAATAAGCTTTAATTCTGTTGTAGCTGTGATGGATCACATGCGATATGGTCAGGCAGTCTAACAAGACTATTTTGTATACATTTAAAAAAAAACCCCAAACTAAAAATCAGATGCTTAAGAGTTTATCGGGGGATTTTTATTATGGGTGAGCAAAAGCTAAATTCCTTGCTGGCCTAGCGATGTAGTTCTCACAGTCCGAACACTGAACTGTAACAAAGGCGCGCTGGGAACTTCTCAAATTTTGCGTGTGGGATTGGAGTAAATGTAAGGAAAAACCACCCCTCAAAACTACTGTCGGCACCTCCTACAGCACTTGTGTCGAGGGCTTGAAAGACAGTGTATTCCAATCACGTTTTGTGTGTGAGGTTGGGTTTGGTGCCTCCGGGCAGCCTCCGAGAGAACTCCGAGAGAACAGCTGCGAGAACTGCTGGTGGTGTGGACCTTGTGGGCCTCCGCGGGTCATGGAGGACCTTGATTTTGGCCTTGGCCGCAGCATCCCGAACGGTGCTTTTTCACGGGTTAACTGGTAATTCTGGAGCGGGGCATCATGCGGCAAAGTGAATTCTCCTTGACCGCTTGCGTTTTCTTTGAATCTCTTTTCCCTTCAGAAGGACCAGGAATTCACTTTTATATTTCTTCAAAACGATCCTGTCTCTTCATTCATAATTTTTTTTTTTTTTTTTTCAGTGATTTTGTAAGTTGTTCATAAATTACTTTCCTATCTGGCTACTCTCGTGCTTCCAAAACTGTTGATGGTTTTTCAATCAGTAGTTGCGGCAACTAAACTGTCACAGTTTTCTTGCGTGTCTGCTCCTTGCATGAGGTCGCCTCTTGATTTCCGTGGAAATCATGGGATGACGTTTGATCGCTCGTATTAGTGAGTTGGATCCCGCGTAGTTGCTCTTCTGAGATACTATTTAAAATGTAGGAGGGCCGTCAGTTGCAACTGATCCGTTGCATGTTAGTTTCAAGGCCGTGTGAAATTTTCTAGTAGACTATGCAAAATGTTCAGCGTTTGCCAGAGTAGCTTCTGACTACTTCTAGTCTCTTTTGGTGTATTTTTTATTTATTTTTTTTTTTTATTTTTTACTTCATTCAGGTGGTTAGTCTACATTTTACAAAAGTCATTACGCTTTAGACTTTTTTTTTCTAAACCCTTTTTAACTTAACACTGCATTTGCAAAATCCGCGGTAAGAGATCGCCCCGAATTGCTGTTTAATGTGAGAGGTGGTATTTACAGTGCGACAGCACCGCTGGGATTAGCCTCATCCAGTGTAAAGGGAAGGATTTAAGGATTTTCTTCTGTAGCAGCTACTTCAGGTTTTATTTCTCAGTGGGAGGGAAAATAAGTGATGAATTAATTATTTAAATACGAGGCTGAATTTTGGTGAGACTTATTCTCTGTGAGCATGATTTAGGGTGGTCATCTTAGAGCAGAAGGGTGTATGCCATTTGATGATGACGATGTTCAAAACTTTGTGTTGAGAGAAACTACCCGGACGCGTCATGTTTGAATCCCCTGTGCTTTTTATCACCCGTGACTAATGCAAATCGGAGCAGTAAGTTATGTTAAAACCTGTGACGTACTTTGTAGCTTCATCTAAATTGTAGCTGAGGCTTCTGGCAAAGTTACTCGGGAAAATAAATCTCCTTCCCGACGTGTCTCTGCCCCCAGTGGTGTAACTGCTCTGTAAGTCTGAATTGCTGCAGTTAATAAAATCATTACAAACGAGGATTTTGGCATGGAGCAGCTCTTCTAAACCGGACGGTCTACAGACTCAAGCTACTGACTCGCCCTTTCTTTTTCCGTGGATTGTTGCACCTGGCACGCGTCACGCACGGATGCTGTCCGACTCGTCGTGCCCTTGCAGGTATCCCCGATTTCGGCGTAGGGAAGACCGCGGCAGGGGTTGTGAATCTGCAGAGCGACCTCCCAGTGGAAGCTGATGCCGAGGATGGGTTTGGCCAAAGACTCCTTTCGCTGTGTCCCTGATGCTGGGCTGCGGGAGGGATGCTGCTCTGCTCCTGCCACCTTTTAGGAAAGCGCAGAGCTGCTGTTTGCGTCAAGTCCCTCCCTTTGGTGCAACCACGTGAGAAGCTGTGCTGGGTCAGGCCATGGCAAGCGGTCCACGCTCGTGTCCGTGGGCACGCTGGGGTTTGTTACCGGGATGTGTGGCACATTCAGCTTCACGGCACTTGTGGCTCTCAACAGCCGGCGGCGTCTTGGAAGCTGCTGTCAATAGGAAGAGAGGGAAAATAGGGGGTGCCGAGGCGTGAGATGGCTGAAGTGAATGAGTCTTGCTCGCTTTATACACTGGTTTCCCGCCTGAGTTTCCTCTGGGATGCTGGAGGCTTTGGTCCCATGACAGCGGTGGGACAATGAATGCTCGGATGGAGGAAGCAGGTGTTACAGGAAGGGGGGGAAGTGATCTGTGTTTCGGGGGGAAGGGGAGACAGGATGGCCAGATTTCACCCTTCTGCAAAGCAGCTTCTTTTGGCACATGAGCTTGTGCACAGCTTCCGAAGTGCTGAACCCACGAGTAAGGTGGCAGCAAAACCAGGACTTGCCCCTTCTTTTGGAGTTAATATCAGTGACAGAGTCAGCTGAGGAGTGAGGCTTACGTGATGTACCTCTGATGTTGCGTGATGAATTTTGTTGTTCTTTTGTTCCCTGCTACCATGCATCTTTCGCTGCAGCAGCCAGGCTGCGCTACCGACGGCGCTGGACCTCTTACAGTCTGCACTTTGTACTTGGAGAGCGCTGGTTTTTATTGTTTTAAAACCAGACTGGAGATGAGCATACATGTGACCTGGATTAGAACAGTTTCCGTGGCCTGATCTGAAGGTCTGAGTTGGGGCAGAGGATGATTCGGGAGATAGAAGTAAAACGCGCTGGTTCACGTGCTACGTAGCAGATGTGTTTGCGTCCGTAGCTGAAAGACTTCCCACCGGGGGAGTAATGACAGCGCTTTGCTTCAGTGGGGTTTCCAGCCTCTGCAGGAGCTTCTCTTGAACATGGGAGTCAGTTTTTCCATCTCTGCGTGGTTCACAGCTGCTCCACCCATTTTTATGATGAGTGATCATTGTCTAAGAGCGCGGTGGAACACAAGAAGTGGTGAGCCAACCTTTCGTTGCATTAAATGTTTATAGTTTCTCCACTCCTAGCAGCTGCAAAGAAGGTAGTTTGTCTCAGCTGAGTAGAGAAATAAAGACTAAACTCCTTTTTATAGGTACTGTCGTAAAAGGAAGTTTTGTGTAATGACCATTCATTTCACGAGGTCCAGGCGACTCTTTACGCTTCTGCGCGATGCAAGGTGAGACGTTGCTGCGAATGTTTCTGTTAACTGCGGGCTTTTCCATATTAAGTGGTGTGGTTGCCAACAGGGAAAAAAAAAAAAACCCACACGTGGTGTTCAGGTCGGCTGTGGGAGGATGCCGGGGGTCACGTCGGTACCCGCTGTGCTGGTGGCTCTGCGGCATCCTGCTGACTTGGGCACAGCAGTGTGAATCCGCTTGGTGCAGTGGGGCTTTGGGAGCCTCCAAAACCTGAAGCTACTTTTCCACCCTGGCCAAGGCTGCTAATCAATTTTTGACCCAGTCTTTTGGTAACGTGGCCCGAAGAAGGGTGCGTGTAGCCCGGAGGCTGAGATTTGAGCTTTTAACGAGGTTAAAAGTGTGTTCTTGAGTGGGTGTCTTGCCCTTCTCCTCTGTGAGATGCTGGAGGGGAGTGGGGTGGTGGGAGCCGATTTCTTGGCGGCTGTTTCACAGTTAAAACAGGGCCTTGCTCCCAATTTTTCATAAACCATGTGTTAAGCTAGGAAAAGAACTAGCTCATTGCTTGAAGAGCTTACAAGCTAAAACTGTGGATAATAAATATGCTTGCATGGGCGTTAAGAGGATTAATTGTTTGTGAAGTGCATTGAAAGTGGGAGAATTAAAGAAGTACTTAAGTGGTAGCTGGCTGCATGTCGTGTACATCTCGTTAATTTGTTTCTCCCTCCTCCCAGTCAGATTACAAGCAGCCTTTGTGGACCTGTATGAATTTCACATGTCGGTCCCATGTCATCTTGTATTTTGGAAATTTTACTCTTACAATTTACTTATGGGCTGTACCTTTAAGGTGGCAAAATGTTGTCTCTTCAGATGTGATATCTGAAGAAGTACCTCGCTAAATGTGATGTGCCTCCTCCTGCAGCTGGAATTGGCTCTATTTAAGCCGTGGGGTTTAGTGCTTAGACCTCCCTGGTTTTTCCTTTATCAGATTATCTAGGTTTTTGGCAGGACTTTGTGCTGCTTTTTCTTAGCCAATCGACTTGCATGTGAGTGTTCAGTAACTTTCTTGCTTTATAATCTCAAAGTTCAGAAGTCATCGGGTTGTTTGGGACTAATAAGGGATCCTGTCCCAGCAACAGCGTACAGCGGGAGTATGAAAGGAAAACGTTTCGGTAAGTGGAGAGCAAGCTCTGAAATGAAAACTCAGAACTGCTTGAGGAGGATGGAGGACTTGTGGCAAAGTGCTTGAAAATGTATACGTCTTCCTGAAACTCGAAAACATGAGGGTGCTTTTTTTAGCCTTTCTTTACTGGATCGCTCGTGTGACCCATCCCCTCTGCGATGTCAATTGATACTACGAGATGGCAGATAAATGGCAATCACACAGTTACTGTACAATTGCGTTATAAAAAGATTGAGCATTTGAAATGCCTAAAAATGATAAAAGGTATCAAGCGAGTGTAAACTTACAGAGTACTTTAATGCTCTGCTTAGAAGAGTCTTCATTTTCTTCCCCTCTCCAGGAACTACTTAGTAAAAACTGACAAAGGTTTTACAAAAAAACCCAGTCTCATCAGTGCTTCTGATATTCATTAAAAAAAGAATAATACCGTTTGTATAAATACCTGTGTGTATTTATGCCTTGGGCTTGTGATATCTCGGCGCCCAGAGACACTTAGGCCATGTCGGAGGAAGCGTCCGGTTCAATTTTGTCTTCGGGAATGCTGCATCGCTTGGCGTTTGCGTTGAAGGAGATGAATTGTTTTCTTTGTAGGAATTCTTTTGACTCCCAGGTAAGGCTGGATCTGAGCCACTGAGTAACCTGAAGACGAAGAAGGAGGCTTGGTTTAGCGTTGGGTGGAAGTCGGCGCGAGGAGCCGTTGCGGCGTGGTTGTGTTGGCGTGGCCGCGGCGCTCAGCCGAGCGGTGTTTTGAACACTCGCGCACGAGACGTGAAGCTGTGTCTAGTTGGGACTGTGTCACTCCTGGACAGTTGGCAAAAAAAAAAAAATAAAAATTTCCCATGATGGAGAGGAGAGAAAGAGCCGTTGGGATGCTGCTAGAGGAGAGCCTAGCAGCAACCGGGAATTTGGGAATACGCCCGAGCTGGGGAATGCACTGAGGAGCTCTGGCTGTGTGCCCTCCAGCCAGGGAGAGTTGCAGGGTGGCGATGGCATGGACCACCCTGCATGTTGGGAACTAATTGTCACCTCTGCTTCTTGCTCAGCTTCAGCGTTTGCAAGCCATTCCTCGTTCAAGGACGGGCTTTTTTGGATGTGTCCCAGGCAGTAAGCGGCGCTCTGTGAAGATACAGGACTAACCCCGTTCGCTGACTTCTCCCTGAAGTTGGCAAACTTTAATTCACTGCTTAGTGCAGGATGCTGAGCCCCGGTGCTGTGATGTGCCAGTCCCGGCGTCGTTGCCTCGGGCTGGTGGTCGGTGTCCTTGTCCGCTAAGGAGCCCAGGCAGGATCAGAACAGATGTTGAGTTTTGATTGCCTCTTTCAGTTATCTGTGTCAGCTCCCTGATATTTGTTATTCAGAAAATAAACCTTATCTGATGTGTCCGACCCAGAAAAGTGCTTATACGTCCAGCAGCCAGGAAATCGAACGAGTCCTGATCTATTCTTAATTTCTTGTGTTTCCTGTGGTTTTATTGTTTGTGTTACCAGCCCTAATATTTACATACTTTTGAATGAGCTTTTCTTTTTTTGGAAGATACTGCTTTGTTTGTATGCCTTGCAGAACAGGTTCTTCCATAGGTTTTTTTTTTTTTTTTCTAATAACCAAACAACTTACTTTCTCAAAGGAGTAGGAGAAAAAAAAAAAAAGGAAGATCATAGGAAACACCAAAGGGAGGTATCTAAGAATAGAATTGCTTTTTGCTGATGATATGCTAAGACTCATTCTAAACTTGCGTCTACCCTTCCAAATGTCCTTGGGCTTTTTGGGAGCTTTGTAAAACTTCTGCCTATCAAATTACGTGCTTGTGGGTGCTTTATCTGAATAGCAGATGCCTTTACAGTTGGCATTTTAAATGCAAAGGTGCTTCTATGAAAATGCTTGTAAGGACAAAGTCGTACTTCCCACCAAAACCCCAAAGAGTTATCAGGGCGAGTCGGCGGACTCTGCGGTGTTAATGTTTAAAAGCAGCGCTGGTGCATGTTGTCCAGCTCTGTGTCTCTGGAAACTGCTCTAGTCTTTTTGGTTTTTTCAGCGAAGCAAGAAAGATCTCATGGTTTTGTTCCCTGCCTTTCTTCTGGGTGCGGGGGAGCGGTGGAGGTGATGTTTTTCTGGAGGTCTGTCCCTTGGTTCGGCAGCTGGCCTTCTTTTCCATAGATGTTTGGTTTCCTCTAACAGTTCTTTAGGAATTTGAAATTGCCAATTTTTTAAAAAGTAACGTGGTCTCCAAAGGAAGTTGTGATCAGCCTTTATTTGCAGTTATTACTGTTCTGTGTTGATTTTCCAACTACTATTCGAATATATTTCTTTTAAGAAGTAAGGCAGAACTTTAGGACTTTTTTTTTCTTTCTTTCTTTCTTTCTTCTTTTAAATCTGTTCTCCTTGCTGTGAAATAAAGCCTATTTACATGTTGATGAATAGTGGCTAGGAAGCCTGTCTGGTTCTGCAACGGGATCCATAAATAGCATTAGTGTCTGGTTTGCTTCGGGAAGGAAGGTGTCCCGTTGTGGCGGCGGCGGGGGGGCGCCTCGCGCTCCCTCCCAGTAAAGTTTCCCTGTCTGGGCAATGTTCACCAGCACAACGCTTTAAAAGAAACACGATCCGGAGTGTGTAGCTTAAATATTTGAAATACGGAACCCCTTGAAAAGCTCAAGCACATACTGACTTTAATAGAAATGGGTAACGTGGACCTTTTTATTTCTCTATGCCTCTGCTGTGGGCTCGGAAAGGAGTGTGTGGATCAGAAAGCCGGTGTGAAAAAATGCTTTTCCCATCACCCTTCCCACCTCTTCCCGCGGGGAGCGCCTCGGGGCAGGCGGAGCGTGTCGCCGCATGCGGTCGGTGCGTAACGCTCCAGTGCGTTCGGGTGGATGGGACCGCGCTCGGAGTAGCTGTTCCGGTTGCCAGACTGGATCTGGCAGCTAATTCTCAAACCTGTTGGGTCTCAGGATCGAGGTTTGGCGGAATGCTCAGAAACGCACCCTCCCAACCGTTCGTAAGGGTATTTTTTTTTGAGCCAGGAGTGCTAGGTTTGGCCTTCGGAGGGTTTGGTTTGTGGCACGGTTGCTAAAGGAGAAGCTGTCCTCTGTGCTAGATGAGAAATAGGTTTATTCTGGAAAAGGGAAGGAGGAGGTTCAGGTGGCCCAGAGACGGCACAGTTAACCAGCCCTGGTGCCCCAGCAGCAAGCGTACGCACAACCTCTTGCAAAACGGCGATGGCAGGTAATTAGCTTGAGGCTGTCCTGCAAGCTGACGAGGCTCGGGATGCTGCTCTCCTGGTTGGATGACAGTGGGCAAAATAAGACAAGGCAAAGGTTCAGAATTGGAGTAAAAAAAGCTTTTCATTTTTGCCCCCTTAACAAAGGCGGTGGTGAAACGCTCCCCCCTGCTGCGCTCTTGTCTTCTTTTTTTTTTTTTTTTTTTAAACTGCTCATGGCACGGTTATTACTGGATGTTGTGAAATGTAAATAACGCCAAGGTAGTGAACTCGGCATTCCCGGCTCCTTGGCAGTGTTCGTGAATGGAAACATCTGTCCCTTCCCCTCCGGTTCGCTTCCCTCGCACAGCTGCCCGCTGTAAGCACGCGCGGCTCAGCCCGGGGCCTACGTGCGGCCCAGTCCTGGAAACCCTCTCCTTAACTTTTGCGTGCGTACACCGCACAACATGGAGGAAAATCTAGAGGCTAAAACGTGTAATTAATTCCCCCCCCCCCCCCCCCCCTTTTGAGGGGATTTTAGCGCAAGTCGTTAAAATAGCTGGTGTTCTCGTGCCAGCCTGCGGATGGACCTGATCCCGTGCTCTTGGCAAAGTCCGGCTCTTCTCCCGGAGCATCTCGCTTGGGTGTCACTCTCAAATCCCGGCCCCTCGCTTGGCATATGGATAAATGTTCCCCCTCTCTCTCTATTCAGATGATACAAATCGGCTCTGGCAGGGTGTAAGCTTCGCTTGAAAGGACGTGGTGGTTGGCGGGCTTGGAGATGGGTGGTAAGAGTTGAACGGCTTTTTCCTGAAACCGCCTCTTAAAGAGGAGCGGGAGCGAAGGGAACGACGCGAAAAGGCCGCAGAAAGGAGGGTGGGAAACCACCCGGATAATTCACTCCGTGTTTTTTCTTGAGCTCGAGTGGGAGATCTCAGTAGCTTTTTACTAAGCGGGTATTTAAAAAAAAACAAAAAACCAAAAAAACCCCAAACAAACCAACCCCATCCCCACCCCCCAAACAAAAACCAAAACACAACCCGAAACCTAAGAAACCATGCAAATAATGCAGGAAATACCTAATGAACGTTTCGCGATTGGGAGAGATAGTAACCTGGGCTTCAGAGCTTTAGGTCGGCGGGAGGATGTAAATACAGCGTGTGCTGACATGGCTGAGTGCTCTGTACCGGCAGCATTGGCAATTCTGACTCCAATGGAGACTTTGTAAACTTCAGACAAGGCTTTAAAATCTTTTTTATATAAACTGGGAAAATCGTTACGAATCTCGTCACGTTAGTGGAACCCCAAATTGAGGCGTTGTCTTGACAAGGTGTTTTCTTTCTACTTTTCTGCTTGCAATTTTAATCATAAATTGGGAAAAACGGAGAGGAGAGGAAACGGGATGCTTTTTTTTTTTTTCCTTTTTAAAGGTAGAAATATAAACCATTTTCCTCTCTTTTCCCACCCCTTGTGTGTGTGCGTGGTGAATGAGAAATACCAGTTTTTAAACCAGGTCAAAAATAGCATCTGTGTAAAGTGAGACTGCACGACCGGGTTTTGATGGGTTAGGAATACATTAGGTGAATTAATACAGCTGTCTGTGATGCCTTTATGAAAATGCTTTTGCATGTTTTTCAAGCTTTCAGTGATTTTTCTTTTGCTGTCAATACGTGAGAAATTCTTTCTCTAAGGGAAACCTTAACTGTGCTATCCAGAGAATAATTCTGCATGCAATATATCCAGTTCTGGAGAAGAGGGGGTTATTCTTAACATAAATTACGTGCTGAGAATTTACTAAGATTAAAATTACAGTGAAGACAGGCTAATAAGGGTTTTACTCTGCTTAGGAATTTGACTTAAAGCCTGCACTGGAGCCTGAAGTTCAATTTGAGCTGCCAGTTCAGTTGAAGTGTAAAACGCCTCCCTGTCTAAATTGGAGTAAGATAATGCAGAGTTTTAACTGAGTTAATTTTTTTTTTCTCCTTTACACTGGACAGATTTACAAAGACTTATTCTGATGATTTTATTTTCCCCTCTGAGTCATTCCAAAAGCTAATACAAAGCATCATTGCGTAACGGAGCAGGGGGGTGCTTCTGCTATCTCTCTAGTGTCTCTTCAGGATTTCCAGCTCTGTAAATAATTGCTCGAGGCAAAGGTACACTAATATTATTTGATGAACAGGAAGTCTGCAAATAGCCCTGGTATTTTGCCATAATTACATTTGCAGTGATGCAGGTGTTTAGCCTTACCCAGAGTCAGGAAAACCAGTGCTTCAAATAGATGGATTTGTAAGAACGTGCGGGTGAGGAGGTGGGATGTAGGTTTGAAGGAAAGTACAGCAGCAAAGTTGAACTTAAGGCTTTAAAAAAAACAAAACCAAAACAAAAACAAACAAACAAAAAACCCAAACGGTTTCAGGAGGTGTGTTGCTGATGGCACTGCTGTTACGGCTTGGCTTTGTAACAGCAAACCAAAACCATCTGAATCCCCATTTCTTCATAAACGGCAGGATATCTTCCTTTAGATTTATTTTTTTGGATGGGTTATGGTGGTCTTAGACTGATGTGCTGCTGGTTCTGCTCAGGGAAGGCTCCCCCTGTTGTCCTAGGGCTCGGTGGGTTTTGGTAACGTGGTCGTTTTGGTTCATGCTTCTCACCCCCAAACCTCTCCTTAGCTCGTGTGACGCAAAACCCCCGTTCTTGGCTGTGTTGGCGAACAGAGCAGCTCGGTAGGTGATGCCCCACGTCTCCTCCAGGCAGTGAGAGTATTAAAACACTTCATTAATACTTAACTTGAGCGCGCTCAGTGAGACGGCTGAAGGAAATGAAATGGGGTCATTGAAGTAATGCTGTCAGAAATGCCCGAAACCAGCGGTACTGGGAGACTGACTCATCCTGCCCTTGCTCTGGGAGCTTGCCTGCATGCAGCATGCAGTGGGAGAGTATCCTCTTTTTTTTTTTTTTTTTTTCTTTTTTTTTTTTTTCCCCCCAACTTTATGACCTTGTGTCGCCAGCCCGTGAGTTTATTTGGGAGCAGACTGATGCAGGAGAGAGGACAATATGCGAACGGGAATGTTTCTGTAGGTGATGCTCGTAGCTGAAATGGTCATGGAGTAGTTATTTGAGAGGAAATCTTGCCTTGCGTTCCTCGAGCTGAACTGCCAAGAGCAGCCCGTGACGTGGAAGAAAAAGGGATGGGGAGAAAGGAAGCAGGCGGTAGGAGGATGCCTGTACCAGAGAAGTGGAGCACCACTCATGTTATCTCTTCCAAGTCCCCTGCTTTTCCTCCCTCTTGAGGTGGTCGTTATTCCAAGTGCGCTCTGAAGATCGGGAAAAAAAAAATGTTGGTGTTGCGAGGAGCAAGGGTGCAGAAAACTGCTGTGCTGTTCGTAAACTTCGTATGAAAGTTTGTAGCCGAGATGCGTGGGGATGTCTTCGGTTGAGTTGGGGTCTGAAGTTTTGTGGGGCATAGCAAAATACTTGTGTGGCAAGCCACGTGGGCTGGTATAAAAATAAATACATACGTGTAAAAGATTGGGACAATCTTGCTTAGTACTGTTCTTGAGCGCTTCTTTCAACTTTGGATGTTCTTGAAAAAGTCGTTCTTTCTTAGCGTAAAAAGCGGCACTTGGGATATTTAGACAGAAACGGTGCTGCCTCTCCAGAAAGGAATATTAGTAGAAATATTCAAAGTGTCTGGTTAATCCGGCAGGACTGTGAACCGATGAGTGATACCTGTGTGCATTTACAACTGTAATTATGAATGACTTTAACTGTGAGATGGAGCGATATCTTCAATAGTGCCTTTCTGTTATAAATACAGTGTCTTCTCTGCTATTGTTTAAAGACTCCTTTGGAAGCCTGATTTAATAGTGGAGCTGAGTGAATAATTCAAAAACTTTTTATCAAGTCCTTGTTTAAATTCTTAAATGAGCTCACCGTAACCTTTTTATGCACCCCTCCTGCATGTGTCATACAAATATTAGAATAATTGAGTTTTACTAGCGCAAATGTTTCTGTGAAGCAAATTTTTAGAGCTTGATGTATGACTGTTTATGGAAAGGGGAACGTTAAAATCTCACACACCACTGTCTATGCCAGAAAGTTGGGCTCGCTCACTTCGGAAGAGGGTGGGGGACGGGACCCTCAGCTTTGTTTGAGCGAACCAAACTAAGCTTGTTTGTCAGATTGACTCGTAGGCAGTTTGAAAACCGAACACATGGATTTAAAGGAATTTCAGATGTATCTCTTTTCCCGGCCATTCTACAAACAGTAGCGGTTCTTATTTTAAAATATTTGCTTTTTTCAGATAAGTACTATTTCTGACTCTCTTCCTTCCTCCTTTCCATGAGAGGAGGCAGCACATCTGAGGTGCATCTGCTTAGCATCACTGAGCAGCTTAACACAGGGACGCAGAACAGAGAAAGCCTGTGGTCACCTTCCAGGTTTGGTCTTCCCTTGGCTTGAAGTCCAGTTCGGGCTGGAGGAGAGCCTTGCAGGTAGGCAATTTGGGTGGATTTAGCATGGCTACTCCCATGTATTGATGTCTGCAGATTTGGTGGTAAAAGCTCATTAGTATTAAAGTCACTTTTGAGTGCTGACAATCTTTGTAGGGCTTTTATTTGCCTTTTAACAAGGATGTGTAGAGAATCAGCACGCATTCGTCTTTTGCTTCGAAGGGAAGACTTAAAAATTGAAAGCCAGCTCAAGAAGCAGGGATTGAGGATTAGGTAAGCAGCTGGGCGATGCTGTATTCTCACTGGAGAATTGTTGCTTAATTGGTTACAAGAATTTAGTAGAGGCTGTTTATTCTGTTTGCACACAGACCTTCTCCTGTGCACGCTCTGGCAGCCCGCTGAGCTCTCTGGCACCGCTGAGCGTGTGCTGCAGCTTCCCTCGGAGGATGAGATGGAAAACCCCTACTCTTTCAAAGCATCAGGAGTTTGCAAAGTCTCAATTGCATCTGCGGGGTTTGCTCTCTGATTTTTTTTTTTACTTTTAATTTTTTTTTTTTTATTTCTTTTCCTACTTATCTCCGAGCTCTGCTGGAACCTTCTGTAACTGTCTAAACATGGTTACTGCAGAACTGTGCAGGAACGTGCGCAAGTCCAGCCGCTGGTAAGCGCCCGTGCCACGTGCCCCTCAAAATGTATGCAGGAGTCTGGAATTGCAGCTTTGTGTTGCGAAGCAGATTCTTGGAGTGACAAAGAAACTACTATTGAAATCTTCCATTGCCTTCAGTTGCGGCTCTTCCAAGTGTAACTTCTACCAGTACAGAGGCTAAAAACCAGACACCAGGCATCTGAGTATCTATAGCCAGGACTGTGAAGGAGGGGGGAAAAAAACTAACATGCTCTTTAGAAATAAGAACTTTGGGGTTTGGGGTTATAAAAAAAATAATAATAAAAAAAAAAAAAAACCAAAACAACCAAACCCAAACAGCAACCCACAAACCCCAAACCCCAGCATCATCACAACAAGTAACCTTGAATTTGCTGAAGATGGGCAGCAGTGAAATGAAGAGCCAAATAAACCTGTTCTTCTTTGGCTTTCCTGAAACTATTGTGTGTGTACAGTCATATTTTAATTGAACAAAATTAATTGCGTCCAGCTCCGTAACAGTGGGCATCGGCCTGTTGTTGTTGTTTTCTCATAGTCTGTAAAATTGGAGGGGAAGGCTGTTCAGACTTAGCGTGACTCCCTCACATCAGCTGTAGCATCTGGTGCCGTTGGGTCTTTACCAAGTTGAAAAGAGTTGACTATTGAACACCTAGTCCGTGCCTCTTCATTTCCGCGCGATGCAGTGAGTATCAATGGTTCATCAGCTGGAACTTCCCAGTGCGGGTTCCTCAGACTTGAAAACAAATGGGAGGGTTCGGGTGCACTTTCTTCACTTGTTTTTAATTAAATATTGGTGCAACAAGAGTTGTTTTGTGACAAGAAGGACCCAACAATCTTACAGAACGCGCAGAACAAGCAGGCTGTGTCTTGTTGTCCCATTACGACATTCCCACTGGAGGAAACACCCTTGGCGCTTTGATAAACTTGGCCTTATTAAGAGCACTAAACTGCAAATTAAGTAATACGTACAATTGTTTGTGTGCATCGTAGATTTAGAGTACGTTGTCTCTTTAGACATTGCGCTGCAAAGCATGTGTGAAGATAGGTGAGCGATGTTACGCTGATTTACTACGTGGGGATTCTGCAACTTGGCAGCTTTTTCTGAAATACCCACTAAATCTGAGCATTTGCCAACTGAGCCGCTGTAGTTTACGACTGAAGTCGGCGGTTGCAACGGGCAAGATCTCGGCTGCAGCAGAAGGCGAGGAGAGTGAGCGCCAGCTGAGCTTTGCCTTGAGTGATGCGTGTGAAGTGATGCAGGCTGGTCGCAGAGTAGGAAGCGGCTGTGGTCCCCTGGTGCCCTAATTCTCTGCTTGATGGCTGAGAAGAAACTACGTGACACTGAGCGAACTGAAGCGTCTGTACAGTTCATGCTGAGGTTTTGTATAGAGTTAATAATAACCTTACGGAGAAACTGGATCAAAATGAGCTTTGGATTTTGTTGTAGCTCTTTGCTTTTGGGTTGCGTGTTGGTATTCTGCAAAGCAGGAGGTAATTTGTCAGCCATTGGCAGCCTTGTCCCTATTTACATAAGCGTCTTTGATACTTCACCCTCCACGTGGTGACCTGTGGACCATCTCTGTTGGGTTTTTATGCCATTCTAGGTTTGGTTATTCCCTCCTTCTGCCTGGGAGACATTTGCACTCCATCCCTGGTGCCTGTTCAAAAATACATCACCTTGTCTTTTAAGTCTTCCTGTCCATATAATAGTGTGTTGAAAAACACTTTATTATTTTTGCTTGTATCGATTCTTGTTCATTTTACTAATTCATTTGCAGAAGAATAGTCTGGGAGAGGGGAAGGAAGAGGCAGGGTTTACCCCTGCAACCATCATTGTTCGCCCTAACTTTTGGTAGGGCTTTGCTGCTTTGGCTCGACCTTTTTAAACTTGAGAAATGTGTTTTTGTTTGTATTTCCCTCTTGTTACATTTTAAAACTATTTTAACCGTACCAGATTGAACATTAATAGGAGGAATGTTTTTCAGAGTCTTGATAGAGTTTCCAGGCAGCTTTTTATCCCCCAAGTACTATACCGGGCTCTCGGTAGTAGGGTTTTGCTTGGTTACCTCTAAGAATCTGCCAAGCAACCGTTCAAAATTGCTGACACATGTTAAGTAATGTGGAAATCACCGTCCTGCTCCGTTGAAGCCCGAGTGCTCCTGTTGGCAGTAAGAATAGGATCCGAGCTTGAAAATTATACACAAACTATCTTCATCTGGAGAGCACTTCTAGGCAGTGAAGTTCCCTCACTCTGGCTAGTCTATCCTTTTGGTCTTGGCTATTTTATTTTTTTTCTTTTTAATTTTTATTATTTGCTCAGTCTCTTAAAAAATATCCCATTCTGCCTCTTCAGTGTATTTTTGAATTATTCAACCACATGTGTGTATTTGGTGACGCCAACTTAAGAGTAAAACCTCAATGCCATAGTTGAATATCGGGAGAGGTAATGCCTAGTTCTAACGATAATGCTGTTGGTATAACGCTTATTTGCAAGAAATCCATCATCTTCCACCTCCTTCCTTCAAACCTCCGCTTTTCAGCTTTGGAGCAGCTGTAATCGGCCCGTACGGGGCTTCCCTTCCTCCTCTCATGAATAAATCCAACTACCTTATCTTCTCGATCGGAAAGTCTTCCCTGGTTTTAACAGCCTCTCGAGGAGCGTATAAAAGGGGCTTTCACTGGCTAACAGGAAGCCAAATGAATAGAGGAACTTTTGATAATGGCCCGTCTGTCTGAGCGGAGGATCAGCCCCGACTAAATTGTACCAGATTAGTGAATGATAGCGCTTCAGCCGGGGCCAGAATTATAAGTTTTTAATCTTGGAACAAGCAATGACTTCTTCCCTTTAAACAGCGATCAACTCCCTCTTTGATTTGGCGGCTTGCAGTCATCCATATTCAGTTAGTTTGGGTGGTGGTTGTTTTTTGTTGGCTGCATTCATGAGGCTTAACAAGCCCCCCCTTTTTTTTCTTTTTTTTTTTTTTTTTTTTTGGGGGGGTAACGCTGGTTTTGGTAAGACCTGTTGTGGCCACACGCTGTTTCTGCCAGTAACGTACGCTGTGCTTTGGATTTTTGTGCCCATAATGGAGCCTTGTATATCACAGCTTGCTTAATATCGATCCATGTTGTGCTGCCTGTCTTTAGTAATTAGGCCTGGGGTGGCTTGGAGATATATATATATATATTTTTTTTTTTTTTTTTTTTTATAAGCGACGCTTTTGGTTCCTGCCACGTTCAGCCCTACCGGGGTGGGTGGACGACTCCTCGCTTCCCACCCCACGGCTTGGTCCAGGCTTCCTGATAATCCAATTTACGGGAATGACAAATGACTGAAAATCTAAATGGGGCAGCTTAGCTAATTGCCGTAGGCCTGACTTGTCTGCTGGATAACGCTGGTTTTATTGCAGTCCAACGTGATTGACATCGAGGAATTGCACTGGGATAATACTGGCAACAGGGGTGGAAAATCTGCGCTATGGTTTCAGATGTGCTTCCTGCCCGAGGAACACCTTTTTTTACAAATCACTATCTGAAATGCGACGGATGGAGTTGAATGTACTTTTTCTTTAAATCACTGACTTTTCATCTTCCCCCCAAAAAGTGAGAGTATTATCCCACTTACTAAAATTTTGCCTTTTTCTGTGTTTTTTTCAGGCCTTTCTTCTTGCATTTTAGTACTGGAAAACTCTCTAATGACAACTTTGCTTAGGTAAGTGAAGCAAGATTTTTTTTTTTTTTTGTGGGCTTTTTTTTTTTTTGAATCACTTCCCCTATCTTAACTTCTTCTGCGTGTTTTGTTGTAACTGCGAGCTGCCAGCCAGCTGTGCTGTGCGCGCTGTGGTTAAGGCTAGAAAGATGTAGTAAACAAAACTAGGGGTAATGCCTGTAGTATGACATAAGGACCTCATTTATTATTTTAATCAAATGAAGTGGACGTGGTGCAGAATAATGAAATACAGCTTTCATCTGCATATAAATTTTTTTTCAAGAGATGCTCTGTGTTGTTTTTTTTTTTTTCTTCTGGAAAGTAAACTTATTTTGTTGGTATCACTTAATGTCATTTCATTAGGAAAACGAAACCTTAATAATTTCAGGTCTGTAGATACAGTTGCTCTTCCTCCATCCCTTTCTCTTCCCTTCGGCAGTTGTAGGACGGAGTTTCTGACGTGGAGGGCAAATCATAAGAAGCTTGGGAGTTTTATTATTTTATTATTATTTTTTTTTTAGCCCAAAGGATGGGAGAACCTGAACAAATTTAACACCCCATCTTCCGTCTTCCGAACCCCATTTACACCTCTAAAATGCTAAATTCCAGCTGATCAGCGATAAGCAGGGTTTCTGAGCGTTGATTGCAAGCACATCGTCTTGCCTACTTCTAAATGCCTTTGCAAACCCGGTTCCTGTGCTGCTCCGTAGCACAGGGGCCTTCTCGTGAGGCCAAGTCCAACCCAGCAGTGGCTTGGGCGATGGGTGGAAGAGCAAAGTGTGCTGCTGTACCATAAATGTGCTCTATTTCCCTTTCTCTTTGAGGGAGAGAAGATTTGATTGACCTCTGATGGAAGGCATAAAGTTCATCCCCAGATATGCAGCTCGTTTGATGCATTAGTTGTAGTTGCTTGTAATCCTGGATGAGGCCAGACAGTAACTGCAGTATTCACGTGGGAATATAGTGTCCTAGCATCTATGCTGACAAAGGTAAAAGTGCTGCTCTTCTTTGTAAAGGGTTTGTGAAAGGGTTTTCTTTTCTCTGCCTGTGTTTTCCGCTGCTGGGTCCATAGCGGTACCCGCCCTCTCTCCCTTTTGGTCTCCTTCCAGTGGATGGTCAGCGTGGGAGCTTCTGGCCTATGTCCCTTGAGATGATGGACCTCAGTGAAATAAAATTGATACCGTCTTAAACCAGAAGTCTTTTCCAGGCTCCTTCTCCCTGGCATTTGTCTGTCTTTGGGGAGGTCTCCAGGAGAGAGAATAGGTCTTTAGCCTTAAAACCTCATTTTAGCAAAACCGAAAACTCCAGAGAGGTTCTTGGGCTCCCTTTAGTTTTCCTTTTGGGTGGCTTGTGTGAGTTTATCTACCTGCCGTTCCTTTGCCAAGGTACTGAACTCAAGGTATTTTGTGCAGTGTGGCTTTTGTCTTTTCCAGAAACGCACACAAACTGCTGGTGGCCTCCAAGCTGTGGGTGCTCCACCTAAGGTGGACTTTCTAATACTGACAGATGGTCTGCCTGGGGGTTTGCTAAACTGGGAGCGGATTGTGAGACAAAGCTGAAGCTGGATGTGCTGGTCATCCTTTGCATTTTACTAATTCAGAGAAAAGACCTTAGCAGAGCCGTCTACGGTACGTGTCTGAGATAAGCAACCTGGTTCTGGATTCCAAGCAACAGGCTGTGAGACACGCTTGCCCGTCGCAGCATGCTTGCGGTTGCCCCGCATCTCCCTCCGCCGCTAGGTAGCTTAAGGAGTGACTAATTTGCAGCCTGAGGCTGCAGTTATTGATGATGCTGCTGCCTGTCCAGAGAGTGGAGAGGACTCTGCAAACCAGGGAAGAATTTAGGCAGCGGTTTTAAATCCTTTTAACTTTGTATATTAGACACATCTATGAATATATGCAGACCCAGCTAATAAATAACCCAGGGAATGGTAGTTAAGAGGCAAGGACGTAATTAATTCTGTCATGTACTCTGCTTTAAAGTTGGATCCAGAGCAGTAATGTGTTACGCTGGGAAGGTAAACACTGTCATTATTCAACAACAAAACGTGTACGAAGCTGACACTGTTTTCCTACCTTTTGATTTAATAATTTTTTTTGCGGTGGTTTGAATATCTTAGATGGTCTCTGTTTGGTACGATGGGAGCCTGGTGAAGCCCTACCCTTTCCAAAGGGTTATTACTCCTTTATTTGAATTGAGTTTTGTATTAACGCCGCTTTGCTGACACAGAACGTGTGCTGTTCGAGAAGGCTCTTGCTGCGTTTGCCGTGGTTGGGGTGCTCGGCTGTAATTCCTACAGTATAGTTTGGAGGGGAGGGTGTTTCTGTTTCATCAGGTGATCCCTTTTCAACTTCCCACATTGCACTGTTGACCTAGGTCAAATGCACGTGGCACATGAAAGGAAAAAAAAAATCCTTTTTTGTGGAGATGCTATTAAAAAGCCAATAAGAGTTCCTGTTAACTTGCATCTGTTTTTTTCCTCCCCCTATACCAGAGTGCAGAGAAAAGCTCTGACTGTAGCAAATGCAACTTTACGTGGTCCTTCAAGCTTAATGTGTTGTTGTTTGTTGTTTTTTTTCCACCACCCCCCCCCTTGGGGTTTTATTTATTTATTTAGTGGGGAGAGGCATATGTGGGAATCCTCGGTTTGCATCTTAAAACGTTTAAAGCTGCTGTGAGAATGATATCTTTGCTAAAAAGTATAGTTGTCATAGTAAAAAGTTACATAAAGCAAGGTAGCTAACTTTTTAGCTTGTGATGATAACTGATAATAGGAAAAAAAGCTGAAGTGATTGCAGTTTGAAGCTCCCCCCTTATTGCTACTCATAACACGGCCTCTCCCCACTCCTTCACGCTTCTCACTGTAAGAAATTTCTTGATGTATGGTTAATCACACCCAGAGATAAACAAGCGATGACTTTATATATACCTATTCCTGTCTTGTCCGTGCTCCAGACAACCCAGCCCGACTCTCGGGTCATCCCTTGAGTCTGCATAACCGAAGATGTGCGTATCTGGAGCGGGTTGGTGTTGTGCAACCCCTCAGTGCCTCTTCCTGTGGAGTTTTCTTACGAGTTTTGCAGCTCTGGCTCTTCCAGCAGAAGTCTTGGGCAAAAAACGCTCATGGAGACACCAGTGGAAGAGCTGATGCAGCTCAGCAGCTGCCTCCTAAAATAAGCGGTGGAAGGATGCCTGTTTCTCTTAGCAATATTTTCTTTGGAAGACGAGCATCTCCTCAGCATGTCCTTGGCTCTCTGCGTCTCCCTAGCAAACTGTAGCACTGAATAATCCTTCTTACGCTGTTCCCAGCTCAGTCAGTTTAAAAGTTCCTGGTTAAAAGGAACATGGTGAACTGTATTTCTGGGCTCCTTCGGGGTCTGCTGCTTCTGATTGCAGAAAGCTTGCAAAACTCCCAGGAATTTGGAGAGGAAGGGAGTCCTTCCTTGGTATGGATCCAAAAGAAGTTGCATGTTGTCAACTTGCACAAGCTCTTTCTTCAAAGTATGAAATATATATTTTTTTATTATTATTATTTTTTTATTTAAGGAGAGGGCTCTGATAGAAAATTGTTAGCCCTTGGTGGGTGGCACAAAGCACATTGACTGGAGGGGCTATTGTTCTGTGGTTAATGTGCTGTTTATTTTGCAGCCAGTGATCTTTTTCATTTTGCTGAGGCAGATGGAGGGATTCCCAGTTCCACAAGCATAACCCTGGGAGAGATTAGTCGGTTTTAGGTTTCACCACTTGGATGATGAGGTTAGCCCGAGCCAGAGATGTATCCCTGTGTATGGAAATGGTCTTGGCCCAGATCTTGTCTAGCGATGTAAAGCCTGAGAAAGGACCAAGAGGTCAGCTTCAGCTTCTTAAGGAATGCAGTGTATATTCATTCTGTGGCACGTGTGGACTGCTGCTTTTTCTCTGTCAAAAAGGGTAAGAAAAAATTAGTTATAAGCCCATGTGTTATTTGATTAAATGTTCTAGTTAAAGCTATAATTAGGTCTAAATTGTAGCTTTACTGCTACATAAATATTTATATCGCTGGTACTGAAGCCCCAATGATAAAGAATCTGAATAGATTTTTTTCATAGCTACAAAGCAAAGGCCAGTTCTCCCAATCTCTGCCTCTTAGCACCTTTCCTCCGCTTTCCCTGTCTCCCTCCTACCCAGCTAAGCAACATCCTCCATCTGCAGACACCAGGCTTCTCCCCCCCCTCCCCCCCCCAAATTGATAGCAGTCTTAAGTAATTACTCTGGAGTTCTAATACTTTTTACAGCAGCTCTGCTGCTCATGTCAGTTAAAGGTCTGACATTTTTGGTAGTGTCTAGAAAACCGAAGCTCTGAAACAAGCTAAAATGGAGAGAAGCTTGTTTCCTCTTTGCTCACATGGGCACTTACTCACTTCCCCATCTGCTTTGACTTTGAAGATTGCTGAGGTTCTTCCTCTGTCTGACCCACTTGGCGTAAGCTAGAGAAGATTATCTTTCTTCAATAGCCAAGTTTATAGGGCTTCAGCTTATTCGTAAATAATCCTTGGAGTTTTGAGTGCTGCCTTTCTCCTTCTTTCCCCTTCAAAACTGACTTGCTGTTGCTCTGTACGAATTGGGGAGATGCTTTTCCAGGCTATAGAGAGAGGGGAGGGTTGGCGCAGTCACTAGGCGGAAGGGCATGTAAAGTGTGCTGAGGACATTTCACTAAGTGCCCGTGATTTTAAGTGTTTATCTCATGCAATTTGTATTTGTGGTCCTAGCACAAAAGAGCATCAACCGTAGAGGAGAGCTTTGCTCTGCTACTCCTTGTACAAGCTCAGTTCCACGGTACTAAATCAGTATGAGACAAACCACAGGACCTGGATACACACAGCCTCTATAGAAACATGTAATTTTTTTAATGTACTCAAGAGAAGGACAGGGTGATGCTCTGTCTTTGCTTTCACACTCGAGTACCTGCACGAGTAATGGTTTACGTGTGTGAGGGGTTATTGTAAGGTGTCATTAAAACACACTTTTAGCTTTACTGAACCCAATTTTCTTTTATTCCGAGATGGAAAGTTGCAGTATTGCCGTGTTTGGGCTGTGGGGTTACAATTGTGGTATCTGTGCAACTCTGACTACTTTATATCTTTCTGCACGCGGGAGGTAACCTCTCCTTTTCCCATACAGGTGCGTGCGGTGCTGTGCCATAAGAGGTTTTGTTAACTAGCTCTCAACAGTAGCAACAGATATAAGGTTTTATAGAAGAATTAACTGTATTCTAATCTGCCTTAAAATTAATTTTAAGATTATCTGAAACATAAAAATCCCCAAACCTTCCTCCAAATTATTGCGTATCCCAGTCAGGCGAGTCTAACAGAAACCAACTTTCATCTAAGCGCTGGGCTCTCTGCAGTTACTAAACTTTTGACTTCTGTGTGTTTGTAGATAGATATAAATGAATAATAAGAGTAACAGAATAAATATCTTTGTTTTGGCCTTTCCTTAATAAGGGAGTGGTGGGACAGCCAACACAAATAAGTATGAAAAGCTTGAGGTCGTAGTCTTGCTGCCTTTAAAGACTTATCTCAGCATTTCTCATTGTCCAGAGTGAGCTCGAGTGGCTGTTACAGTCCTTTGCTTTTGCCCCGAATGAACCGAGGGGTAACTGCACATCTGCTTTTTCCTTGTAGCTTATGTATGTCTGGGATTTGGCTCGTTTTTTCCCTGCTTAATGCTCCTTCTAGCCATTTTACTGCTGCCAAAGCACGAGGTGATATTTAGTTTTCTTTTACGTTTTTTTTTCTTGCTGGGCCTGGTGGACATGTGACATTTTCGGTGGACTCGGAGGTTCTGCAGACCATCTTCTCTCGACTTGAACTTTTTCAGGCCTTGTGATCTGCGCGCGGTCCTTCTGGCCTCTTGGTAGCAAGAGGCGGCCGCCCTTCGCGGGAAGACTGGCTGTAGTTTTGTCCTGCTTCGAACATGTGGGATTTAAAGTATTTCCTATTAGATATACCAGTAGTATAAACAAACTGTTTTGTTTAATATAAGCCCTTTGTCCTGATAGGATTGGAGACATCTTATAAGGCAATGACTATAAATTTAAAACTAATATTTGTCATTATTTAAATAAACATAAATCAGGATGGTATACGAAGAACACACAAGTTCCCAGCCCAGCGACCTGAAAGACAGACCTACGTGGATGTAGGCTGTGTGCTTTTTGTCTATTTCTATATAAAATTTAAGGCATTGCACACCTCATTAATACCTTTTTAAATTTGCGTCAATGATGGAACCGATATGTATTGCAACAGACAGAGATTTGAGTTTTAAAGTCACAGAATACGCATAGGAGGGATGTAGGATGAGCAGATGGTACGAATGGCAGATATTTCGCAGGTCTTCTGGTGCAGCATCTTTGCCATCCTGCTTTGTTTGATACCGAGGACTTCAAATCGAAGCCTTTGAACTGGAAAGGGTAAAGTGCTGGGTAGCATGTTGTAAAAAGTCTTGTACGGCGTGGGAGTAAATGAGTAATTCCAAAAAACATAACGCTAGAGAGAAGTTTCCGTGCCAGGCTGTTAAATTCCGTAGCTGTGTTAATTAGAAAGGAAGAAGCCCCTTAGTTTTTATGAAGTTTTCCAATTCAGTTGAAGCTCTATCACATTAGATGCAATGACAAAATGATCAAGCACTTGTCTGGGTGCCAGCAGCCTCGTACTTGCAAAATAATTGTGTTTTTATGAATCAGCGTTAACTTTCTGAAGAGTAAAGCATAGGACTTGGAAAAAGCAGATGCTGATGAACGTGGGGAGGGATGGGGAAGAGAATATAGTGTTCTTGGTAATGAGGTGACCTCTGGCACTCTAATTTTGTTTACGAAGTAGCTGCTATTTCTCATATAAAAATGTAAAATTTTACCTTTGAGGAACTTCATTTTAGGGGGTGGAGGCTTTCAAGGCCTGAGTTCAGCTCGTAATCCAAGAGTGAATTCAGTATCTTCATCGGCTGAGGGTGTATGAGCTTTTAGTTCTTCAGGCTTTTAAAAAAAATTACAAATTTGCAGATGTGTGAGGGACTGGGAAGGAAGCCCTTGCCTTTAAGCGGTGGTAAAATTTAAAACTCATATGGGTATGGCTCTGATCAACATCCATTTCAGTGTTCCCATAAAAAGCTTATAACTTGGCAGGGTTTCAAGGACTGGAAAAAAAAAATGCGCTGTATACAACATGTTTTATTAATGTTGAAGGAGTAGTGTTGTTGTATTTCAATGTCTGCCACTGCATAGAATAAGTTCAGTTTAGCTTTTGTGGACTTTGGCTTTTCCTCTGAATAAAACAAGGTGTGACTTCACATCTGCTCTTTCCAAGTAGCCTTGTATTAATTAGGAGTATACGTATTTTCAAGTTTTGGCTAGGTTTCCTCCTTTTCCTTCCTTAATTCTCCTGTGTGGCAGAGTTAATTCAGAGTTCCTGACCCTCAGGTGGTACCGTAAAGTCTATTTGCGTAAACCTTGATGTTAAGCATCACATCCCACTTACTTGTTCTGATGACTTTTTGCCTCCTTTTAAGCTGTATGTAAAGGTGAATTTGAAATTAGGCAGCTGAGGAAGAAGTAGTCTGTTAAAACTTGGCTGATGTGGTTGACCTAATAAAAGCAATTTTTTTTTTAAAAAATATTTTTTAGGGAAATCAGTGTTGTAAAACATGAACTTTAATATGAAATTGCTGAAGATAATTTGTGCAGGGAAGGCAGCTAAGGCAATTCAAGCACGAAATCACAATTTACAGCCACGGACCGGTGTTACTTCGGTTAAGGTTACCTCTGCGTTGGGCTTGGCTGGTGATCAAGGAGTGTCTTCGGGAGGTGGCTGGAGTGGGCTCGCTTGCGGGGTGCAAAGCAGTGGGTCCCGCACTGAAACAGGAGTAGGAATTCAAACACCGGACACGGGCCTCCTTCAGCACGCGGTGTGCAGCCTGGCTGTAGGACACAGCCTGGGTTCTTTGAGACAGGAGAAGTGTTAGGTGTGTGACTTCTTAAACGTAGGTTTTGCTCCCTGAGTTGCCGTGCTGTTAAAGGTTAAGGGAGATAGCTGTATCTCTGTCTTATGCTTCCGATTTGGGGGTACTATTGGTTAATTAATATTCACGAAGCACTTGGAGCAATTTAAAAGTGCTGCGGGATTGTAAAATATTACCGCATTGGTGTGTGCATGCTCTTAAGCGTGGAGACTTCCAGCTCCTGCCGCGCAAGCGCTTGGCTGAGTCACGCAGGTTCTCCCTGGGCCGGTTCCCTCGAGGACCAAGCAGGTCTGTTCCCTGCTCCTCCCTCCTCCGCGAGTGTTCAAGGTCAGGGCGGATGGGGCTTTGAGCAACCTCATCTAGTGAAAGATGTCTCCTCCCACGGCAGGGGGTTTGGACTAGGTGGTCTGTAAAGGTCCCTTCCAACCCAAACCATTCTATGATTCTATGGTCTCCTCCACAGAAGCCCCTTTGAAGCTCACAGGGGTTCTTATCTCCCCTTGCTCTGTTCCAGGGGTGCCCATGGACATCTTGACCCTCTTCCCCACCGCTGTGAGGTTGGGCATTGTCTCCTGGCAGCAAACAAAGCATTTATTCCTCCAGTTCCTCCCTTGTCTCTCCGGCAGGCCCTGCACAGAGGTCTGGCAGTTGTCCTTTAGAGGAAATTGTTCGGACTTTTGATTTGCTTCCCTTGGGAGGAGTTGGGTGAGCCTTAGCTGTTCTTCTCCCCGTGGTGGGCATGGAGATCCTTGGAGCCTGAGAAGAGCTCAAGGACAGCAGCCGGACCTGGACTGAGGTTGGGGGTAGATGTGGGTGTAGGTGAAGGCTACAAGCCAACGGTGTTTTGGTGCTGCCTGTGGCAGGGGCAGAGCGAGACGGTGCTTTTCCAGGAGAGACTGGGGGGAAGGTTCATGTGGAGCTGATGTGGCTATTATGGCCAGATGTGGTGCTCCCTTGGCAGAAGTCATTCTGTAACGGCAGCTGCTGCCTTTGCGGGGCACTCGCATTGCCTCTATCTGACCTATAAACGTTTTGAAACTTTTCTGGTATTCCTTAGTGCTGGGCAGCTGAAACCCAACCATGTGAGCATGATTCGATTAGTCATTTGAAGAAATTCCCACTTCCCAGATCAGAGTCGGCTGGACTTTTAAAGAGGCTTAATATATTATCTGCAGATGAAAAGAGAAGTTTAGCACCGGACTGTCTAACAAGAGATGCAGAAATACCAACTGCTTCACCGAAAGCTGAAATCCCTTTGTTTGCAACCAACCTGAAGCTCCCTGGGACTTGCCTGTGTTACCTGCAGCGCTGGCACCAGTGCTTATGGCCGGCATCCTCTGAAAAAAAAAAAAAAAAGAAGAGCTCATGTAACTTGGTCTGCTTCCCCTTGCTGAGCCAAAGCTTTAATTCAAGCGTGGATAAAGCAAGGAATTTGATCAGGCTCCTAACATCGGTCGCACTTTGAACGAAGTGGAATGGAGTAGAGCCGAGTTACAGAACACAAGGTTTTTCTTGTGAAATCTGAAGTGGTGGTCAGGTCCCTGAAAATACGCGTGAATAGTCCCCATCAAGTTGCTGTGTACTCCAGTTCAGCTCTTTGCCGTTACCCTCCTGCGATGCGCTTGCTGCCGGGATGATACAGAAGAATTTCAGGGTTTTGTTGGTGGTTTTTTTTTTTTTTTTTGTGTGTGGTCCTGTCAGCCGATTCTCTCAGCATCTTTTAATCTTGGGTATTTATGGCTTGAGTTAAGGTATGTGTTGAGTTGCACTTCATCCTAAATTAGATCTATACTCAGTCTAGCAAAGGAGGAAAAATGTTGTTACGCTGGAACCCTTCTTGGGCGTTATGTGGCTTTTCTTAATGTCAAAATGAGGGGAAGGGAAAGGAGAATAGATGGTTAAGTGGTTTCGGTCACTATTAATGTTTGCCTACTGCAGCATTAACTTGTATTTCATGTCTTTTCCCAGGGGTGGGAGAGGAAGGAAAGGAAGGAGGAAGTTGGTTGTACAATTTTAGTTAAACTGGGTTAGTGCTTGCTAAACTAGTGTGTGTTACAAAGCTAAGTGTTTGGCTTTGAGGGTTTTTTTTTTTTTAGTGATTGGTTGTATCCAACATCCCTAGGAGTCTTGGAGTAGCAGTCTCTTGGAAGATCTAGACTTGAATTGCCATTGTCTTCATGGGGTGAGATGGAGCTGGATGTGCAGCAGGACCGGGAGAATTGCCATTTTTTGCTGATTTAGAGTATTCCTCAGCTCCTGGCAATGCTGCGAGGTGTCATGAATGTTGTCAGCACATAAAATTTTGTTCTGGATGCCTTCGGCGCTTGTTGCTGTGCTCCTTCCCATCTTCTTTCCAGCCAGCCATTGCCACCTTTTTCCTTTCTTGTTTCCTTTTTCCAGCAGTTTGTTTAGCAAGGAAAGACATTCCGCAAGCAAACCAAACCTCGGGCAATCGAACAATCTCGGAGCTGACCCTGCTGTGAGTGGGGGTTTAGGTGGGGAGATGATCTTCACAAGGAGTTCATCCCATGATCCCCTGCGCTGTGCCCCAGCCCATGAGTTGTGTGTCCGCCATTCATCCGTTGCCGTTTATGCCCGTTTAAGAAGTTAATCTTTCTGAAAGGCGCTGAGCTGCTTGGCATGGTGGGGTTGCCTCAGCTACAGGAGCGTAAACCAGGAACGCCGGGGAAAATGGAGGGATAAACATTTGCTGCTCTTTATTTGCATGGGGAATGACAAGAACCTGGGATACGTTTAGTGACTTGGAACAACTTTTATTTGAACGCTAGCTCGGTCATGACCTCCGCACATTTACATAATGAAATGAAGTATTCGAGCCATTGCGATGCCGTAAGAAAAATCTGTTAAGATTGCAGTCCCTTTATTTATATCACCTGACCTTGGTCTGACTAATAAAAGAAATTTGCTTAATCTGCCTTTTTTTTTTTTTTTTTAAATTAGACGTCATATACTTGAAGGAACAAGTTACTGGTGTTTAATCAAAGCGTCTATGAAGCCTGCCCATTGCTCTACGTACTGCACAGGTTGAAGAGCTTTGCCAGTGCACAGGTTGATATTTTAAATTAAATGCATAAAAGCAAAGGAAGAAGGGGTTAATGTAAGGACTACAGAGCTCACTTCTTGGTATTCCTGTGACTTGATTGCCTCTATAGCTTCTCCTAAACTTGTGTTTGTGTTGCACCATAGGATGGCTGAAGTCCCACTCACTTGGGGGCTCCAGAGCAACATTTATCAATGTGACCTCCTAAGACAAAACTGACTTATGCCGTGATCTGTGCCTCCCCAGCGGAATCACGGGTGCGTTTGGCCTGCCGTCCAGCTGGTGTATTTATAGAGCTGAATTGGACTTTTGTGGAGGGGGAGGAGGAGTCTGGGGATCGCAGGATCTCCCTCCCTTGCGGAAGCGCTGCCGTGCTCAGCAGAAACATCTGCCGCTTGCTCCCAGCTCCTTCCTGAGCCCTGGGGAAAGGGGCAAACAAGGTGTTTGCCTGGAGAGCATGTTGGGAGTTTGCTGGTGTTATTCACTTTTCCTTTTTACTGTGCAGCGTTTGGGCTGTTTAAGCAATTTTAAAATTCAGGTCCTGTAGAGAGGAATGGATTGAGAGCAGCCCTGAGGAGAAGGACTTGGGGGGGTTGGTTGATGAGAAGCTCAATAAGACCTGGCAACGTGCGCTTGCAGCGCAGAAAGCCAACTGTACCCTGGGCTGCATCAGAAGAAGTGTGGCCAGCAGGGCGAGGGAGGCAATTCTGCCCTTCTACTCTGCTCTGGTGAGACCCCACCTGGAATATGGCGTCCAGCTCTAGAGCCCTCAACACAAGAAGGGCATGGACCTGTAGGAGCGGGTCCAGAGGAGGGCCGCGAAGGTGATCAGAGGGCTGGAGCACCTCTCCTATGAGGAGTGGCTGAGAGAGTTGGGGCTCTTCAGCCTGGAGAAGAGGAGAGTCCGGGGAGACCTTATCGTGGCCTTCCAGTATCTCAAGGGCGCCTACAAGAAAGCTGGAGAGGGACGTTTTACAAGGGCATGTAGTGACAGGATGAGGCGGAATGGCTCCAAACTGGAAGAAGGGAGATTTAGAATAGATAATGCAAAAAAGTTTTTTACTCTAAGGGTGGTGAGCTCCTGGTCCAGGTTGCCCAGGGAAGTTGTGGCTGTCCCATCCCTGGAGGTGTTCAAGGCCAGGCTGGATGGGGCTTGGAGCAGCCTGGGCTGGTGGGAGGTGTCCCTGCCCGTGGCAGGAGGTTGGAACTAGATGATCTTTAAGGTCCCTTCCAACCCAAACCATTCTGTGATTCTGTGATAAGGAAGTTATATGCAAACATGGGCCCTTGTGCCTTTTTATGTGTTAACTGACGCCCGGTGAGAACTCCTTTTGCAGTCAGATAGATGTGTTGTGGGGTTTTTTTTTGGCACAAATAGTGTTGCAAAATGATGTTTGACTCTTACAGACAATACTGGAAAATTTGATGTTCTTTCCTGGCTGCTGTTAGCCTTTCTGCTCAGCTTCTGTGCTGCTGTGACCTTCTAAGATGTGTGGTCTGTACGTTACTAAAAACATACAGCAAATAAACTTGTCCAGGCAAGAACATGGCCCTGACGCACAATTGCTACCTACAGCCCTAGGCCTGAAAGAAATATTAGTGTTGGAGATGGTGGTAAGGGGTAATCTTCCAGGTCTCTCTCTATATTTAGTCCTTTTAAGGTTTTAGCTATGCTTTTGGACTATAATTCTTTTTAATTGCAAGGGACATAAATCTTGTTGTTACGTTACAAGGGAATGCAAAAAAAAAAAACCCCTTCTTTCAATTCACGGTACATTCCTCATATTAAAAAAGAAAAAAATGCCCGACAGTGACGCTGAAAAGCATACACCTTGTGAAGCTGTGTGGAGATGAATATTCAACCCATGAGCCAGGAGCAAGCTGCAGCAGGGATTACCCGAGAGCTTTGTGTGGAAGGAATTTAATCCCCCCGTGGTTTACATACTATAAGAGAAGACCCCTCTTTCCTTGACTTACAGGAGTAGCCCCACTACCGTCAGAGCTGCTGTTCACGTGAAAGGAGGATTTGCAGATTGCAGTCTAATTCAGATGTATTTATTTGTGTAAGACGGGCTCGGTAATACAGATAATGCACGATTTATTATGTCTGTTAAGCTTTCAGATTTCTCTCCAGTTTAGGAAGAATTCACTGGACTTTATCATTCTGGAAAATGAGCCTGTCATTTCCTGAAGAGTAATAAAAGAGTGTTGGCAAAGACTGTAATGTCTTGCAAGACCCAGCAGTGTTTCTGCGCGGTGTTTGTGGGCTGCCTGGCATAGAGTCCCCAGGCGGCCAGTTTTTAGGTGCCTTGGTGTTATAATATCTAACCAACCAAAGCATGGCTGGTTGAGCATTGCCAGCGGTTCTTGACTTTGTCCGTGACTTAGAATGCACAGGAGTAACAAAGCCCCGTTATGCAAAGAGGGGAGGGTGGTGGCATCGGAGCAAACTTGCTGGGAGTTGCCTTTTCATGGAGGAATCGGGAGTTTCTGCTCCCAAAAGAGACATCCCATCGGAGCTGTCAGACCCGAGGGTCCAACGTCAGCTTTCGTACCTTTCCCTCGCAGTACCTTTAGGAGGGTGATGAGTTGGAGGTGGGGAACCTCTTCATGTGAAGCAGAAACGAGTGGCTCCTGCTGGAGCTTGAACAGAATTGGGTCCTCAAACTGAGCAAAAGTTACAAGACGGCAACTTAATGAACCTATGCTTTTTCGAGGTGTGCTCCTTAAGTTGCTGTGATTGTGTCTGTCTTGGGATATACCTGTATTTCTTTGCTGTGTTTGAACATAGTCTTTAATTCTTTGAAAGTGTCGATCACCTTTTTGAATCCTCCTACGTGTGATTGTTATCTGAATATCAACGACCCGGATGCTTATCCTTTCCATTTAAGCTGTGATGCATCTGGTGACATTTGAGAAAGTTTCCTCTGTTGCTCTTGTTCCCCTCCTTGCCCTGTGAAGGCACAGGCTTATATTTAATGTTCTTTCCTCCTGCCGCTCCAGTTCAGAAAGGGCTGGAAAAACCTCCATCAGAAATCACTAAGGATTTTCTGGCTGCCTGAGGGTACTTTCCTTCCAGTCCTTGCCCCTGCCTCGCGTTGCCTTCTAACAGCAGTGCTTCCCCAGGAACACAGAGAACCCGAGAGGTAGGACACCTGCTTGCTGTGGTAGTTAATCATCACGGATGCTGATGTGGAGTAAGATCGTGTGGCCAACAACAATGATCAAAGCGAGATTTTAACAGGAGTGAAGCTGGGCGTGCAAGCGAGGTTGCTGGTGGGACCCTTTCCAAATGGGAAGAAACACAAGCTGCTGGCTTTCCAGTTTTATATTTGGGGGAATAAAGGACATAAATGATCTCTTTTGCAAGGTAGGTTAGTTTGCAAGGTAGGTTAGAGATTAATGCAGCAGCTGCACCGAGTAGAGCAAACACTCTTTCAGTAGGTGTATGAACAGCATTCGTTGAATCATAGAATCGTTATGGCTGGAAAAGACCTTCAAGATCATCAAGTCCAACTGTTATCTGGCTCTACCAGGCCCACTTCTAAACTGTGTCCCTGAGCACCATTTCTAGATGGCATCGTGTGATGCTGCCTCTGTATACCTTTCGTGTTCATTCCTCTCATGCTCCATCCACCCGGTACAAAGCACCTTATGAGGATGGAAGACAGGGTGGACTCATGTTGGTTATCCTCACGGAAGGGTAATTCTTGATGCTGTATTTTCCCTTTCACCGCTCTCCTCCAGCCCGGTTCTGCTGAGCTGGCTCAGCGCTGGGCTGCTGCTCGCAGGCAGACAACATGATGTAGTGTGGGAACAGCTTCGTGCTGACAGTGTCCCTGAGCTGGTGATAAAGAGGAGTCCCGAGACATTCTTCGGCAGACCACACAGTCCGGATTGCTCTCACGCTCCCTTCTGTCTTGTGTTTACGATACCCGCTCCAAGCATGTAGGAAGGGGTGCGTTTTGTATTTCTTTTGTCTTTTTAAAAAAAAAAAAAAAAAAAGAGATTGAAACTTTTGATCAGTCCTGAGGTGTAAGAGTAACAAATGTGGTGAAATGTCCTATTTTTAATTGGAGAAATTCGTTTGCACCGCAACAGGCAGATGAGGGATGTTTTACTGCAAGACAGCATTGCAGGAGAGCTCAGCATTATGCGCCTGGGATAAAGACACCCTGGGCTTAGAGTGGGAATTTCTGCAACCCCCCCGAAAATAAAATCCAAAACAACAAGAAAAACCCAACAAAACCACCCAAACAAAGGAAACCACCATTACCCTGAATCTTCTAGAAGAGCATAGCTCAGAGGCACGTCTCAGCGTGCATTACGTTGTGTGGCTCAGATGCTCTGTGGTCAGTGGTAGTCTTTGCATTCTATGTAAAGTGGCCTTGGGCAGATGGAGCCCAAGTTACCTGACTGAAGGGACTTTTCCCTTCTCATAGCTTCAAAATGACTTCTGTTTTCATCGTTTATGTGCACGAGGACCATCCAGTAAAGACACACATGCTTACAATAAAAAGAAGAATGAATCTGCATTCTTCTCCGTTTCTTTTATGTGGGCCTTTTGGCTCATGACTCACAGGCTTTTGTTGAGGCTCCTGAGCCAAAAATGCAGCTGCATTTTTCTGTGTCCTGTGCTGCCTTGCCAGGTCCAGTAATAGCAACTATTGGACGAGAGAGAAGAGAATAATACAACCTGCCTTACCGCAGTTGTGTGTGGAATCAGACTCGTGGGAAGTTCAAGATGACTTTCATAGCGAGTAAACATTTTTACAAACTTCCTCCATCTCCTCATCCCTATGCATGTGCTGCTTGTTAACACCCTGGGTGCTTGTGGAAATAGTACTACTAATAAAGAATGTCTTTATGATTTTGTGATGGAAGACCTATTAACAGTGACTGTATTGTGGGATGTTCCTGGAGGAGTCAGATCGAGCAGTAGGGGAGAGGATTTGAATTACGGTTGGAAAGCATCGAGAAATGCATCCTCTTGGCAAATGGTAAGTTCAGCTGAGAAAAGAAATGCGAAGCGGTGACCCTGCTGCATCCTCCAAGTGGCCCTCGTTCCCTGTGTAATGCAGATGTTTCCCCCAGCAGTTCACCAGCACGTTTTGCACACTTCTACTCCCCAAAATGGTACTCTTGCCTGTCTTTCATCTTTCTGAGATTTTAGTTTTAAACTCTGCAATGAGAAGATGTGTCCTGTTGAAAGGCAATGTTAAAGAAGAAATGGAGCAATCTTTTGAACTGTATTTTAAAGTCATTTGGTGGGTTGGTAGTTTGGCCCTTCTTTAAAACCTTCTGGAGAAGCCCTATGGTGGTAATCAGTTGCATCTGCTCAGAAGTCAGGCTTGTAGGCTTTCAGCATGTGCATTTTTTCCAGGTTGTGTCCTGTGTTAGACCCCTCCATAGTACATTGAGAATAAAAGATGCTTTTAGTGTTTCCTAAGTTTGTAGGAGCACTTGATATCTAGCCCATGTTTCCCCTTTTATGTAATATATGTGCTTTTTTTAATGCACAGATTTTGAAGTGCTCTTTAGTGCATTTCTGTACAGGCTTATGAAACTTCTCTTTAATCTATTACTAAAGCGTAGCAAATACAGGCTATGACTGTAACAGTATATGCTATCAGTGAAGAAAAATTACCATCTTGGAGGCCGTTATTTTAAATATTGCTTTTTGTTTTAATTAGGAAAAATGCCAGCTTGCCAGCATTTCGGTGCTGCTGCTTTTCCCCCCACTTCAGGTTTTAATCTTTCTTCATGGGAAGATAGGTATCATTCACATTTTATTTTCCTTTATGCAAGATAGTGGAATGTGAGGTTTGTCCTTGTCCTGCTGCTGCATCCCCTTCTCTTGGAGGTGTTGGTCAGAGAAGGTCCCCGTCACCGATGGGGAAGGAGCACATCTGGACCACCAACCAAAAAGCGCTGCATGTTCTTGTACTGTCACTCCAGGAGCCTTGTTGGAAATAAGAAACCAGATGTGCTCGTAATGGGATTTTGGGTGACGAGCAAGACTCTCAAGAATCTTTCTTTTGTAAATCTTTTCATTACGCTGCTTATTTCCATCCCAAGCGCTTCAGGACTTGAATAGTGTAGGTGGATTTACAGACTGTTGACGTCCAAATGTGGCCTTGCCTCAGCTACTCCAAGTCCTACATTTTAAATTTTCTGTTGAGTTCTAATCTGTAGCTGTCATGTGGCTGAGTGTATCTTTCACCGCTTGGTAGATATCTGTTCTGTGAGGGTGCGTAAGAAGCTATATAACAAAACGTACCTATGTTTTGCCTGTATTTATTTCACTTAAGATACTGTGACTGCGTTTTTAAGTCGCTGATCGTGTGCACGGGGGAACAGCAAAGCAAAAACCCAAACCCCAAGTTCTTCCCCTGCTTGCTTCCAGTAGTTTTGATATCTGCAAAAGCAATAGCTGCCAAGACAGTAATTTTTCCTCAGTGATAGCAATTACCATTTTACATTACACAATTTACGCTTATTGTTATTTTAATAACTTTCAGGTTGGATTTACGAAATGTCTCTGATCCTGTTCAGATTTCTTACTTTTTGTAAACATTTTGAATAAACCTTTGCTGGCTTTTCTATCAACTTAAATATCAAGCTCTATTAACCTAAATTCCCTTTGGAAGCAGTGAGATGTAGTTGGATCTGCTCGAAGGCAATGTATGGTGCCTTTTCATGCACTTTCCACGTAGAACGGTAAAGACGTTTTCTGTAGCTGTGGAAGGAGCCGACTGCACTGCTCCTCCTCTCTCCCTTCGCTCTTTCTGGTGCCCTGGTCCTGCAATGCCCTTCTAATGCAGCGGAGAGGTAGGTCGCGTCTCTAATCCCAGCCAGATGAGCATTGCCACCGCCCTCGCTGACCTGCTTAGTGATAAACCGCTGCACACTTTGCTGAGCAATGTTGAATGCACCGGGGGATTGAGGTCTTGTCTCTCCTGGAGACTCAAGTGCTTACTTCATAGCAGCTGATCGATGACTACTAGAGGAGGATGAGGTCCATCTTGTTTGATGTCGGCCAGCTAAAAATTCAGGCGAGTTCTAGCTAAGCTAGCTCTGCAGACCTCTGCAAGCAATGAGAAGACGGGCCCCCCCGGAGCACGCTTCTTCCATCCTAAAATCACCAAAACAAACTCTTCTGTAGACCGGGAGGAGATGGCTAACTTAGACTGTGCCCAGTTTTTAGAGGGGTAAAATTAGGCGATGGGAATGTTCCCCTCCAGCTGCCCCGGGTCATTTTTACTCTGTCCTTCTTGGAATACGCAAGCTGTACAAGAAATTGTTAAACATTGCTGGCTTTGCAAAATTGCCGCGATTTACATCAAAACCCAGCCTAATTGATAGGAATGAATGCCATCTGTGTTTAGACCGGGCTGTTCTCTTTGTCCTATTGCTCTCGGGCATTAGGAGAGAGGAAGGGTCTAGGAAAGGAGCAGTAGCTGAACAAAACAAGGTGAATCAAGGGCAGAGCAGGAGGCTTAACTTACAATTTCCTTGTCTTTGTTGGTTTAAGTCTGACCCTCCGCATTGTTTAATGTTTTGTATTTCATTTCCTCAGTTGCTTAAGGAATGGTTGGGGCCGGCAGACTGTGGTCAGGTGGGGCATGCAAGATTCAAAGAACCTGTTTTTTACTTCCAGCAGAGACTTTAAAATAGGTCAGAGAAATTAGATGCTGGTTCCAGAGATGCAGAGCAACTTTTTAGTCCTGATTGGCTCGTAACTTTGTTCTGTAGCCTTGAGGATGAATAAAAGAAAGGAAAGCCCAACCTCGAGTGTTCTGGTGAAGCACAGGAGGAGTTAGATCAGTGCATTGGCGAGGAGAGTTTTGCTGGCAGCAAAACTGGGTTTGATCTTCTGCTGCATCTCTGCGTTGAGCTTTTTGTTTCCAACCGTACCACTTTGCTCCTCTCCTCTCCCTGCGCTCCAGCAGTTGAGAGGTGGAACGCGCAAAGGAAAACAGCTGTGGTTCAAGCTGTGGAAAAGTTACTGCAGACAAATCCTTTGGGGTTATTGGGCTTGGGCTCCACCTTTGGATTGCTCCTGTAAGCGTTTAGAGACGGGCCGAATCCTGAACTCACGGGCTTGAGGGGAAAACGGGGGGTGAAATTTTTCAGCTGGCAACAGAAGCGATAGAACTTGAATGGCTCTAATGCTGTCTTCTGACCCTAATGTCATCTCGAAAAAAGCCCAGAAACAGAAACCACCTCTCAACCTAAAATAAAAAAAAAATAATAAATCAGTAGGTAGATGTTTATCTCCTGTAGAAACACTGGAAAAACTTCGTTTTTTCTCTGTTTCTGTGTCTGACTCCACCTTTCCCATTCCTTCTTAATCACACGCATACCTGCGAGCGCTCCGGAGGTTTACATGAAGAGCTCTCTGTTGCTTAGGAGTTAATCGGCTTCTGCTGCCTGTCCTTCCTCCACCTGAAGTTCTCAGGAGATCTGTTCCTCTTGCGTCATCCCCAAGAATTTAGATGTCAGTAAAGAGCCCTTCCCTCACTTCTGGGGGGTATGTGCTTGTGGGGGGAGCCCCGGGCCCCTCAAACCGGGACAGGCTCACCCCGCCATGCCCACATGTCCTCCCAGCTGGCCTGGGCCCAGAGAGCTGGCCCAGGGCTGTCCTAGTGCTGGTCCCAGCACTCCAGCCCCTTCTCCCGGATCAGGGACTCTCCTCCAGCAGGAGACTATGGTGGCAGAAGAAACGTGGGGCTCAGCCTAGCTGACCTTTGGTCCGGCCAGCAGCAGACCTGTGGATGGTGGCACCTTTGGGGCGGACAAGACCTCTTGGTGGCAACTGTTTGAGTTTGGCTTCAACCAGTTGTTGAAACCCCACCAGAACTGAAAGCCCTCGATGGGGGAGACTCAACCGCCACCTGCAGAAGAGCATCTCTGAGCACCTCCAGAGCTGAGCTGTAGCTTTCCTGGGCACCGTTCAGTGTCAGACCTTTACCGGGTGGTCCTGGAGCTGTAGGGTTTGTTGGCCCTTCACAAGCTGGCTGTTGAAGAGATGTTCCGTGAGGACGCGACTCTCCATGAAGCAGCCTTTCCTCACCTGTGATGCCGATCGCTTATTAGGATGAGACGGGTTATCTGTGATCTCTAGCAGCCTCTAGTGCTAAATGCTTATGCTGTACGCTTGCACCCCTTGCGTTTTTCTTTTGGTGGGGGAACCAAGGCAGTAAGTATTTGCTACTGCTAGGAAGTCGGTTAAACAGATCGGGGAAGATGTGATGATTATCTCAGAATACTTTTCTTATTCTAAACCCATTCTTTGTTTAGATTTCTGGGCAGGCATTAAGTTCTGGTGTCTTTGTTTTCCGTTGTTTGTAGAAATACCAGCACTTACTCCTTTATCTAAGGCGTATTATTTCTTACTATTTGTGTGTAGGGCACATAGAAATTAAATTGACATCAGTGTGCTACTGTTCTCCATGGCGTAAATCTGTCTCTGTAGTCCTAAGTGTGCTGTGGAAAAAGTGCACGTGCCCTCGGACGTCACGGTGAGCGCTTTAATTGAGCATGTGTTGGAGCGCTTTGTAAGCATAGATCAGAAAAATGTTGTTTAGCAATAGATGTTATCTGTGGAATAACGTCTACATTTAAGTCTGCTGCTGTTAAGGGCAGGACACCTGGAGGGGAAAAAAGAAACAAAAGTAAAATCGTTATCTGGAAAAAGATAACTCAAGCATCAACAATTGAAAAGCACAGAGAATAAAGGTATTTGACCCAAGGTAAGAACAGTATTTAAACATTTTCTTTTTAAAAAAAAAAACCCAAACAACAAAGCGTTGAGCAAACTGGTGCCCTAAAACCAGACAACCAGAGCAGTGGTTTAGATGTTGACTGAGGACCAGTCAGTCTGGGCATAGTTAGGGACAGGCGTCTGTCTCAAGAAATGATAGTTTATAGAGCACTGCTTTTGCTGCTAAGGTTATTTTTTTGTGCTGTTGAATAGGGGATTTATTTATGCTCTTGGCGCGGCGGGTAGATTGATGATGAAATCTGTGGCAGTCTCGTTCTTGCAGAGGCAAACGACTGAGCATGTGTGCGCGGATGGGAAAAGCTCCTCCAGTGCTATCTGCAAGATGCGCGCTGCAAGCGGGGAGGTGATGCTTTCTGAGAGCCTCTGTCCCCTGGTGCTGTGCCGCTGCTCCGGGCGCACGCGTGGAAAAGTCCCTGCATGGGCAGGATGGTCCCAGGGATGGCAGCTGGGGCCGGGCTGTGGAACTGGGTAACTCCCGCAGCCTGTTTACGAGGACAGCTTGCGCCTAGGGTCTGGGCTGACGGCCAGGTGGACTTTAGCAATGGCATTGTGCTCCCTGTGGTCATCATCTCGATGTGCTCCTTTGTCCCTTTTCCCCGACTCATAGTAAAAAAAAAAGTCCTGGGTCAGGTGGTAACCGAATGTGTGACCACAAGCAGGCTATGGTCAGCAAGGAGCAAAAACTTTCCTGATCCTCAAAAGTGTTGAAAAGGCTTCGTGTGCTGTATGGAAAAGGCTATTCGTGCCATTGAAGAGACCCTCCTGCTCAGGAAGACCAGTTAATTTTTTTTTTTATTTGTTTGTTTTTTAATTTATTATTTTTTGTTTTGTTACCAGCTAACCCTTTTTGGTGCTGTGCAGGATGATGATCAAGTCCTGAAGAATCATAGAATGGTTTAGGTTGGAAGGGACCTTAAAAAGATCTAGTTCTACCCCCCCTGCCATGGGCAGGGACACCTCCCACCAGCCCAGGCTGCTCAAAGTCCCATCCACCCTGGCTCTGAACACCTCTGGGGATGGAGCTTCCCCAGCTTCTCTGGGCAACCTGTTCCAGTGCCTCACCACCCTCGGAGTGAAGAAGGCAGCCAACGTCTGACCAGAAGATTGGCTGCAATCACAGGAACACGGGGAAAGGGGAGATCCGAGCGGTTCGGGGCCGTGTTTGCGAGAGGTGAATCACCACTTGCATAGGTGCAGATGGGTAGATAGGCACTTGGAAAGCCTGCGTACACGTGGAAACGCGGGTAGTGCCTCTGCTTTATTGCCGTGTGTGCGTGCTTGGGTAGCGCCTACAGCTCCTGTTGACGCTGAGGTGGTGTTGCACAAGCGGCCCTTTACAGGTGCACGGGAAGCAGGGTGTGCCCCGGCGATGAGAGTCGGCTTTGACTTCTTGTTTTTCCTTCACCGCTCATTGCACTGAGCGAAAAGCTCCGTTGCTGTACCTGCTCGGGGCGGGTGAGGAGGGGGAGGCCGTTCTCCTGGGCGAAAACTGTTGTCCTTGCTTTAACTAAAGATCCTTTGCTTCAGGGGATGGTTGGGAGGTGAGATTGCAATAAGTCGATGGAGGAAAGTACTGGCAGATATGTCAGCAAAGTTGCCTAATTGCCCGGTGTACCTGTAGTAGGATTTGGTAAGTGACGGTAGCCTTAATGTAATTTGGTTTTGGGTTTTTTTTTTCCAGGATGCCCGGCAGCTGGTAGTGAAGTCATTGCGGTGCTAGTTTGGTGACTGCCTGTAACTCTTGATTAATGATAAAGCGGGGAGGAGTGCGCTTTTGCAGAGAGAATAATGAGTAGGTCTCACTGTGGCCACCTCCAGCCCGTGCGTGAAGCCCCTGGGAGGACGCAGGCACCGCCAGGGTTTCGCTTGGCGTGAATGCAGAGCAGTAGCAGGCTCAGTTAGTTTTAGGCTATATAGGATGTCAGGCGTTGAGGTGGAGGTCATACGGACATTTGCTGACTTGTTTGGGGGATGTTTTAGCTGGCATGCACTCGGGAGTTCGAGGAGCACTGGGTTGTTTGGGTATCGGGCAAAATCTGTACCGTGTACTAACGCTATTTAATGACATCCCTTGCTTTTCTACTTGTAATATACTGCGTTACTGTGAGCTGCCTCTTTAAAGATACTATTTTCTGCAGGTGTCTGCCTCTAAAGAGGGGGGAGGAAAAAAAGGCAACTGAATGAAAATCCTTTTGTTGAGAGGGGGGAAATAAAAAAAAGCCGAGCTATATGAAAGCAAATCGGGCAACCTGCTGAAGGGGTTGCGGGATAAAAGATCTTTATCTGGTGGTTTCCAGCCATCCACCTTGATGCAGTAGCTGCAGCTCCAAACGGGTTGTAACAGCACCCCGCGCGGCCCTCTGCCTCGGCAAAAATGATTCTGTACATAAAGGAAACAAAACACAAACGCAGTTTCATTGTGAGCTTTGCCGCTGTGGAGTCAGTAGTATTCATGCAGCGAACGGCGTTGTGGCTTCAGCTGTGAAGCGTCCGCGCGCTCGGCCTGCCTTGCAGGAGCTCCCGGGCATCAGAACTAAGAGTGTGCCAACGTGCTTTGTGAGTGCATGTGTTAATGCGCCCAAGAGACAATCCGTGGGCCCTTTAGTGCAGGATGGGCCCAGAGGCTTCGTTCAGAGATTCCTCAATAATCGGTGAAAGTCGCACGAGCTCTCCCCTCCTGGCTCCCGCGCCGTGCCTGGCTCATGGCGTGCTTGGCTGCTGGCATCGCTTCTGCCTTCCGTGGACCACGGCGTGGGAGGAAAGCCATCGGGGGGTGGAGGAGGGACCGTGTGCTGGAAGGGTCGCATGTGGAAGTGAAAAGTTCCCCATCTGGATTTTAATAGAATCAGCAGTTTATTTTACAGGGGGAAGGGGAATACAAGCATGGCATTTTTCTAATAAGAACAGTGACATACTGTCATTTTAAAGGGTGTCTAGGTAAGGCACAGCATCTCCGCTTGAGGCTTTTGTTTGAACAAGCACGTGCAAATATTGGTCGGCAGCTTCCAAGCTGATGCTATCACACTTCCTTACCCTTGCAGTTTGGTACTGTCAATTTTCTTTTGAGCCCTTCAATATTGAACGTGCGGGTTGACCATGACACTTAACTGCTTTTCAAAATCCAAGTAATGCTTCTCAGCCCTGATGATAATGCGTTTTGTCTGAGCACTGTACAAAACGAAGGGAAAATTAGGCTGCTGAGCTGCAATTTGGTACCATGCTTATTGACATAAAAGGTCAATACAGCGTAAAAGAATATTTCAAACCAAGTGATTTCTCTCTTATGCCATATCAATGCTGTGAATAAAAATCAATACTCACTGGAAGTATTTGAGCCTGTTCAGTTAAAAACCCACACTCGGAAGTCTTGGGGTAGGAGCATTCTCTTCCACATAAACTGTTCGTGCTGAGTGCTCATCAAATACCTAAATTGCCTTATTTGTTGCCCGAGTTGATGGGTGATCTCTCTCTCTGTTGACCCTGTGCTGACAATGCTTTCTTAAATGAGGCTGCAGCTGGGAGCTAAATCGCACGGCGCAGCGCGAAAGTCACCCCAGTTGTACAGTGAACAGTTGTCACTGGGTTATGCCATCTCTATGTAACGGGATGTTAACGCTGCGAGGAGCGAGCACTACTTGTGAGATACAGGGGCTTGCTGGGACAGACTTTGGAGGTATCCGTTGAGTTTGAGTGTGAATTTGGGAGGGAGAGTTGGGAAAAGGGCCGACTTTGCTTTGGAGCATCTCTTCTGCTCTGCTGCGGATGGCACTGCTGCTCAAGGGCTGAGCTCCTCACCTTCACCCTTGAGCTTCGGGGGAGAGGGAGGGAGGGAGGGAGGGTGTGCTTGAGCGGATCTCTCGTGTTTGGAGTCGGATGATGACTCTGGGAAAACATGATGTGCACTGTGCAAGTCTGCAGCTACCCGCCTGCACGCTTACTTGTTGGCGCTGTTGTGTAACCCACCCCTAATCTGAGCGCCGGGTTGCAGGTTTTTGTTGCATCATTAGACCTTCTCTTTCATTACTGCGTTAGGACCATTACACAGATCTCCTAATTTATATAATTAAGTGCTGCGCAGCTCCAGTGATGTGTCGATTCGCGCAGTGAAGCGACTCAGTGCCGTGGTTTCCCCGGCCGACGTCCGGGAGATCCGGGCAGCCGCGCGGCGGTGGATGGAGGCAGCCAGCTTTTGAAGAAAGCGGGGACGTCGCTGCTGCGTGGGTGGAGAGGCGATACCGGCCGGTTACAGACTGTGCTGGCAGCCGTCTGTAAAACCTTGGGTGGGTCGCTTCATTTTCTGGCCCTTTGTGTCCCCTCCCAGCATTTACCTGTTTAACCTGTAAGCATGGTGACAAAGGGATTCTTGCTGTCCCTCTCCATGGCGCTTGGCATGGAGGGACCTTGGTCTTGGCCGCAGCTGCAGTGGCAGACAGGAGTATAGATTTGCATTTTGTGTTTTACACCAAGATGATCCTTTACACGGAGGAGAAAGCTTGTATTAACATGTCACTGCATGTTATATGCTGGTACTTGGTTTCAACATGTATGTCTTCCCTTCCTTATCACGAGGTTCCTAAGTACAGTAAAAGGTCTTTATTGATTGGGTTTTTTTGTTGTTGGTTTTTTTTTTTTTAACTTTGTGGAAATGAAGAAGAAAATTTTGTATGTAGGGAAAGTCAGATTAAATAAGTGAATTGTGCAGGCTGCACGGCTGGAGTTGGAGTGCTGTGCAACTGATGATGATTTTGACTTCGTTCCTGCGGCGATGGAGCTCGATGAGCCTATTCAGCTCAATTTTACACGTGGGAATTGAGACAGAGGCCACAGTTGACTGGGACAATTTTGAACAAGGAAAGCGTGGGGCTAATGTCATAACCTTGATGTCATGGCCTTGCTTTGAGCGGGGCGGTGGACCAGATGACCTCCAAAGGGACCTTCTAACTGAAATTTTCGCATGGTTCTTGTTTCCAACCTCTCTGCCTTTTCTCGGGGTCATATCCTGTTCTGGGGATGACGTATCGCCTTCCAAGGAAACCATTAGCGCGGCCTGCTCACGAGCGGCACCCGTATTTCAAAGAAAATAGGCCCATTCTGTTAAGTGAGGCACTGTGGTTAAGCTGCATTTTCCTTTGCGTTGAGGCCCTGTGTTGGTAGCCCTTGATGCTGGCCATGTTGAAGTAGTCCTTCGTGTCACTGTTTGTGCCTCCTCCGTTTCCTGGTCTTCTCCTTCCCTTCTCCTTTTTGGGGAAGAAGAGTCTGCTGCAGGATTAAGAATTTGTGTTTTAGGAGTGACTATGGGCTTGAGATGTTACCGCAGCTTGCTGCTGTTTGCTTTATTTTTTAGCTAATCACGCTGATACTGTCCCCCAGTAACAAGGGGGATGGTGGTCTTGCCACGATGGCTCAATGAAGTGGCAATGCGTTGCACAGAATTTAAACTCTCCGAGAGTTAAGTTTTAATATCTCCTGCAGACCGTCAGCCATGATGGTCTTGTGGAAATAGTTTGAAGTCCTTATCTCCATCCTCATGTGGTTTGTTTACAAGACTGGAAAGAAGCAGTTGCTATTTAGGATGAATGCTGTGACATACTTAAGTTTAAAGAAGATCAAATTTCTGGACCAAGTCCTGCTTTTATTAGGAGTAAAAACTGTAGTGGGTCACAAAAATATTATTATACTTTACTTCCCTTCCCCCTCCCCCCTTTCTAGTTTCAGCCTTCAAAATGTCAGTCGTATGCCTTTCAAGAGCACTTGTGCAGGACTGTGCTCTCAGAGGTCAGGGGGGTTCACTGCTTTCAGAGTCCCAGTGACACCTCGTCTTCTCCTGGGGAAACAGGTTCCTGGGGGTTATTGCACAAGAGGAGCTTATGGAGCTCGGGTTGCTGTCCTGAGCAGAGAGGCATAAAGCATCGCTGGGTTCGTTGTTTCGCTGCTTTGCCATTGCTGCTGGAAGTAAAAAGCAAACCCAAAACTTCTTTCAGTTCTGTGCAGATCTCCGAGTTGTAGAGAGAAAATTTGTGTCTGCGCCGGGCTGGAGCGAGCAGGGAAGCGCTCCTGGTTGGGTGCTTCCTTGCTTCCCTTTCCCACCGACGTAGGAATATTCCTGTCTATGAGTTCAGGGCGACGCTGTCAAAAGAGTTTAAGGTTCAAAAGTTAACTTAGTGTATATGAGAGAATTTTTGTCTCCCATCTCTTGGTAATCAGGATTAATGGGACTCCAGTTAACATCTTAATGTTATTACTTGCTCTGCAATGTGTACAGTCGTGTGAAATATGGATGTGTTTTACTTTCTATTGTTTTAAAATTCTTGGCTTTTCTTCATTCAGTGTGCCAAATCAGACGCTGCCCTCTAAACAAAACCGTACATTTACTTTCAGAGCAACCTTGTGTGTGTGTGAAAATGGGCTGAGCTGCAACGTGCGCTCTGCTGGTAAAAATGTCGTGTGATGCAGCGGTCGGGGGATCCGTGTGGCATTTACACTTGTCCAAAGCAAAGCAGATTTTAGGCAAATATTTTTTTTATTTTGCTGTTTATATTGCCAACATGCGTACCTTGATTTGTCTCACTGAGTGCGGTAGCAGCTTGGATGCTGTTGCTCTTCCCTAGCCTTGGTGTGGACCTGCTTGACTTTCCCTTGAGGTCAACCAAGGGAAGAAGCTGCTGCTCTGAACGTGGCTTTGTAGCATGTGACTGTGGGAAATGCCTTTTCTGAGCGGAGTGTGTCCAGGCTCCCTTCCCTAAGGAATTGGGAAACACGGTTCAGACCATGGGACAAACTTCCGAGAAGGTCTTGTGAGCCAGTTTCTCTTGGGAGACGCAACAGAAGCAGGAAAAGGATGTCCTGTAATGAGAATATCATGGTATATAAGTATAGGCTGTGTATTAAAAGCAAGAGATGACAGCAGCATGTAGTTGTACACACAGCAATTTGGGAGATGAGGAGGAGAAGTGGCAGTGTTTTCCTTGAAGTCATTTGATATAAAATCGTAAGGAGGTTTTATAGCCGGCAACAGCCAAAACTCGGAAATACTCCAGAGGTTGGTTTGGGTGCTGTAGCGGTGGGATTGGCTGTGTTTGGGTGTGTTGGCTATCAAAAGGTTCCAGCTGTATCAAATAGTCCCAAATAATCAGCAGTTTGTCTCCTCGCCCATTAGTGCCCTGATCTTGGTGCTGTTTTTGGAAATTGTTAAAAGCTTCATGGTGGCAATTACAACCAGATGGTGAGACAACTCGTTCGACGTGTCAAAGCGATCAGCTGGCAGAGCAACAAAAGATGCAACGGTTCTCAGAAAAATAAAATGGGTTTGTGTTCAAGGGGGGGAAAAAAGAGGCAAGTTCGAGGAGTGGTTTCCTCTGTGCCGGGCGGTGTTTGGGAAGGGTGGGTGTCTGCTGGGGAGGAACCAGCAGAGCAACTGGAAACCCTGAGGTCCAAGTGTTGGGGCTCTACCAAGCACGTGTGTTTGAGAGCCCCAACTGATGGCTCCTAAATAGATTTTTCAACATGGGATAACTCCTTTTTATTTGTTTTTGGTTTTGTTTTTGGTTTTGTTTTTTTTTTGTGTCCGTGTTAGTCACTGCCATTCATTTCATTTAGAAATGTAGAGAGCGTACCTTTTGATGCCTGGCTCCTCTGCCTGTGCGGGAGTTATCAGACAGATCGCCTCTAAACCGCTGGGCTCTTTTTGGGGAGAAGAGCTTAGCTATTGCAGGAATTGCATTACCCCCAGGGCCAGTTACCTTGTCTTTTTAAAAGTGTAAATAGCTGTAACGCTGACCTTAAACTTTATTTCTCTCTCTTCCCTAAGCGTGTTTCAGTAATTCATCGGTGGGGTGGGTAACTTCTGCTTTAGCTGTCTCAGTGTGTAGGGAGCAAGACGATGAGCAATCTGCCATCAAATAATGCTGTCCTAGCAAACAAAATAGGTTTTTTCCTCTATTTGTATTAAATCCAAGCAGAATAGGTTGTGTAAAGGCAAATGTCAAAAGGACTCTCCTTTACATTCTCATTTACTTTAGTGAGTACCGTGTGGTATCGTGACTATCATGACTATAGGTCCTTTTGGGAAGAAATTATCCTGAGTTACAGGTCAGAATATGGGAATGTTGGCATAGCAGCGTAGAAACCCGGTTGTTTTATTACAGCTTTCCTTATTAAAAACACTATATGTCATCATGTTCCTGTGATGATACAGAATAGTTTTTTATTTGTAAAGCCGTATGAGCTCACCCATGAAAAACCATTTTTTAACAACCTTTATAAAGTTCAGAAGAGGAACCTATTTCAGTGTTCACCTACACTTGGTAATGATTTCCCAGTAAAGGAAGAGGAGGAGAAGAAATCCACATGGGGAAATCCTTCTACTGAGATGGGTGTGCCGAGGTATGCAGGAGTTATCCCACAGCAATTTCACAGGAAGCAGAAATCAGTTCTTTGGAGAAACGATTTTTTGATGTGGACAGCCTTACTGATTGTGCAGGCTCTTTACGTACGGAACTCAAATATCTATCTCAGACTTTTTAATATTCTTTGCTTCTTCCTGTAGCAATCTAAAAATTCCTACAGAATAAAAGCAAACATAGAAAAAAACAAAAAACAAACCCAGTGGAAGAATTTTATGATCTTGTATTACTGCATTTTATTGCTAGGCCAGTTGATTTTCTCCGCTTGCTAATACTTTCCAAGTCATGAGCATCCAAGTGAGCTTTGCGTGTGCGTCTCCGTGCACACACCCTCATGCCTTAGTGGATGTGATGAAAAACCCGCAGTGATTCACAGCATACTCACGATCTGCTTTACAGTGTCAGCCGTACCCCTATTGCTTGTCGGTTCAAAGGAACAGCAGTAAACCCTGCTTTCTCTGCCAAAATATTGCAAGCAGGGTATTAAAAGCCAGGTTATCGGTGTCTCACAAATGAATGAAACCACTGTATTGTTGTAGCGTATGCCTTGGAGAGAGCTGTTACCTGGAGATCAGCACGGGCTGGCTAGCAGGAGCCTTGGGTTAATGTTGCTTGCTTAACGTAGTTAATCATTGCTTTATCAAACAGTAACCATCTTTTAAAATGTGGTCCCGAAAGTAATACTACAGGAATGCCGGAGGGAAGTTCCAGTCTGTTTGTTTGTGACTGGGAGGGTGGTTTTTACTGGTTGATGAATTCAAAGAGGGTTTGTGCGCTCTTGACTGGGATTTAAGAGTTCAGATAATTCCTTTTTCAGCTCCAGTGGTTTGCCGTAAGAATATAATTCAGAAATCTGTGACACCGCGATGAAGAAATTCATGCACAATCCCGATACTTTAAGAGGAACAAGAGGGCAAACTTTTTTCTTTTTTTTCCAATTTGGTCTATGTTTAAATATATATATATTTGTAGTAAAATGCCTTTTAGCATGCGGTACCCTGTAGTGCCTTGCAAAACACTCTCCCCTTTTCTCAGCAGGAACCACCGGCAGAATAGATAAAAGAGACTTTTAGCGATAAATCTTAAGAAAACATTGTGTAAAACCAACACTGAGGTGTTCGGGTGATGCTGTTCTCGTGTAGATGAATGAGCGAGGTTTGTTGTGCAATGCGTTATCTGCCAGGGTTGTACGTTCCCCAGCTAATTCACACCGCACAATTGATTTCCCAGCCGGTAACTAGTTTTGCCATTGTTACTTCTGTGCTTGTAATTGCACTTTGAACTCGGCAGGTTGGCTCAGGCTGTGAGATTCCCTGATTACGGATGCTTTCCCAACGGGGAGGGCGCAGGGGCAGAGTCTCCTCTATCTGGTAGAACAGGAGGAGGCAGTCGGTGTGTCGCGCCTGCGTTCGCTGATGTGCGCGTAACCGCAACCTTCCCTGGTGTGGTAACCAAGCGATGGCCTAAGGTGCCCTGATGACTTTGATTTAGCTAATAAAAACTCCCACACTGCATTTAATAAGCTAAAGCCCAACGTGGGCTTTTTCTCCTGTTGACACTTAACCCACTTTAACTGCTGTTTCCAGGTGTGCTCCGTAGACCGTCCTGTGGACGGTCATTCATACCGTGGATGAATCTACCGAGTAGATTTTGCCCCAGAGCTGGAAATCAGCCTGTGGAAAAGTGGAGGCAACCCAGAAGGTTTTGGCAGAGACTTGCTGGTAGATTTGGGCTTCATCACCTGCCGTCATCTACTTTTTGGCGCTTTTGTTCCTTTTGAAACACCTTGCTGTAAGGGAGATCACAGATAGTTGATGAAGTCTGTCTTGGAGGGGTTGTGTTTAAGATGTCTGTAAAGGACTTTAAGCCAACTTAGAGGTTTGGGATGCGGTGAGGGGCAACAGATCAGCAGCTTTGGGGATAAACCAAATAGCAGGACAGTTGCAAATGCAACTCAGCGGCACAGTTATTCTTAGATGGTGCTGGATGCTCATGTGATTCTATAGATAGCCCTTTATTCCGTGTGAAGGTTTTGTGATGCCAGCTTGGATGTTGGAACCCTCAGCAGCTGTGTTGTTCCTGGCACCAGGTGACTCCTTCTTCCCTCTCTTCCAGGAGCTGAGCGTCGTGACCTGCCCTGCTCCTCCCTGCTCCACGTGGGAACGACCTGAAGGACGTCTTGGAGCCACCTGTACTGCTTCATGCAGTTAAAGTAAGGTTAAGTGTTTTGGCAGCTCTTTCAGGTACAAGCAAGGGTTGAGGCGAGGGGTTTGGGGGAATGGGGTTGCCCAGTTCAACTGCTTGACGGCAGGAGGGTGTGCTGATACCAAAGCACGTTATAAGCAAATTCAACGAGTGATTTTGCCATAAAATACAACTTCTTCCCAATGGTAGCAAAAAATAAAAGGAAAGGGCTGTGTGGTCTCCGCCCTCACATCAACCATATGCTGCGGTGCAAAATAGCACTTCGCACTTAGAGCATCAGCTGTTTTTCCCCGTGTATTTTAAGACAGGACTTTCATGTCCCCGGGGTAGGCATGTGGTTACAGCCTGAGGATTTCTGTGGAAGCTGGTCAGGATCAGAGCTCAGGTCCTGCCGGCTGCTGGTCAGACATACTTGCCGGTCGGCACGATGGCCATCTGTCTGTCCTGGAGCGGTCGCGGCGTTGAGGCTTCTGGGTTTGTTTTTCTATTAAGACCAGCTTCTCGGCGTGGTGAACCAGATCAGGGGATGCATCTGACCTAAAAGCGAATATATGGCTATTGCATTACTGACAGTAGCTGTTCTGACTCATGGAGTTACGCCCATTCTCTCCAAAAAGGCTTGAATTTGCAAAAACTGTTAGCCTGAAGCAAAGAAGCTGCGAGAGTATTGCTTGGAAATGGGCGCTTGCCATGCTTGAGCTCTGTCGAGGGAGGGAGGGAGGAAGGCAAATCACCGCAAGCTGCCTCTTTTCTCCTCCCACTGTCTCCAACCTGTTTACCTTCTGCGGTGTCTCACATTTTCCATGGTCTTGCCTGCGAAGACCGGTGCTTTACCGATACTGGGTCCAAATCATTTGGTGTTACTGAGCTGTGGCAACAGCTGGGTGGATTAATCATAAACTGCCGTTACTGTAGAGAAACAAGTAGTTATTTTGTAATTATTTGGGTTTCCTTTTTTTCAGTGGGGTTGGGCAGGGGAATTATACCTATTTTCAGAGCTTGAGAAAGAAATGGAGCCTTTGGCAAAACTCTGAATGAAACCTGCGGTATTGGGAAGGAATACGTGGCTGGCCAAGAGCTGGTCTCTGGGTTCATCATGACCGTTGATGCTCGTTAGCCAAATGTATGGGGCCGTGTTTAGAGGAGGAATGCACGACACCAGCGGCCATGTAAGAGAAGCAATACGTGGCTCGATTTGACTTCAGTTTCTTAACTTGCTGCTAATTACTGGAGCGGGATGAGCTTGCAGCGAGCAGTGCTTGATGCTGGGGAAGACGCCAGACCCTTCCCGGGGGTGACCAAGGGGATGACTTCTTCCTTGCGCGGCAGCAGCGGAGAGGTCTCCGGTGAGCCCCAGCACAGTCAGCGAGAGCTTCTGGGAACCAGCCCTGCATCACCTCTGATTTCTTGGTGTGCCTCCTCTGGAGGGTCTGGGGAAAGAAAAAAAAAAAAACAACCAAAAACCAAAACATCCTAAACTGGAGATTAGGAGCGGCATTCTTGTACCCGTTCCTTTTTTTTTTTTTTGCCTGCTGGTCTAGTATTTCCATAATTGTGCTTATAATTATAATATTTTCATTTCATTCATACAGTGGTAACTGCTTAATGAACTTCATGTTAATGAGCTCTGTAACGTTTAAAATAGCTGCGTAACTCGGGGGAAAAAAACCAAACAAACCCAAAACCAACAACCACCCAAACCCCAGTAATAAAGGGACGTATTTCCACTCCCCAACTTTAATCCTGCGTTATAACGTAATTGCAGCGAGCTGCCTGGCTGGCGAACAGCTGCGCAGCGTGGGCTCTCGGTTCTGCATAGCTGCTTGTCCCCGAGCGGGGGGAATAAATGATTTACCGGGGAGGCTGGGACCTGCGGGCACTTAACCCGTTCGATTCCCGGGGGACCGGTCTGAAACGCCACTTTGTAAAGGCAGTTGAAAGACGTGATTTCAGGTGCGGAGTGGGGTGTCTCTTTGCAAAAAGTTTGCTTTTTTGGGTGTGAGCTAGCCGCAGAAAGGCTCGAACCCAGAAGGTGGGGTAATGGAATTAGGTAGAATCAATGCTTATTTGGATTTTTATCATTAGAAGCTCTAATTAATTTAAAAATCAGATTTGAATGAGTTTTTGCTCTTGTCTGTTTTAGCGATGTAATACTTTCTGTTGCTTGGGGTTTTACTTTTCGCGTGGCGTTCCCTGGATGTGTAATGTAATGCAGTGTCCTGGGAACAGAGCTGCAGTTCTAATTTTTCCTCTCTGGGGATGTGGTACCACGTGAGTCCATCGTTGCACTGGCTGGGGGACTGATGTGCCTTTTTTGAGACTATCATGCCTTAGAAGGGACGCTCCAGTAAAACGAGCATATTCGGTGGCTACCTAAATAAAGTATTTGTTAGAGGAGATTATTTTTCCTGTAGTTTTGTGAGCTGAAAGAAAAGGAGCGCTGAAGAAGAAACAGTTCTTAATTTTGCAGTGGCAGATGCGGTCATCCTGTGCCGCAGGGAGTGGGGTTAGCACAGGTTCTCCGGTAGGAAACCTGAAGTTTCTGATGGAAGTTTTCCTCTTCCGGAAAAAAAATGCCAACCGGTGTTTCCCTGCGTAAGTCCGCGATGCCTAGAGCTGCAGAGCGGGAGCGTTTGCGAAAGGGAGCCGGAAGGGAAGAGTCTGCTGTTGTCTTCGGAGAGGAAAAGCTCATGAAAACATTGGGTGCCGAAGCCGCTCTGACCGAAATGAGAGCGGAGGCGTCTCCTGGGTCTTGGTGTCGATGCCAGTTTTTCCAACTCTACCTGTGGTTTTAGCACTTGAGGTCGGTGCACGCACTTATTAAAATACGCATTGGGTAACTACCTGGTTTGCACACGCTAGGAAATATTTAAGAATATTTGCCAGCACGAAAACGCGCGTGGTGCTTTGGGCCTCATTCATCGTTTCCTACTCCGCGCCTGCCTTTTTTGGCAACGCAGTAGAAGCGCTGTGGCTTGCGGGGCGCAGGGGGGCGCGGGACCTTATTGCTCCGCTCTGGGGCTCGGGGGGTTTTGTTTCTTCTGCAGAAACAGCAGTGCTCAGTGTAGGTCCTAAAATAACCCAGCTCTGAGAGTCCGGGGGATAGTAAGGTGGAGAAAGCTGGTTTTAGGACACAAGCTATAGTCAAGACTTGTTGGAATCAACGGTTAGAAGCTTTGCTCTCTCCCACTGCGTAGGTAAGGCTGCAGGCGTTCCGCTGCTGCTGACAGCTACCCTTCGTGTTTTATCCGTTTATACATTCGGATGAGATACCCCCAAATCCTGTTTTTCCCTCCCCACCGTCCTTCTCCTGATGCTGAGCATCCCGAGGCACTGGCGGTCCCATATAACGCATCTCTGCGTTCCGAGGTAGCGAGCGACTTCCGTGATGCTTCTGCGTTGGCCGCCCAGCTTGATACCCCGTGGGATGGACCCCGATTCTGCAGAAAATTCTGGTTTTACTTGTCCTTTGAAAACTGGGGCTTTCCAAGAAGTTGCTAGATAAGGACCCAAAGTCAATAATCGCTCTTACAAATGTGAGCTGGTTATCACGGAGAGCTTCCCCACAATTTACTGCCAAAAAGAGTGTTCAAACTACGAAGTGTTTTGGAAGGTATAAACTGGATTTTGGTCATTTGAAGAGGCATCTAGAAGGTCTGCTAAGGATTTCTGGAAGTTAATATTTGAGCCCGAGATAAATGTCTCCTGCATACGTGAAACAGCTGCCCCAGAACCTGTTGGAAGACTTAATTTGAGTATAAACATACGTGTGCTTTTGCGTACATGCTGCACTTTAATTCAAGTCGACTGTTAGTTCTTAACTTTATTAGGACGTAACTACTTGAACTGAAGATGTGGTCTGTGATTTTTATTTTATTATAGCGGCACGATAGCTCCTTTTGAAACATTGTTTGGATTTTACAAATCGCTATCTTAAACATTGTTTGCCATTAGTAATATTTTCAAGGGAAAAAAAAATGACAAGCGAGGGCAGGGTTTTATCGTATTACAAGTTAATTGATTGACAGTATGTGTGTATTGTAAAATGGGAAATTAATCACCCTGTGTTGATGACCCTTGGACATTTACAAAAGGCTGGTCTTTATGTTGCACAAATAGATTCCGGACACAGGAAAGAGGCTTATGACGAGAGGATGAGATCAGTTCGTATAATTAGAGCTAGCTAATAATCCTTTTACTCTCTGTTTTTCCGAATTTACAGTATCTTTCTTTATTTGAAGTCGGGCATATGGACTGCAGAGTGATAGCCGCTGTGATTTGAGTTTTGTGGGTTTGGTTTTTATATCTACTAACGGGTGAAGGGATGGGAGCGAGGAAACCAGATGTTCACGTTTGAGAGAGATTGCCGCCTTCCTCTGCTAGGCACGGGGAATGGCACGGCACTGCTTCATCTCTTTCCGGGCTTTGGGTAGGAATTAAGTAATCCATTAAATGATTTTTTTTTTTTTTTTTTTTTTGACAATTATGAGATTGAAATGGTGCAAAAGAAGAAACTTAGTGCTGACGCTAGGAGTATTTGGCCAGGTGTTCCTCTCTGGAGTAAGGCAGGGCTGGAAGAGCTGGGTAAAGGACTTAGTAGAGCGTGAAAAATACGCAAGTTTAATTTTTTAATTCTTTTTTATCATTTTAATTATTTTTATTGATTTTATTAATTTTTATCTATTTGATTATTTTTTATTATTTTAAATGCTAGCCTGTGCCTTAGCTTAGCGTTAAGCTTCGCTATTTTGGGAAGGATAACAGGATCAATTTGGGGAAGGGAAGTGGCGTGGCCGGGGGGTCGGATGGAGCGCAGGTGACCCTGGAGCAGCCCAGCTCCCAGCCCGGGAACAGCGCTGGGCCAGTTCCTGCTGCCAGGAAGCTGAGCTACATTAAGCAAAGCGAGTTAATCTGTATCCAGAGCATTTTATTAAATCATCAGTCAATTAAATCAGTGACGCTCTGTTAGCTTGCGTTCCGGCTGGGCTGCCGGCCCCTCCGCTGCAAGTTGTTGGGCTGTGGCAACTCCCTGACTTCTGCCTGGTGGGCTGCTGTACGCGAAGGCCGTGGGACTGAGGTTTCCATCATGGTTAAAAGAAGGAAAAAAAAAAAAAAAAAAAAAGACAATATTTTAGGCCGATTTTGCAATTTAATCTGTTCTTTCTCAATTTTTTTCCTAGGGGGAGAAGGGTGTCACGGCGTTTGGTTTCTTTTCCTTGCTGCGAAAGCAATCTGCGTGTGCCTGGTGCGCCTTTGGAGGCGAGCGACGGTAGAGGCAGGCCAAGACAAAACGCCTTTAAACCTCCTTTCCATTGCTCGCAGCCAAAAGAAACTCCCGTGTGTTTGTAATTGCGGGGCAGCATATGGTTTTGTTTGCAGGCAGGACGCAGCTGGGAAGCAGTATCACCTGTGGAAATGCTGCACGAGGGATATTTTTTTGTTTGTTTTTTTTTTTTTTTTTTAAAAAAAAGCAATGAATTTAGTGACAAAACATAACCTTCAGCAAGTAGCATAAATTCAGATGACTGTACGCAAATATCTGGTATTTTTTTTTTTTTTTTTTTTTATTAGTTCTGAGCTCAGCTGTGATAGTAAACGCCATGCTGCAATGTGCCGGTGACTTGTTCGCTGCCACACGTTTGAAGTGTGGTTTCTCGTTTCCTCACCTCCTCTCCTTTCCACGGTCGATGGCTTTTGCCGGTGGTGTCACTTTGCTATGTGGGATGGGTTATGGCTCCTAATTCCTCCAGCCTCCTATTTCTGACCAGATATGTAAAATTATGCATCAGTATAGCTACGGGGAGAATCGTGCTGTATTTAGTAGTATGATGCCTGAAGGACATACGGTCATCTCCCGTCTTGAGGTTTATTTTAGTCGCTGCAATTGCAGCTGAGCTATTTATACAAATTTCTCCATGCACATCGTTGAAGAACTGGGTTATGGGTTTATTTCTCCTGCCGAAGCTTTTTAGAGGTTTTGACCTGCCATTTTTTAATCTCCTTTCACATGGATTTTAAGGAGAGGGCATTAATACGCCAATTAGAAAGCTCGTTCATTTCATGAATGGCGAGTTCTGGAGTTCAGTCAGTATGGGTGAAGCTTGTGGGACAAAGCGTGTGAGGAAACCGGTGTCTCACCCAACACCACAGGGTGAGAGTAAGTTATTGCGGATCTGAACTTTGTAGAGATACACCCAGGAAAAACGCCAACAAGAAAAGATAAGTAATAAAAAAAAACCCTCAAGTCATTGTTTCTTTCCATTTTCAGACTTTTTCTACGGGTAAGAAAGAAAAAAAAAAAAACATACCAAACCCCAAACCAAAGCAAGAAAGGGTTTTTTTCAAATAATTATTTTATAACAAAAAAGTGAGGAGACTGGTGATGGGTAACGCAGCGCAGTAATGTCCTATACCACTCATAAGAAAAAGGGAATATTCCAGCTCAGTAATTCCCTTGACGCTAAGGGAGAACAATAAACTTGTGAAAGAGGTTGCTATTTTAGTTCTCTTTGCATAGAATTGGTGGCTCCAGCAGGAATCCATCTGTACATGGCCAGTTGGTCTTCTCTCCGGTCCCCCCACTCGCTGTTTCTCCGTCTTTATTTATCTTGTATACTTTAGAGCGGGAGCACTTTAGTTCCTGCAACTCAGTCCTCCCGATACTTCGAAGCACTTCATAAATTAACATTTTGTAAAACCGGAGTGTGGGGGAGTGCCCTTGAGGACACTGTGCTTTGTTGAATGAGAAGCGATGCGTTTTTGGAAGCTCGGTTTTCATTTTTGTCGTGCAGCTGGGAAGAAGGAAGCGATGCAGCCCAGCCGAAGGGGGTGGATGTGTGCTCCCTGGAAATCCTTGGATTCCTTTAAACTCTTTTACAGCTTACGGTGCCGTTTGTCTGGAGGGTGAGGATCTGAGGACTGGCTGTAATGCAGGTTCTCCCACTGTGGGTATATTCATTGGTGGCAGTGTTACAGTACAAAAGAAAGCCTGTTTACGGCTCACTCTCTGACGCATCACCAGCATCAACGGTGCTTCTCTAATTTCTGTGGGATATGTAGTTCAGACTACCTGGTGAAGTGTTACTCCAGAGCCTTGAAATCACAAAGTTTAGTCCTGACAAGGACTGAAGTCCTTAGAAACCGGTGTTACAGAATGGTTTTGTACAAAGTAAATTCTGTTAAATTAAAAAAAAAACATAAAATCCTCCTTTGACTTTCAGCCCGGCCGTGCTGTGACGCGGTCCTCCTTACAGCTGGAAAGCCATCCTGCTTTCTCTGCATTTCTGCTTATCTATTCGAATGCTTTCCATGCGACCCGTAACTTCATCAGATTCTCCGTGTGTTTTTTGGCTGTTCTTTCCTACCCGCAACCACAAGCTCTTTATGGCTGAGATTGTTTTTTGCGCAGCTGGGAGTGCATGCTTAAAGCTTTGCAAATACAGATCATTGTTTCTGAAATCACATGCTAAAATGGGGGGGGGGGAGAAGAGAAAGTGCTGGGATTCAGGTAAGATTCAGCAAAGCTTCAACTTGAAGTATACCTAAAGCTGAAGTTTACCTAAAAAAACTTTAAAACTGAACTTGAAAAGCTTGAAAAAACTGAAACATTTGAAGCTGAAGTGTGTTTAGTGCCTAGGGGAGCGGGAAGGGGGTAGGTAGGCTTTCCCAGACGTACCACACGGATTAGATGCCCCTTGTCCTCCTGCTTGTTGCAGCTCTGGTTGGTTGGTAGAGTTGAGAGTGGTTGTTCTTGTTTCTGCCCATCCTGTAGCTCTTCTTTCCGATTAAAAAAAAAAAAATAAATAAAAATCCCTAAACAGCCTACTCTGAGGTGAAGGTCTTGAGAGTAGCACAGTGTTTTCTTTCTTATGTGCTCCTCGTATGGTGCGTGGGGTGAAGCAGCGAGGAGCGATGCTGGGATGCATACAGAAGGTGGGGGGTGCAACCGGTGCTTGACGTCAGCCTACAGCCAGAACGGGGCACGAGGGGGACGATGGAAAAGCCGTTTTGGCACCTCGTGGTCTACGTGGCGTTCACAGACCTTCAGCATTACTGCTTGTGCCCCCGGCTGGGTAGGTCAGGAGGACCATTGCTTTCAGGTTTGTCCTCAAGATATATACTTCACACAGGGTGCCCGGAAGAAATAAGCCAACTAATTACGGTTAAATTAAATGGTAGCTGGGAGTAGTGGATGAAGAGGATTTATCGCTTCGGCTCCTGGTGTTTGCATCCCTTCCCACTGCCTGTGCTTGTTTGCAAGCTCTTCAGGGCAGAAACTTTGTTTGCATTGACATTTTTACAGCACGTAACCAATGGTGCCCTAATCCGGGCTGAGGTTTTGGGAACCACAGTAAAGCAAATAAATGTTTGGGTTTTTTTTTTTCCCCTTTCTTTCCTTGTCAGATGTTGCCATAGCCAGAGAAATCAAGCACAGTCGTTTGTCCTCTTCTGTGAAATCTTGTGCAAAATAACACTGAAGTTCTCTAGAAGAAACCTTAATACCACTCACTGTATTAATTCTTTAATGCTTAACAGAGCAGAAAGGTATCCTTCCCATTCTGAGAGGACTTAAGTAGCTTTCAATTTTACTGACCTATGCAGATCTTTATAATGTCTAAAACCACTGTTGCTTTTAAGAGCTTGAGCCTGGACTTTCATTTCATGTCCTACTTTCAAATTTGCAGACGCAAGGAATTTCACTGTTATCCTAAGGGGAAAACCTAATACAATTCCAGAAACATTGCAAGATAAGTGTCTGGATGGCTGCAGAGCATGTGATAAAACTCCCGGACGCTGAAATCCAAAAGATTCAGCTATTTGCAAGAAATAATAGGAGAATAGCAGAATCTGCTGGCTGCCGTGAGGGTGCCCGTAGCGTGACTTCTTGCGGTGGGTGGGAGGTGGGATTTATATTTGCCTCTTCTTGTTGGTTTGGCTTCCAAGGCAGTTCATGTGCAGTCCTCCTGATCTCGTGGTAGGGCCAGGTATCCTCGCTGCAGTCTGCGGTATCTGACAGAGCAAGTGCTACCTGCCCAGAAAGAGAGAAATTGCTTTCTGGGGCTCAGAGCAGGCATCGACTTGAAGGATGTGCTTCTCTAACACAGGAGAAAATACAGTTTAGCCTTTTTTTTTTGTGGTGTTTTTTTTATTTTCTTTCCCCCCCCCTTAGTTTTACACTTAAAGTAGTCCAGCTTACTAATTGACTATATTAGGGTCCTCATGAATCTTGGTTTGATTATGACCAGTACAGTCTTTCTTTTGTTTTCCCTTTTCTTACTTTATTAAAATTCTGAGTTTTTTTTAAGTTTTTCAGAGGCTCTTCCCTGCCTACCCACTGGTTGGAGAAGTTTGCTTGTCTAGAAGCCTAAATTCAGTCTTTTGCTGACGCAGAGTAGTCATTCAGGCTTATCTCTCACTCAGTTTTTCTCATATGCTTTTGCCGAAGCACTTCCTAACAAGATAAAATAAAATCTCTTCCAAACCTGCCCGTCTCCTTGCAACCTAAGTTTGCATCCTTAGAAAAACTGGACTGACACGAGTATTATGAAATGAGAACTCATTTACTTTACTGATGCGTAAAGGCCAGCTAGTAAGATAAGAAAGGGGGAAAAAAATGTGAAAAATTTGAAAAATTGGACTGACGTGGGTATTATGAAATGAGAAATCATTTACATTTACTGATGTGTAAGGGCCGTCTAGTAAGAGAAGAGTGTGGGGGGGGAAAATCTTCCTGGAGGAAATATTTCCAGGATTTTTATTCTCTTATCTGACAAGACCAAGTTTTCAGCAGTGTCACCTTATTTCACTGCTGCTGCTCTGCACTCCTCTTGCCAAAAAACCCCGACAAAAACTGGTCGTCAGTTTGAGCTCATAGGCCTCCCCTTTTTTCCTTGATGAGAAGTGTCAGTATTCTCCCCTCCTCGCACGTCAAGTATTTCCTTCTTTTGGACCCTGCGACTTGCGGCACTTTCATTACCGACTCTACCACAGAATGAGGGGGACTTTTTAATGCCATCCCATCCTTTCCTGATCTGTACATGTCTTTCTCCCCTTTCCCATTTCTCTCTCTGCCCAGCTGCTGTCAGGCATCTGCCAGGAAAGTGATGGAGCAGGACGAAACAGTCTGCGCTTCTGTCAGATCTCAAAGATCAGAGGATGCCATCTCACTTTATTCCTTGAGTTCCAGGAACGTAAATGCTCTGTTGAGGACATGCTGTTCCGCAGCTGAGGTTTCGTACAGATTCTTGATACCTTCAGTGCAGCCTGTTCGAGCTAGACAGCACAGAAAAGCTCTTTTTACTGGTTTCCACCAATGGTCTTAGAGGGAACATTCTTACTAATACTCGTATTGGCTGCTCCATAAAAAAGAACAGATTAAAAACTTCATCAAAGGACCTTGGGCATGGTTTGCATGTTGGGACTTTCAGCTATAAAGTCTTGGGAGGTGGTTGAGTCACCATCCCTGGATGTGTTTAAGAGACGTTTAGGTGTGGTGTTGGGGGATATGGTGTAGGGGAGATCTTTGTAGAGTAGGGTAGATGGTTGGACTCGATGATCCCAAGCGTCTCTTCCAACCTAGACAATTCTATAATTGATTCTTGAGTGTATCAAGCGTAATGTGTACCATTACAGCTTCTCCCTTTGGATAAACCTGGCAAAGAAGACTTTGTGATGGAGCACACGAACCTTTTTATAAAGGTGTGATGGGCGTTGGTGGCAGGTGCTAGAACGCCATCTTGTACAAAAACTCCTGAAAGCAGGGAGGGGGCTCACAGTTGATCGGTTCTACAGCATTGCAACCCAAATGTCAAATAAAGAAGCGTTAGTTCTGGTGTAATACAGGTCCCTCCATGGCTGCTTTTTGGGATTAGGTGCGTGCCCCAGGCTCGCGCGTAGGGCCTTCCTCCTGACTTCATGAGGCTTTGGATGGGACTTCTTAGAAAGCGTTGGCTTGCTGAGGGGATGGAGCCAAGGCGGTGGAGCGGGAGGGATGAGGCAGTGGTGAGAGTACCCTGCCAAGCGCGGGAAGCGGGCTGGTGCCCCGCGGGTTTGCTGAAGCAAAGCAAACAGCCGGGGTTGAAATCCAGGTGTGACCTCCCTGAGCGTGCGCTTGTTCGTTTTGCTTTTTGAGGGAACGTTCAGATCATGGAAGTTGTTGTATGTAACGGCGAGAGCGACAACCGCCTGTGAACTGTGGTTGGGAAGAGGGAAAGCTCTTAAAGGAGGGAGGAATGTCTTTGAGTACATTAGAATTCCCTTCCTCAGAATAAACCCCTGAGAAACTGAAATAGGTGATAAAAATTAAAAAAAAAAAACTAATTTTTGGGAGCAGAGAGAAACTTGAGGAGTAGAATATAGTATTGCCTGTGGTGTCTTGGGCAAATACAAACCTGTCATGTTCTGTTTTCCTGAATTTTTATGTGACATCCTTTAACTCGCACCTTATCCTGCAGTGTAGAATGATGGCTGAATTTTGAGGATAATGAGTAATCCTAATAGTTGGTGTAAATGCAAAAGTATAGATTCTTTGTCTTTGAAGGTATATCACTATCTTTTATCAGCATAAAGAAAGGTTGTGTGGTTACTTGTCGAGACTTGAAAAAGATGTGGTGAGAAAACGATGCTTTATATTAACTCCCTTTAAGCATTATCATCTGAGACACAACTGTTTTGATTCTGTGCTGTGATATTTTTTAAAAAGTCACGTCCAAATATTACCAAATTGCTGTGTTAAGACCACAGGTCCGAATTTTGCTCCCTGAGGAAATTGGTCCGTTGCAATGAGACTTTGTAAAAATCCAAATGTGAAGTGGGCTTAAAAGGGAGTTATTTCCAACCGTGGTTTAATTTCCATAAGAGACAATGAACACTCTTGGCTGGATAACGTTTTGGTACCCCTCTTCAGGATGCCCAGGTTCAGAATAGGAGAGAGGCGCTCGGGTAGGGCACAAAGGAGATTGGCAGGGCTTGTGCATTTTTTGGTTTTGTTTCTTTTTTTTTGTTGTTTTTTTTTCTTTTCTTTTCTTTTTGAGCCCTCAGGAGGACCGGGATAGCAGGAGCGTGTTGTAGGACAGCGGCGGAGATCGCTTGCAGAGCTGGTTTTGGAGCTCAGCTGCCCAAACGATAGCTGGTGCTACTAGTCCCCTATTTTCACGTCAGTCTTCGTAAGAGCTGAAAATACAGGGAAAACCGTCAAGCGTAACCACTTGGAGGCATTCTTGCTGTTGGAAGGGGTATCTCGAGGCTGGAAACAGGCATGAATTTGACTAGATTTAAAAATACAGCAAAATATTCGTCCGTCTCCTGGCTGCCTTGGGGGACCTTGTGCAGAGGGAGCGTGTTTTGGTGGGCGAGCTTGGCAGGCAGCTCAGCTGATTTAGAGCAACCGGTACGAAAATGCTTCTTCTGTAAAAGAAGGAGAGCGTGTGAGGGAGCAAGGATAGCTGGAATCAGCTGAGAAAACTTGGGCCGTGGTTTAATTTCTGTCTCAGTAAAGGCAAACTGTGGGATTTGGAACGGAACGAAGTATGAGCAAGATCCTGTGTTTTCTGTGTGAAAAGCAGAGTGGTATTTCATCCCTTTTTATAAAGGGTTTTAAGTATTTGCAGAGCATTACCAGTGTTGCAGACATGAGCAACAGCAGAAATTCCATTTTTAATTGTTTTGCATTCCTTCATCTTAGGATCCTGGACTGCTTAATACACACATTAAATGAAAACTTACAGCTTTCGTTTAGGGGGAATCCTTTCTACTGCAATGGAGAAACTAATGCAAGTGAAATTCAGGTTCAACCGATTCAAAGCTCAATGCAAATAACTTTCACCAGGTTATATCGAAATTCCAGGGGCAGACCTGGCAGAGGAAATTTTCTTCGCTAAAATCACCTTGGTAGGATGAGTAATGGTAGTTCTTGACTACGAAAAATGCTGATGCCGAATTGTGAGCATCGTCTGTTCTGTAAGTTTTCCTTCAGTTTTGCAAGGAGAATTTTTGATAGTTTGATTTTTAAATAGTTTTGAAATGTTTCTTGAACAAACAATCCAGTGGGAGGAGGGGAAAAAAGGCACCCGAATAACTTGGGTAAGGTAGTGTTTGCCAGAGTATTTGGTCTCCTCCAACAGCAGAGAGGACTAACTACAAATCTTTACAAACATTTTTTTGTGGGGGAGTGGGGGGAATTCGCAGACAGATAGCAATTAAGGGTTGGCATATCCTCAGTGCCAACGGTGCAGATGGTTCAGATGAGCGCTTTGCTCTACAAATCGTTTTAGAGTTCCCTTTCTTAATGTGAGCGTAAATAAAAAAAAAAAAGTGACAGATCCTTTTTTGATCTGAAAGAGAGAAAATAGAAAATCGTTGTGTAAAAGTGAGTATTGGAAAAAATAATGTAGAGGTGATAATACAGCTTTGCAAGTTTAACGTTCTGCAGCCTATGAAGACGTACTTAAAATTTTACAAAAAAAACCCAACCTTAAATTTGTCTTTTCTTTTTTTGTTTCAGTGTTCTGAGGTCATGAAACTTAATCCACAGCAAGCTCCATTATATGTGAGTACAAAATTTAAACAGTTTTTTTTTTTCCTCTCTTGCTATTTACACAAACTGCTTCCCTCCACCCTTTTTGGAGATGCTGCTCCGTTTTCCTTTGCTCCCCAAAGACCTTATTGCTATTTGTTGAATTGCAACCGCTCGGGGGTAACGCTGAGGTAAGGTCACAGAGCTCCTCTGTCTTTCCAGTAGACAATTTTAAAGAAGTTTTAAGCCGTGTTGTAACGCTGTCACCGCGCAGGCATCCCCTTACTTTTTTTTTTGGGGGTTGGTTTTTTTTTTTCCCCCTCCCCGAAGCGTGCTCGAGCGCGTGGCTGCGCTCTTGCGACGTGATGCGGGGAGAGGCGGTGAGAAGAACTTGCTTGGGTGGAAAACGGGGCATCCCGGCGCGCAGCGCTCGCCCACGGCCATCGTATTTTTCTGCTCGGAGTTTTAAACGTGGCAGGGAGGGAGTGGAAGCGGCGGAGGGCTCGGCTGGGCTGCGAGCGCGGCGGCAGGGGATGGTTTACGTCAGCCTCCTGGAAGCTTGTAACCTCGACGGCTGCGTTAATAAGGAACGAGCTTCCTCTCGCTCTTGAATAGCGGCTTTGTTGCAGGACGTGGGGGCTGTCAAATTAGACCGGGATTTGGGGGGGGGGGTGTACGCCCCTGTGTTAGATTCGTGCCGAAGCTGCCAGCCGGCTTCGTAAGCGTTTGGTCTCCATCCAGCCTTGCCGCGCTCGCGGCGGGGTTCGCTGGTCCTGCCGCAAACCTCGCTGAGCAGGGCAGAGCTGGACGCAAGGATGGAAAGCGCAGAGGGAAAGTTGCTCGCAACTGGGGCTTTTAAGGGGAAGGAAGGAGAAACGATTAGAGCTGGTCATAGACCTGTGTCTCGGGAAGTGTTGTGTGCTGTAGGTAATGGATCGTATCGACCTTTAATGCCATGGAAGCTTTGCTTTTAAATTTTGCCTACTTTTAATTACCGGCTGGAAGTTCGTATCGGAATTTATTCCCCACTTACTGTACTGAGTCTTGTGCTCGAAGCGAGATTAAAGCATTACGTAGTGCGACCTGACTTTGGGAGAATGGCTTTTCTGGCGTACACCACCGCATTCTGTGTTACTGTGAAACTAAGCGTTGCCCGAAATTTGTTAGATCACAAGCCTACTGAATGCACCTTGACTTTGAGGAAACTTAGTTTAAACTTCGGACGCATTAAAGGAGAATGAAACTTATGTGCAAATATTTGATGTAGATGCTACAGTAGAAAAACATGAATGGTAGAAAGCAGGATAAAATTATCCCTATGTCTTTTGCACAGTATATGACTTAACCAATCTGGAGGCTTTGTTTTCCCAGTTTTATCTTCTGACTTAGTTTATTTTCCCACCGTTTTGTGTGGGTTTATATTTAATACGTAATACTGGAGTGGTATATTTAAAAGTCCTCATTCTCACGTGACAGCGAAGAGGACTGTGCTGAGGTCAAATGTAGCGTATAACGATCATATGGCACTCACTATAGTGTTCCTTTGCAATGCAAATAAGTCGATGACAACATTATTAATACATCAGTGACTCCCTTTTCTCGCTTCCTCCTCCTCCGCTGGCCAGGTGTATATGCAAATTGTCTCCCTTTCAAAACAAACAAATTTTGGTAGCGGGGGGGGGGGGGGGGGGGGGGGCAAAAAAGACAAACTCAAGGGCCTTGAAAATTCAATATTTAGTCTTCCTGTTTGCTCCCAGGATAAACGCTTTGTACATTTTAAGTTGCTTTGTTTTCCACCTGGTATTAATTAACAGCTCAGCTCATCTTGAGTTGTTAGGCGTGAGCAGAACATTAAAGAAAAATGTATCTTCCTGGCTTTTTTATTTTCCGAAAAGGCCTGGCCATTGGCCGGTGAATACCAAACCTCACCAGGTTCCTGCAGTGAGGTTGCAGTGTGATGTCAGCTCCCTTTTCTGTGTATGGGCTACTTGAGCTGTTTTCAGATCACCGAGAACAGTATCCTGTGAATTTCCCCATAAGGAATTTCATCTCTGTGAAGTAAATGACTGAAAATAACAGACAGGTCAGGGGATCTTCCTGCATTTGTCAACTTTCAGGAAAAATTGCTTCCCTCAAATTTTACCCTTTTGTTCTTGACACCTTTGTATTGCGTCCTTTCCGCTCTTCTTCATTTAAGCCGATAGTTTAGATTCAAGATTACTTAGTTTTGCTTATTAATTTTTAAATCTATGAGTTTCATCCTGAAAGCTCCATTTGGTATCTGTTTTTATCATAAGCAGCATTACTGAGCTCCTTTTTGGAGGCAAAAGTAAAAAATGGTGTCTCCAGTTCAGTTCCTGGAAGTCAATTAGAGAGCTGGAGCACGTTTTCTCCTATCTGATAATTACCAGGTTGCCCAGATTAATACCTTACAATTAGGAAAAGTTTTTTGGGAACCTGAGATGTCCAGTGTACTTGCGACCAAAGTTTTGTGGGTGATGGAGAAGATGGTACTTTCACATACGCACTAATAGAGCGAGAGATTCCTCTATTATCCATTACACACAAATAGAGAGAAGACCACCCGCCTCATCCTTCTTGGTACCTTCTTTTGGCTCCTCGGACTTTTATTTGCCTCTTCTGCAAAAACCAGCTGTCCTGCCTCTGCAGAGCTTGCGACCACTGGGAGGGCACAGCCTGTAATGACGCTTTTCTAAGTGTAAAGATTAAGAGACAGGGTGGAAAACACGTCCTGTAGTAGTAACGAGTATCGTGGGGTTTGTGATTAAATAAGTCTGTCCCATTTAAGGGCTGTCTGCGTTCGCTGGTCGATGCGGTTGCCAGGAGCCGGCGCTAAGCGTTGCGTTGCCGCAGGTTTGGGCTGGGACAGGAGCTCAGCCCTTCCTCCGCAAAGACACAGCTGTAGCTTTTTCGGTTGGTCCTCCCGGCAGGATCGTACCTCTTGCCCAGAGCGGTTCGTTACCTGCCCTTAATGCTGCTTAACGGGCTTTCCCGTCCCCAGAGCTCGGTGCTGCTCACAGCCATGTGGTCATGGGGCAGAGGAGCTCGTGCCAGAAGAGGCAGAGCAGCGAAGCGTTCCTCGATACAGCACGGGGAAGGTTCACCGCGGTGCGATGCCATTAACGCTGGTGCTTAAACAGGCTGTAGGTCAAGCAGCTATCCCCTCTGCACCACTGGCAACACCTAATTGCCCTTATAAAAGGCAGCGTTGCTTGACAGAGCCTGTGTCTTAATATTGTGATGTGAATTTGAAATAAAAACCCCTCAAAGGGTTCAAACCCCCTTCCTCACCTCTCTCGATTGGGCACTAACATGAGCTGCTGTCTTGCTGCCATCAGCAATGTTCTGAAGTTGTTGAACAAAGGGAAAGTCGTTGGACAAAGTCCTCTGCGATTCACGTAACTGATGCTGAAGGTTCGAGTTCTCCCTGTTATAGCAGTGCTCTTAAACTCTGTGATAGAAGCTTGGCTTGAATGCAGAGGTGGTCTCCAGAGCCATAATCAGCATAGCGCAGGGAGGGTTTTGGCGGAGAAGGAGCTTTATCTCCCAGCTTTTTCACCAGCACGGGTTACGGTTACAGAAAGCAACTGTCATTTGGCTGGATTGAGTGTATCTGATTTCTGTAGCCGCTGCTCTCGTGGGCTGTCTTCTTTCCAGCGTGTAATTACATGGATCATGGTTTACGTAGTTTTTGGTGCAACTATGGATATTCTGTGGAAAAGGGGGTATTCTGTAATACAACATCCTTAATATGCAGTCATTTCTTCGGGTGCAGGCTGTGCAAAAAAAGAAGTCCGTGTGGCTGGACAGTCCTTTGGTTGTCTGCCTCAAACTGTAGTCGGGAACATCTCTGCTGATGCACAGATGCTGGATTAAATCTGAAACTGTCTTTACATCCTACTTGTATTTCAGCGCTGGCATGTCGATAGGGGAACTCTGTTGAGCACAGCGTAGTGGATGAAGGAGAGTGTTTCAAACCTTATTTCTGCTCTGCCTGGGGCTTTGTGCTCTGGAAGCCCAGGGTCTCAAAGCGGAAGGACTGAATCCTTCCAGGTGGAATGGGAGGGTTGCAGAAGTCTTTGGTTGATGGGAAGTTAGGAGCTTCAGTTTTGTTTGGTTTTGTTAAATGCTTGCAATGCCCTCGCTGATCGTTACCCTGTTAAAAAACTTGTGTGTCTCTACCAAGAAAAGTCAAAATTTCAACTTGAGTATTGCAAGGTACTTCTTAGCTATTGTCGGTATGTTATTGGAATATCCAGATCATCAAGGAGTAAGCGGATAGGACAAAAAGGATTAACATTGCTCTAAACAATGAAGGTTTATTAAGTGACCTTTTTATTGTTGTGATTCATAGAATGGTTTAGGTTGGAAGGGACCTTGAAGATCATCTAGTTCCAACCCCCCTGCCATGGGCAGGGACACCTCCCACTAGACCAGGTTGCTCAAAGCCCTATCCATCATTAAGATCTCTCTTTATAAAACTAGTAATTTAAATTAGTCACTTAGCTTAACCTCAACTGTTGCTACCATCCAGGCAAGAGAAAGAAAATGGGAAAGAGCTTTGTAAAGGCGAAGTGTTGATCTTTTTATAAATGGTATCATTAATTGAGAATCCAGCAGAGTATTCAGCAGGAGATTTAATTGCAAAAGGATCAAGGATCACAAGCTGTGTCCTTACTTCTAACCAAACTTTAATAAAAATAGAGTGCACGTGAGTGAATGATGAAGGTCGAGTCTTCAGCTGCATACAATGTCCTGAAAATCTGACTTCAGAATTGACCTGCACGGCTTCCGATGTCAGCCTCTGCAATCTATAGGATCTTAGTAACGTTCCTGATTGTTCTTCTAAGCCACTCGCATCTCCTCCTGCTCTGAAATCAGTGATGGGGTTTTTTTTAGAAGCAGTATTGGGTACAAATGTGTTGGAACAGGACTGGAGTAACATGCAGGGGACGAGCTGGGAAGCATTAAGTGTCATCTTCTCTTGATTACTAGCAAGGCTACAACCTTAGATCTGCCTTTAAGACAGGAATGTTTTTTTCACCGCGATAATGATCAGTGGGTGTGAAATGGAAAAGATTAGCAGCTGGAGAAGGGTGATGTATTGCTGCGAACTTTTTTCCTTTTTCCTTTTTGATTAAAAGGAACAAACTTGTTTTAAATCACAGCACTCCTCCTCTGCATGGTTTGTCTAAGGTGTGCCCACGTTATTTGGAGTGACAAACCCAAATGTGTCATAACTGGTGATTGCATGGGAGGGCAAACACTTAATTGATAAAAATGCTCCCATTGACTTTGGTCTTTAATCAGGGCTGTGGATGGAGTCTCTTGTATAAACTGCCACTTATGAGCTGTGTAACTTGCAGAGTTTCTCAAGGAGAGTTTTGATAGAGATGAGAGCTCCCACTTCCAAGCCAAAATGTCATGCGACTTAATGAAGTATGAACTTCAAAAGCCTCAGAAGGAATGCATTGACCCTCTCTTAGTGTAACCTGGGTGTTGGGTACAGTAGGTCCTCTCTTCTGTTAATGAATGAACTACTCCTGTAGATTTCCCAGAGTGTCCTGCTTTAATCTAAAATGGGAAGGAAAGGGTAATGTTTATAATGTTTTTCTCCCGCTTGTATATCTTACACAGAATGATGCCCTGCTGAAGCGCACTGTGTATTCCTGGGAAAAACCATGGAGCTAACCTCTGATGTTCATGTTTTATTTAAGAAAAAAAAACAAACCTCTTTTGAATAAATACTAAAGGATTATAGAAAAAAGGTCACAACACAGAGAGCTTGAGGCTTGTGGCAGCCGTGTGTGTCCCAAGCGCCGTGGTTCCCCGTGTCCGCCAGCGCATCGAGGTGCCGTGCAGAGGTGCCTGCCCGGCGGCCGGCTTGTTACCACGGCTGAAACCATCTCAGGTGTGACTTGTGTGCGCCATTGTGTGCCAAATAATTAATGATCTTCAGAAATCTCTACCAAAGGGACAAAAGGACAAAATGAAATACCTTTATAATCCTACAGTAAAATGTTGTCATGAGGTTGGCAGCTGTGGTTTAGTTACTTTTCTACTAACATTAAATTTGCTTGCTTAGTGGCATCTGTAGTGACAAAGGCCACTGCGATGCCTGAATATCTGAGATCACTCCAGCAGAAAAAGCAGAACATACCTTGCGTGCTTTTGATGTGGGGATTTCTCACGAAAATCACTGTACGGAAGCCCCGTCTTACTTTCTCTTGAGGTCCTTAGGCAAGAGCAGAACCAGCCTTGATGTTTAGTTCAGCTCTGTGGTGAGAGGATCTGATAAACCTCTTGTCTTTTATTTGTTGGGTACTTGATTTCTTCTTAATGACAAAGTAGTTTTCTGCCCCACCTGCAAAATGTCTTTGAATTATGAATGAGTGGAAGGCCTCTGAGCGCCTTTTACAAATAAAGTATTTGGTTGTGTTGGTTGTGGCAGAACCTGCTTCTTGGTTGGTTTTAAGAAAGTTGGTTGGGGCGCCTGAGTAAACTGATTTTTTTGAGAGAAGCACATTGCGACTTGTCTGGTTCTGCTTTCATTCTGCAGGCAAAATAGTTTCCTCGCTAAACTGTGCTTGACCTCGTCTTTTAAGTTTTTGTTACTTAGGTCCTTGATCCAGATTCTTTTCATCTTTCACTTCCCAAATTCTGGTCTACTTCATGCAAGAAGTCATCCCTTCTGTTGAAATGGGTGTCTTGGCAGCTGCCACCTGAGCTCCGCACCATGCTCTGGCAAGCGGCCTGCTGCCTCCCCGTTCCCGGGTACCCAAATGAAGAGTTCAGGTTGCACAGATGGGTTACGGCGAGACTGTTCACTTGGCTTGCCCCTCCTAAGCGAGGCATTCGCTAGCTCCTGAGGTCTGTGTGATGTTAGTATAGGACTACTTGTGAAACGGTCACTTCTTTGCATTTACTGAAGGCGGCTTTGTCTGGAGAAGTTGGAAGAGGCCTCCTGACCATCAGCATCACCTTCTTTCAGCCATTGACTAAATTGCAGCTGAGAGGCCCCTTCTCAATGCTTCTTCCATATTATCTGAAACTGAAGATGCCGGTGATTTGGGTGCAGGTCCTCCTCCCATAACTGTCTATTTGATCTTTTCTTCTGTGATCCTGTTTTGCGGGTATGAACGAGCTGGTAAACAATAAATGGACTAGCTTAAACGAAGTCTGGAGCACTTGTTTGAAATTCTGCCCTTAAGTCACCACTGCTTCGCAGCCTTACATGTGAACTTTAAATAATACAACTTTCAGAAGAAAGACGCTGGAGCTGGTACAGGGGTAGGGGTGGGAAAGCAGAGGAGACAACGATCCCCTCTTTTGGGGAGTTCCTAGGTTGCTTCAATCTGTTTTCTGAAAACGCAAAAGGAATCCTTACATTGTCACATGAAGAGTATTAATAAGAACGGGGTGAAATGACACATACCTCTTAGGCTCTGAATTTAGGGTTCTTTATTTCTTGTGGTGGTCAATGAGCTGGTTAATATCTGGAAGGACACCAAGAGATTGCATCCCTTCCCCAGCGTTGGCTGGCAATTTTGCCTCCCCTCCTCTCCGGAGGAATGAGCAATGGAGATCAGGACTTGGTGTTTAAGAGGATGAAAATACTTTTCAACTACTCTTCCTCTGTGGCATGCATTTATATAGAGAGTTTGTAAATATTCTTATGTTACCTTTAGAGTGACAAAACAAATTTCCCATCTTATCAGTCAAGATACACGTCCCCACTTTATTTTCCGTAACGAAGTGCTGACAGTCATTTTGTTAGACTCCAGGCAGTTCTGACAGCAGAGCCGCTGTGAGGGTAGTGGTTACGAAGACGTGAGTTTGATGAAGGCGTGATGTTTTCAAATAAACTCCCAGATCTCCTGGGCTCTACCTGCGGTGCCTCCTGTCTGCTTCTCAAGGCTGTGCTGCAGGCGGGGGCTCCGCAAACGCTCGTCCTCCGCCTCGCCCGGGACAGCAATGCCGTATTGGGCGCAAGTAGGAAAGAAAATAAACTGTGATTAATCGTTCCGTCCAAAGATCGGTGCTGTGCACTGCCATCAAGCGGCAGTTCTATTGCAGGACAAGTTTTTGGGCGCTCTGCAGGGCAGCCTGTGTGTTCTTTTATCTTTGGTTCAAAGCGTTTCTTCGAAGTATTGCAAAAGTTTCATCTGCCTCGTAGTTGTGGTTGGAGGGGGGGGGGGGGGTGCTTTTTCAGGAAGATAATGGTTATAATGGTTTCTGTTCTCTAATGGCAAAAAATGGCACTTTAAAGAGTGCCTCAATCACTACAGTAGCTCCGAGTACTGCAGTTGTGAAATATTTAAAGACTGGCGAGGATATTTTGCAGCTGGCAGGAAAACGAACCTTTTGGAGCACGCTCTGTGCTCTGTCTCTTTGAGGCTTTTGCTGTACTGTAGAGGAGGCTGAAGTACCAGGAAAACGCCATCCTTCTGCCATCTTATGCTTTTGGAAGTTAGTGTTCAAACCTGATTTATTTTTTTTTTTCCTTTGAGATACATCAAGGCTGTTTGTGAAAACACTTCAGTGACAGGAGGTTGTTTCAAGTGATGTGTCATCGTGTGTACTTTATCTTCCAGGAATTGTGACTCTCTCCACCTCTCTGATGCCAAGAGAATAGCTCAACTTCTATTCGTCACTGAATGCGTTCAGACTGCCTGCTATTTCTCCCAAGCACTACGATTTTGTTGTTACTGCTGCGTGAGTAATTAGCAGGAAATGCTATCAATCACTCATGCAGCTGGTAATAAAATTATCTGGCTTGGTTGTCTAACAGTGTAGTGAAGAACAGGAGAGGCTTTAGGATGAGGCCAGATCAAGACATTCCCATCAATTTGGGTGTGTTTCATAGGAATCGATTAGTTTCCACAATTTCTGAAAACCTCTAATGGCAGGATCCATGCTTGTGGAGACTGGATGGTACTGGAGGGGGTATTCTCCTGTAGAGACATACCCCAAGTCTTTTGTCTTTGTGTTCATGCGGTGGCGTTACATGGAGACTTGCATAGTTTAGAGGACAACCCCCAGTGTGTTATTCCCTGTGTTTCTCCGTACCTTCCCCTTCCCTGTACCAGAGCTGTATGGGGTTTGCTGTGGAGGGGCATTGGGGTTACTGTCAGTAGGTGCTTATTCAGGCAGTACAAGCCACGGCGAGTGAGGACAGCGAGCGCACGACGTTTTAAACGAGTGGTCTGCCTAACACTAAACTGCCTGAATAAACAACAAAAGGCATTAATATTTCCTTCACCATACTGCCAATTTCACCCCAACAATAAAATTATTGTAGCAGTTCTTCCCTGGATGTTCGCATATAATACATAATGGTTGAATGGCGCTTTTCTCCTCCTTTCTGCTTTTCTCCTCCTTTCTGCTTTTCTCCTCCTTTCTGCTTTTCTCCTCCTTTCTGCTTTTCTCCTCCTTTCTGCTTTTCTCCTCCTTTCTGCTTTTCTCCTCCTTTCTGCTTTTCTCCTCCTTTCTGCTTTTCTCCTCCTTTCTGCTTTTCTCCTCCTTTCTGCTTTTCTCCTCCTTTCTGCTTTTCTCCTCCTTTCTGCTTTTCTCCTCCTTTCTGCTTTTCTCCTCCTTTCTGCTTTTCTCCTCCTTTCTGCTTTTCTCCTCCTTTCTGCTTTTCTCCTCCTTTCTGCTTTTCTCCTCCTTTCTGCTTTTCTCCTCCTTTCTGCTTTTCTCCTCCTTTCTGCTTTTCTCCTCCTTTCTGCTTTTCTCCTTAACTTTGGTGTGGTTTGTTTTTTTTTTTTTTTCCCTTTTGCAGTTAATTTTATTGTTAATTTTATCACGTCTTCCTGTGTGCTAAAAATTGTTAGAAGTGACCTTGGCTGCTTAGTGTCGTGAAGGCTGTCTGCACAGCACAGTCCCGCACCAAGCAGATGCGCTAAACATGCTCTGAACAAGCGTCGGAGCATGCGGCCGCCCATGCTACGGCAGTGATACAGCTAAATTAGCTATTAACAGCCCAATCTAATAACCTGCCTGGCTCTGTGCAGCAGAGTGGTATGTCACGAAGATGTACCCATAAAGATAAATCATGTGTCTCTTTCAGCACTAACGAGATCCTGTTACTTTGATGGATTTTCTGTTGGCAGGCTGTAGAGATCTCCTTAAAGCTGCCTGGATTAATACGTATGTGATACCTATAATAGCATCGTGACACTCAATAAAGATTCATCTCTGAGCTGATTGATTTGGAGTCGGACGGAGACATCCTCTGGCAAAGGATGTGGGCTACTAATAACAGACTTCTTCCAGTGTACCCATTTCTGCAGGAGTTTGTGTTGCTTGCGCCGGTGCAGAGTAAGAAATCCGTCCCTTGCTCTCCTTAAACCATTTATCTCTTTGCAAATAAACCCTGCTGCAGGCTTAGGCACCTGGGCTGGTTTGGGATGTGGTGTGGCTGTGAGATTGCGTTAATAACTCAGCCGGGACGATGCTGGCTCTGCAGACAGGCACGTCGAGGGTGGCCATGCTGTGTTTGCAGCACAGGTGGCACTCAGGACCGATCTGTGGGAGCCAGGATGGGCCTGGAGGCAACACTTCAGGGCTGTTTATCATAGATATCCGTGTTTTCCCACCATAGATATCCGTGTTTTCCCACCATAGATATCCGTGTTTTCCCACCTACTCCTACCCAAAGAGTCTTAACTAAATGGTCTCTTGACTCTCCCTGCTTTGGCCCGCAGCAATCTTCTATCCATCGGCGTGCTGAGCTAAACTTACTTTTGAACCAAATCCTTTCTCACCTTTGGGGAAAGAAAAGTGGTGGAGAGAAGGAAGTTATTTCGCACACAGGTCAGTGTCGCAGGCAGGGCGCTGTGGCCAGCGTTGGAAGGGGAGAGCACTTGGCTCAGTGCAGCGTTAATGCAATCTGGAAGGTAACACCCCGAGTTGCAGAAAAACCTGTACCATCGTTCTGCTCTTTTGGTGGCCTGTGGGCAAGACGTTAGAGCCTGCGATTGCGTTTTCCTACGGGTAAGAGACTGCTTTGCAAAATCTGCCTTTCTCATCACAGAGGGGCTCAGTATCCGTGCCGTTAACCTGAAACCTTTCTCTGGCAGAAATAACAGCACTGCTCTTAATTTAAAAAGGAACTAAAGTTACATTTGGAGATTTTTGTTTTGTTTTGTTCTGTTTTTAAGCCATTGGAGTCGTTCTTGTTGTCTTCCTTTGTGATTTTTTTTAAATTTATTTATTTTAAGAAAAAAAAAAAATCTCTGCTTCATGCTCCTCTAAGATGAAGAAGGAGTTTGAAGTCATTGACTATGAAAAAGGACCCAAACCTTCCCCCAAATTGGCAGCTTTCCATTCTGTTTATTTCTGGAGTCTTGCCCTGGAGGTTTTATCTGCAGGAGGTTGCAACACTCCAGCCCAACGACATCCATCTTTTTCCACGCTCCTGACCCAGGTCACTGCCTTTATCGAGGGGGATATCTCCAGGCGAGGAGGGATTTCTAGAGCTGCTCGTGTTCAGACAGATTTCACCGCCCTACCTTTTGTTTCTGGGGACTGGAGTTCTGCAGAATAAACTGCGTTTGATGTGATTTTTCTCCTAAATGCTCATCTGAGTCAATGCGTTCTGGTGAAATTGAGGATGTCTGTAATGACTGCGGTTATCTCGCTGTGACAGATACCTCATCCCCTGGTCCGTTCCTTTTATATTCGTGTGCTGGGAGCTTGCAGGGTAAATGCCCACATTGGCAAAAGGGAATGGACGCTTCGAGCTGCAGCACTGCAGCACCCGGGAGTGAAGTACCAGGAGGCAACTGAGAGGCCCTAATAATGTTCCCATGAGAGAAAATGCACTCAAGATACAGTGAGGTCCACTGGCAAACTCACCCTGTTCTAAGGCAGAGGGGGAAGGGGGCTCAGCTTGATGTTCTGAAGGTAGGACCCATCCCCAGATTCCACCCCTCTAAGTTAAGCGGCTCATCTGCTTCTGTTAACCTGGGAATAGCAGCCTGGAAGAGTTTGCTGGATGTAGGTTATTTTCTTGCTGTGGAAGAAGAGCATCCTTTGGTTTAATGAGCCAGCGGTGGTGGTGCTCGGTGCCCGCATCGCGGCTGATTGGCCGGAGCACTTAGTCAGACCTGGGAAAACTGGGATCCAAGCCTTTCTCAATCAGAAGGGTTATTCCAGGAGACGAGAGCACCGTCATGTTTCCTGTAAAAATAGTTGTCCAAACTCCCATCTGCTTTTGCAGTCAGGAGCCCATGTGGTTGCGCCTGGTTTTGTTCTGCCCAGAGATGTCCATGTATCCATGTGCTGGGGGCGTCCTTTCCAGAGATGGTTCTCCAGGGGGTTCTGCGCGTGTTTTCACCGACCTGAAGTAACCTTACTGGGGGGGATCATAGAATCATAGAATGGTTTAGGTTGGAAAGGACCTTGAAGATCATCGAGTTCCAACCCCCCTGCCATGGGCAGGAACACCTCCCACCAGCCCAGGTTGCCCAAGGCCACGTCCAGCCTGGCCTTGAACACCTCCAGGGCTGGGGCCTCAACAACTTCTCTGGGCAACCTGTGCCAGTGCCTTACTGCCCTCCCTGGATCTTCCAGGATACTCAGCCAAAATGGGGCTGATGCTCTGTGGGAGCAGAAATGTAGCTGTTGACCTCTTGTCCTGGCAGAGGTAGATGGTGACGGATCATTGAGCATCTAAACAATTACATTTTGCTGTTTTTCTTGTGGGATGATTTCTGCTACGTTTTCTAAAGCTGCCTTGCAGTTGCCTTTTCCATCCTCCAGCTGCTTCCAGAGTATTCTGCAGTTCTCAATTTGAGGTGGAATTGTCTCAACTTTCCCTTTGATTTTGTCTAACTTAATTATTGTCAGTCCTGTGCACTTTCCAAAGAAAATGTAATATGATTGAAAAGGCAGCTTTTTCCTTTAAAAGCCATTTGGATGAAAAAATAACTTGGTGTGTTTGAACCGCGATTTCCATTTCGTCGATGGGGAAACGCGAAGCGCAGGGATGAGAAAGGACTTGCCTTCTGCCGTGATTGCAGCCCCATTGTGTGTACTCTGTGCTGAGCAGTAGCTGGGGTAACAGCAAGTCCAACTCCATTTAAAAATGAATAAAGAAAGATACCAACGAGCCTGAATTCCTTGAAGGAGAGGAAGAAACCACAACTGTGATTTTGTGCTGTCCTCCTGGGTACAGTGCAGCTCTCTTAGGAGCTATTCAGAGCTTCCTAAATGGGGAAAAAAAAAAATCTATTTCAAAAGCATATTTCTCCTTTTGTGTCCCAACATAATGCAATAAGCAATGACCCAACAAGGATCTGATTCATGTTATGAATAGCGGAAACAAAACAAAACTTGTTGCAGTGGCAGGCTACGTTTGCTCATCTAATCCGGTGCCTAATTCCGCCTCTTTAATAAAGCATCGTAACGCCATCTACAACAGCTCTTTAGAAGGAAATGCGTTGGGTGGAAGGTTTCTTCGCTTGTCACTCTCTAACCCATGTAACATACGGACTTTCTGCGCAGTAGGATTGCACTGGCTTGGTTCTACCGGCACGCCAAAGCGGCCGGAGACGGCAGTGGTCAGCAGCAGCAATTCTTCTTTTCTATACAGAATAAGTTCAGGGTTACTGGTTGTTAGTGTTTTCTCGTTAAAAGCAGAATGCTAAAGTGATGCTTAAGTGCTTCACTGTTGCTATCTAACACGCGCTTCGTTTTCATAAGTATTTTTAGACTCTGTGTGTGGGGAGGTCAGAGTGGGTGCTAGATAACGTACTTCAAAATTCCCAGTATGAACCATGGGGGGAAAACCAGGTTAGAAATCACATGCTTCAGCTATAAAAATACAGCTTGGGTTTTTTTTGGTTGTTTGGTTTGGTTTTTGGGTTTTTTTTTAGAAACTTTAAAATTTGTTAGTCAACATGCTAAGAATATTTTGTCCTTTGTAGTCCCTTGTAGAGATATGTACCTGTTGCTGGTAGAACCGATATCCCGTAGGGGAAACTCTCCCTTGCCAGCTAAACTCATGATTTTCGTCTCGAGGTCTTCAATTCTGCATTTGCTGGGGCTGTCCTTGTGGCCCCAAATGATGACCGCTTCCCCAAAACCAGACGCATTTCCAGAGCCTGAAGTGGAAAAGAAAGATGTCTATACATGCTTAAAACAATTATTTCTTTTTGGAAAGCAGATAGTATTTTTGAGCTAATAACATAAGTGATCTTAATTCTTTTGAGCTTAAAGATTTTGTTCGCTTCATTGTCACTTCCAAATATTGCTGAGGTCATCTATTTAAAAAAAAAAAAAGCCTTTGAAGGTAGTCCGTTTTAACAGGCACAGAAACAAGTCTGAGAAGGAAGAAATGATTACCGAGTTGCTCGTGCTTTGCCTGCGCACGATCCACATGCCTTTAACTGCAGCGTTGGAAAAACAAATACCTAAAAAGGTGAATTTGTCCTAATGCCAGCAAAATACACTGACGAACAGGTGTACTGTCTGTTTAGTTTTGGGGTTTTAGACCTAGTAACAGCATTTGGGCGTTTTTAGAGAGAACTGCGTTGCTGCCGCCTTAACGAAGCCAAAGGTTCAGAGATTTGCCACTCTGAAATCCCGTTCTGAATTGTTTTATAGTAGTTTAAAGCCCGAGGTCAGGCTTGGCTTTTCCAGTGCAGCCGTCCCTTGGCCAGGCAGACCCGCTTTCTCCCTTTGGCTTGAGGGAGGGAATGCGTTTAGGGGAAAGAGCCACATCCACCTTCTTTACGTCCCGTTACAGCTATCTGAAACCAGAGATTTCCAGATCCGAGTGAGGGAGAGGGTGACCTCTTTCATGAATGGACCAAAATGGAATGTTTTCATTTCCAATGGGCTTTAAGCCAAGTAAATATTAGTCGATCCAAACTAGTTTTGAAATTAAATTATTCTTATTTGTCGGAGCATTCCAGAGAACGACTTTGATCTGTCTGTACTTTCACCAAAGGGATATTGGCAGGCTGGCCTCCCATTTCTATCCATTCGGGATGAAAGAGGGGTTATAATAACCACCTTGTGTGGCAGTGATACTGAACAGATGACAGTTTTTGGACAATATTAAATGAATAAAGGTAAACATACTTCAATTAAAATGTTTTTGGAGGCTGAATGCAATAGGGCTGTTCGAAAAGTCTTCTATGTGGGTTGGAGGAATTTGGCTGCATTTGTAACTGATTTTTTTTTAACTCCAAAAATGTTGGAAAGCGAGGGGCTCGTTCTGTGCATTATTTCCTTTTCAAATAAATACGTTGTTTGAATATAACCTTTTAAAATCAAATTAAAATTAGCAGTGGACAACGAAATCGTTAATAACCTTGAAGTAGAGATGTGCATTGAAGGAGAACGGTCTTTCTTATTTCGTGCTTTCCTCTTTTCCTTCTGGGATCTCGGATCCCCCCGCGCACAGTGAGCTGTACCAGGCACAGGACAGCTCAGGGGTACCTCGGATGACACCTTTAAGTACACCGAAGCACACAGCGGTTAAGTGGCACATCATTGGTCTTGCTGAAGATATTTGCAGATAACTTAAAATTTCAAGTAAAGAAAAAAAAAAAAGATGGAAAGATGCTAATTAATCCTTATAAGGCTGTTGGGCATTCCCCATCAGTCTTTTGCTGAAGGGTCCTCCAGAAGAGGAGGAGGGGAAGGGAGCATCGTGGTGGACACCATCCTACAGTAAAGTGCTACTTAGACACAGCTGAAGAGCCTCTTAAATTGATATCAGCTGATGGTAATTTGTGCTCCCCCTAGACTTAAGCAGTAACTGAAATAAACTGAATTAAAATATAAATATGAAGTCTCGAATAATTTGGTTGGAAAGGACCGCTGGAGGTCATCTGGTCGGACCACCCTCCAAAGCTGGGCCACCTTCAAAATTGGGTCAGGTATCTATAGGAGAAGTTCAACCATCTTTTTTTAAGTCCCGGTTTTGACAGATTTCAGGTTATGTGGAACCTCTGGTGTTGAGGTTTCTTAAGTGTATTTATATGTTTTTCGTCAATAACTAAATATGCAAACAAGCTTTTGCAGTAACGCTGCAAATTAAATTGCATATCCTTGAAATGTGAGTAGTTTGCGTGGATAGACAGGTGTCTTCTCATGTGCACTCTGTGCCGGTTTGCTTTCCTTTCACAGGAACTGGACTAGCTGGACTTGATTTCTGAGTTAAATACAAGAAAAATGTCCTTTAACAGATACCACTTTAAACAATCAGCCCTGTTGATGTGTCCTGAAATGTCACCTGCGTTTTAAGTCCTTTTAAGTACTTTGTAAGTTCATGCCTTAAGGGAGGAACAGTTGGAACAAAGACGGATATAAAAACCAAAGCACAAAGGGTTTGTAGGTTAAAACTTCAGCTTTTCTGGGTTTGAACATCCGCTCAAAACTGGATCCATTTGCTTGAAATGGAATATTTAGTTTTCAACTCAGCATGTGAACTGGTCATGCTTGAATTTAAAGCTTGATTTATTTCTTTTTGCACCTGTTTTTATTTTAACACTGACTACATACAATATATACTTTTGCTACATGGTTCCTTTCTCCCCAGCTGGAAGTCTGCTCTGATATTATCACGCGAGACCTTCCTGAAACGTACGTTTGTAACTTTGCAACCTCTGGAAATGCAAACTAGACTCGCTGCTCCGTTTATCTCTTTTGAATTTGTGGTTTTCTTTCCCGTGTGTTATAAGGCTATTTGTTATTTGTGTTTAAGACCAGGGGCTGGTTGTGCTGCACTGCAAAACCTCGTTTCTATCAAAACAAGGTGCAAGCCTGCCCCTGGCAAGAGGTACCGGACGGGCCAGACCGGAGGAGGAGAACTGGACGTGAACTTGGAGGAGGAAGCGGTGCTGGGGCGTGCGAGGGGCTGAGATGAGGGAGAACCGGGGTGTGCGTGTGTGGGGAGATGTGAGACGGAGCACGGGAAGCGATGCTAACGCGGCACGGGGGTACAGGAGGAGTCTGGGATTTGTCTGCGGTAGCGGTGTTTGACAAAGAGAAGGGGTGAACTGAGTGGTCTTAAGGAGAAGGCTTTAAATGAAACGCCGTGCGTATTCTATTGGGTAGGCAAATCAGAATTACATAATCTGCAATAATAATAATAGTAATCTTTTCCAGATTTGCAGCCTTAGCCATGTGCCCAGAGAGGTGGTGGCAGAGAGCGGGCGAAGGCAGCTGCAGTGTAAAACTGGGGCATCCGACTGGTTTTGATCTTGGTAGAAAAGGGGCAGAAGGTCACGTCACAGTCTGTTGTTCTCGGTGTCTCGCGGTTTATGTAATTCTTCAGGCGGAGAAATGATGTACGCTGAGATCAAATGAACGCGCTTGGCTTAGTGCTGCAACAACTGCAAGCCATCCCCTTCCCCTTCCCCTTCCCCTTCCCCTTCCCCTTCCCCTTCCCCTTCCCCTTCCCCTTCCCCTTCCCCTTCCCCTTCCCCTTCCCCTTCCCCTTCCCCTTCCCCTTCCCCTTCCCCTTCCCCTTCCCCTTCCCCTTCCCCTTCCCCTCACTGAAGTTGGTGCACATCACTCCTTGGCCATGCAGGTGTATGAATTTTGGGTGTATTTACTGTGTCCTGTGCCAGGTTAATTATGATAACGTGTGTGCCCTTTATGAGCATAATTTTTGCTGATAGCAAAGATGAGCAAAATGATAGAATATACTGATATACGGAAAAAAAGTGTCCCTAAAATTAAGTAGGAGTGTTCAGCCGACAGATCATGACATTTCTTTTCGGGGCTTGACGAACTGCTGGGTTTGATAATGTACAGAGCTTTTCACCAAGTCATGAGCTTATAGATGAGTGAGAAGAGCTACTGCTCTCTCTACAGCCACTTTTATTGGGTTTTGGTAACGATGGTGGAAGAAATCTCAGTGGATATTGAACTTCAGTATCTTTGTGTGTTTATGGATTGCGGATGAGAGATGCGTTCAGAAATTAAGTTGGTTACACTGGAACTACCAACACCGTGGCTAGCTTGGACGGGGGGAAACGTCAGCGCTCAAGCAAGAATTAGGGAACTTGTTCAAATTTATGAAGACAGCGGCAATTTTAGGCCACTATCCCAGTTCTGTTGTTTTAGCTATGCATATTTGGGGGGAAATGTGTGTGTATATATATGCGCGTGTGTGTATAAAAAACCCTGTGGGGGGGGTGTGCTCATGTTTGCCGGACTTGGCGTGATTCCACCATATTAAGTCGGTATTTTGAATATACCCTTGAGATTTCTACATATCTCTGCCCAGAGCTGTGCTCGGTGTGTTTCCGAGCTGGTTGGCTGGCTGGGATGCGGAGAGGCATGCTAAGGGTGACTCGCCTGTCTGAAAATTAGGACGGGCCCCGAGTCGTGTGAAAGGAGTGAGTGTGCGAACAGGGAGCAGGAGCCTTGTAGGTAGAGAAGTTTCATTTTATGCAATGCAGTTCTTGCACATGTAAACCTAACCTTTTTTTTCTTGTCCTTTTTCCTAGGGTGACTCTCTTATTACGGTGCAGCTGACTGAGGAAGATAAAGTTGAAGATGATGTAGTTTTTTACTTGGTCTTCACTGGGTCAACTGTCCAACACTGCACAAGCACGAGAAAGATTAATCCTGGGAGTTTGGAGACAATTTCTCCTGGTAAACAATTGCCTTTCTTTGCGTATCAGCGTATCAGTCTGTGAAATTTGGTTAATTCAAGTGGACTAAAAAGCAGTGCTGTTTTGTTGGTTGTCTTTTTCCTCATTTACTCATTTGTAGGAAGTGTGGTTTGGATGACTGCTTTTGCCGTTTAAAAATCTCTTGCGTGATTTCACTAGAATTATATGATTCTGATATTGCAATTATTTAATGCGTAACTGTGGGACTCTGTTGTAGAAAATACACTGTTGTATTTACGCATAGTAAAAAGCTTTTAAACGTGAGCAAGGTAATGGAAGACACATTTGCAAGAGATGCTATTGTCCAAATGGTGTACACCCCGGTAAGTCCTAGCTACGCTTAGGTTCTCTTTAACTTGGTGAGGTTCACTGCTGTAGTCCTGGTGAAATACAGCCCTTTTCCCCTAAATCCTGTCATGCAGATCAGTGCCGGCACAGAGTTTCTGAACCTCTTGCGGTGGCGGGCAAGCGAGCGGCGCTTGGTGCCGTCCCTCCAGCACAGCCGGTTCAGACGGGATGGGTTTTCACATTAGAGCCCACCACTCTTTTTAAGCCTTCATGCCGTTAACAAAACAAAACAAAACAAAACAAATCAGTGCAGCATTTTCCTCTGGTGACTTCAGGACCGTGGGAATGAGCGTGTTCCAGGCTGCGGTCCTTACCATTAACCTTTCATTCTGACTTGTTGCTATGCGGCACATTGATACTGGTGTGAGAAAACGCCTGGCATTTTCACTGCGCACAGGGTAGCTTAAGCGATCGAGTGTATTTCTTGGGTTTGCTTTTTTATCTCTCTTGTAAGTATTGCTTTATGAGAGACGCACGTGAAGTAAAATTTGGGCTAAGGCGTTTTTTTTTCCTCCTGGAGACGAGTAGCTTAAAGTTGGCCACCGTATCTTTTTCATTTCCTCCTCTCTTTGTGCCGTTTGGGTTGTTCAGTGGGCTTGGGAGGGGAAGTCTTTTTACGGTTACCGACGACTGGAGCCCCGTGCGATCAATTAGATTAGTGCTTATTTTCTCCCAGAGGAGGGGGCAGAGGGGGTGACTCCTTCCCTGCTTTTGTGTGGCGGGCGCGGGGCTCTGCCAGCCCCGCTGGCGATGACCTCACCTCCCCCTCGGGACGGCGGCTGCCTCGCCAAGAAAGGAACTGAAAAGCTTCAGTGTTCCCCTTCAGCCCGCGCGGGAACCCGCTGGCTTGGTGGGATTTTTTTCTGGGCAGGAGTGATGCTTTCCTGTCACCGCTGGCCCTGATGTCCTCGGAGCAGCGGCGGATGCTGCTGGGGCGGTGGATGCCAGGCGGTACCCGGGGTGATGCTTTGGGCTCTGCCTGTCCTGCCGGCCCCAAATGTAACTAAGTCACTGGTTTTGTCACTGTTAGTGGGAAATCTGACTCTGCCCCTGGTTCAAAGGGAAAGGAGCGAATTGCTCTCCATTCTTCCTTTATTTATAATGGGCTGCTTTTTTTTTTTTTTTTTTGGACCTGGTAAAATTGTGGCATCCTCGTGGCGTAGGATGCTACGTAGGGATGGGTGCTGTCCCAAAATGCAGCTTGTATCAGGCAAAGATTTAACAGACCTCACGGGAAGGTAGTCCTGTTCCTGCCGGATAGCACTGTCTGGGGCCACGGTGCGAGGGAAGAGGTGACGTCTCAGATGTAAGGAACCATGTGGGTAACACCCTCTGCTGTGCTTCTGCCTCATTTTGGAGAAACGACATGAGGGGAAAAAAAAGACTTTAGTGGTGAAGGGGGTGCTGGGGAGAAGGAAACTGGGAGAAAACAGTTGTTTTCGTACCCTCTGCTGACACCGATGCATTTGTCCGGTGTTGCTTCAGCGCCGACTACTCAGATTTCAGTAAGAGCATGACTTATTTCAGCCCAGCTCTTCCTCCTCCTCCTTCTCCTCCTCCTCCTCCTTCCTGAACTCGACAGTGAATCTGTAATCATGTGTTTACACTGTATATTCTGCCAGTTGCCCTGGAGATGGCTGTGGTGACTCAGAGCTGGCGTTATTTGACCTCGCTGCGGGATTAGCCATGAACAAGAGGCAGTGTGTGGGAGACCAGCCCTTGATTAAACGTCCAGTTAGCAAGTGTCTCTGCAAGGAACCTCCCGCAAGCGGCTTTTAGCCAAAATCTCATGCTCCACTTCCAGCTTCAAGCATCTTTTGTTTGTCCCTGCAACGCAGGACATGTTGCACATCCCTGGGAGCGCTGCCGCTCCTCGGGGACATCTCAGGTGGACGAAGGAAGGTCTGATGTACTCAAGAGCAACATGGAGCCCCTCCGCCAGCCTGCCTTGAACCTCCTCTGCTTCCCTTCTGGGCTTGGAGGCTCTTCTCTCATCCTCCTTGTCCCAAGTCCTCAGAGTTTCATGTGGTCCCCAGGGGTCTTCATCTGAAGTCCATCAGGGGCTGGGCTGAAAGGGGTAACCGTAATTCAGTTGGGGCTAATGTAAAAACAAAACCAGATTTTAAAATCTTTTTTTTTTTTTTCTTGACTTTTCAGTAGTTTTGGAGATGTATGGAGGCATAAAAAAAAACAGAAAGAGAAGTGATTTGTTTATGTCTGCTGCCAAAATTAAGTAGCATGTTTTAGCAAAGCTTTCAAAGGAAATCACATTTAAAAAAATACTCCCAACAACATAAGGTGGTTTTAGATGAGAAATTAAAGAAAATGGAATGGAAATATAAACTGTCAGAATACCTCCTAAATTCTCTTTGTGTGTGAAAATTCTCTCTATCCTGAAAGACTTTGCCTAAATAAAGCTTAGAATTGCAGTCAAATGACTGTTGCATTTTATATAATTACTAGAGCAATCTACCTCTTTCATATGCTGTCTTTATCAGGAGCCTTAAATATTGAATATATACTGTTAACAGTACTGTTCAAGTGTAAGTTTTTATTTCTCTGCGTAATAAAAGAAAGGACCGCTGATTGTAAATTTATGGGAGCAGCTTTTTTTACCTGAAGATGTAGCTAAATGTAGATTCAGAAGTCACTAAAAGGATGAAGTACTGCCTGTGGTTTTGTACTTGCTCAGAAGGGTGGGATGGGGTGGTTATCCTGCCCCATTATTGACTGTGTTATGAATTTAAGGGAAGTAATTTCCCCTTCTAAGAAAGAGATTCTCACCTAAGCTGATCTCTCATAACTTGAAGTATCAAAACGAGCTACTGAATTACAAGAATCAAGCAGCGGGTGATGCTTTGTGTGCTTCCAGTAGCTCTTTTGCCAACCTGAGGACAAACCAGGTACATGGTGCATCTAAGCTTCTGTTTGCCTTGGTGAGAAGGTACCAAAACCTTGTTTAACTGTTGCTTTACTGTCGCTGTTAAAATGCTTGTATTTCTGAGTGATCTGATTCAAATTCTCTATAACTGAAGAAGTTTTCCTTGTTACCAGAGGTACTCTGTAGTTCTGCAGAACAAATTCTAATACTGTCTCATCAGACGCTTCCCACGCTAAGGTCCATCTACATGGCAGGGAGAGGTGCTCCGGCACTGGATGTTGCTCTAGTTTGGATGTCATTAGTTGCCAAAGCTTGATTCCTGGAATTTGGGTATCAAGAAACTACCAAAGGTCCAAGCAGGGGAGGATGCAGAGAGGTACGTCAGCTCTGCTGCTGAAATTGTGTTGCTGGGGATGGATGTGTCCACTTATGTTACGGACGCTTCTCCTACTTACTGTTGGTCATAAACAGAGCTTTTCAGCAAGTCCTTATTACTGTAGTAACTGAGAGTGTCATAATGTTTAATAGATATTTTTCTTCCCGACATCTCTGTGGAGTAGGGAGGGTGACTGAGGCACTGCAGGGCCAAGCAGATTGCACACGGTAGTGTGGAAAGTCTGTGTTAACGCAGGGAAGTGAAACTCCATTGCAAGACAGCAGCCTCATCGCCGGCCGCTGCTGCGGGAGCAGCTTTATCCCTGATGGAAAAAAAAACCCCAAACTTACAATAAAAAGCCTCAAATCGCAATCTGGCAAACAAACCAACAAAAGAAGTACAACCTCATCCCTGTCTACGTGTGTCAAAAGCCCTGACCACAGCCTGCTGTGAGCATTGGAGGATAGAATCATAGAATGGTTTAGCTTGGAAAGGACCTTAAAGATCATCGATTTCCAACCCTCCTGCCATGGACAGGGACACCTCCCACTAGACCAGGTTGCCCAAGGCCACGTCCAGCCTGGCCTTGAACACCTCCAGGGATGGGGCCTCAACAGCCTCTCCTGGGCAACCTGTGCCAGTGCCTCACCATCCTCACAGTGGAAAACTTCTTCCTAATGTTTAATCTGAACCTGCCCTTTTCCACTTTAAGCCATTCCCCCTCATCCTATCACTACATGCCCAAGTGAAAAGTCCCTCCCCAGCTCTCCTGTAGGGCCCCTTTAGGTACTGGAAGGCCGCAATAAGATCTCCCCAGAGCCTCCTCTTCTCCAGGCTGAACAGCCCCAACTCTTTCAGCCTCTCCTCATAGCAAAGGTGCTCCAGCCCTCGGATCATCCTCGTGGCTCTCCTCTGGACACGCTCCAGCAGGTCCATGTCCTTCTTCTGTTGGGGACTCCAGAGCTGGATGCAGTACTCCAGGTGGGGTCTCACGAGAGTGGAGTAGAGGGGCAGAATCACCTCCTTTGACCTGCTGGCCACACTTCTGATGCAGCCCAGGATACGGTTGGCCTTCTGGGCTGTGATCACACACTGCTGGCTCACGTTGAGCTTCTCGTCAATCAGCACCCCCAGGTCCTTCTCCTCAGGGCTGCTCTCCAGCCGTGCCCCGCTGAGCCTGTATTTGTGCTTGGGATTGCTCCGACCCAGACGTAGGACCTTGCACTTGGCCTTGTTGAACTGCAGGAGGATGGCATGGGCCCACCTCTCCAGCCTGTCCAGGTCCCTCTGGATGGCATCCCTCCCCTCCAGCATGCCTACCTCGCCAAACAGCTTGGTATCATCGGCAAATTTGCTGAGGGTGCACTCGACCCCACTGTCCATGTTGCCGACAAAGATGTTGAACAGTACAGGTCTCAGTACCGAGTATCTTGACATTGGGAAGCTCTCGGGCAGATTTGGGGAGAAATTTCTTGCGGGAGCTGGAGTATTTGTGCAGTGCATCTAGTGCAAGTTGTGTGCCGTCACGATAATGGCTGCACTTTTGGGGCACAAATGTTGCTTTGCATTTAAAAACTGGAGTGTAGTCTCTGGGCAATGCAGAGGAGCTCAGTGGAAGAAAATAGGGAGAGATGGTCCAGTACTATAAGTCCAGAGCTGCCGCAGCTCCTCATCAAGCAAGTGAAGGGTGAGAAATAACCTGTCTACAAGCTGAGTCACTGGAACAATAAGTACAGTAATTTTGTGAGATATAATTGCCTTTGAGTGTACCACTGCAATGTGTTCCAGCGCGCTCAGCCTTTGCTCTGGAATACCTACATCGCTTTTTCTTATTGGTTGATCTCAGGAGGTGCGGGGTTCTTGTGTGGGTTTCAAAGGGGAGCAGGAGTGAAATTAGAGGCAGGAAAAGGGCCTGAGAGACTGTCTGTCTGCTGGCAGCTGGTTGCCAGCAGTTTCCACGGGGCTGAAACACTCCCGTTCACTCCAAATGCCTTCACTCCCAGGGAGCTTTCTCTCCATCCTTAAGCTAAGGTGAAGAAGGTTCGGTCTTTTACTTGTTCTTAATTCCTGTAGTTCTCAGATTATTTTTTTCCCTCTACTTTTTTTCTGCTAGTTAAAAGGATAGATGAAAACTAATTTCAATTAGCTTGGAAGTATCTTCATTGCAAACTGTTTTTTTTTTTTTACTGTGAAATCCTTTACATATGTTCATGTTTTATTCTTTTCTACCACAGAGTGCGTTTTCCCCTAGGAAACAACTTTTCATAGAAAAAGCTATATTTCATGAAATACAATCTTTGTGCTGGTAGACCAAAAGGGTAAACAAGTTGCATAACAAATGACCACTTGGCAATACCAGTTGTGGATTTGAAAATACTCTTAATTATGAAACAAAAAAAAACCCTTAAAATAGAATAAAATAGCACAGCCAAGATGACTTTTTGCAGTCCATCCTCTTTGGTGTACTTAGTTGCTCTAGGCAGTGTAATTAAAAGGAAATGATGCCAGTTCTAGATGACATCAGTCACAGGAAAAAGTGATTGAATCTGTATTGAAATTATTTGTGATGTAATGTGTAGGGGTCTTACACTTCTATAGATTTTTAGGACATCTACAGTATAAAGGGCTTTAAAAAAATCTTTCTACGCTCTCTGTGTTAATAGTTGAAGGTTTAAAATGAAAAACAAAGGCTTCTGTCTGTTGCTGGTACTGTGCCTATGCATTTCATAAGGCTTCCTGTGTTGCAAGAGTGAATACAATAACTCTGTAAATCACATAAATGCACTTCAAATATGAGCTCCAATTTTCAGAACCAGAATTTGGGATTTCTGAAGCAGAGAAGAACCACTTTTTGGACAGCCACAAGAGATGCCTTGATTTCCTTGTCCGCGAGCCACCATCTTTTGGATGCAGATCCGAGATACTCCATGAGACTCACCACATCTGCTGTTTGGCTTTCCTGTCCTGCTTAAATCTCTTCGTGAGACCTCTTTCAACCCAGCCCCGCTGTGGTAACTCAGAGGACGCAATTAGCACTGGAGTCCTTAGTCACCTACCAGGCAAACCCAAACATGTGCTTCCAGCAGGGCTTTAAATAGCTGCCCAGGCTGGGGGCCCATTGTTTGATAGCTCAAATGTGAATGCTGAAAATAGGAGGTTTGGACAGGATTTCCACTTTTAGAGGAGTAGGAAATGAAATCATGTTTTAGTAAAGCTCTGTTTAGGGGTGTTTTGTCTCCATGCGCGCCTATTTTAACGAGAAAAAGCCTGAAGAGTTTTGCTGCTGCGCTTTTAACCGCACCCCAGATCACAGACACAGGTACCAATTAGATGGTCAGGTCTAAGGCTGTATGTTAACTTGTCTGTAATTATTAATGCTCAGAAATCACCACCTTTTCTTCTGCTCACTGTTTTGCATCGTTATCGTGTAGAGGATGCAGTGCTGTCATACCAATCCATCTCGTCTCTGTAGGGATACGTAGAGAGACCGCAACCCTGCGGTCTCTTTCCTCTTACGTGTTTCATTTTTTCCTCTTACGTGTTGCCCAAAGCGCGTTTCAATAAGTGGCCCAGTAAGGAATTCTTTAGTTGAAGAGTTGTTGTCTCATTTCAAATCATTTTTGAAGTGTGGTTTTAGGTGAAGATGAGGAATTAGCTTTGTCACAACAGAAACAGTTGCTGCGCTCATCTCATCACAGACAGCAATAGTTTTTTAATTCCTGTATTTTTCCTGCGATATGTTGGCACTTCTCAAAAAAGCTCCAAGTCCTGAATTGTTTCCAAGCTAAATTTAAAGTAACTGAGGAGCAGAAGGAGGAATGGAGTAAAATGCAATGCAGGAAGAATTAAGGAATGGGGTTTTTTGACTTTTGTCACAGTTAGGCCAGCATAAACGACCTAATTTCACACTGTGGCAAAAAACCAATATGAAGAAGAGAAGCTTAGCTATGCGCTTGAAGAAGTTATTCTCTGCAGTCTGAGACGTCAGCCAGGTAGAAATGCTGTCACGTTTGTCAGAAGAGTTAAAATTTGAGCTGGTATACTGCTGGATGATACCAGTGTGGCGATGCTCTGTATTTCATCATTTGCTTTTGATTGCTATTTTGGCCAAAGGGCCTGATTTTTGGAGTAGACTGAAGGCAATCGGAGGGGTGTGGGGCAGCATCATGAACCTGGTGGTGATGTGAAGCATGGAGACGTCTCTTCCCTTCTGTGGATGCACTCATGTGCGTGATTTATTCAGCTGCATGTGTTTTTAGCTTACCAAAATGCAAACCTTTGTAAATAGGCTTTAAATAGGCTCATCGCTCTTCCTGACACACCCAGGTTTTGGATTTTTTTTTTCCACCTTTTTAATGAGTCAGAAATTTTTTTGTTCTGCTTCTGGGGAAGGTGTCTGAGGGAGTTACGGCAGCTGACAGTCGAACGCCCTGATGCTTGCAAAGTGCAGGACTCGGTGCTCAACCCATGTTAGGAGAAAGCCCCACCATCTACCAGCCGGAGCAGAAGAGAGATGATCAAGACCAATAGCATCTGTTCCAGCACTGCCCGGAGCTCTTTGTGATCTCGGGCAAGTTACTGAACCTCATAAAAACAGATTTGGGCTTGTTTTAGAGATGATAACCACTTATCTCCTGAGAGTGCCAGAAAGTTTAGCTCACTTTTGCTAATGCTCTGGGAAAAAGGGCTGTTGAAGTTCAGATATTAGTCTAGGCGAAGGAAACAACGGTCTTTGATGCGGAGAGAAGCGTTGCCCCACTGATGGTTCCTTCAGTCGGTTCATGTATTGGGGACTTGTTTGCTTACATTGTTCCTGTAGCGGTTTCAAAGCAGGGGGGCAGAGACCTCTTGAGCAATCTTTTTAGTATTGGCCGTGCTTGTTACTTACTTGCTCCTCTTTTGTTTGAACTGTTTGCCAAAAGTCAGAACCTGTCCCAGACTCTTGCCCGCCCCCCCCCAAGTCTGACATCTTCTCAGATGTAGGGAAGGAGAACATCAAAGCCTTGTGAGCGGTTGCCCTTTGGAAGAACATTCCCCGGGGTTTAGCAGGATGCTTGTTTGATCCTGTTAGATGAAAATGGATCGTCAGCTCTGTCACCCCCCTTTCAAGGCTGTATTAGTTATCTGGAAACAGGGGCGGGTAGCCTGGGGAATCGTTCGAGCAGCCAGGGATCGGGTTAGACAAGCTAAAGCCCAGATAGAACTAAATCTGGCCAGGGACATCAAGACAAGCAAAAAATCCTTCTTTAAGTATGTCAGCGAGAAAAGAAAGATTAGGGAAAATGTGGGCCCTCTCTGGAAGGAAACACAAGAACTGCTTACCCGGGACAGAGACAGAGCTGAGGTACTCAATGACTTTTTTGCCTCAGTCTTCACTGGCAAGGACTGCGGCCACACTGCCCGTGACACAGAAAGCAAAGGTGAGGATTGGGAAAATGGAGAACCGCACACTGTGGGTGAAGATCAAGTGCGAGACCACCTGAGGAATCTGAAGGTACACAAGTCCATGGGACCTGATACATCCGTGGGTCCGAGGGAACTGGTAGATGAAGCCACTAAGCCACTAGCCATCATATTTGAGAAGTCGTGGCGGTCTGGTGAGGATCCTGCCGACTGGAAAAGGGGAAACATAATGCCTATTTTCAAAAAGGGAAATAAGGAAGACCCAGGGAACTATAGGCCAGTCAGTCTCACCTCTGTGCCTGGCAAGATCATGGAGCAGATCCTCCTGGAAACTCTGCTGAGGCACATAAAAAACAAGGAGGTGGTTGGTGACAGCCAGCATGGCTTAAGCAAGGGCAAGTCATGCCTGACAAATTTGGTGGCCTTCTACTAAGGGGTTACAGCAACAGTGGACAAGGGAAGATCAACTGATGTCATCTACTTGGACTTGTGCAAAGCGTTTGACACTGTCCCACACAATATCCTGTTCTCTAAATTGAAGAGACATGGATTCGACAAATGGACCACTTGGTGGATAAAGAACTGGCTGGACGGTCGCACTCAAAGAGTTGCAGTCAACGGCTCAATGTCCAAGTGGAGCAGTGACGAGTGGCATTCCTCAGGGGTCAGTACTGGGACCTGTACTGTTCAACATCTTTGTCGGCGACATGGACAGTGGGGTCGAGTGCACCCTCAGCAAATTTGCCGATGATACCAAGCTGTTTGGCAAGGTAGGCACGCTGGAGGGGAGGGATGCCATCCAGAGGGACCTGGACAGGCTGGAGAGGTGGGCCCATGCCAACCTCCTGCAGTTCAACAAGGCCAAGTGCAAGGTCCTGCATCTGGGTTGGAGCAATCCCAAGCACAAATACAGGCTCAGCAGGCCACGGCTGGAGAGCAGCCCTGAGGAGAAGGACCTGGGTGTGCTGATTGACGAGAAGCTCAACGTGAGCCAGCAGTGTGTGATCACAGCCCAGAAGGCCAACCGTATCCTGGGCAGCATCAAAAGAAGTATGGCCAGCAGGTCAAAGGAGGTGATTCTGCCCCTCTACTCCACTCTCGTGAGACCCCACCTGGAGTACTGCATCCAGCTCTGGAGTCCCCAACATAAGAAGGACATGGACCTGCTGGAGCGTGTCCAGAGGAGAGCCATGAGGATGATCCGAGGGCTGGAGCACCTCTGCTATGAGGAGAGGCTGAAAGAGTTGGGGCTGTTCAACCTGGAGAAGAGAAGGCTCTGGGGAGATCTTATTGCGGCCTTCCAGTACCTAAAGGGGCCCTACAGGAGAGCTGGGGAGGGACTTTTTACTCGGGCATGTAGTGATAGGATGAGGGGGAATGGTTTTAAAGTGGAAAAGGGCAGGTTCAGATTAAACATTAGGAAGAAGTTTTTCACTGTGAGGGTGGTGAGGCACTGGCACAGGTTGCCCAGATAGGTTGTTGAGGCCCCATCCCTGGAGGTGTTCAAGGCCAGGCTGGACATGGCCTTGGGCAACCTGGTCTAGTGGGAGGTGTCCCTGTCCACAGCAGGAGGGTTGGAACTCGATGATCTTCAAGGTCCTTTCCAAGCTAAACCATTCTATGATTCTACGATCTGGGGGAGTTTCAAGAGAGCCATCGTTGGCTGCAGATCAGGACGTGGCCTTTTTGTAACCTCCCCTTGCATTGCGTTGAACAGTCCTGTAGCTTTGCATAATTTTGGGGCTGGTGTTTCACATACGCTCCATCCAAGGGCCCTTTGTACATACATGATATACCAGTTTAAGGAGGCCATGTGTCTTGACTGAGGTTTCTCTAGTTGTTGTTGTGGTGGAGCCTTTGCTGTCGCACAGAAGAGTTGTTTGGCTCCATGCCAAGGAGGTGACTGTCCCAAAGTGTTTCTCTGTAGCTGCTCACAGGCCATGTTTGCCTTCTGCTTCAACCCCGAGAGTCCACTGGCTTTCTGGCAGAGTAGCTGTATTCAAGGTTATTTTGCAGATGGGATTCTTATGGGAATAGACAGAAATTAGTTAAAAAAAAAAAATCAAAGGCTTAGCTTTTCTCATGCTATTGAGGAGTCTTTTATTATGATTTTTTTTTTTTTTTTAAACTCTACATTCTAGCAAACTTCCACTGCTTTGCATTAGGGAGAGCCAAGTTCGCTGCGCTGGAGGCAACTCCCTTAGGATAGCGTGGCCTTCTCTACAGCCTCCATCTAACCTGCTGCTTTTGTGGGGGCTATAAACAAAACTAATAAGGCTTACCTGCTCCTTATTCTGATATCCTTCGGAAGATGAGCAAAGCAAGAAGGTGTAGGGGGAGGGATGTACAGTTCAAACTGCATTAAAGGCAAATTGCCCCAAAGTCGTACTGTCCCCCTACTTCTCCCTTGGACGTCTGAGGCTTCTACTGTGAGGACGAGTGGAGTTTGTGACTGGGTTTCGTCTAGGCTGCTGAGTTCCCTGCCCATCCTGTTGACAGCTGATGTATTAGAATATTTCCAAGAACAGAAGAAGTAGGTCTTCCCACCCTCATTCTTTTTTATAACATCAATGCTAGAAAATCTCTTCCTTCAGCTTTCACATCATCCTCCTGCTAATAGATGCCCAGTGCTGGACGGAAAGAAGTTTTCTCACCTTTCAGCTTCAGAGCCTCCCGGTTGCGTTGGGCTCTTGCAGCAACATCCATGTGTGTTTTCCTTCCCTTCCACACTTGTCTTTGATATCTTTCCAGCTGCATTTGCTCTCCTTAGGAAGCCACGCAGCCTCGTCTCTGACAATTTTGGTGCTACCCGCAGTGTCCTAATAGCAGTTTTAACCTTTCAATTAACTTCGGGATCGCCTCTTTCAGCAGACAAAACCTGTATAGATGCCAAAAGCCTCAGAACAGATTTGGAAGGTTGCTTGAAAGACCATGAAGATTAGGGACATATTTTTCCTTTTGTCAGGGAAATCAACAGCAAAGGGCCTCGGTACAAGAAGGAAACTTTCCCACTGACCACAAATAGGGGCTTAAATTGAATTTTCAAGCCTTTAAAAATAAATCGTCATCTTGTATTTAATTAAGCAGAGTTTCATGAATGTAGTAGTATGCTGAGGTCATGGGCAAAAAGAAGCTTTTCCAGTAATTAGTGCAGGGTCCATGCTGTTCTGGCAAAAACAGCCATGACGTCAGCCGAGACTGGAACAAGAAACTGTGCCGCACGGTGAACTTGAAACACAAACCTTATTATTGAAGAGGCATGCCTGACAATTTCAAGTGCTGGTTGTGTTGGACACATGTTATATTTTCCCTTTTAAAATTGCAAAAAGGTGTCGTGGGTTTCGTTTGTTGTTTTTTTCTTTTTTTTTTAGGCGATGAAACTGCTGCGATGCCAGGGCATCCTTCCTCTTCTTTTCCCTGCCCTAAATAAATAAATAAAGGAACTTAAAGTTATCAAACTTCCAACCTTCTTGTTTTGTAAATATGGAAAGTGGCCATTTCCATGTTTTTATTTCGCAGAAGCAGCTGGGCTTTCGTTTTGTCCTGTGAACCCAAACGCAAAGGGCAGGTGGAGGAGGGAGGCTGAGATCCAGGGGCGCGCACAGGGCATGCCTGGGCAGGTTGCTCTCCCGTAGCCCTTTAGCTCTTTGTTTTAGGTGAAATTGTGGTGGTTTCAGTACAAGCCAAGTGTTGTGACAGCATTTGGAGTACGTAGTTTTGCTGCACTCGGATTCTAGTTTCTGGTGAGTTACTGGAGTCCTGGGGAGCTGGAAAAGAAAAGTTTGACCACGTAACCTGGTTTTTGGTATGTTAGCAAAATCTTCGCTTCGATTACTTAACGCTCTTGAGTTTACTTGTCACTAATCAAAAATAGCCTGGTCAGATAAGGGTGGCTTATATTTCTTGGTTTATATTCTGACAGAGAAGAGTTACACATCTTTTCCTTTTAAAGTCTATAAGAAATACTTATCTCTGATGATACGTATAAATTCCCAAGATAGCGTTTAATTTGGAGTTGTGACCCTCTGTAACTTGCTCTTACCTGATTTCATGTAAAGACTGTGCGTGTCAAAGGAGCTGACAATTGCGCACGCGATTGTTCTTTTTTACCATTTCCCCTGGTTTTATTTGCAGGCCATGACTGCTGTGAGACAGTGAAGGTGGCACTCTGTGCCTCTAGAGAAGGTCATCCTGTTCTGGTTGTGGCAGAAGAGAGTTTCCAGTTTGTCCAGGATGAAGCCTACGACGCCGCCCAGTTTCTGGCCACCTGCGCTGGCAACCAGCAGGCACTGAACTTCACCCGGTTCTTGGACCGATCGAGACCACCCGCTGCCGATGTGGACTTTTTGGATGAGAAAGTGGCTCTGGCGTTCCGACACCTGAAACTGCCAGCAGAATGGAACGTGCTGGGAGCGGACCAGTCCCTGACCGGTGAGGACCTCAAGGGCACATGTGAGACTCGCGGGTTGGGAGAGAGGGAAGAAGCCTGGGGTAGAAGGGTTCCCAAAACTCCATGTGTCTTTCAAAAGGTGTGTTGGCCTCTGTGCTGGGAGACGGGATGTGGTGTACACCAGCGTGCGCTTCCTACACCTGCATCCTTTGCTTTGCACTTCGGCTGCCTTAAAATATATAAAGCCCTGATGTTTTCTCTGTGTCTTCTCTTACGAAATAGCACAGGCTGTTGTAAATGGTCGGTGTTTTAAAGCACACCCAAAAGGGTTTTTTTTTTGTGCGTGTATGCAGTGGTATGTGTATCAGCATCACACTGCTGAGATTTCCTGAAAGAACCCCATCTGTGTGTAGAAAGTCTGATGCTGCAGGGAATATTACCCTTGTGCCACAAATGTGGCACTTTTGGTAATTAAATGAACCCCAAGGCTGGCCCAAAGTCTCTGGCGACTGCCGAAACAGAAGTGCAGAGGCGTTTGGGATACCATGGCATGTCCGTGTCCTTGGAGTTCTGCTTTTTTTTTGGTCACAGGGGAGCTTAAGGAAGCCTATCGACGCGCTGGGGGCCTATTCCAGCGTGCATGAATTCTTACTGTAAATTTTCAGGGTATTTCAGCAAATAGTTTCTCTTAAGGAATGCGGCTGTGAGGCATCCGTTATCTTTTATAGGATACGGCGGTGTAAACACATGCAGAGGAAGGGGACGTGGCATGCTCGGCGCAGCAGGCTCAGTTCTGCTCACCACGACAGGGTTTTCTGCAGGAGTTTTGCTTGCTTAATTTTTCATTGCCTCACTGATGGCTTTTGTAAATGTGAATACACAGGCAGGCAATCGAAGCAGTGTTAGCAGACATTAAAAGACTTGATCATATTTAATGGTTTCTGGATAGAAATTCAGATGCTGTCATATGTTTACAAGGAGATAAACACTTGGTATTTTTTTCCTCTGTGTGGAAGACGCTGATTTTTCTTTCCGCATTTAAAAAAGTTGTAATAATACTGACATGTCTGGTTTAAGTGGTAAAAATACAGTTAAAGCGACCTTAAGTTAACAAAAACTTTGATTGGAGCTCTGAATTGTTGTTGATTTTGCAGGAAGGTTGAGATCTGGTTTCTCTTTTTGACTTTGATTATTCTTTGGAAAATCAGCACTTAGGGAAATGGGGCCGTAAGATTTACATTGATTTGCTCAGCATGCGCTTGTGGTTCTGGAAGTCGTGATGGTGTAGGGCTCTGAATGCTAATGGACCTGTAGAGCATCCATTGCATCCACCGTGAGAAGGGGGAGGTCCGTAGCGCTGAGCATTTTGGCATCTCGTGGTGACGTTTTTGTAGACAAAAGTGTAAGTGAATAAATGCAATGGCACTAAACGCGACTTTCATCCAAGAATATTGGTGCTATAAAATATGTTCCCTTGCAGTAAGTTCTTTCATAAATAACAGAAAAATGGCAGTTTATTGTGTCCTGGTCTTTAATCTTCTGATCAGCTTTTTTGCTAGAGGCAGATTTATCTGGTAATTTTTTTCAGTGAGCTAATTATATGTAGGGAATTTGGGGGAATTTTTGTGAGTGTGACGGGAAGGATTTGCATGCGTAAGCATCCTTTTGGTCACGAAACTCTGTTTTGCTAGAGCGAGGTGGAAGAGATGCCTCTGATTTACGATGGAGCACTAGATTTGAAAAACCTCTGTGGTAAAAAGTAGCACTCCCCTACTGGTGGTTGTGGGTTAATTTCTGTGGGGGAGAGAGAGAAGCACAGCAAAGGTTGAAGCTGTGGGAGCATGTGAACAATTACGTGAGTTCTGGCCAGTGCCCCTCCAGCGGGACACCCCCTCCTGCGCTGCGTCACTACCTATGAACAGCTATTCCAATTCATATTTCACATTTCGCTAAATGTCAGCACCAGATACTTCAAATAACCTCCTCGAAGGAGAAAATACTGTAGAAATGAGAACAAAATAAAATGTCAGATCCCTTCTTGGAAGATTGTTAGCGCTGCCTCTAAGCTGGCATGTCTCTATGGGCTCTTGTGGGTTGGAAACAAAACGCTGCTGTTTAGCAAAACCTCTGAAGGCAGGAGCGAGCCGGGAGCCTCAGCCGGCTCCCGAGAGCCGCAGCTTGATGGGGAACTGCTGTTCAGAGATGGCCGTTGCTGTCAAGCACATTTAAACGTTGATTTTTCTAAGGGCTGAAGTCTAGCTTTTACGAAAACAGTTAGGAAGTAATGGCCTTTCTGCAGGCAGAAGCTGGGGAGGAGATCCACCATCAAGCGTTACTCTGTGCTGATTTTGGGGGGAGGGGATGGCTCAATGTGGAGGCTTCTCCTTGCTTTTGCCTGCCCTGACCAGTCTTTGAGCCGAGAGCAGGGAGTTCATTGCCGTCACGCACCCCAGAGGGCAAAACAGCTGCTAAAAGTTAACACCCATCTCCATCTACTGAGGCTGTTTAACTAATCGTCCGTGCAGTGCAAAGTGCGCGGTTAAGGTCCACACGCTGAGGAGGAGGAGACACCTAATAGCCCACTTGCTCCCGGGTGCCAGCAGGTTGGTGGTCGCGTCATTAAAACGATCTTCAGTGGTTTGAATTCACCCATTATTCATAGAGTCATAGAATGGTTAGAGTTGGAAGGGACCTTAAAGGTCATCTAGTTCCAACCCCCCTGCCCTGGGCAGGGACACCACCATCTCTCCCCTCCCCTTTTCTAACACATTAGTAGGTTTGACTTTTTAGTATGGAAAAGCACAGGATCACTGTGGACAAAGCTGTGTGAGAATCGTCTACTTGCTTATATTTTGGTTATCAAACCAAAGTCTTCAGTCTTTCGCCATTGCTCAAGATTAAAGGTATGGTACGGTCATATAGCCAAATTGTTAAGAGCGTATCTTTTCAGCTGCCAGTTAGAAATACCTCCAAAATTATTTAAAACTTCTGGAGGACATTTGCAAACATTCCAGTGCCCCTTTTGTTTTTTTAGTTATTTGTATGTAACCTACTTAAATTAGCTGTTGCCATTCGACAAGAGAAGTTTGTTCAGCTTCAGTAATCCTGGTAGTCTTGATCTCTTACACACCAGATTGTTTTTACATTTATTCCTCTGTTATCTCTTTAGACATAATTTTAATTAAAAAAAAAAATTGAAAATAAAATGAACATTTCTTCCTGTGTTTTCATCAGGGCATTTTCAAAACCCCACTATGATCATTTGCAGTATTCTCATTCGCTTACCCCCCCCGCCCCCCATTGTCCTGGAACAGCAAAAGGCTTTATTGCTTAAAAAGAAACTATCTTAAAATTAAATGCACTGAGCAGCATTATCCTTACAGTAATATTATTGTAGGTATTGGGTTAACATTGCTCAAAACCAAATATTTACTGATTTATATTATTCTGGTACAGTGTAAAAGACTAAACATGTTTGTGATCACGAAGTCCTTAGTTCTTCACCCAAAATCCATTGAAAATGAAGTGGATTGGTTTAGACCTCGGGAAGCTTTGAATGAACCCTTTGTGCCAGATCTAACACCGGGCAATTTTTCTGTAGGCTTGGGGCTTTGATGGTGAGCTTTCTGTTCAGCAGCCAGCGGTGCGCAGCGTGGTACCCAGCCTGCTCTGACCCCTGGCAGTAATGCGCAGGTGATGGAGAGCAGTGGCTGGGTGGACACCATAAATCCTTGACGGGAAGAGCGAGTTCAGGAAACAGAGTCCTCTCTCTTCAACCATTTATCGGTGGTCTCATCTTACAGCTTTTCCTGCTCGCTTTTCTGTGGAAAGATGGTACTCTTGCCCAAATTTCTTATTTCCAAATCTTTGCCTTTCTGATTTGATCCTGATTTGACCTTAGTAAGGTGTCTAGGTAACAATTTCTTTATGGAATATTTTCCCCCTTAATATATATAGAAAAGCTGCTCTCTCAAGCTTTTCCGCATGACAGCTACTCTCAAAAGGTATACTTAGGTTTCAAGGTGTTTTGATCAATGTTATATTCCTGTGGAGAAGTCGCGTAGTCAACCAACACCCGTGGAGCTGACTGGAAAGCAGAGAAGGAGGGACCTGTGGTGTTTAGGTCCTTTTTCCAGTAATGGTGGCCATGGTTTTGCTGTCTGGCTTGTTCTTAGGGCGTTGCGCATCTGATTTCTAAGTTGACTTTCTGCTCTCCCTCTCTTTTTATTTGTCTCCTTCTCCCTGAACCCACCTGCTGTGTCGGGCACTTGAGGTGCAGCCTTCTACTCGCTGTTTGTAGAAGATCTCTGAGAATAAGTCTTAGCTTTTAATCCTTAGTTTAGAGAAGAGGACCTCAGAAAGAGTTGCATTAAATATCTATTTACCCACAGATATAAAATGTTTTACAGAGGTCCCGGGTAATGGGACTTTGGGAGAGGAAAATACCTTCCAGCTCCCGCTTGGTGCCATGCTAGCAGAACCGGGGATGGGAGCACCTAAGATTCCTGACTTCGGAGATCCTTGGGCTCTGTCCTCTAACTCTGACTGGAGGCGGGCAGAAGATACTCAACCATTTGGTTGGACGAATGGGTAACAAAAGAAAGCCCCGCACGTGCCGAGGCTGAAGGAGATGGTGGAAGCAGTGCCGTGCGTGGTCCTTCTCAGCGGGGGCCGCGGCGTGTCCTTGCGTTGCACGGTCAGGGCAGGGTGCGCGCGTGTGTAGGGAAGGGATTTGCACGGCAGGTAAAGAGTGTAGCTGAACACCTTTGGGCAGGTGTGTCCTGACCTCCTCCCTGCACGGCCGCAGCCCTCGTCGCTTCTGTCCCGGGGCAGGACCGCGCTCTTCCCCCAGCCACCCGCTGTCCCTGCGCAGCAGGCGATTCCCGGGCCTCCCTCTTAATTACCCGCCTATCTGCGTGAACCCAAGTGGCAGCCGCAATTTCAGAATGTCCATCATTAAGGATTACTCTTGTTACCATGGTATTCCAAACACGGCCTTACTTTCAGGTGCCGTGTAATCACACCCATCTTAATTATTACGAGTGCACTGTAACTTTCTAAAGAACATAGTTGTTACTGCTGTCAAAAGTAGGGTTATTTACTGTTCTCAGTGGCATTTAAAGGCGGCTGTTTAACTGGAACAGATTGTTACGCTTTCTATCTAGAAATCAAAATTTAATATGTATTCAGAGGATGCGTGCAATGTAAATACAGGACTGTAATTTTCTATTTTAAATGACTGAAGTGAAAATAAGCCAAGTAGAAAGCCAGAACAGAATATCTGGAGGTATGAGTAATGATTATGGCTTGTTTGCGTTGCAGAAAAATAAAACAGCAGAAAAAATTTTAGGGAGGATCCAAGGCTCAGGTATGAAAAGATTAGAGAGCTTAATCCTTGAGTTAACTATCAGTAGAAAACAGATCACTTTCGAAATCTCTTTTAAGTAATATTCTGGCAAAACCTTTGAAGAAACATTTCATTTTGCTCATTAAAAGTCAGCGTGAAACCCAGACCTATGGTTACAATTCCAGTGGCGTGAGCTTTCCGAGATGGTGCTTTCAGGAGCTGCTTAATGTCGGCAGAGGGTTGTGGTCATCAACGGTGGAATGGAGCCATTCCCCTGGAAGCATAAGGAGAAGCAGTCCCTTTGAGCTGCGAGATAGTCAGCCACGATTACGGGCATATAACCAGGAGACCATCTCGTTAGATAAAACACTTAACAGCTCCTTCACTATAGGAACACAGCTACTGACGTCTTGCATACGTACGGCTTCCCAGAAATGCTGCGGAATAAACATCCGTGTGCAGTAAGTAGTGCTTGAGAAATGAAAGCCCTGAGCTCGCCAGGTGGGAGGTGGGTAGAGAGGGAAATGCTTTGCCCGGGTTTGAAAGAGTCTGCATGGATTTGGGTTCCGAGTTTAGTAACTTTATGTACAAAGCCAGGAGGATCTCAGCGTGAGCGCAATGTGAGCGTCACTGTGATTAGAGGTGGTTAATTTGGTTAGAAGAGAAAAAATAACAAAAGAAGGCGCCTTATTTTAAACAAAAAAAAAAAAAGGCAAAAAGCCTAAAAAAGCTCTAAGAAGCTTTCACAAATAGTTAAAAGGAAATTTGATTGTTAGGAGCTGGCATTTTTTTCCATGCGAGGATGTTGAAGATAAGCAGTTGATGATGTTTTGCAAACATAAAGCTTTAATCTGTTCATCTGCTGCTCTCTTTTTATAGTTTCTCATTGCACCCTTTCAGTGTAATACTTACAGGTATTCTTTTTGTAGGGTTTTATAGGGTTTCATGTCCTTTCCCAATCTGCTGCTCACCTTCCTCTCTGCCCTCTGATAAAGGACTGTGTGGTATAAATCACTATGGTCTTCTCTGTGCCGACAGCGCAAGGTTGTCTGTTCAGCTATAGTCCTAGGTAAGATGTAAAAAGACCTTTCCCATACCGAAATTTAATGCCCTCTGCGGTGGAAAACGGGAAACAGAAAATAATTCTGGTTCAGGCAGCGTCTGAGATGTGCTGCTCAGTCCTCAGATGTACTCCTGAGTCTGTGGCTGAGAAATCATTGGCATGAGAAAGTTTCTCTTCCCTTTGATATTAGTGGGAATGGGGACATGAAGATCCTCTGGTGCACTTTGAAAAATTTCTTGTTTATAAGATTAAAAAAGAATTACCCACATGTCTTTTTATTAACTGAACGTGTAACTCCAAACACAGCATCTTTGCCTTGACCTTTCTTTAGTCCTGTTGTCTGTAGGACCTCAGCGTTAAGTGATGGCTTGTTGCTGGCTTTTGCTCCCTGTGTTTCGTTTCTCAAGGATTGATCTGAGCAGTGAGAACATTTCCAGCAGAAAACAAAATTGTGAGGCCAGTTTTGACGGTTGCCGAATATAAGTGATTTTGGATGAGAACCAAGGGAAGGTCACCATCACAGGAAGACTAGCAGGAGATGCTAGCCAGTCCGTGGCTGTCTGTTCCTTGATAAGAAGTCTCGGGGCATGGAGGATAAACTGAGCAGTTAGGTGTGGGTTACTCTATATAAAGAGCAATTTTAAAAGAGGAACAGTTATTTAATCAGGATTAAAATGAGTGTGACTTAGAGAAGAGTTTGTGTGTTCTTGGTTGTGTCATACCCCAACTTCTTTGTTTCTTCAATGCCTATTTGTTTTGTGCTAATAGCACCTTAAACCTTAGTCCTTTACCATTAGCAAAGTACATATGACAGTCTTCTATGGAAATTTTGCCCTTAGTTACCCAGATAAACTCTCTGTTCTTATGTCACAGCTGAAAAAAAAAAAACATAAAAATAATATATCTGAAGTCTTATGTTTTGCCAGCTGGATTAGACTGCCCTGCCATTATGGGACAATAATGATATGTTTCAACTTTTGCTTATTACTAGGAAACGAGACAGGAACAAAACAACCTTGGCCTTTCCAGTATCGTGTGTCTTGTATTTCCACAATTTCCTAATTATAAGAAGCTTCTTGTTGCCATTCAAGGCACAGCCATTTTAAGATGAGGAGCTCATGCTTGATATGTGGTAGGAGAAGGAGCTCTGACATTTGCATGTTAAAGTGTTTGTGATTCTTCCATGCCCGGGGCGGGCATTTTGCACCGTGACAAGACTTTGAAATTATTGACTGAATTTTCAACATTTTGTGCTACGAGCTTTCATCCCTTCAAAGGTAGGAAGGTTGGAGGGATCTGTCCGTCTTCCCTCTCCAGCTAGCAACACTCCCATACTCGATGCAGACCAGCTCTCGTCTTGTTCTGAGCAACACCGTCCACCAGCAGATGTATTTTTCATTGTATATTAGTAGTTAATCCAGCCCACAGATGGCACACGCCTTTTAACTGTGGCCGTGCAAGTTTTGCACACTCCAAAACCTTCTAAAGCCGCTGTCTGGGGCTCCCCCAGTTGTTGTATGTACAGTACTTTGTCTCTTTGCTGCCATCATCTGTGCCCATCTGTTAGGATGGCCTCCTGCCAGTTTATATTTTAGGCAGATCTTTCCAAATGGGCCTGGATAGTGTATTTGTGTGTTTAATATGCTCTGGATGGCAACACGCCATGTCTTCTCGTACAGATCTTCTGTGCACGTCGTCGTTGCTCAAAGGCGTTGGGGCAGGGCCACATTCGGTTCAGTTGCGTTTGTAGACACCTCCATCCAAACGCTGGGACTACTCTGTCCACTAATTTGATGGTAAAGAAGATTGTTTTAAAAGAGTGGAAAAAAGGTGGGATTTCCAGAAGTTGCAGTCGTGTGAGCAGATTACATCAGATAGGCATTTGGAACGATTGGGAGGGGGCATTTCATCTACGGAAATATGAGAGAGAGAGGGGCACCCAGTTGGATCAGGGACAGCGTGAGTGCTTGCCTGCATCTTGCAAAACTTGCAAGTGGTACGTGTGTGTTTATTGGTGAACCACGAGTCGGCAAGTAGAAGATGCTTCTACCTGACTCTAAGGGTCTCAGATGAAGGAGGAGGAAGCATTTTGGTGCAGGAGCCCATGCTTATGCTTTGCAGGTCTACGCTGCTCAATTTTGGTGCAAGGCTATCCGTTTTAGTGAGGAGGTTGATTTTTCCTTTCCACAAAGCAGCTGGAACAGGAGATCCCGTGCTAGAACAGATGTGGTGAGACCATCGCGACGCATTCTTTAATCGGATGGCAGTTGCTGGCTCTAACAGGAGTGCTTTTGGCGCTTCCCATATCTCAGTAGGAAGAGACTTGCACTGCCTTAGCTGCGGTAGCTGACTCCACCAGAGTGGCAGTACAGGTAACGTAGGAGTATTATGCGAGTTCATTGAGTGGAACTTGGGCATCTGCTTTCACTCTGGCCAAGTCCCACATGTATCAACACTTTCTCCTTCTTGCAACCTCATCGTAGCCTTTCCTTTATGTCTGTCTATATGGTGTGTTATTTTTCATTATGCTTTAAGTCCAAGACTGTGACAACCATGGATTAACTACCTTGTTGCGTTGTTTATTTCTAAAGCCTTACACTCCATAGCACTTAATACCAAAATCCTTGTCATTACTCCCCCACGGGCTGAGAATCTGTCTCTGGGTGAGCTCAGCTATTCCCTTTTTCTCTGATCAGCTGGAACCTCCACTCAGACATGCTCATGTATTGAGGCCAGCGTGGTTTTGCTTTATGGTAATCAGGAGGAGGTTAGGGGGGAAGCGTTGCTTTGTAGCCCAGAGACCTAATTTGGAGTAATTCGGCAGAGAGACGGTGCCAGAAAGCTTTTGGTTCTTGAATACAGATTAGTTCTTCAGGAGTTGATCCAAAATGTCAGGAAAAACGGTGTGTCAGGCAGGGGAGAACTCCCCATTTTGGCTTTGTTTTTCACGGAAGGTCTTAATGATGTCCCTTAAGAAAGCAAGTAAGCAAGAAAAACAACAGCACTTTGAAGAAGTGATTTCTCTTGGGGCTTACTTCTTGAGGAAAAAATACTTAATTAAACCTTAAAGCCATTATGCACTTGCATTTTTAAACCTGCTGTATAGGTTTGGCTGGCAACCAAATTAATAACCCGATAAATCATTGTTATGATATTAAAGTTATTATGCCACGTGTGCTCATTGGCGTGGTTTACTGAGACCCAGTTGGTGCTTTTTTGTCATGTTGTTGCTGCCAGTCGATACTGAAATCCTTTGTTAATTAAAAGAACAAATTTTTATTTCTTGTAGGTTTTTTTTTTTTTAACCCAAATGCTTTTGCCTTTCATAGAGAAGTAACAGGCTTTGATCTGCAAATATTGTATTTCAGCAGTGCATCTGGAGCTCATTTCTGGTTGAAGCTTTTCAGAGCATCATTTTAGGGCTGCAGCTTTTCGAGTAGGGGGACATTTTTCTGAGATGAAAGCTTACGCTCAAGAGTGACTTTTTACCAAATTTGACGGTCACGGTTATTAAACGTAAAAAGCAGCAGTGGAGCTTGCCAGTTTATAAATGCTGCTACTCAAGAGTGATAGAGCTACTGTATAAAGCTGAGAAAAGCTGGTCTGAGGCATAATCAAGACAGTAAAGCAAAATTCTGTCTTTTTTTTTTTTTGTCTACACAAGAGGTTAAACTCTTCTCTTTTATAACGGCTTTAGATTTGTGCTTCAAATGCAATTGATTTTTTTCATGCCTATGAGACAAATCGGCGTCCTGTTCAATAAGAAATCCTGTTCATTCCTAAAACCTGGTCCTGGGTGTGTGAGGAGAAGGCTTGGACATCTAGAAGGAGCCACCTGACCACGCCAGGTTCTGTCTGGAAGCACTGCAGCTTGGTGGTTACCGTGGCTGTTTATGAAATGGTGGTTTTTTTTCACATTGACTTCTGTGGTCAGTCTCACCCTGAGAGGTCCTGAGCACTTCCAGTCCCACCATAGCATGTCCCTCGCTTTAAGTATCGGTCTCTCCTGGATATTGGCAGCCAGCCTGTTTTTCCAGGTGCCGCAGGTTCCTTGGCTTTTGGGCTGTCAGCTCCATGCCAGCCCTTGTGTGTGGTGTGCCTGGGAGGTGGGGATGTGGCATTCACCTAACCCGCAGCCTACAAATTCCCATTTATTTTATTTTTTTCTTTCTTTCTTTCTTTCTTCCCAGAGAACATCCCTCGGGAGACACTGATGCATTTTGCGGTGAGGCTGGGTCTGCTGCGGCTGACATGGTTTCTGCTCCAGCAGCCTGGTGGAAGAGGAGCTCTCAGCATCCACAACACCGAAGGGGCGACGCCGGTGAGCTTGGCCTTGGAGAGGGGCTACCAGAAGCTGCACCAGCTTTTGACAGAGTAAGGATGATTTGAGGGTTCCTCTGCTCATTTTTCCATTCTGTATCACATTTGCCTTTGCTGCACCTTATCACTGAGTAGTGTCTAAGAGCTATACTCTGCCCTTAAAGGCAATTTTTTTTGGTATAATTTGGCTTTTACCTTTCTTGCCAGCAACAATGGGGGCAGGTCCTTAGGGTTTAGGGGAAATGCAATAATATTCTTACATTCTCCTTTTCTGTTGCATAGCGCTTTGTTTCCAGCTGTCTCTTAAAACCCAAAGTGAGTCAGTGTAATACCGACTAATTAAGACAAACGTTAAACAAACACAAGCGAAAAAGCTTTTCATCGAACGATCACAGCTGCCCAAAAGAGGGGAGCTAGCGGGTGTTGTGGGGGTGGTTGACTGTTGTGTTCTTACTTCATAGATTTGGAGTTTTTTGGTTAAATGTAATGATGATACTGAAAGAAGGCAGCACGTTGTAGAGATTAGGTATCTTCCCATTATAGGTAAAAAAATTAGGTAATAATTAATGCAAGTGTTTAGCAGCAGAAACAATTCTCTTTTGAGCGGTCCCGAGCAGCAGCCAGATCTTACAAACTCGTAGGAAGTAACTAGTGGCATGAGCATCTACTGCAGTGTTTTACAAGGAAGCCTTCAGAAGATGACAAGTTATTTCTGAATAGCAAATGTTTGGAGATCTGTCTTTAAAAGCTGAGGCTAATAAAGACAAAGAGCTTAAATAAGTCCCGAGGGGTCTATTTGTAAAGGAGAAAAGATTTGGTCTGCATGTGTGTTATTCTGATGCCTGGTTCTCTTAAGCTTTGTTATTAACTTTGTTTTTCTGAATTGAGTTTTCAGATACTTGGGGTTTATGTTGAGTGATCCAACATCATGTTTAGGAGTCTGCTGTGTTCTCCACTTTATCACGCAACGTTTCTCTGTTACGAATTGTAAATTATTCTGCTTTTGTAGTTGTTGGATGGGGTGTTAGAGGGCAAAAAATATGGTCTGTGTTGCCGGAGTGATTGCGTTTAAGTTTCATCTTGAGCAATTCAGCCAACCACATGCAAAGTGAGGGTAAAGGAGAAGGTGCAGGGTGGTGGGACGGGAGCTATGTTCTGATCTTTTCTTCTGCCACCCGTGGCTGGGATCAATACAGAGATGACAACAGCAGTACTTTTTTCTCCATCGAGTTCAACAGTCATACTGTGAAAACACACAACTCTCTTGCAGGCTATCTTGTAAAATTGGAATGTGCGAATTCATCCTGTATGTGTTGCAAAGTTCTCCAAGGTGAGACTAACCATATTAACAGACTTTACAGACTGTCAAGAAGCTTAAGTTGGCCAAAACTTGATTATAGAGCTCATAGCAAATACTGCAGTTTGAATATGAATAGAGCTGGTAATTTAAAAAGAAACGGGAAGTAAACAAAACTATTACAAGAGCTATTCATGGATTTGGTGGAGTATTTCACAGCCGGTTCCAATAGTGGAATGGCAGTTCTCGCTGAGTGGAAAGAAAGAAGCAGCGTACTTGGATTACCTGGCATTGCCCTGTGCCATCCCCTGTTAACGGGTGCCGCTGGCGCAATCCAAGGGGTTTCTCTGACGACCTTTACAGTTCATCTTTGAAAATAAGACACTGGCAAGACCAAGACACTAGCAACTTCAGTAACGTTACCATCAGGATGCCCCATCGCGTTCTTTTCAGTATATCCTTAAACTGTTCAATATGGTTAGTTTGCCTCTTGGGCTGCTGGGTGGAAATACAACATCTAAACATCTGACAGCCATGGCACGTATGCTGTGACTCTGAAACCCCTGCTGTCTCCATGAAGCCCTGCAAACAGGAACCTGTGGATGCTGGAAGTCACAGGTCCCTTTCTCGCTGGGTGGGACGGTGGTGAAGCACCGTGCGATGAGCTCAGGGCTGGCCGGAGCGCTGGGAGCACCGTGTGACGTGGGGACCGCCACGGGAGGATGGCGGCTGCAGCACGGACGCATCCCGATTTCCCAGCAGAGATTTCTGTTGTGCTTAGCGCTTTCTGCGACGAGATGGGATCGCGGCTCGAAAATCCCTATTGAGAGGAGAAATATTGAGTTTCAAAACACAGAAGAGCAGCCAAATTCCATGAAGAGAGTATATATCATTTATGTGCTGTCAAAACACAATGGATACTGTACAACCTCTTTTCTGCACTCTGCTTGCGCGCACGCTGGATAATCCATGCACGCAGCTTTGGCGTGCAACTTGTAGCACTCAGCAAAACACAGAGCAGCAACGCATGTTAGCGAGAGCCCGTACAAAGGAGTCATTATTTTTACAAGTAATTAAACTGCACTTCACCAAATAAATGAATGCAGTGTGTTTTGTGATGCGTTATGCTTGGGGGGAATTTATTGTTCACTTGCTAATTTGCAGGACCCTGCATTTTACAATGATTCTCACAGCCAGCATTGGGAAGGGGTGAAATTTTGCTGTAATTAGGATACAGTCAGTAAAAAGCAGACACAAAACCTTCTCCGTTGTTGCAATTCTGTCAGGGTTCGGCTGCAAAGCAGCTTGGTTCAGCTGCGGTGGAAATATTTTTCTCAAAAACTAATTACGCTGGTGACGTTTTGAATTTCTGTTTATCAGATGAGCTTTCCCTTTTCAGCTGCTGCAGTTCTTTATGGAATAAAAAAAAAAAAAAAGAAACAACAGACAGACAGATGCTTCCAATTTAAATTTTGCAGCCCTTGAAGTATTCCTTTCTGTAGTCTGGAGCTTGTGCGCTGGCTCTGGCATCCTCTGGCAGGAAAGGTGCATGTGATGCTTCTTTCCAGACCAAACTGAGGAGCTGCGACAGAGGACCCCGTAGGTCACCGAGGATGGAGAGGAGGATGCGGACAGCAGTGTTTATTCACGGGCTGTGTACCGTTCCCGAGGGTGCTCGTTTGATCTTCAAGATTAAAACTGCACGATAAGCATTGTCCTGCGGTGCGAATGGAATAGGGCAGTGCATAAGGGCAGGAGTTTTTTAGGAGAGAAAAAAGAAAAAAAAAAAAAAAGAAAAAAGGATTTTCTCTCGGAACATGCTTGTTTGCTTGCTAGAAGCTTGGTTAAGTTTGGTGTTTTTTTTAAAAAAAAAAGATACAAGTTTAAATATAAATTTTAAATACAGTTTACTTAAATTGCACGGAAAAGCTTTGGAAACTAGGCAGGTTGCATAGCCCTCTCCGAGTTTGAACAATTTCTGAGTCCGAGAGGAGCAAATTCCAAAGCGAAGGGTCCTTCGTCAAAACCCGTTGCTTCCCAGTGTTGAAACTGGGCAGTGCTGGTGGCGGGGCACTGGCGGCACCCGCTCGTTAGAGGAGGGCTGGCTCCAGCGAGGCAGGGGAGTTAATTAAACAAGGGGGCACTGCGCTCGGTGTGAGCAACGTGGCCTCTGCAGGAGGACAGCTGCAGTTTGCAGTAGTTGGTGTTTCCCAGCGCGGTGCGGTAATACAATCTGCCCGACAGCTCCATCTTCCTCAGCGCTCCCGGAGCCAGGCGGGGAAAATGGCTCCAAGCAACGGCGAGCGTGCAGAAGTTCAGAGGTAGTCGGAAGCGCCGTTTTGTAAAACACGCAAACACTGATTTTTGTTTCTGATTTCATTTCTGCGGAACAGAGTTCTCTCTGGTAACCCCAAAGTATCGGTTTTTTCCGCGAAGCCAAATGCTTGTAGTTCCTTCACAGCTGAGAGCAATTTACGTCCTCTGAAAGAAGGCGAGGAAGAGAAAAGTAAAGCCCGTAGGAAAAACTCCTGCTTTCTTCCAATCCCTACAAAGGAGACGGTTCAGAGCTCTGAGTTTTGCCTTTGCTGCTTTCTCTGCTTATTGCTCTAAAGCGCTTCTGCACAGCTCTGGGATTGCTCTTCCCTCAGATCTCCTGGTAACAGCCAGGTGGCTCGGCGCGCGAGACTATACGTCAGTACGAGTCTGTATTTCCCAAATTAAACTGATTTAATTAACACACATGAGAAATAACTCAGAAGGGTTTTATGAACGTTTTGCAATCCCTGATTATCACTTGCTATTGTTCTGATTTTACGTAAGTAATTGGTGAAGCCTGGGCTGTAATCTCCGTGGTGCCTCTCAAATGAGGAAGCTTTTTCAGTAGCTCTACTTTTGTAATGGAATACACTTTTCTGCTTTTCTGAGCCAGAGCTGCAAGAGGATTTGCCTGGTACCTCATTGCTTTGCACCCCGGTTTAGCGAGTCCTTTACGCATGTGTTGTATTTCAGAAACGTACAGTTCATGTTCAGCAGAGAGTGTAAGCGTGGTCTTAAAATGAAGCATTTCTTACGGTGCCCTGCCAAATCGCACCCTATTTGAAGGGGGATGTTTTTCATTGAATTTTGATGTTAAGTTGTCCCATTAAATTCAGTCTTTGCACAGGCGAAGAGCTGTCTGTGGTGCAGATGCTTTCCAAAATCATGAGTTTCCTGGGGCTGAACACACTGCCGACCGCTATGACTTCGTGCCAGAATCGTGGCAGCTGCATGTAAACAGGGTGCTTGTACCCCTGAGAACGTATTGACCCCCCCTTTCCTGTGCGCACCCTTCCGTTATTACGAGCTGGGAACTAAGTGTTACACCAGTGCTCCCAGCAGTTGTTGTACAGGGAGCAGGAGAGGGACGCAGCTGGGGACACGGTGGTGGCCAGAAGGTTGCCACCGCGCTGGGCAGGTAATGCTACGCATATTAATTTTAATTCTGGCTAAGCAGAATCACCATCTGAAGAGTTTATTGAAGTAATGCTGATGTTTTGTCCCTCTGTTCGCCCACCTTGAACAAGCAACAGGTCCTTTTGGTTGCGGTTCAGGGTAACGGGCAGTAGGCTTAGGGTATGGCTTGGAGAGGAGACCGGTTGACCTCGTCTCTGTAAGTGCTGGCACAAGTTTAACATTTAAAAGGGGCTTCAAAGTCGTTATAGAAGGGCAGTGAAAGAGGACCTGGCGAGAGATGCGTGTGTTAAGAGGATGCCGTTTAGCTGCAAAAGCATGGGAGGAGCAGTGATCCAACAGGGTCTGGTTTGTGGCTGTGTATTGCTGAACTTTAAGGTGATTGTTTGAAACACCGTTGTTTAACTGATTGATCATCGCGATTAGAAGGATGCTGAGGTGCTGTGGGTTCCTTCTGGCCACAGCAGAGGAGCAGACTGGGAGGTGGGGGGATGGGGGAACCAGGTGTGAACATGGTGGAGCAACAAGAGGTTTTGTGTCTCTCTTTCCATCGACTCACCACTGCAGGCTCCAGCTTTTACTGGTTTCCTAGTGTGTTGCCATATCCCTGTGAAGATTTGTATTTTCAGACGTTGTCTCCCTCCTCTCCCCTGTTTTGTATGTTATATAGCTCTGAATACAGAAGAGAGAGAAGTGGCTTTGTCTGTGTGGGAGAAAAGGCTTTTTACTGTCTCCAATATCGCGCTTGGAAGTCAGAGGTGCTGGGAGATGATGTTCATGTAAACAGGCCTGTGAGGAAGAGAAAGAAGAAGAGATTTGGGAAGATGTGGAAAGATTAGAGAAGAAAATTATTCCCCCCCATAACAAGCTTGATCTGGAGGTGATCCCCAGAATTATAGGGGCCATAAGTCCCTATACCCCTATATATAATTATAGGGGCCATAAGCCCCTATAATAAGCCTTGTGTGGTTGGTAAGGGATTGTGATACACCAGCTCCATTTCAGGACAAATTTAGAAAATGTACCCAAGTGATTTCCGAGAGCTGCTGGGTTTTGGGCTTCAGGCATGGGTCAGCTGGATACGCAGTTAGGACACTCGTATTTAGTCTCTGGAGCAGATCTGCTAGAAGGAGTGATGTTCACGGTGCGATTGAAGTTTGAACAGATTATTGGAGAAGACGACTTTGTAAACTGCTGTGTCAGAGGCAGCCAAAGCGATGGCTTTATCTTTGGGTTGTGTTACAGAGTCTGTGGTCACGCTCGCTTGCAGCACGCAGAGATGTTCCGCAGAGACAAGTCTTCCTTCCATATCACTTGTCCTGATCTAAGATGCTGGTTTTAGCTGTAAAGAAAACATTGCTTGATGAAGTAGTCTCTGTGACTGGGCTTTTGTATTTAAAATGCAACAGATGGCATCTGTTTTCACTCCGAGTGCATTTTGTAAATTCACCTTAAATTTCTTTTGTTTAGTGATGTGACTCCAGGTTGGTTGATGTTGAGTTCTGTGTAGGACCTACAGCTCCACATCTTAAGGAAGGTATCTTTCTTGTTAGATAAAACTACGAAAATAAAACAAATGGTAAAGTGCGTTCAATTACAGACAGTTATTCTTATGGAATGCGCATTGTACTTTTTGGCAAATATAGTTGATGACAGTTTGTAGCTGTATTTTTATTTTTTAATGTGTAATTAACATTGGGACCTAAGAAATCCTCAGGTTGAGGAGCGCAGACCCTTTGTGGTAGGAAACACTGGACGTGCTCTCGTAGCACACGTGTGTCTACAAACCGCTGTTGAAGGACCGAGTCGGCTTTTCTCTCTTGTATGATTTCCTGCTGTATAGTATGTTGATCAATGGACTGAGAAGTTAGTATTAAATATTTTGAATCCAGTTGCTAAATATTTAATGTGATATTGAAGGGTGGGTTATGCAATGCTGAATTCAGTTCAGTGCCCAAACCCACTGTAGTTCTTGTTTGTGTGAAGCACTGTGAGGGTTTAGTCATCATTTTTCTACATCAGATGAGCTTTAACTCTTTCCTTCAACATCAAAAGTACTCAAATTAGTGAGTGATCTGTAAAATTTTCTGATATGGGACATGTTTTTTTCTGCTTTTCTGGGGCTTTTGGAACAGTTGGAAACACCTGAAGTATGGATGCTGTGTTTGCTAAATGTCTTTCAAATTTCAGTGGTTGATTTTTTTTTAACCCATTCTAGCACATACTAGTTGCATGCGTTTTCCGAGTTTCATATGCAGTGCGTATTGATGGTTACAAAACCAAGCAGGAGCAAGACAGTGTTTGCGTGCACTGAAGTTTTGTATATCGCTAAAGATTGTGGATGCAAAGTGGATCGTACTTATAGAAACCCTCTGTTACCCCAACGCTTCTGCAAATGGCGTCGAAGTTCTATTTTGTCAAATTTCTAAGAAGTCTTGGGTTTAGATGCTGGTGACTGCATTGGGTCTGGTGCTGGGTTTTCACAGGAGGAGTTGTTGGCTTGATTTGAATTGCCTGTGCGACAAACGTGTTGTGCAATCGCCACCAAGTCCAGCATCCTCTCCCAGTAGGCACTGTTCCGTGTTTATCCCAGATCGCCATCGGTCTGATCTAGTATTTTCGGTTTGCTGATATAACAACAGTAATAATTCAGAATTTGAATTAAGGATGTAAGATTAAAATTCAGTTTAGTTTAGTTTTTATTTGCCTTACAGATAAGAGCATCTGAATTCTAGCATTTCTTAGCTTTTCACTGTAGCCACAATACTAGGGGCTTTGTGTAATTTAAGAAGAAAAAGTAGTTTAGTGTTTTTTTTTTTATTTTATTTATCATATGAATTTAGGGGCTGATGCTTTCAGAATAAACCCGCAGCTGTTGTCAGGCTTGCAGTGAGATCATAAGAGCTGGCAACGCTACTGAGTTTGCTTCGTTTCAGCTGAAGTCCAGCTCAGAAATCTGGAGGGGATATCCCCAGGAAATAACACCTTGAGTTCCCACACCGCCTTCCTTGTCCATTTGTAAAACTGTGGGATAAATCTTCCTAACATGAGGTTCTGCTTAACCCACTGAGGTTTTTTTGTTCCTCTTCTGATCTCTTCCCCCTCCTCTTCCTCTCCCCTCCATTCAAAACCCGTTATCTCTGTACTGGAGAACACGCCTGCCGGGAGCACCGGCACCTCCGAATTTCAAACCCTTGTCACCGAGCACCATTTCTGCAACTTTGGAAGGCGGGTAGAGCCTTTCCTTGCGTTTTTTTGTTCTCCCTTTCTCACTTATCTTCCCTCTTCTTAAAAATATCTCGCCCGTATCTGCAGGAAGCCGGGAGCCGCGCTGCGTCGGGGCAGACTTTCCTCTCCCTCTTTCCGCCGCTCGCTGGCCCGGGGCCTTCCTATCTGCTCCCCGGCGAGAGGAGAGGAGATTCAGCACACGGGTATGGTACGGCTCCTCCTTCGCCAGGGACGAGTCTACTTGGGCGATGCTGGGGGGTTTAAAAAACACTATCGTCTTTTCTAATGTGCCTTATGGGCAGGAGGTGATGGTGCGGGTTAAGCAGGCTAATCAGCTCCTGGATCGAGCAGGAGTATTTTGGAGGCTTGTTTGCTTCTCCTCTTGCCCTGTTTGGGGTCAGCATCCTTCTTTGAGCCACCGTTCCACAGATGAAGGGCCGGCTGGTAGGTCAGTCCTTTCCTGAAGCCAGCAATTTCCCTTCTGGGTTTACATCCATGGGACAGAGGACTGCAGCAGAAGCAGTAGGGACCAGAGCTGGAGGACTTCTTCCAGGCTTTTTCATTGGGACGTGGCATGGTTGTGCTGAGGGTGGAGCTAGTGGATGCTGTCAGCTGTATCAGTCAGTCCTTGTTTTTTTAACCAAGCAAGATACTTTCTTCTGCAAAAGTTGGGCTTGAAGATCATCCCAATGAAATTTTCAGTTCACTGGTATCTTTTACATATTTTGATGAGAAACTGTTGAAGGAGGAGGATGAGAAAGAATTGACCCAGGATAGTTAAAGCTCATAAGAAGAGAGATTTCCCTTGTTGCTAGCAAACTGAATTTTTGTGTTGAACGGAAGCAGATTTCGGCCTTGAATGCTGGAGTTTCTATGTATGTTTTTGTTAATAGATCTCCAGTAAATATCTGCATATCTGTTTTTATGTCCTAGCAGGCCAGCTTGGGTATGCACTTGTAAACAATTCCTGCAGAAATTCCCAGTCTGTACAAAATAAGTGTCTTTCACAACCAGGGACTACAAAATACGTGACTGCGAAGCTTTTTTTTTTTCCCTGGAAGAAAGCATGTTTTTATCGTCTCTCAATAAAAACCGGGGCTTGCGGGGAGGAGATGTAGGAGAGACATGCAGGAGAGATCCAAGCAGTTAGGCTCAATGTATGAAGATGAATATGCAGGAGGCTCTTGTCGTGCGGTCTACATGCTCTTGGAAGTGATCGCCTGAAAAACAGAAATAGAGGTGTGCAAACAAACTAACGTGTGTGAATACCCATTTGTCCTCTCTGCTGCAGATCATCAGTGCTGGGACACAGCGGTGTATGAAAGGGATGATTTGAAGGTGTCAATAGATTGAGCCATCCACTACCTTACTGCTTAATTTTGTGCAACGTAGGTGACTGCTACTGAAAAAGAGAGCTTGGAGTTGTTTGTGGGTTGTTTGTGGCTGGATGGGAGAAAGATGTTGGTTTTTCAAAAGGTTTACAGCCTTTTATCGAGTGTAACACAGATCGGCAGCTTGAAAATGAAAAGAAATTGCTGCCTTTGTAAGCAGAAGTGATTATTTGATCCGTCTGGGCCGTGTGAAGGTGACGAATTGCAGGAGGGGTGGGCACGCTCAGGGTGTTGCGGGGGACTGTGCCTGTCATCTCGCTCCAGATTTTGAAGCTTTTGAAGTCGCTGAGGGTCCTTTAAGGCTCAAGTTGTGAGGCTGCTTTGTGGGCGCTGATTTGAAGATGCTCATAAGTGTACTCGAAGCCGATGCGAAAGTGGAGCAGGCTCATCGCGCTCGGTTCTTTAATCCGGCTGATGTTGGTCCCCACGAGTGGGTGAACATGGGTTTTGTGCTGGCTGCCTCGTCTACGCTGCGGGTGGCCCTGAGTACGGTAGTTTCTCATGTATAACAGCTGAAAAGAAAAAGACTCTGGACAGAAATGGCTGTGTTTTCTTGATAAAGGAAGGTTATTTCTTTAGTCTCTTGTAATGGTTCAGTTGACTTCAGTGCCTCCGTGGATTTGTACTAATCGCCACCAGAAACTGGCCGCTTCCTTCTGTTTCTCTGTAGAAATATTGATTCTGCTTAAATCAAGACTAATTCTACTGAAGTCACTTGGTCTAAATGGTGGTGAATGGTGGAAGATGTGGTTCTGCCTTGTCTGAATTTCCTTGCTGATTCAGCCCAAAATGAGTCACAGGAGGGGGCGGGCGGTTGTGCCGGGGCAGAGCGGGGACAGCCGCTGCCACCACTGCCATCTGCACAGGTTTCTCTGCCGTGTGATGAGCCGTCTGACCGTTTCCCTACCTTGCTCTGCCCATTCCTGTTGCCAGTCACGGTATCGATTGCTCGTGACGACTTTGGTTTCTAAATTGCGTGGCTTCCCAGAAAGGTGGCCCTGCGGTTCGCCTCAGCCCTGGGGATCGCTTGCCCATTAGAAGGGTTTGATAAAGTAAGAAACCAGTCGGCAAAGATGCTGAAAGCTGTGTGTAATTTTACCTGGTTGTTGATATACATTTCTGCATACATACCTTCTTGAATTCCTTCATTATTTGCATACAATCTCTGGCCCAGGCCCCTTCTAGGGTAATCTGTGGCTGTGCTGCAGAGGGAGATTTCGGGATGCCTGTTGTGGCCGGAGCTGGTCTCCACGACAGGGAGGGGTCGTGCTTGCAGCTTGGGCTGGCACTCAGTGGATGCAGCCCTAGTGAAAGGAAAACAGAGAACTTTCCATTTCTCACCCCCCTGAGGAGGTCAACAAAAGCTCCCGTTCCCGTAACGTTCCTGCTCAGCTCCACGTCTCTCCCGAGGGATGCGGCGCCCAGCAGGGTGCTGCACGAGCCGCTCCGTCCCAGGACAATTAAAACAGATTTTGGGTTTCCTGAATCAGTTCTGATTAAAAAATTAAATGTCTAAGTCTGAATCTTTAGGTGAGAACCTCGAGAAGATGAATGTTTCCTCACCACCTTAAAGGGGCAATATAATATCCTCTGTGCAGCTCAGCGAGACCTGAAGAATTACTGCTTTGAGTCACAAGCCTGTGCAGAATCAGGGCTCGACATTCGAAAAGAGATGACTGAATAGAAATTTCTATTGAATATATGTAACTGCTGAGTTATTTTTTTTTCATTCTGATCTGCAACAGCATCTTTTTTTCCTTTCCTTTGATTGGTAAAAAGAAAATCTGTGGTACTGCTGCAGAAGGACAACTGTCTCACAATGTTGAGAACATCTTGCACAGAAGCAGTTTCGCAGGGCAAGCTCAATTCATTTCAGGAGTGAAAAAATTGCTACAATTTGATGGCTGTTGGGTGTTTTGAAGTGGTGTGCTGGTTTCAGTGTAGAAGTTGTAGCATCAGTATCATGATAATCCTCGTTCCTTCTAACTTGGGCCTCTGCAGTCCATCTTTCAGGTGTCTGTTTTTCTGCAACAGCTGCTTTGGTGATCTACACCTGCAGTAAATTCCATGTTAAAAAGCAATTGTTGTGCCCTCTGCTGCTGGTCTCTCATAGTCTGGGGAAAAAAGCAGGTCTCTCTACCTGAGAAAGACCTTGTGAAACAGAGCTTGGGGCTGGCATTAACTCTAAATCTCATTAATTTCCAAGACTGAGAAGTGTGCGTGCGTATTTGTCTGTCTGGCCCTGGAGCCGGCGCTCTGTTTCTCTCGGGCCGTTGATTAGATGAGTGTCCAGAGTGAAGAACAGCCTGCGTGTCCTGCCATGCAGCATCCCTCCTCGCCTGCAGATTAACCCGCCCTTGTTTTATTGCAGAGAGGAAGCCAAGGAACCGGACTCCTGGAGCACCTTGTCCCACACGGTGCACTCGGGGGACTACAGCGTGAAGCACCACCGCGGCCTCGATGTTTACATGCTGACAGCTGAAGCCAAGGAAGGGGTAGCCGCCAGCTTGGAGAGTGACATACGGCACCTTCAGATGCACATGCAGAGCCACCAGCACATGGTAAGGGAACGGCTGAGGTGACGGCAGAGCCGCGGAGCTGGCCGGTGGCAGCCTGGCGCCCGTGGAGGACTTCCCACGTAGGCAGCCTTCGAGGGCGTGTATTTACCTCGGTGTTTTCTCTGGATGTCATCAGCAAACATCCAGGTGGACACCTGCCTGTTTTCTTCTCGTCTAAGCACGGGGAGATCTGATAAAGCTGTGTTAGGCGGCAGATTTTCTCTCTCAGTAGAGAAGCAGGCTTGGGCCTGTGCAGCGCTGGCTCTGCTTGGCCTCCTGGGCTCTCTCTGCTCCCAGCTCCTGCCTTCTCCATTAGGTTGGGACCTGCTTGGACGGGCAGGGAAACCTCCCTGGAGGTGGACTGTCCCTCCAGGGCGTCTGGCAGCCGGCAGGCTGGAGCGGCACTGGGTCTGCGGGGGCCGCACATGGTGGGTACCTCTCTGTTCAGATGGAAAGTTTGGGGTCAGAGAGGAGACTGAGGGGAGAGCCTCTGGGGTGGGTGATGGAGAAAACAGCCGTTCCCTTAGCACCTGTGTGTAGGACTCGGAGGACGAGCCAGCCCTGGCCACACGGGGTGCGTGTCCATAGTGGTCCCCTCGCCGCGCTCCTCTTGGACTCCACGGCGGTTGGACTGCAGGAGCCATGGGGCTTTGGAAGGGCTTCACCTCACTGCTTTAAAATAGGTGCCACAAGGACTCGGTTGGGATAGAGAGGAGAAACAGCAGGGCACTTCTGTGCCACTTCTCAGAAGCACCCACACATCTTACACAGCTGGCATCGCTTGTGGGTGTTCCTTCATCGGCTCATACATCTGCCGTTATAGAGGTGTGGGATCTAAATAACAGTGTAGTTTTGTTCCTTTACCTGAGGAAGGGGAGAATCGTTGTCTGCAGGCAGTGGGCTGGGGGGACGTTCAGAGATATGGGCCGCCCTGAACTGTTTTCACCCTTCCCTAAGCGCTTGAGGTGTTTGTTACTCTCGATCTCAACAGGAACTGGTGGCATGAGTGGCAAACCCAGGCTAACTCTGCAATCGCTTCCCCTTTCCATCCAAAGACGCTAAAGCGCGGCTGGCACATCCCGCTCGCTGCTTGTTTGCTGCCGCGAATGCCAGATGGGTACATTTTGCCTGACAATGAAATCAGAAAAGGCTATGTTTAGACTTTTTCTTTCCAGCACTGTTTCACTTCACATCTAATCTGATTTGAATTTGGAAAGCAGCCCTGTAATTATTCCATTTAGGTTCATTTCGGGTCAGTTAAAAGCCAGTTGGCTTCCTTTGGGGGCGGCTCTATTTTTCAGGCTGTCGGGAGAGTGACTTCACTGTGAGGATGCTGAGGCTGCCGCGGCTCTCCTTGTGAAAAACTTGCTTGTTCGGAACCAAGCGTTGCTGTTGTCTCTGTCTGTCCGTCCTGGTTGTGTTGTCTGTGTCTGTGCCTCCTGGCTGGGAACCAGCGGTGCGGTCTCTGTGCTCTGCTGAGGGGTTTACAGCCACCAGACGGCTGGCACGCCATTTCATCCTGGTTTTTTGCCCTTGTTAAAAAAATAGCTGCAGCCCGTGGGTACCGCTGCGGGCGGAGCCCTGCATCCCATCCCCGCTGCTGCGCGATGGATGGAGGTGCCGTGCTGCCCGCCTCCGATGCTAACCTTAGTTTGGGATGCCTCAAAAGCGGGGAGCTCTGGCACAGGTGACCGCACGCAGCGGGGCTGGGTAGCAGGATTAGTTTAAATAGGAGATTCGTGGCAAACACCAGAAGTACGTTGTGGTTCAGTGGCGGTGCTCATCATTTGCAAACCTCAGAGTGTGGAAAGAAGAGTAAATGCAATCTCCTCAAGGCAGCAGTGATGATTTTAGCCACTATTTGTATACGCAATACCCAGAAGTTCCCTGTGATGCATCAATTAACTTATTGGCTGTTTTAATATTCAGGAAGAAAAGGGGCATTTAAGCTGACGTTTTTAGTATGAAATTCTATTTCTCTGAGAACGAGTCTTAAATTTTGCAGGGACCTGTTTAAGGTAGGCTTCTAGGATGCATGTCTTTTTTGGAGTATATTTACAAATAAATGCAAAAATTAACGGTTTTGAAGTAGTTCATTAGAGTTTTGTATTTGTGGAGAGTCTCAGGCACTTACTGAGAAACCAGCGTGACCTCTGAAAGCTTATGGTGTAAAACCTCCAGCCTGCCACAGAAAATCAAGGGAGCTCTGTGGGGTGTACGTTATAGGATTGAGGTCGCTCGTTAATTTAACGAGTTGATTTTTCTAAGATGTGAACATTGATATGCAGCAAAGAGAATAAAAAAGAAGGTATTGAAACAGACAGTTCTTTTTAAGTGAAGGTTTGATTGTATCAAACTATAAAAGCTTTGGGGATCCTTGACAAAGCAGATGCTCTGGAGGGAGAATGCAGAGTAGAGAGGAATTGAGTACATTGCTACTGATCCATGATAATGCACATATTAATTTTAATAGTATGTCATCGTTTTCAAACTTTTATTTCCATTTAGGAAGTAAATTTCAGATATTTAATTATGCATGCAGTTCTCAGGAATAGATGAGAGGATCATCAGTTCAGTCCTAGGAAAAGGAGACAAGTGGTGGTGTTTGGACAACGTCAGCCAATGCCCAGGTCTGAAGTAACGTTTCAATCAATACAGAGAAAATTGAGCAACGCTGTTGAGAACTGGGGGGTGCCATCGGGCAGGGATCTGAAGTTACTTTTAGGTGGCATTTGCTCGAGCCCTTTGGGACTGGGCTGATATATATTTGCATTATTTGGTAGACTGAATTCTGCTGTTTACTGATCTTGAATTAAGTGCACTCAAGAAATACGACTACAGCTGCTTGAAGAGCAATTACAAAGATAGCAGTACTTCTCAGTGGTGGCAGATGGTGTAACAAGGGGGTAGAGGGACAAATTTCAGCTTCGGGGTGTTCAGATTGGCCATTAGGAAAGACTTCTTCATGGAAGGGTGGTGTGGCGTAGGAACAGATTGCCCAGAGAGGTGGTGGATACTCCATCATTGGAGATTTTAGGGACTTGGCAAGATGAAGTCATGGTTGACCTGATGTTGCATTGGCGATAGTCCAGCTTCAGGCAGGAGGTTGGACTAGATGACCTCCAGATGCTCTTTCCAACCAACGTTTCTGTCATTCTAATAATTTCAGTATTACTGTGTAACAAAACCAATAGGTAAAGTACCCACTGAAGTAAGTTTGTAATTGTCCCAAGGGGCAGCAAGTAGAGGTACAGAGGGAGGAGCATCGCATCAAACAGGCTTACGTAGATACAGATCTTGTAGATGGTGGATACAGTGTAAATGTGTGACAGAGCAAAATAATCTTTTGTTTTGTTTTGTTTTCCCCCTTCTTGCAGAGTTCAAGGCAGCAGACAGAGTCCATACTGGGAGATTCTGGAGACAGTTGTGCTAAAGGAGCGGAGCCAGATGGCCACCTGGCCACTAATTCTCAGAGCCCAGAAGAAATGGCAAGAGAAGGAATGCAGGAAAGTCCATCTGATCTCGTTCCCCTGGCCATCGGGCAGCTCTCGGACCAAACCCACCAGGAGGACAAATACAGCAGCAGGAACTTGGGAGCTTTTAATGATGCACCAAATGACTTGCTGAGCCTGGGGGATGCAAAGAGCCCGGAGTGCTTCTGTGAAAGTAAAAACACAGTGACGTTGAGTAAAAAGGAAGAGGAGGGGCCAACCCCTGCTCGAGGCTCTGGGACTATATCAGATGAGGAGGACCGCACAGTGAGCCCGTGTGCAAGCGTGAACGGTGCCGTAAATCTTCCATCCTGCGGAAATACAAATGAGGAAGCTGGAATGACATCTGCTGGCGTTGGTTTGGACCAAGCCGGTTTGTGCAGTAAAGATAGCCTCCATCAGGAGGTGCAGGCTGCCGAGGAGCGTGCGGCTGACAGTGCTGTTACTGGGGGTGAAACTGCAGGCGAAGCCCCGGCTTCCTTGGAGGGCGCGGATGTGGCTATGGGCCAAACTGAATGCAGGAACTGTACAGGGGCGGCTGAGAGAGCTGCGGGCCGGCAGCAGGTAGAGGATGGGATGGCTAAGGCCGGTGAAAGGAGGACTGCAAACCTAGAAGAGCAATCGCCAGCGAAGGAAGAGTCAGCCAGTGCCGCTCAGCCCTTACTCAGTGGTGTTAATGGCACTGAGTGTGCAGATGGAGAGGATGCAAATGTGGGAGTGGTACCGGCACACGATGGTATGAATGCGGACAGTGGCACTGGCGATGGCTCTGTTGACCTTTGCAAGACTGGCGATAACAAAGAGACTGGATTGGACTCATGCACTGATCAGGCAAACAGTGGCTTCTTGGAAAGCCAAGGTGATGCCCATGTCTCAGTGAAGCGGGATGTCACTGCGAGTGCCAGGGCGGCATTGCCAGCAGTGAATGGAGTGAAGGTTCCTGCGTGTGCATCAAAACCTGGTCCTGGTTTGGAAATCCACAGCAGCAAGGAGCGAGAAGGGCAGGTGGAAGCAGGTTGCACAGATGGGAAATCCAGCTCGCCCTCGCTGGAAGACAGTGTGGAAACTGATGGCCCTGATGCTAAACCTGAAAATGATGATGTTGGTGGATCTAATCACAGAGGTGCAGAACCTGCGTGTTGCCAGGAGAGCGGTAAGGTCGCTGAACACGCGGCTGAAGCAATGGAAGGCCGTGAAGCCCCTGAAGGGGGGCCAGTAGGAACTGATACCAGCAGCAGTGGAGATGGGGGAAGTGCAGATTCTGCAGATGGAGCTCAGGAAGTTGCTAGCTGCTGCCCTTCTGCTGATCAAACTGTCGTTAACGATGAAATGGGCGACGGCTTAAAACCGGACGCTGCTCAAGAGAGCAAAAGTGAGCCTGCATCGCTCCTTCCGGAGGAGGGGAGCACATGCCCGGCAGAAAAAGAGCGTGCACAAACCGAAGCAGAGGGAGCAGAAAGTGCTTCGGAGCAGGAGGGGCTGAGCGGGGAGATGAAACCCCTCGCTCCCCTGCCCGGAGGAGAGGGACCGGCTGCGAGTCCGGAGGGAGATGCTGCAGTGGCACCTCCCGGGCAGGAGGCAGCTCTGCAAAGTAATGACCCTGGATCGGCTCCGTGTGCCAAGGGCGCAGACCGCGCGGAGGATAATTTAATAGGCACACCCTCTGAAATTCATAATGAACCTAAACAAAACCAGGAAGCGGTGGCGGCGGCAGGCTCGGCAGAGCTCGCCCGGCAGCGCGGCGGGGAGCATGGCAGGGTAGCTGCCAGGGCCGGCTGGCCTGGGGACCATGCGGGGGACGAGGGCTCTCCGGAGCAGAGCCTCTCGCAGCAGGGTGAAGGAGGCAAAGCTGAGCCTGACGGGGAGGCTTGTGCAAGTGGCAGGGAGCAGGTTTTGTCGGAGGAACTTCTTGCCTCTGTTGTGAAACCCCCCGCCTGCGCTCAGGGGGGGCCTGCGGCAGGCGGCAGCGGTGTGGATGGTGGGCCGGAAGGGACGGTGGCTGCCGAAGAAGCCTGTGAGACCAGGGCAGTGGGGGCAGGAGAAGGCGCCATGCACGGACCCGCGTCGGCAGGCGAGTCACCGGGTGCGGGGAGCAACCCTCGTCCCGATGCAGGCCTGAACCGAGAACGTGATCCCGGTCAGACCCAGCAGCGAACCTCCCCGTGCAGCAGCACCCCTGAGTTAAAGGATGCTTCAGAAGCGGGAGCCCCGAGCGATGCCTGTGAGGGTGAGGAAGTGTTAAGGCCGGTGGCAATATCCCCGGTTGCAGCGTATCCGGCAGAGCAGGAGGATATGGAAAGCGTGCTTCCCCGGGCAGCGCTTCAGCCCATCGCGGAAGAGCCCACGTGCGACAGCGACTCCAGCACCGACACCGTTTGTCCGGCTGGCGAGAGCGACGCTGGTCCCGCTGCACAAGCAGCTCAGGGGGAGGTCTTGGCTGAGCCCGATGGAAAGCAAAGCCAGGCTGTACCCGGATCGCCCTTCTCGCCGTGTTCGTGCCGTTTACATGCTGTTGAGTCACTGGAAAATGTGGGAGTAAAGAGTTTGGTTTCGGCAGATGATGGCTCCTCGCTGGATAAAGTTCCTAAAATGGTAAAAAGTTTTGATGCGGTGGTTTTCGCAGCAGAGACACCTTATTCCCCTGAATTACCAGCCGCAGAAAAAGTGGGGCTTGAGCCCCAGGCTGCAGTGGATGTGGGAGCCGGCCTTAATGGAGAAATGGATTTCAGTTCCTCCACAAAGAAGAGGAACGTCAGCCCGACAGTGCAACGAGCTGAGCCTGTTACAGGTAGGAAAAATCAGGTGGTTTCCTACTTCCTAGTTTTTTTCTTTGTAGGTGTGCCTCTGGCCTCTCAGCAGCAAAGGAAGGGAAATAAGAGCAGGAGGTCTGCCTTGCAGAGGAAGCGTAGGTGTTTGGGGTTCTTCTTTTGAGAAAGAAGAAATCCGAAGTGACATGTTAAAACTTTCAGTTCAGATGCGTGTTGCTTGGCTGGCACTGGGGGTAAGGACAGGACATCATCTCCTGTGAATTTGTGCGGAGGAATTTCCAGCGGGTGAATCCTCCATGGAGAAGGAATGAATGGGAGGGAACTATTTGGATTACTGAATCTTCAAGTTACACGCTTTCATGTGGGCCTGAGGGTTTATTTGCTGAGTGCTGTTCCTTCGCTTCTTCCCTTTCTTTTTGCTAACGTGGAGTCGGAGGGTACAACAGGGCATTTTCTTTGCTCGTCTGCTTGAAACAGCTGCCAGTGTCCTTCCGAACTGCACAAAGCCACTTCCTAATTGGCGGTATTAGGTCATTTAAAAAACCCAGCGAGCCCTACCCCCACTGCCTTTTCCGGGCTGCAAAGCTTTTTTTTTTGTCGGGCAGAGCCGCCAGTGGTGTTTTCCAGTGCGTTTAAGCAGTACTGGAACTCAGAGGATGAGTTTTGCTTGCTGCCGTTGGCTGGGAAGCGGGACCAGCGTTCCCCGCGGATGAGTGGTCAGGGGGGAGAGCGGTGGGACCTGGGGGACAGCGTAGACGTCTCGTGCGACAGGAGCTAATAGAAAACGTCACCAGGTAACTCGGAAAAGGGGAATAAAGGGATAAATTGAATGAAAGAGAAAGGGGTTCTTTTCTCCAGCTTGTAATTAAACCGTAGGTGAACTTGCTACTGGAGCATGGAGCTAATCTGGTCTTTGTATTCCACCTGTTCAGGCAGCTGTTAAACGGAAGCAGCTGAACTTTTTCAGTTGCCATTTTCTTCTTTGCTATGAGAAAATGATACAGTGCCTCTTTGCTTTCCCAGCACCGAACAAACAAACAAACCATTTCAATGATTAAAAAAAAAAAAAGCCCAAAACTGCCGTGATATAAATCTATTTCACTGCTTTAATGCCGGGAGTTGTTTCTTCAGTCTAAGTGCAGGATGGGGTGATGGCGGAGGATTTGTTCTGCTATGTGATAGCAGAATAACTGGGGGCGGGGGAAAGGATTGATTTTTGAGGGGAGGCAGTGGTGGGGCAAATCCTTTTTTCGTCGAGTTCAGGAGTTTTAGAAAGTTTACTTGTTGGGAAGTAACCAGTGAACATTAGGCAGGACATCATTAGTAAATAAGCAGAAAGATTTAAAGATGGGTTAGAAAGCTGTTTTCAGAAAGAACCTATTTTAGTGCTGCGACAGACCGACAGTGCAATAGGACGGGAGTGGCTGTAGGACAATACCTGGCACGGCTCCGTTCTTCTGGGAACCCCCCCGCTCTGCCAACCCTGTCCGCACAGCCCAGGTCTTTATCCCTGGTTGGGTTCTTGGGAGACATGACATTGTCTAGGCTGGGTTTAAAAAGGAGAAGGGATTAAATGGCCCTGTAAGATAGTGACTGAAGTGGGAAAGTAATATTAAGGCGTCATTGTGTGTTAGGGTATGGAAAGGAGGTGATCCTGTCACTGATTTAAAATACATAATGGCTAAAAGGTCTTGGAATACAATGGTCTGACCTCTCCATAAGGAAGAAATGTTTATTTGCAATGGGATGCTGCACAAAGCAAAATTTCAGCCGGAATATCTTCTCTTGAAGAACTTTAGGATTGCTCTGAGGCAAAATGTTAGGGAAGCCCAAATGAAATACTAGCTTAGACGAGCGACTGCTATGAATCCAAGCTCACTATTTGAAATATTTCTGAAATTCACCTCCTATAAAGCAGCATCTAGAACTCTGATAGGGCGGTAATTCCAGAGAACAGATTTATTGTTTATTTTTATTATTGCTGTGCACATTCTTCATGCTGATGTCTAAGCTTTGGGGAGCGTGTTTTGAGCACTAGTTCAGTGGCAGCCTTCAGTTCTTCGTGTTGATTCTTCTTTCCTGTGTCAGCGCTGGGGAGTTTTCCCTGGCAGCCTGGGTTTGTACCGAGTATTTTGTAGCCAGGCAGGAGTCATCGGTGCTCAGCAGAATGAATCAGATCTTTTTTTGATAGACTACAATAAAGCCTTCCCAAAGGAAGTGCACGTCACGAGGCCGCTTCTCAGAAGCACGTGTGGTCGCAGGGTTTTATTGTCATGCTAATTTATCAGAGATGTAACTGTCTGGTAATTGCTGTTGCCATTAATCCAAATCATTGAGCTCTTTAATTTTTTTATTTATATTGTGAAATTGCTCCCAAATACATACCTGTTTATCTCATTGCCTCTTCTTAGTCTCAGCCTACCCTCAAAACCCAGACCTCAAAGGGGTAATTGCCTTATCCAGACAAACATCTAGTGACTGATCCCAACACTGAAGGAAGGTGATGAAGCTAGAAGATTCTGCTTTCATAAGGCAGCTCCTCCTGCTGTTAGCTTTGGGCTCAGAACTACACTATGGCTGAGTAATGGGTTCTTCCAGCACATTATTTACAAGTCAGGCAGATATATGCTACTCATTAAAAAAGCAGGTAGGTAGGATATGAAATCATACCACGGTAGCCAGACTGGCCAAGAAGAGAAGAAATGGCATGTGTCTCTGCTGGCAAAACACCTCCGAGTAGATGCAGCTCTTGGCAGAAAGCAACCCGAGCAAGGTTGCGTTGTGTGGTTGGGGTTTGGCATGTTAAATTAACAAATGCTGTCATCACTGCTCCCTAGCTCATCCCCTGGGAGAAGTATCCCTAGTGTTCCTCTTGTAGATCTCAGCACTTAAAGAAAACATTTGTTGCCAGACAGAAGAATTTCAACTTCTTTTGAATTTTATCAGTCTTTACCTCATTCTCATCAATGGCATTTTCCCTATGGAAAAACACTTACTACAATTTCCTTCCCCTGGGAAAGCAGCAGGATGAACCACTAACAAATGTCACTGATGATGCCACACACGTGATAAGGTGCTCAGTGCCCCAGAGACCTCTGTGATTGCATTTCGTCTGGGATATGTTTCTTACTAGAAGTTTGGGAAAAAATGGCTGAGAGCAAAAAGTTGTCCCCTTGAATTTCATCCTGAGGGGTCATGTTGTCGTCCTCCGGTTCTTACCCAACATGGTGTGTCACTTACACCCCTTCCTTCTCCCGTCCTCAGTGCACCAGAGGTTTCTTCCTTGCGTGTTCTGTCTTTGGACCAAGACCTCAACCATCACAACAGTGATCTGTGATCTCAACCATCATGACCCCGAGCAGACCTCATCACGACTGTGATCTCTGCTTTGCCATCACATGGGACTCGCAGAAATTTGTAGCATTACCTCTGATTCCTGAGAGTCTGCCCACAAACTCACCTAATCGAGACAAGATCACGCCAGTTTGATTTAGTGATGTTGGATTAGTTTACCAATAGAACATTGCAAAACCAGATTGTCCCGAAATCAAGGGTAAACTTTAATGCCAATGGAAAGCCATTGGTGACGGTCATTACAGCAGTCTCCCTGTGAAGACGGCGGGCTCCTCTTGCTAACTTTCCAAACGGGTAAACTCATTGCAAACACACTTTGCCCTTAAGAAGGCATTGACATCCATCCAGCGTTTGTTTTTAGTAGAAATGAGAGAGGGAACGGGATTAGAGAGGAGTTTAGCCCTAACACAGCCACTCTCTATCTGGGTGGCTTCGGTCAAATCACTTGGCTCCTCTAAAAGTATCCTGTGTGTCATGAGGGTCATTAGCGTAGGGTTGAACGAGGATTAGGATGTTGACTTCATGCCAGGAAAAGGTACGCAGAAGGGAACCCCAGGGAATGGTGACTAACGAAAGCTTTGCTGGGCAGAGAAAGCAGCCTGGGACATGATGTTTGTACCGCTGCGGGGGTGACACCATCATGGGAGCGTGAGGAAGGGGAAAATCAGCTGGGACTTCGTCAACTCCGGCAGAAAAGGGTTTGCCTTCCTAGGCCAGGGACCTCATCGTCGTCCGTAAGGCAGTGCAGGTGGGCTGAGTGTTTGAAGCTTGTGATTTTTATTTGTTTTTTCAACACTTAAAATGCCCGTTGAGAGAAGGCAAGGCTGGTTTCTTGCGTTATCTTCAGGTTATGGGAAGAAGAAAAACAGCAAAAAATGTGGTTCTTTAACTAGATGAATGGGAGCCAAGGAAATACACGGGCAAATACATGCAGATGTGCTCAGCCTCACCTAGAGCTTTTCAGAGGTTAAACCGGATTTTTTCAGGAGTTTTACCCTATATTTGCTGCTGTTTCATAGTTTCCTTCAGTCCCAGACATGATAGTTGTAAAACTGATAACAAACAAGCAGCAAAGTTGAGAATGAAACCAGATGTTGGAAGTCAGGTGGACTTGTTGAAGGGGTTTTAGAGTTGGGTTTTCTTTTTCTTTCCCTTTTTATTTTTTTTTTTTTTTTGGAGACTGGTTTGAATAAACAGAAGAATATCAGCAGGGCTGCGAGAAGTTTGTTTTTAAATTGCCTGTGCGAACCCTCTGTTTTCACAGGGAAGTTGGAAATGAAAACTGAAGACGAGGTGGATTTTCAGAAAGACCGTGACGAGAGCGCTGCCCGTGAGGAAGCGGTAAGTGCCACTTATGCGTTGTCACCTCGTCTTTTTCTGTGCTTTTTAAAGAAACGTCATCGCTGCTGCGGCCGGCCACCTAACCTGCTGGTTTCCTCTCTGTCACCTTTGCAAAGCTGAGCTGCGTCCATCACCGTGACCTTGTTTCAGCCTTTCAAAAACAGCGGGGGCTTTTTTAGACCATGCATTTTTCAGCTGCTGGATTAAGCCACATTTACTTGTCTCGGTGGGTGACATAGAGGTTGACCCAAAAGATGTATATATAATTTGATAAAAGTGGTGCCGCGTAGTTTGGGGTTGGTGATGCTGCGTGGGGGCTGGCAGCGCCTCCGAGGTCTCCGCACGTCCGTGGTCCCGGGGAGTCGCGCCATCCCCTCTCCGGGGAGTTTTTGGCAGAGGGGAGCGGGGCTGCCAGCAGTGTTGGTGTGTGCACAGACTCCGAGGTCTGAAGGCATCTCCGGCTGGGAGCGCTTGTGCCTTCGCTGGAAGAAAAATTAGTAATGGGAATACATACAGGAATCAAATGTGGGGGGAAACTCCTTATTCCTCATGGTGGTGAAACAATTTAAAAAGGTCATGCCAGGCATCAGAAATCGGTTGGCATTGTTTTCCATTACTCGTGCTTTGCCATATTTAAGGACCGTCTATGAATAAAAAAGAGATGTGAATATTTGGCTTAACAGGAATGTAATTTTGGTTTAAATCGCCCCTAATGCATATTCTGCTTTAGCAGGATCTGGGTGTTTTAATATTACCTTTCTTACCTGCATTTGCTTTTATATTTTGTATGTTGTTTCTTCTTCCTGAAAAGAAAAGTGTTTTGTAAATGCGAAATTGCTCGCAGCCTGTGTTGGTGCACGTTGCCGTTGTGCAGCTGTGTTTGTGTGTTTGCGTACCATTGTGAAGCTGTTAAAAGAGAAAATATTGCGGGGATGAGTTAACATTGCAGGGTGGAGCACCAAAAAAACTTTGCTCATCCCGCCGTAAAGCTCTTTAGGCGGCAGAACAGTCTTGCCAAAGCTTGTAATAAAATCAGGTTTATTTTGGTTTTAACAAGTTAAGGCTTAATTTCTGTAGCTGTTTGCTCCGTGAGTTAGCCAGGGACGAGAGCGAATAACTTTCCAAGCCAAAATTTGTGGTGGCTGATAAGTAAGTCTTTTGTTACTGGAATGCGTGAGCGTAAAGATGCTGATGATTTTTTTTTTTTACCGACCCTTTATTAAAAATAATTTTCATGACTAATACTTAGGTGTCTGGTAGTGAAGTAAGCCGTCTTTAGAAAATGTAAATTAGGGCTCTGCCTTCTCCTTTCAAACAGGGGGGAAAAAAAGAAGAGCAACATATTGAATTTGGCTTCCATTTTGCATGTTTCCCAGGCATTTTGATTTTTTGTGTGTGTGCTTTCATCTCTTCTTCCTCTCCCTCCCGCCCCGTCAAACACCTTTTTATAAATCTGGCTTTTCTGGTGCAGGAATGGGAGTGCCGGGGGGGGGGGGGGGGGGGGGGGGAATGGAAAGTTTGCTGCAGGACTGACAGGGTTTCCTGTTGCTAAGTTCAACAGAAACAAAATAACAACTGCACTATATTAAGGTCATTTAAAAAAAAAAAATAATCAGTGGAAGACGTATAAATAGAGCTTAATTCACACGTGTAGGTTGGGTTAGGGAGGTGGCCGGTGAAAGCCATCGCGGAGCGTGCATCTCTTGCCACGTGCTGTCCCTGCTTTATTTAGCGCTGACTTTTTTTTGTAGCCAGAAGTCTTTCAGGTGCTCATTGCCTTCTCATTACAGAGCCATTTTGTGGTTAGTAAAAGCGGTTTTCTTAACTTGTTGCAAATAGAAATGCTGTTGCTTGCAGCCGGTCAGGTATTTAGCAGTCTCACCAGTGCTGTCAGCAACTTTGGACCTTGGGGACAGCATTAACTCCCGGTTTACGGGTGAGAACTTTGCACAATGTTATTTATCAATATGCAATGTGGAAAGCTGTTTCTATGCGCAGACTGTTGAAAAAAAAAATAATGTTTTGGAGCCTAAAAAGTGCAACTTCTTGTATAGTGCAATCAGGCTGAATGACAGTAAGCTTGAGCACGCTGGAAAGAGAAGGGGGAAAAAATTCTTTCTCGCGACTTGGTTTCTGAAAGCTGAGAATTAGCTGCATTCGTATTCTGTGTCTAAGATTGCACATGCTTGCCCCTGTAGTCGCTTCGGAAGACTTTGCCTGAGAGAGGCTTTTGAATATGTCATGGAAAAGCTGCAGCTGAAAAATGTTTAGGAAAATAATGATTTGTAGGGTTATAAGCACTGAAAAGAAAATAATGGAAAAATGTTTTTGTTTTTTTTCCAATTAAAATGGGTTTCTAAAGTGACTGTTTCTTAAATCTCCAGAATGTTTTCTCAGGGATTGTATTTGTTCAGCTATAGAGATTCTGTAACCAGAATTTCCCAAGCTCTTTCCATGTTGGGTGGTGGGTGCTCATCCTGCCGGAGACTCCCCTGGTCCTTATCTTCCTGCCTGAGTAGAGCTGGGGCAATAACTTGATGTCATCTATTAAAATTAGACTTTAGCATTTTTTAAATTGAATAACTTTAGATTCTTAGCTCTGCTGAGAAATGTGGTTTGGCTTCTGCATACTGGGACATTAAAATAATTTAGACACGGCACCTGGTGGCTCCAGCGTTAGGAAAGTGAAGCAACAGTTTGAAGTGAGCTGTACCCCGATAGGTTTCCCTTCTTGTGTTGATCCCAGAAATGGGGGATGTGTCGTTATTGGCTGAATCTTTGTCTTGATGTGGCAGGATGGATAAGGTTGCACTGCTGGGTTCATCCGACGGCTTCGGTTGTCTAAGCCTGTGACTGACAAATTGTAGCTGGCTGACCCCAGAAACAGGGTTCACTGGGAAATAGCCTTCTCATTGTGTTTATTAATTTCATTAGTTAGTTCCTATTGAATTTAATGCATCCTACCTTTACCGCATGAATTAGTTTTTAATTAATGTCTGTATTTTCAGAAGTTGCAGCCTACCAGATAAATATGGCATTCCTAAATATCTTCACACAGAATGAAGCTGGGAAAAGATTTGCATTTTCATCTCTCCACTGGTCCAAGTAGTGCAGTAACGTGTGCTATATCAGCAAGGTCACTTACTAGGGGAAAATTTGCAGTATTTTCAGTCATGATTTGGAAGACGGAAGTATGTTTATAACACTCTTGGATGACATCGGGTTGGGAGGGGTTGCAGACACTTGGGAAAAAAGGGTCAGGGTTCAGAGTGACCTGAAGAAATTGGAAAGCGCGTCCAGATAAGAGATAAAAGCAGCCACAGAGTACTTCATTTGCAAAGAAGGAATCAAAATGCACATTTACTAATGCAGGTTAAAGCTGGAGAGGGATGAGTAGAAAAAGACTGAGGATTTTTAGTGGACCACAAGTGAATCATCAGCAAGAGGCTATTGCAAAAGAGACAAATTTTGTTTTGAGTTATAAGGAAGGAGTGTCCTCCATAAGGTGCGGGAGGTGACTTACTCGTGCGTGGCACTGCGGAGGCATCATCAGTGTCATTGAATCCGGTTTTGGGTGCCCTGCTCCGAGGAGGACACGGTGTACTGGAAAGTATCCAGAAGGAAACAACAAGAAGAGATTAAGAAACGTGAGAAGAGGTTGAAAGAATTAAATTTATTCAGTGCAACAAAAAGAAAACTATTGTGCAATCTCGCAGGCTGCCAACATGTAATAGTGGTTATTAAAGTCCCAGATTTCCATGGCAGCTTAATTTACTGATTAGCTAATTTGCCAACATGATTTAGGCTGGATGTTGAGAAAACATCCTGTTATCATCATGAAACTGTCGCAAGACCACCTAGGGAGGCTAGGCAGCCTCCTTCCCTGGGAGTTGTTACAGATAAGATAGATGATGCTCTGTCGGGACAGAGCCCCAGGTCTTTTGTTGCCCATTGCTTTTGGTTTGTAGGCCCCCAGGTTTGTGCTTTGCTGAAGAGGGAGAAGAGGAGGGAGCAGCTTGGCTGGAGCCCGGCAGGGTGTGCAAAGAAGGGGACAGGGGTGGCAGGACTGTAGGAGATGGAGGCGGGATAGGGGATGAGCTGGACGGGGTGGAAGAGGGCTTGTGGGAGAGAGGAGGGACCACACGGCTTTGAGCGGGTGTTGAGATGGAGAGCAGGTGTGAAGGATCCACAGATTTTTCCTTCCCCCCAGCTGTAGGTCTCCATGTTTCTCTTCCCTGGAGTCAGCAGATAAATGGAAAACGCTATGGCCAAGGTGTACAGTGTCACCTTCCCCTCTAGTGTCTGCTCCGTAGCAGGAGAGCCTGGTGCCGGTGCTGGTTGTTGGTCAGGTCAAGTAGTAGAGAGATGCTTCATGACTCAAAACTGCTGGACCTTGTCGGTGACTCAAGGCAGGGGGTCGTTACAGTTCTGCAGGCTCCAATTTGCTTTCTTAGGAGATAACTTCTTTAACAAACTGCTCACCCTGAGGACATGCCAAAAATCAGGTTGTCTGTGTGCCCTGAAGTCCGTTTGCTCCATGTGTTCGTATGTACGTACCTGGGATGGTGGTTGTAGATCCCTGTTTGCCAAAGGCCCTGCAGAACGGCGTGGGAAGCTTCCCGACAACATGGGAAATTTCAGAGCGAGTGACTGAAATGTTAGAAACAAATCAGAGCGGGGCTCCGGCGGTGGAAAGCGCAGCCTTAACAATAGGCTGCGTCCTCGCCCTGCCTCTCTAAAATCACTTGTGTAACTCCTTCTTTGTAAATGTTGTCCCGTAACTAGAGTAAATACGGAAAAACCCAGCCAAAAAGGAGCCTGCCCAAAGCCTGGCATCACTGCTGGAGGGTGACACGCACATACCCACCGGGTCCAGGCTTTGGGCTCGACATCCGCAAGGCCGTTTCTCACACCCACCAGCATCCTGTGTCTGCCCTGCGTGCCCAAAGCAGAGGCTCGAGAGGTCTTGGAGGAAACTGTTCCAAACAGTCAAGCCCCGAGTAAGTCCGTCGCTGTGCGGAACAGCTCGCCCGGGGTTTAGCCGTCCGTGCTGTGCGTCGCTGCCTAAGCCGGAGTCCTCGGTACACGCTGCAGAGAGTTAGAATAAAAGCGGAGCGCAATTCAAACCAGGCTGGGATTGTTGTTTAGCCTTTACTATGACTCATGCTTTGAAATCTGTAGCAGGAAAGCATTTATACAACTATTTGGGCAGTTTTTTTCCTTCTGCGCTTAATTTCCCTGGGTGCTGCAGTTCTAAAATGCCTTTTTCTCCTGAACCCTGCTGATCCTCAGCTCAGGACGGTCGTTTCCAAGCTCAGTCACAGGATTCACGGATGTTAGCGAGGGAAGCAGGAACATGGACAGCGAGCCAAGTCTCCAACTCGGCACAAAGGTGCTGCTCCCAGGTTTGGCTCGGCGCGGTGAAGGCGAAGGCGCCCGCGCCGCCCCCATGGCTCACTGCGGCCACGGGGCTTGTGCTACCCCGCGCTGATCTCTAGAGATGGTGAGTTACTTCTCCTCCCCTACGCCTTCCCCCTTCAGCCTCTACAGGCAGTGGTTTTTAGAGGAAAGATTGCCGTGCGTAGCCCTGATACTCTGTTTTTCCATCATTTCCTCTAATAAAGCTGCTGGCTCTGCCGTCCTCCTGCTATCCGCTGCAAAAGGGGTTTGTCTCTCAGCTTTTTCACGCTCATTTTAAAAACATCAAGGGTTACCTGCAGTTTTATTTGCCATCTGAAAATATTGTTGCCTTGAAAGCGGAGCTGTGTATATATTCCTGCCGTAGTCTTGGGATGGATGCAGACTAAAGGCCACTATTACATATTATGAATCTTCTGCCGTGCTTGCTTTTGACTTGCTTCAGACAAAGGGATTCACTCATACAAATTATTTAATATCATTGTAGAGGCCCTTTTTAGGATCAGGACTTCATGATTTCACAAGTTTGTAAAACACAGGGCTAAAGGATTTCCAGTATAGAAAATCCTGGTTTTGGAGTTATTTTCCAGTGGTTAGATACGTTCATTTTTTACGCAGTCATGAAAGTATGGATCCATAAAATAATGGATGTGTAAGACTGTTACTGCGGCAAAGGAATGCTTGCATTGAATATTGTACCTTGAAAAGGAAAACACTGTACTGTTTTTGAATCGTTCAGTCTCCTGTATCATATGGATTCCTTTATTTGTGTTTGAAATCTCTTAAAGTTTTGTGGTGTAACTGTTGTACGGTAGACATGGTTACTGCACACTAAATTCCTGGTCTAAATATAGAGGAAATTGAGATGATAACATGGGAGACCAAATGTGGATTTTTCGATGGAGACTGCGTTATTATGACAAATAGATGCTTTGGTGCATCACATCACTGGGTTTTTATCCTTCTGAAGGAACCTATCTAGCTCCATTCTGATATATTGGAAGCCAAAGTTGGCACTCTGCGATGCAGAGAAGCCGATATATATTCTTCTGTAGACTTATGTTTTTTGCAGTTCATTGGTGGTTACAACGCTTTAGAGGAAAAACTCACTAATACGAGAAATAGGTTTTTAATGATATTACCATACATTTGTTCTGGGGTTTTGTGAGGAGTCATGGACTGGCGCTTCAGTTCTCTTGCCATCCTAAACTAACCACTATCCTATGGGGCAGGTTTTTGTAAGTATAGTTTTTGAGGATTTGGGAAAGGTTTTGGGGACAGTTTGCGCCAAATCCAGAAAGTCTCCTGAAAGGCGATCCACAGCGAGCAGTGACGCGTGGAGGGAGAAAGCCCCAGGTACCACTGGGTCCTGGCTTCCGCAGGCACAGCCGCTGCCGGGCACCGCCGTTCCTCCTCCGCTGCGGCAGCGCCAGTGTTCGGGGCAGGTTGAAAAGTGAGATGAGACCCGGGCAAAGCTTCCGTTCTGGGTTCACAGCGCTGTCTGCCGTTTGGGGAGCTTTGGACTATGACTCTACTCATGGAGAACGGCTTCCTTCCCACTTTTTACTCTAATGGAATTGAGACATGAATGAGATGCAGCGTTTCCAAGGTGAGGTTAAACAAGTTGGGACTGTAGGAATGAGAGCGAAAACTTTGAAGAGTGAAAATAGTTAATTCTTTGAGTAAGTTACTGTAGGAAAGTGTGAGCTCTCCATTGCTTCAGGTGTTTCCATCGGGACTGGATGGCCTATGAGCGACACGCTGCAGCTCTAAAGAAAGTGCCAAACCAGTGCTGGAAGTGCTGCGAGGTTACGTTGCCCGGGCTGTGTTATATGGGAGGTTTGTATGGACTCGGTGTTTGCATGAAATGCCCATCTTTAAGATCCATATTAGAAGGTGACACCTAGCAGTGCAGTCTGAGAGTCCTCAGATGGGGACAACTGTCTGAGAGGTGAGCAGGACTCTTGGCCGCTGATGGAGAATAACAGCCCCAGCAGTATCCAGGCATGGCATCTCTGAGGTAATCTTCCAGCAAAGGATGAACAGAATGGTGTGAGTGAGAAGAAAAAGGACAAAAGAGAGAGAGTTGTACGTAGAGCTAGAGTGCAGATTAGAGAGAATACTTCTCTTGAGTGTTTCCATTCAGGCAGCGTGAATCGTTATGAAAACGTATTTGGCATTTTACCCAGTACTGTTAAAACTCTTTCCATGGAAACATGGAATCAAAATGCATTTAGCCTCGCGGTAGTTGCACAGATTCCCCTTTCTGTTATCGTTCTCAGCCTTTTTTTCTCAGGCACCCTTTTTAGGTGGTCCATCTTCCCTTATTATACCATTTTCATGCAAAGGTGGAAATCTCAGATATTTTTTTTCCGCCAGCATCTCTGCTGGTACTTCTCGGTGTCACGCGCCCGTCCTGGTGTGGCCCAAAGTGAGTCAACTGCACGGCAGAGTGTTTCTGGGATCAAACTGCTGTGAAAACATCAGATGAGATAAAAGCCTGGTTGATAACTAAATGTGTGCCTTTCCCTGCGGCATCCTTGCTCAATCGCCGGGTTTGTCAGGGACATCTTCCCTGCTGCCTGGTCTGCGCTGTGCCGAGCAGTAGTGTGGGGCAGTTTGGTGGCGATGGAGAGGGCTTTAAACTTGGGACGGCGAAACAAGAATAGATGGTCGGTATTGCGGTGGATGATTAAAATATCTTGGTCTGTACAGAAGGACTGAGCGATGTGGTATCCAAGCATGTGAGATCTAAAATAGAAGCACTTGACTGGTATGGAAGGGAGTGGGTTCGGCTGAGCAGGGGCAGCTGCAAGTCAGAACTAAAAACCCCAGGGACAGAGCCGCCCAGTGGTGGTGTGTTTGGCCATGGTCAGCCGTAGCTGTCCTTACTGTCACGGAACCAAATTCATCAAAACTGTCAAGGAAAGGAAACTCTGAACTTTGGTAGAAGACTTCCATTAGGGATCGGTCACACCGAAGCAGAGGTCTCCAAATGCAGATCCTGTAAAAAGCGTGGACTGTAGTGGCTGTCTTGTGGATGCCCCAGAGCAGGCAGACGTGAGGGAGAAGAAGAGTTTCTTCTCGCTGCCGCTTGCTTACCTCCTTCCATCGCCGCTTACCTCCTTCCATCGCCAGTTTGTTGTTTTTACTCCTGTGGTCTGTGTTTCGGACTTCTGCTTTGGATTGACCCCAACATGGAGGCTGTAACAAGAATGTGACAGAGTTTTGCAACGGTTTAATAAAATATACTTGATCAGCTGTATAGGGATTAGCAGATGGGAGCAAATTCTAAACCGGGCTTTCTTTTGCGCTTGGTCTCTCGCAGCTGACAAGGTTCTTCTCCTTCCACCTTCTCTTTCTGCTTCACTTAGTCATTAAATTTATACCCAGATAAGCATGTATTTGCTGTAGCTAACTTTCTGATTTTCTTTTAATCAGTGGCGAACTTAGCTGCTCCCTCCCTTCTTGCTTACTTGTGTTTATCCTCTCGGTGCCCGCAGTGTACTCAGCGCAAATGAAGGCGGTAGCTGTGCCCAAGAGGTTAGTCCGAAAGATAGAGCCAATAGTTCTGGGTTATGTCGTCTGCTTTCTCTTCTGTTTGCATCGTTCGAACCAGAGGACTTGTTGCTAGCCTGTGTTTAGCCTGAGTTACGCCGCTCTCCTTTCAGATCTGCAGAAGGACTGATGCTTGGCTTATGATTTTCTCAGCCTAGTTAGATATACAGACCGGGGGCGGAGTGGCTCGAAAGCTGCCTGGCAGAAAAGGACCTGGGGGTGTTGGTGGACAACCGGCTGAGCATGAGCCAGCAGTGTGCCCAGGCAGCCAAGAAGGCCAACACCATCCTGGCCTGCATCAGGAATAGTGTGGTGAGCCGGACTAGGGAAGTAATCATCCCCCTGTACTCGGCACTGGTGAGGCCTCACCTCGAGTACTGTGTTCAGTTTTGGGCCCCTCACTACAAGAAGGACATTGAGGTGTTGGAGCGTGTCCAGAGAAGGGCTACAAAGCTGGTGAAGGGTCTGGAGGACAAACCTTATGAGGAACGACTGAGGGATCTGGGGTTGTTTAGCCTGGAAAAGAGGAGGCTGAGGGGAGACCTTATCACCCTCTACAACTACCTGAAAGGAGGTTTTAGAGAGATGGGAGCTGACCTCTTCTCCCTGGTGACAAGTGATAGGACAAGAGGAAATGGGTTCAAGTTATGTCAGGGCAGGTTTAGATTGGATATTAGGAAGCATTTTTTCACTGAAAGGGTTATTAAACATTGGAATAAGCTGCCCAGAGAGGTGGTGGATTCACCATCCCTGGAGGTGTTTAAGAAAAGGGTAGATGAGCTGCTTAGGGACATGGTTTAGGAGTGGTGGTGTTTTTATCAGGGTAGGTTAATGGTTGGACTTGATGATCTTAAAGGTCCCTTCCAACCTCACTGATTCTATGATTCTATGATATTACTTCTCCTTGAAGACTTTGCCTTGATGTATACCCCGATACCATTACAACCATGGTAATAGTAGTTCCACTTTATTTATTCACGTAGTTGTTTGAGGGCATATTCCTGAAGCATTTCCATCTTCCCTACTGCAAACGCTAATGCTCTGTTTGCAGGTACCGCGGCGCTGGGTCCGCCTAGCTCGTGTGTTCTCCCTTCTTAGATGTTGTCCTTCCAGCTGGTGAGATAAGAGGCAGGAACGTGAAGCCTCGCCCTCGCTAACTCATTAGTCTGAGCCCTGGTACCGAGTCTGCTTAGCATCAAGTGACTTGTTTTTCTTCTGTCTGAGACCGTGCTCACCTCCATAAATCACGAGAAGATCATAATCCTGACTTACTTGACACTGAACTTTTGCTTGGTTTCTCAATGCAGCTGGACACATTAAATGCCTAAAAAGTGGTCGGCAGGGGTATTATTTCCAAAATACACGGTTTTCAAAGGCTGGAGGTGCAGTTCTCTGAAACATCGGTTTCAGTCTGAGATCTTGTGCTCGGGAACGTGGAAATCGCTTCTGCCCCTCTAAAATATTACACTGCAGATCGCTTTGGTTCTTACAAAAGCCGTGGGCAGGGGTGGGCCGTGAAGGTCTGCTGAGATTGAAGAAGTGTTTCTTGGTGTTTTGTTCCACTATTATTTTTACTTTTAACTCGCTGACTGTAACGCGATGAGGAAACACACACCTACCCGCTTGCCCAGGAGGAGGTGGACAAGTCTCGGCTTCAAATGCCGCGTGTGAGGGGTGAGAAAAGAGCAGGAATGTGCCTTTTTGAGCCTTTTAAAAGAGAAGGAGGGTTGCTTACACCATTTCTGAAGATTCCCGCCTGCAGATGCCCAAAGGAAGGCATTAACTGTAAAGACTGGGGTTCCACGGTGTTAGAAAGGGAAAGGGAGAGAGAGGGAGTCCTTTGCTCCCTGCTGCGAGGGGTGAAAGGGGTTTAGGGCGATTTGCAAGCTCTGGTTTTAATTGCGTTTTGGGGAGACGTGGAGGGAAACCTCGGAAGACTTTTTTGGTCATAGCTGGAGATTTGGGGGACAGCACTGGATTTGCTTGTCAGGACTTGTTTATTACTTGGTTTTTGTCTTTGGGGAAGCTGAGGTTTACTTCGTATGTTGTAAACGATGCAAAAGGCACCCGGAAGAGTGTAGATGAATCCTCTGCCTTTGTTATAAATCTAAGTATATAGACTAAATAAATAACTTCTGGGCTTAAAATCTGTACGCTGCACCAGGCAACAAAAATTTGTGTCTTGGAGTAGCTCCTAGAATTCTTAAATGCTGAAATATCTCCTCCGCTTGCAAACCTGGGGCTCTCCCTCCTTTAGATAAGCAGTTTCTGTTTAAACTGGCTTTTCTTGTCACTGTCCTTTTGGGCAGGGGTTGGCACGATTCAGGCAATACTGACAGTGGCACTAGGAGTGCATGGCAGGGAAATAAGAAGTTTTGAAGGTAAGACTAAGCAAGTACTCTCTGTTAAAAAGAACAAGGGGGGGGGGGAAATATCTGTGCTCAGAGTATTGCTTTTCTCTGGCTCTCGACAGTTTGAGTATACACTGAAAAAGTGGTTTGTAGAGCACTTTAAAAGCTTTATAAGTTGTTTTCTTCTCTTTCAAGAAAACAGAATTTATATAGAAACATATTGTTTCAAGTAGCAGCTGAATTACATGTTTAAAAATAGGATATTTTGGTCGAATTTGTATTATTTTTTTTTATGTAAGCATTAGTCTCCCAAGAAAAGTACATTCTGTTTTTATGCATGTCTTACTGTGAGCAATGCGTGTTCCCTATCTGGTAAGTAGTGCTGTCTGGCACATCGAATACCTTTTTGGCAGGTTGGCTCTTAAAACACAGTGTATGTTATCTTGTACGGAGGACGTTGGCGGATGTCTGGATCGCGGCGCTGAAATGGCGAGAGGGGAGGCGAGACAAACCTGGGGCTTGTTGTGGAGCGCCGTTGGAAGTGGAAAGGGCAGCCAGGGAGACGGGTAGCGGAGGATGCTGCGGGCGAGAGGTTTGGCTCCCTTGTGTGGGGCAGGGGGTATTTTAAGGCAGTATTTAGGTGAATGAGTGAGATAACGTCGGTGCCCATTTGGGAGCTGTATTTCCTTTATTTCGTGTCTGAGGCTGGTGAGAAAGACCAGACTTGGAGGACATTCAGACTTTTTTTTCCCCCGAACTCTCAGGGCAGGGGAGGGAACAGGGCGCTGACTGCAGCCGTTATAGAGAGACCAAAGTTGGGGAAAGAGCCCGACTAATATTTTCTTCCAGTCTTACCGATTGACCCAGCCAAAATAAGCATAAAATAACAACAGCTGTTGAAAAAAGTCTAAATCGTGTGCCTGTACCAACAGATGTTTCCATAAGCCATTGATTGTTAGGTTGTTCCAGCTTAAATAAATACATTCTATATGTATTCTATAAATACAGTATGGGGGTGAAAAGGGTCAAAAGGGTAAAATAGATCTAGGAGAGATTTCTCTACTTAGGAGAACTTTATAAGCTGTCAGTAAAGCTGTAAACAAAGTCGCACCAAAATATATAGTGGCTTTTCGTTTAAATAGCGTCTTTTTGCTTGTTACTGGCTGCTTGGGTTAACAAAGAAAATATTTTTCTTTCAATAGCTTTCAGATCTTTTGCTGGGTATTTTTTCTTATGCGTCTGCATTAAATAAGCCCATTTAACAAAACCTGATCCTCTTATAAACATGGAATAATGACAGTATCCCACATATGGGTTTCATTAATTTTCACATGTTTTGAAGTTGCCTTTTTCCTCCGAAAGGCTCACTTCAGAAACAGCAGAGATTAATGCTACAGAATAGCCAAAATGGCTAGCTGCGCAGTCAGCAGTTCTAACTTGGGATAGAAGGGGTTTCTACTTAAATTATTTAACCGTTGCATAAGGAAAAGGGTATTTTTTTCTGTACAGAATGATGCTGCGTAATCGGTACTCCTCCCAGTTGCGGTTTGCTTTGATTGAACTGGCATCAGTTCTCCTGATTATCTGCAAGCTTTTTTTGCTTCTGAGTCTTGTAAATGTTTTGGATTTTAGCCTGGAGAGAGAGCTCCAGAACATTTCCCCCTTTCTTCCGAAGAAAACAAAAACCCTTTCCTTGGAGTCACCGGTGAGAAATTTCAGATGCTCCGTTTGCCTTATCTGCAACGCGGCGACCTTTGCAGCTCCTGGGATAGCCCGAATCGGTAGGATAACCCAGGGAAATTACAAGGCTCCCACATATAATATATGCTGGGTTTTGACATTTTTGGCCCCAGTTATGATTGTCCATTGTTTGTTTATTTATCTATTGATGAAAGCTGTTAAATGTATGGAAGTGCAGCAGCTGTGGCAGGTGGGGAATGAGAGAGGGGAGCATGAAACCCATGTAACTGAAGTTTTCCTAAAACAGCTGTATTGACCCAAAATTCCCAGTGTTTGCAGGGATATTCCCTACCTTTCAGTGGAGAGGAATAGGAGCGGGATGCATTATTCCAGTTAGGAATTACGCCTGCAACAACAAATGTTACTGTAAAGGGGTCTTTGAAAAGCTGGTGGAGGAGATGTAGCATATGTTAGTTTATAACCTTAGAAATAAATATTTTATTGCTTTTGTGGAGCGGTGTCAACAGTTGGGAAAATTCCTCACTAATGACGATGCTTCCACATATCTGGCTGTTAATTATACATACGGTTTATGTCCTGAAATTCCTTTGGGAATTTTCTAAAATTGGGCTAAAGAGGAGAACATCTGAGCTTGTACTGGTATAGCAGTCCTGAACGATGGCTCTGTGGACCCACTGAATCCTTACCCTTGCGTATATGTCTTTAGGCCAGAGAGATAAAAGTGGGGTAAAAATTGGTAAAAACAGGGTTCTTCCACAGGGTCAGCATTCTTTCCTGGGCTCTCGAGCTGTAAAGACACGTTTGTTTAATATTCTTTACAGAGGACTGCCAGGGAAACGGATAAAACAGCGAGCAAATGAATACTCATGTGGTCCTGCAGCAGACCTCCCAGGCAGGAGCTGGAATCCAAATGCCTCCTCTCAAAAGTTTGCATTGGATTTTATTTCAAGTTTCCAAATGCATGTAGAGAGGGCATGAAAATATTGGTTGGATGGGAGCGTAGGTAGGAGGGTGAGCTGGAGTGTCTGTTATTGCCGGGGAGAGGGGGGCTTGGCCGCACTCAGAGCATCTCAGTTACCAGTCGGGTCTGAGATCCTCCTCCCCACAAAGCAAACAGAAAAATTGGAAGGGCAAAACAAATACCACAGTGTCTTCAATCCCCTGCCTTCATTAGCAGCCAAGCAAAAAAATCGACCTGGAAATATGATGGGTGCCTTTGTACAGTGCGCTGCTTTCCCACCGCTACCCCTCTCAGATTTTCAAGTTACAAGATGAAAGAAGAGATAACTTTTTCCCTTTTGAAAGGGAAAAAGCCCGGCCAGGGCAATACGTGGTCGTGTGGGCTTCCCAAGGGCTGAGTCTTAGGGACTTCAATGGAAAGGGAAAAAAAAAAAAAAAAAAAAAAGAAAAAAGGAGGGAAGCTGAATCATTTTCTGGCATGATTTATTCATTTGAATGACCCTTCTCTGTTTTTCAGTTAGATTACAGTGACTTAAACTGGAGGAAGAATGGTAAAAGTTGAATAATTTCCTCCGCTCAAGATGTGTCATTTTTATATTGTCTATTAATTTTACTCACTGATACCATATGTCATTTTTGTTGGGCTTTATCCGCCAATTCATCTATGTAATCTGCTATCCTGTCTCTGTTTTTAGCTAAATACTTAAGTTCTTTAGATAGAAGCATCCACCAGGCGTATCCTGGAACCGATCTCTTAATGTAGCGAGGCATCCCGGGGCGGCTCCGGCGATGTCTGTCTGCTCTTGTGCTGTGCCTACAGCAACGGGGATCGAGCTGTTCTTTTGGAAGACAAGGTGATGTTTCATGCACTCCGCAAATGCGAGGCGGTCTGTTTTCCTGCGCAAAAACTCATCCAAATTTTTAACCTCATACCTTGAACTGTAAGGCTTTGCTCTTTCTGGAATTTGTTATTGTACAATAATGGAACATGTGTTTTTATTTGTGTAAATCAATACTTTCTTATATCCTGTTTCGATCCCAGTCATGTCAGAACAGGCTTTTTTATTATGCATGGTATAAAAATGAAAAATTCCTTCGAGTTTTGCATTTGTGAACTTTATAGATAATGAAACATCCCATTTTTCTTGCATTTGGGACAAATGCGATGATCTCCCACTCAAATCCTCTGCAGGATGAGTTATGAGACATTTCTTCTTTGGGTTTAGTGTGGACTGAGCGGCCCTTCAAATATTTGGTGGATACCCAGTGCAAACCAGTTTCAAATGGCTTGCATAATGTTTACGATGGTTTGAAAACTCCTACAAATACAATTCGCTGTTTTAAATACTTTTATTTATATCATTCTCTTTCCAGATCCCAGAAATTGTAAACCTGCCTGTAGAGTAGGAGGCATGAATCACCATAATTAGCAAAGATTATTTGCTCATTGTGTGCATGTAAAATGTGCGCGTTCATTACCAGCAATTGAAAAACAGGACGGGAAATTTAAGCTACACTAACGTGACCACCTTTAGTGCTGGATGAGGTCAAAGAAGGGAATGTCGTTTCTGACGACCCCCTTCAGCAGCAGCTTCAGGCTGGGCTGAGCCAGCTGGGATCCCAAAGCAGTACCTCCCATCCAGATGTCTTGGTTGAAAATTGTGTTATTCTTTATGAAAGACCCCAATATTTTTGACTTTTACCCATCTGTAGATAATTTGACCCCATGCCCTGGTGGGAAGTACCTGAGCGTGGGAGCAGCCGGTGTCCTGGAGGATGCAGGGGACGTGCAGCTTCTGGGACAGTGATTTGCTTCTGCATGTCATAGCTCAGCTGCTCCTTGACAGCCCGTTTGGGGGGGCTGTTCCCACTTTATCCTTCCCCATTTTCAGGATGCTGGAATTCACAGGACAACGTGTCCAGTGTTCGACAGCAAATATTTCTCTCAGCTCCCATAACGCGCTAAATAAATATCTGTGGCGTGGTCCAAGATCCCACAGCGCTTCAGCCAGCCAGACATCGCGATTTGCGGTTATTTTTGGTAAAGGCAGAACTAGATGTTGCAAACTGATGTAAAGTCAGCTGAGGGGTTGCTAATCTCTTGCGTGGGATGTGTTTTCTCCTGTAGCCGTTTGGGAGCAGTAGGATGGGCAGTTGACTTCCTCTGGAAGGATGTTCAGGCACGCTCCGTGGCAGACCAAAGCTTCAGCATTTTTCCAAAGGTTATTTGGACAATAGAAATTCCTGAGAAATGTACACCGAGTCTCTGAGAAATATTAGAAAAGGGAAGGTCAGGAAACGGCTGGAGGTCTCTCAAGGTGGTTTTGTATTTTCTCAAAACACACGCTCCGTGTATCCGTATGTCTGACAGCTCTCCAAGCCCTCCTCATTCCTCCTTCGTGGTTCTCCAGCTGTCTATGAGACGGTTATGTCTCTGGGCTCAAACGCAGGCTGCGGCTGTATCGTGGTTTGTCTGGATGTAAAATTCAGCTTGGTCGTGTCGTCCCAAAGCACAGTATCGCTCTGCGGGGAAATGTCTCTCTCCAGACCTTTCCATGAAGATTTGAAGGATTTAAATCGGGAAGCTGTAGGAGAGTCGGGGCAGCCCGGGCTGGAGAATAAAACTTGTGTTGATACTGTGGACAATTTGCCCCAAGGATTAAGTCCAGCTGGTGAATCTTGAGGTGTTTTAGGACCGGGATTGTTAAGGTTTGTTGCCTGCATCGCTGATTCCCCCTTACCGCAGCCCGGCACCTGCCACGACTGGGATCACTGTGATGTCTGATCACCAGGGACTGTCCACGTCCCTCTCTGTGACTCCTCTTCTTTCCATGACCTACCTCGTAGGGAAATCCAAAATCACGACCAGCCTTTCAGGGCCACCCCGTGAAGAGGATGCTGCTTGGTGGGACGCTGGCAGGTCATGCCATGGCCGGAGGGATGCGGCCCTGGACCAAAATGGCACTGCAGGGATGCGAGTGGACAGGCGGGGTGGGAGCAGGTCAGTCACAAAACTCCTCTCAGTCCTGCAATGCTCCTGCAAAAATGAGAAATGCGTTATTTAACATCCAGGGCTCTCTACCAAGGTCTGCAGCGTGAGTGCTCACTGGCCTTCAGCAACCGCCTGGTCTTCTTCAGAATTCACATTGGAGCATCCATCCTGGTCTCCTCTCGCGCGGGTGCTGACCTGCCTCCTGGCAGACACGATGGATGGGCGCTCCCTTCCAGACTGGCCGCGCTCCTCTTCCAGGCTTTGCAGTATTAGAGTGCAGATTTCCTTTGCCTTATTTAGTTTTAGAAAAAAAATGGGTTTGTTTTGTCTATCCCTGAAAGTGCCAGAAACAGAAAATTTTAGAAACCCTTTCCAAAAAGCTGATTTCTTTTAAGAAAAGAGCCATTGAAATTGTAATTCTTCTCTCTTACTGTCTGACGAATTTATTATCTCCTGTGTTTAGTGTCCAAAAGTGGGGTTTGACTTGCTTAAAACAGGGAGAATTTTTTCCTTTCATCTACTGCTCTGTTAGTTCCTATCAGAGCCGCCGTTAAAAAAGTTTAATACGCCTGAGCATTTCTGCAGATTGCATCATTTTCAGTGTTTCATAACGATATGGGAAAAGTAATTTGAAACAGATAACAATAGTGCAGTCTGTTTCAGAATAACCATGATTTCCTTGTCATTAAGAGGTCTGTTAGCGGGTAGAGGAGGAGGAGTTTTATCTGGATGAGTTACAGATCATATGGTGCGATCGAGCGTCGTTCCCCTCCTCCCCCCTCCCCCCCTTTTCCTTCCCTTGAAATCCGCAGCGCCGGACTTTGGTTTGGATATGAAACGATTGGATAGTTTCAAACTCCTGTCTGCACAGAGCGGCTCAGCGCTTCCAGATGTTTTCAATAAGGAGCCCAGAACTGTCGCATCAGCAGCCGGTGGCCCGGGCTGCCGCTCGCCTCTCCGCTCCATTTTGAGCAACCCGCCAAAAAAAGGAGAATTATTTACTTGTCTGGTTGTTTTGTTGTTTTTTTTTTTTTTTTTTAAATTTAATCTTTATCATCTGATTGTCTGGTGCATTGTGTTTCCGGGCGCAAATACTATATACTGTGTAACCGTGCGTATGGCGTTGGAGGGACTGCCTTAAACAGATGGACAAAGGAGACTGGGAACCTTTGTTCTGCTTCGTCCGGGCTGAGTCTGTCTTCTGCGTCTGCTCGGCGGCCCCGTGTGCGTATACGGCTGTGCGCAGGGCAGGAGCTCTCGCCTGAAACGATGCAGCAAAAGCCCCACCTAACGTGGGAAGGGAGTGATGGTCTCCCGGGGGGGGGGCGGGATTTTGTCTGGCACGTTATCTTCTATTTGTTTATATTCCATTGCTCTCCCCCTCTCAACAGTAAAGTCTGGAAATGAAGACGAGATGGACTTTGGGTGTCTGTAGTCGTCACTGGCCTCCTGATCTTGGCTGTGAGTCAGGAACATAACCACAGGAGAACTCTTGGAACAAATTAGGGATTTGGAAGCTTCAATTTCAAAAGAAAAAGAGAAGGGGGGGAGGGGGATATATTTGGTGGGCTGGTTGGTTTGTTTGTGTTGATCACTTCCCTCTGTGGCTGAAGGTGTAGAGGACTCGAAAGCGATCAGTTGGCAACCTTTACTAGATCAAGGCACATAATTATGGAGGAAGGCAGGTCATCATCTTGATTTGCAGGTAGGGCATGGACGCGTGCTGAGCCCTGGGAGCTTCCCTGGCCAGCGCTCGCCACCTGCCTGTGCCTTCCACCAGAACTTTCTGTTCCCTCCTGCCCCATGAAGGCACACATTGGGTTGCTTGTGGCGTTTGGCCGTACCAAGATGCTTGTGCACAGCTCAGAAAAATTTGCCTCCTCTTTTTAACTTCTTGCGCATCGCCCAGTGTGTCTCCCACCTCCTTTGGCTAGAGGTGGTTCTCATTCCTCTCTACCTGTAACAGTGGGGAGGAGATGACGTGAGGCACAAAAGACTGGGTGTCGGTGCAGGAACACGTCGGACCTAGCTTGCATCTCCATGGAAGATGCAGTTCGTAGCGATGCTCACGTGGCAGTCTCCTCTGCGAGGTGGGCATTGCTTGAGCCCTGCAGCTGAACATCTCTCTCTGGTTGCCGGAGGGGCTCTGCGGTTCAAAGGAGAAGTGGAGCGCCTGGACTGAGCCTATGCAGTTGTCCTTTGGATAAGTCTTGGCCTTATATACCAGCAGCCGTAATTAAATGGATTTGGAAACAAAATTAACTGCTGTATCAGTTAAAAAAATACGGGTGCTCCATAATGAAACATTAGAGCATCATTAAGGCACAGCCACCGCTGCAAGTTCCTTTACCTGAACTAAATTCACACACTTTGTTTATAGGTTCCAGCCTTGTAAATTTAGATTTGAGGAAATCCCTGCCTTTTATGGTAGTGTTTGAAGGCCTGGAATGCTGTCACAGCCATTTCTGATTCCTCATCTCGACGGGCACATGATTGCTGGGATTCATTACTTGTGGAGAAAACTGGTGGCTCCAGAAAGTCCCCAAAGTAGTACCACATTTCGTGTGTGTCCTAATACTGAAAGCAGAAGCTCCGCTCGTTGTTAAGGAGTCATTGGCTGAGATCTCGAGCTGGGGATCGTAGCTGTTAGAGAGCCTCATAGAGGAGATCCTCCTCAGTTCAGCTGGTGGTGGGGTGGAGATGAAGCTTTGGGTGGCAAGAGAGAGACTGGAGCCTGATGAAAGCGGGGGGAGATCCCCCGCGTTGACTAGGTAAGAGCATACTTGTGTCACTTACCGGGAGGAGCTGATCTGCCGCGAGGCCCCAGCCCACTCCAGGGCATGAGGACACGTTCATGCTGTGATGCCCAAAGGTGGGCCTTCCAGTGGTGACTGGCCACCAAGCCGTGCTGTAGTCTTAGGAAAAGGCAACCTTCTCAGCTTGCTTACTGAGGCTGCCAAGTTTAGAGGGTAATTATGCTTTGCATGACCTGGCTGTAGGGATTGGGGGTGTCATATCCAGGAGAGCCCAAAATAGCATTTTGTGTTGGTGTAAAGTCCCGTTCTTCAGTGTCTTACCAAAAAGGAGGGAAGGGGGTGAGTTCCTGTGTTACTCACCGGCAGGCTGCTGGCGCAATGTTTTTGGGTGGCCAGATGACTGGGTAGCACTGGAAAGAGAGGAGCTGGTGTGCCTGCTCACAGGGGATGGATTCAGACCTCCAACCCCTTAACTGAGCTCCACGAGTGGAAGAAGTCCCAGCAGCAGGAGGTGGGCCAGTCCACCGCAGAGGATGGCTTTTGGAGATCAGCAATTAAGCGTTGGGTTGATAAGCGCCGTTTCCGATGTCTGTGTTTCCAGCTTTGCATCACGGGATTAACAATTCCTGCATTTCCACCTTTTCTACCCAGAAGAGCAGCGAGTTCTGCTGGCTGCAAGCTCCCAACCACAGAAGCCCCTCTTTCCCCTTTTCTTCTCTCTTTCTTTCTTTTTCTTCTCTCTTTCTTTCTTTTTCTTCTCTCTTTCTTTCTTTTTCTTCTCTCTTTCTTTCTTTTTCTTCTCTCTTTCTTTTTCTTCTCTCTTTCTTTCTTTATCTTCTCTCTTTCTTTCTTTATCTTCTCTCTTTCTTTCTTTATCTTCTCTCTTTCTTTCTTTTTCTTTTTTCCTTTTTTCTTTTTCCTTTTTTCTTTTTTTTAACCGCCCCCCTTCCCTTTTGAATCGGTGAATGAGGGAATGTCTAAAGCCAGGGAAGTATGGAAAGATTTCATCCCCGGAGAGGTCGGGGTGGGGTGGAAAGCGGAGGGGGCTGCAAGGGGGCAGTTTGAAAACAGGAAACCATGTGGCAGCGTGCACGCAGGGCCCAGCTGATGTGAATGAGCTATTGAGAGGGGAGAAACGCTCCCACTGGCTCAGCATTAGAAAGAAGAAAAAACTTTGGTGGGTTTTTTTTTTTTTGTTTTTTTTTCTTTTTTAAGAAAAAAAAAAAGCTCTGCCTTTCAGACTGGAATAAAAGAGGGAAAACTCTATTTTCTGCAGAGCAAGTTGCTGAAATCTTTTTGCTCTGCGTTGCAAACAAACAAAAAAAAGTAAATGGCTGATTTCCTTTTTTTTTTGGTGCCTGTGTGTGCGCGCGCACTGATTAAATCATAAGTTTCCATTCCTGTTTTGGGGAAGTGTTAAGCCTGAAATTGTCTTTCATTCACCTGGCTTGGGGGAGAGGGAAGAGTCTTTTTACCTCTCTGAAAACCCGTCCCTTTGCTTCTCGGTCTCTTTTTGGAGGGAGCGAACACGCCGAGCGCCTGCAGCCGGAGGTGGAAGAGGCTCCTGAAGAAAAGCTGCTGCTTTTTCTTCAACCCCCCACCCTCCTCTTTTTTTTTTTTTTTTTTTTTCTTTTCCTCTCTCTGAAGAGATGAATCATGCTCCCACAACTGCAAAGAAATTTTGAAAGCTGGGAGAACACTGGCGCAGGACTAAAAAGGCAAGTAGTGACGTCCCAGCCCAAATCAGGAGGGAGTGGCTTTATTTCATTATTTTCTTTCCTTTAGCCCTGTGCTGTCATTAGAAATTTAAACTTAACGCAAAACCGAGCCCTCCTGTCTAGTGAACGGTGGACGGACTCAAAAGGAGGAAAGTACCTTTTTTAATTGTTTCTTTGAGTGCACGAGGGCGTGAAAGAAAAACTACATTGGTGACAGTATTTACGTTGGATACCGTGATCGGATTTTTTTTTTTTTTCTCCTTTTTCTTTTTATTCCTGAATAAGACCAGTCGTGGCTGCGCCTACCTTCTGCCTTCCTTCTTGGAGCGTCAAGGTTCCTGCTGCACACATCTGGCTTTTGTTCTCTTTTCGGGCAGGATTTTCATTCTGGTGCTTTTTTGGATATCAAAGTTGTCTGGAAAACATTTTTTTTTTTATTGTTATTATTATTACTATAACAGGAAGGCTGATACCATTCTTAGCACTTGCAAAAAAAAAAAACAAAACAAACCTATACGTATAAAGCTCTCTTCAGATATCTTTTGTTTGCTGTAAGTTCCTGCATTGCCTGTATAAGCAAATCTGTTCCGAGAAGACTTTATCAGCCGGTCGCAGCTCTGGGGTTTTCTTTTTCCAGTTGAGAGGCTCGGGCAGGTCGGTGTGCTGAGACACGGGGACTCCTCTGAGCACGTCCGTGAGAGGTCTGGAGAGTGCCCGGCCACGGTCAGCCCGGGGTTCATGGTGGGCTCTGCTCCTCCGCTCCCGGCTTTTTGGACAAAATGTACGAACGCCACAAGAGGCGATACAGCCTGTGCGACATTTCCAAGGTGGACAGGACTGTAGATGTTGTGTTGTTAAAGGTATGATGTTTATGTACACTTATTTATGGGTTCCTTTCCCCATCTCTGAGGGGTCGATCTGCCCCCTGCTGTACCTGTGCCCCCCCGCTGGATGGTGCGGGGGGGGGAGCAGGTGGAAGAGCTCTTGCCCTTCAGCCTGGAGATGGCTTTGAGTGCTATCAAACCATTTCTTGCCAAAAATTATTATCCCTGCAACCAGCTAATCCCTTGTGGCATGCAGTCAGATACCCTTTCAGAGAGCTCTTTCTGGCCACCTTCCCTGTCCTCTGCCGTTACATGGTCCTCTCCTGCTTTGCAACCTTCACCGCTCGCAGGTGGGATTTCTGCCTAAGGTGCCGTTAGGCAAAGGGCTTTCATCTCCAGTGGTCACTTTTGGGGTTGAAATGCATGTGTCCCCTGAAAGATGTATTCTGCCAAAAAAGGCATGGTGGATCCTCTTTTGCCTCTGTTTTTAGTTTGTGTTTGAAGGGAGTTGCTGTCGGTCTTATTGTTTGGGTGTGAGTTTTGTCTGAAGAGGGGTTGGAGCAAGAGCCAGGAGTGGCTCTTGGCTGATGGTCCCAGTGTGTTCCTCCTCTAATCTAAAATTAGCAAGTGCTCCACCAAATGGCACGATGGCAGTCTGGGAATGTCCTGTCTCCGTAACAGCTTTTTGGAGCTTCAGCAGTTTCCTGGCAAAGTGGATGGAAATCAGAAAGCAGCCAGAGGGACTGCAGAACACAGCCCAACGCAGAGATACAAACTCCTGCAAGAGCATTTCCCTCTCCCTTTCTCTCTCTTTTCTTAGCTGAGGCTGTGGGTTTCTGCATGGTCGTATGACTTCCTTTTGTATGATTTTTGCTTCGTGCCCTTGTTTCCGACTTGGGAGGCGAACGTATAAAAATTTTATTTTCAAATGATTCTTGTTCTGCTTTATCTGCACTAAAATAGACCTAGCACTTGTTAACTTGTTGTGTTTAGGAATGAAAGCATCTTCCTTTAGTTCGATGTATCCTTTGGGTTTTGGTGACACAAATAGCCATAACTTGTTTTCTCTACCAACTCAATTTTGTTGAGTATTTTTGAACTCTCATGTTAACGATGCTGGTTGAGGATAGAATCCCATGGTATTCAGTCTCTAGACACCCCATGAGTCATTAAAAAAAATGTAGACATACTGTGCGCGTACTACTTTTGTGAAATGACTGCTTGATAATTCTTGGGAGAAGACCTGGGACCCCTGACAACCTCGGTTGCCAATATAAAAACACGATCTTTTTCCTTATAAAGAGTATCTGAATGCCTGGGTTGAAATGCAATTCACTATAATTATCTGACTTCAGTATTTCTGATGTCATCAGTTCCTTAAATTAGTTTTTGTTCAGCAAAGCTTAGATTTTGTAACAAAATGTGGCTCTCGTTAGTTCCCACCAGTATTTTCCTAATTGAGTTTCAAAACTGTGGCTTATACTGTCTGTTCCTGCAAATGACTCAGTGTCCACATACGTGTGCGTGTGTGCACGCAGTGCTGCTCCCAACATGGGCTGTACAGGCTGCAGATGTTTAAAATAGGAGGGTGCTAGTGACAGCTGGAGTTCCAGTCAACTCTAGCTTGATTTTTGGTCGCTCTTCATGTTTTAGCTGGTTTCTATAACATAACTGGGAGATGAAATTAAATTTTGATGATCTAGGGATCCAGGCCAGCACTAGAGTGCGTCAGGGGCAGATCATCTCCTGACGTTAATGGGAGTTGGATCAGACCCTTAAATGAGGGAGCTGCGGGGGTGGGGTTTTTCAGTGGGTTTGTTTTGAATTAAAATACTTAAATAAAACTGTATCTTATCTAGGCCACTGTATTTTGGTGAGTTAAGAGGACAGGATTACTTAAGTGTCAAGTATTGAAAAGAAAGTAAATAGCCTTACAGCGAAAATAAACCCAAGTAGGATCCATCAGGGGTGTTTGATCTGGATGAAACTGCGACAAGATACCTGCAAAGCACCAAACAGCTTTCGGTTTGGTCTGCAGATTGACTCAGACGAGATGTCTTTTCTTTAAGTGGTAGATTAATATGTTCTTTGCTTCATTTTAAGACGGGGAACTTGGTAACTGTGGCATAGGAAAGAAAAACAGCTGGTGGAGAAGGACAACTGGAACAAGTTGTGAACAAAGAAGATCTTGTGTCATTTCGGTTACTAAATGTTTATAGATGGTAATTTATTTGCATTCGTTGCAACCACTCTTAGATATAGCTGCAAAAGAATTTTGGTTCCTACCGGCTGTTTTGCAATACACGTGTCTTCTGAAGGGTCAGTGCGTTGGGGCTCAAATTTTCCATGTTTAGATTGTGCCCAAAACAGTGGCTTGTGGAGTTACAAAAAAAAAAACCTCAGTAATTTTGGGAGTTGATGCACACAGTTATTTTTAGCTTTAACATTGTTTCTTCCTCCTCCCCACGTACACTCTGAGGGTGGTGAGACACTGACACAGGTTGCCCAGAGAAGCTGTGGCTGCCCCATCCCTGGAGGTGTTCCAGACCCGGTTGGACGAGGCTTGGAGCAACCTGGGTTGGTGGGAGGTGTCCCTGCCCATGGCAGGGGGTTGGAACGAGATGATCTTCAAGGTCCCTTCCAACCTAAACCATTCTATGTATGAAAAAGCAAGAGGCAGCGGGTAAATCAGCGTCGTAGCCCTTCTGTCAGAGGTGGGACTTCATTTTTACTGCAGCTCTTTCTGCTGCTGCAGCAACACGAACACGATGAACTTGGTTACTGAGCATAGCGGTTTGCCACTGCACAGGGACCCTGGGTGTTGCAGAAATGGCGTAAAAGTTTGCCATCATTTTTCCTGCTGGGATTGCATTGTAGCAGATGAGGGAGAAGGTGTGGGGCAAGTGGGCCATCTGCTTGTTTGAGTTCTGAGCAGCGACGTGCAGGGTAAAGCAGACTGCACTATGTTATTCCGAGACCCAAAATGGGAAGTCTCGGTGTGCCCATGTGTGAGTTGGCAGCCCTGTCTCATTTTTAGGTTGTGCCTGCTGCCACAAATATAACTCTCTAGGGAGAGAAGAGGGATACCACACTGGCTGGCACCTCGCAGCGCATGGGAAGTTAGACGAACGTTCCGGTCTGGATGAACAGGCTGTGCTTCGCAGAGCTGGAAAATAAGAAACGGGCTCGCTTTGACAATGGGAGACTGAGTAATCGCAACTGGAAACGCTTTATAAGAGTTCATTGCCTATGTCCACGTTTCACCTGTGTGGATGGCTGTTAAGTGCAGGCAGAAGGTGTAAGTTTTTTCGTAACTGGGGAAGCGAGGTTTGATTTAGCTGCTCTTCAGAAGAACAGATTCCATTCAGCTTCCAGTTAAAAATCAGAACGTTACTCATGAAATTAAAACTAGCCCAGTCTTATAAAAACAATTAAAGCATTTTGAAATTAAAGGGGGAGCTTATCAATTTGCTATTGTGCCTCCTGGCAGGGGGCTGCTCCAGTAGCTCTGCCCCAGCGCTGGGGCAGATCCTCTGGAATGAACCCTGCCCACCTAAGGCACAGTGCCATTTGCAGCGTCCGAAGCTAAAAGTAGCATGTGGAGAAGGTCCCCAGCTGAAACTGGGATTTCCTCCATTGTATGTTGTCATGCTTACAAAGCATTTTTAATTTTTTTCTGTGCATTTTGGTTTTGGCTATTTGACACATAAGTGTGTTCGTTCCTTCTTTGGGGTTTGGGGCTGAGGGAAGTGCTGTCCTCGGATGCAGCATCTCATCGAACTTTGTGGCCTTAAAATGACTCTGAACTTCTAACTTGCATCTATCTGCAGTGGTTTGGTTATTGATGGGACAGCAGGAGAGAAGTGTACTTACGATGATGTGGAGAACTTTTGAGTATATCTGTTTGTGTCTCGTGTAAAATTAGAACCGAAAGAATAACTTAAAAGGAATTAATGTGTTTTCACCTTAGGCACAGACATGTTTGTGGGAATTTTTCTCCCAATTTTGTTGAGACTGATTTTATGCAAAGCCATTGCTGCTGTTTTTTTTAAAGCTTGATGAAAGTTTTGTTAGCAGGACTCTCCGCCCACTGGTGCAGGAGGACATCCCAGTGCTAAGGGCTGGAAAATGTTCTTGCTCCTTTCCCCGGTTGGGACATTGCCAGAGGGAAAAGTGCACTCTAGGAATTCGGCATTGCTCTTACACCACAAAGTGCTAATTTATTCAGTCATTTAAATGTTACGCTCTTCTGGTGTAATCCTTTCGCATGGTTCTCTATAGCAGTGCTCGCTTGCTGCTGTCAATGAGGTCACTTTGAACCTCTTTGAAAAAATGTTGTCCTGGGACGGTGTCACCAAATCTGTAAAGGTAAAAGGCTTGATGGAGCATGTTCACAGTGCTAGAAGATAAATCTCTATAGAAATCATTGCAGAAATGCAAGTGTTGTCACTTTGTCCCTTTCGGCATGCATTGGAGAACGGTCTTTGTGTTCCTCATGCATGTTGTAAAACCTTCCCATAAAGCTTAAGCCAAGGAAATACTCAGGGAGATAACAAAAACTTTAAATAAGCAATTTAAAAATTCTGGAATTCGTAAGGAGATTGATATGTCTGCTCTGAATGTCGTCTGGCAAGATGACCATCAAAGCAGCGATTTTTGCTCTTAATGTGAGTTTTGTGTGTATGGAGTTCGTTTGCATCAACGTCTGTTGAAGGAAGACGATGAAAAGACCTTCCCCAGGTGCTCCATCCCTCATCTTCCTTTTTAAAGAGGTTTGGAGGATCTTGAAAGGTGTTTTTTGGGAAGGGGGTGAATCAACTGTTGCTTTAGTTTTAGTTCAGGAATTAAAGCAGATGACTGGATTATTCCATCGAAACTGGAATTCAAAGTTAAAAGTTGCTGAGAATGAGCATTGAATTCCAGTTATGCTGGAATATGCAGTTATTTTCTTCAATGAAAACTATCCTAGAGGAAATTTTCAGGAACAGGTAGTTCCTGGAGGAGAACTAAGATTTGCATTAAAATTTAAAAAATAAATCATGGTATCATTTGTGATTATTGAACAAATTAGTTATAGCTGCATTTAAAGTATTGCTTCTTTTCTGCTATTTTTGTTTTTCAATGGATATTTCAAGTCTTTCCTAGTGTCAGTTATTGCTCAGGATGGTTTACAGGTGCTTTATGATACACCAAGCAAGCTAGAATTACTATATTAAACATTTTCCCATGTGCAGTGGTTTTAGTTGCAAGGTAGAACTTAGTCTGGAAGCTGCGGGGAAAAAGAAAAAAGAAATGGAAACTTAGGACAAAGTTAAAACAATATGGAGGGAAGATGAATCTCTAGAGATTTGCTAGGAAATGAAAGTTAGAATCATCTGGTTCCTTCTGTACCGGAGATGTTGATTTATATCGTTACCAGTGAGACTGACAAGTGCAAACGTTATAAATAGCGGAAGATTTCCTGAGAGGTCAGTGTGTTTTCTTTAGTGTGAAATGGAAGGCAAGAAGAGTTAAAATAAAACCAGAGGGAGAGAAAATGGACTTTTCCATGGTGGAAAGGTCGGAGAGGTGCATGAGAGCCACGTAGCGACTGGTCCCTGAGACGAGTGTTTCTAGCGAGCCCTCCGCCGCACCGCTCTACCAAAAGGAGGCATTTTTGAAATGTCTTCTGAGAAGGGGAGGTCCCAATTCTGGTTTTCCTGGGCAGGCACCGCACAGGACAGTGAGTGCTGGAGGGGGTCAGAGAACTCCTGGCCAAGGCTGTCGTGCAGGGGGAGAGGAAGGAAGAGCCTGGGAATGGGAACTGGGGTCACTCATCATTCCCACGTGATGGAGGACATCCCAGCCCTGTTTGTCTCGCAGGTTGTTCAGTGCAGTCCTTTTCTTATGCAGAGAGGTTTCTGCATTAAGTCAGTTCAAGTTTCAAATTCAGTGTCTGCAGGAAGATGTCTCAGAGTCAGAAAATACATCCATGTGTGCCCAGAAAGAGCAATCAAACCGTCTGCTGCTTGCAACCCCAGCTGCTGTCCTAAAGCCCTCTTTGGACATTAAGCCTGCTAGCGTTTCACAGGCAAACAGAAAATCCTTCGGGATTCAGTTTTTTGGTGCCTGGGGATGTGCTTCCATGATTCATTCTGTGTCTGAGCTGCAGATAAACACATTCAGGCTTCTGCATGGAAAAAGAGCCGATTCTCTGCTGGCGTTTTTTCAAAAGCTGCGTATTGAAACTCTGTTCCCGGAGGCTGTTTTGTATTCCCTTCTGCCGTCTGAACACCGCTGCATCCTCTGCTCCCGCCGCAAAGTCTTGGGATGCCCAGAATCCATGGGCTATAATCAGCGTGGGCAAGGCAGAAAGTGCGTGGGGGTTTTACCGTCTTCTGTGGCCACCGGGCTGCTGTCCAGCTCTTGGGTTTCTCTTAGCAAAACAGAGGGAAGAAGGGAGGAATATATTTTATAATGGTGTTTTCTCTATGGCCCTTACTGTCTGCACCTACGGTCCTGAGTAAAGATGAGCACAATTCAGCTGTTGAGGAGGGATCCCAGTACTCAGTCTTGGGCTGGGGATAGTGGGGTTTGTGTTTTGAGCATCTGTGGACCACCCAGTTTCCTGAGAGCACGCAGTAAACCTCCCTCAAATCCTGTCTGGGCTCGTTTTGGCATAGGGAATACTTGTATATAGTAGTGGTTTCCTTTGTTTGTATTTTGATGATGATTATTATTATTATTATTCCTGAATTGGGACTACTGAGATAAATACTTAGTTCCTAATGTTTTCTTTTGTAGCTAATCAGGTGTATCTGAAACAGCACCTTAAATCTCAGTGTTACTCTCTCATTACTTCTTTTTGCAGAAAAAACAGACGTTTTTCACTACTTGGCAAAGTCACAGGGCAGAGGAGAGAGCTGGCTGGGTAATGGGAAAAATACTCCAATCTTTTTTGAAAAAATGCCAATGTCTATAATGCATTTTCAGTGAATGACTCAATTGGTTCTATTAAAGGAAAAAATATAATGTTAATTCAGCCTAATACAGTTTATTCTATTGCCAATCAACTGATAGACTTGAACCTCCTCGTATTTTTCTTTCTTACTGCTAATTATTGAACAGGATGTTTAATTATCCATTTCCGATAATGGCTATAAATATAAATCAGGGGCAGTTCCCTTAAATTTGATGGAGATACATTGGTTTACGAGTAGGGAGGATCAGGCTGAATACGATGAGGAAGGAGTTAGGTACAAGCCAGTCAGAAGGAGGCAGAATTTGATTTTATAACTGAAATGGGTCGTTCCTTCATTTGAGTGGACTTGAGCACATTTGCATTTGTCGTTCTATGTGTGCTCAGGCTCAACCTCTAGATTTGCCTTTAGTAACACGTAAGATGCTGTGCTGCAAAACAGATTCTGCTTTGTCTGGAGAGAAAAGAGTATTAACGCGATATCTATTGACTTTGCCATCGTGATGTGATATTTATTGACTTTATAGCTCTTTGGAGACTAAAAACTATGTATAAATTCTGCAGTGGAGTTTAGTTGCTAAGGTTAGATAGCCCTCAGCCTCGCTGAGAACAAGGTGTATCTTTCTTCCATTGAAAAAATTCAAACAGCGTCCCACTGCCCATGCAACAGTTAAAATTCAACATCTTTATGTCACTTTGGAAAACAAAAAAATCATTGAGTATTTGCTTGCAAAAGCCTTTTTCAGACTTCAAACTGCTTCTCCCTCTCCACCTCTCATTTTATATATATGTGATATACATAAAAAGGAGAAGATGGGTATAGGGGTGTGTGTATGCCTGTAGAGTAGAGGTGCAGGGAAGGGTGGGATCTTAGGCGTGTGTACATATAGGGGTCTAATGGGATCTTAGATGAATGTATGTAAAATGCATATGTATGAGCAGAGGCAGTGAGCAACTGATACAATGTGTACATCATCTCTAAGAAAAATAGCCTGTAAAATTGCATGGAGGTGGTGAGGGACGTCCAGGGATGTGCACTGAGGTCACCCTGAGACCTGCCTCTAGTAGAACACAAGACCTCCTTCACCTCGTCTGGGAGACTCCTGCTCATTTTTCCCCTCTCAGATCTTCTCTGCTTCTTCCCTGTCTCCCCCAGCAAGAACTGCTGACTGGGGAAGGTCACAGCATCCTCTCTGCTGGAGGATTTTAAGGGCATCCTGGATTAAGACCTCTGAGATTATAGTTGAGCGTGACTTGGAGCAGCAGAAGCGGACTAGCTGACCTGTCAAAGGTCCTTCCAACCCCATTTTGTCATCATAGAAGTACGGAGGAGGACAAAACCTAAGGAAGAAAAATGTGCTTAGAAAGTAGCTGACAGGTCTGGGGGAGTGGAGTGTTGACTCTGCGGTGTGGCGAGGAGGGGGTGAAGGGAGGTGCTGGCAGGAGCCCCTCTGGTGAAGGGCAGGGGGATGCGGCCAGACCGGTGAGGAGCACCGGCCAACCACTGCAAATAACAAGTCCCATGATCTCAGCAAGAAAGGGAAGGAGGACGTGGGCCATTAGTCAAAGCAGCAAGTCAGGTCAAGGGTAGGAGATACTTGGTTTTTCTTTATTTAAGAAAAAAAAAAAAGACTAAAAAGGAAAAAGCAGTGCATTTCATAGCTTGGGAGAAAAGAGAACTTTGAGGGGATGAGAATCCAGCATGGGATTGCAAAGATGGAGCAGGATCACGGAAGAGATTTGAAGACAAGTCAGAGGCAAAAAGTAAATTGTAATAATTCTCTATTTGACAGAGAGAGGGAAAAGGAAATTGTTTTAGACAAGAAAAGGAAAACCAGAGGCAGGGTAGGAGAAATAGTTGGCACATGAAATCAAAGTCACCCCACTTCAGTAGCTTGCTTTTAGCTACAACATAACATGTGAGAGCCTGTGTGTTGAGGCAGGCCTGGAGGGGAAACAGCCTCTGGATTTCATGATGTGGGACATGGGATTGTCCAGGTGAGATTTGCTTGCGTTTGACAAATAGAGGTGTTTGGCTAGGAGGAACGGCAGAGCTGCCGAAGGAGAAAGAGCAAAGGGGCTTCCAGAGTCTACGAGCTGTAGACAAAAGCGATGGGAAGCATATGTTGGCTGAGCCAAGGGTTGTGGATAGTCCAGCAAACTTTGGAATCAGAATGTTGGACAACACAACCCAAGTGAGGAAGAGCAAAGCAGAGTCAGACGGGCGAGAAGGCTGAGAACAGATCAGTCATCCTTGGTGAAAGACTGGAAGTCACGGAAGGGCTGAGGGACAGGAGGAGATGATAAGGGCTCATGTTGAAATAAAACATGTGATATGTCTTAATGTTAAAACGGGGGTTTCTAACACATTCATCATTCTGGTTAATGCAAACACAAAGTGCTTCTGGTTCTCACCATGACCTGGGCACTTCCCTAGCCCTCGTTTCCACATTATCAGAGCGCCTTACTGTGATTAAAGTCATTATCTCTACAGCAATATGGGTGGTAAGGAATTGCTATTCTGTGGATAGCGAACCGAGGCGTAAAGCAGGGGAGGAACTTGCCTGCAGTCCCGCTACAAATGGAAGTCAGAATTGAAGCCAGGTCTCTTCAATCCTCAACTAGTTGCTTAAACACTGGCTCATCCTCCCTCTGAACTCCTGACTTGAGTGGGAGCCACCTTGAAATCATACTTTCCACGGAGAAATAATTTTTTTGGCATATTTTAATGGGTTATTTAGTGATGCTAAAAAATAAAGAAGTCCTAAGTTACTTTTAAGGTTTTTATTATTGGGACAAAATTAAGCCGTAACTATATATCTGCAGAGTGACATTGAAGAAGAGACTTAACAGGGATGTTAGCGAGAGTGGCGTTTCTTTGATTTGCTCTGGTTTGTTTTTCAGATAAACCGCGAAAGCTGGTGTTCGCTGGAGCCATGTCCCGATTCTTCCCTGCTGGAACGCAAGCGGACACGGGAGTCTCCAGGTGAGCAGCGTGCTGGTGGCAGCTTCGGACAAGCAGCCCTGCAATTCTCCTCACCTTTTCTTTACTTCTTTTTTTTTTTTTCTTATTTCTGACAACCTCGCCTCTAGCAAAATGCGTAAACTAAAGAAAATGTGTAATGAATCTGCCGTGAGTCATTGTTAGCGCATGGTTGCAGCGCTTGACTTGCAGTGAGCTGTGTGGTGTGTCACCTTCTTAAGTAATTTTGCATTTAAAGTACTTCAGTATTTTGATTTTTTTTTACTTACTTATTTTTATAAATAAACTTAGTTTATTTAAGGTGTGATAGAGGACACAGACATGGTTTCTAGCCATAATGATAGTACAACCAGAAATTTAGACTCCTGAATCCATATTTAGATCCAAATCAGTGGCTTGAATTTATTATTTTTTTTTTTCCCCCCTCCTGAAAGTTCCCATGATTTCCAGGCTTCAGGAAGCAGGAAGGTTGTTCAGAGCCATCCTTCCCACACCCTGCCCACCAGCCATGCCGAGCTCCCAGCCCTGCGTGCTGCCTGGTGCTTTCTGGCTCTTCCACTGGGACAGAAAAATCTTGTCTGGGCAAGTTTCAAAGAGGGGTTGGCGTCCAAGATAAGAAAAAAAAGCATTTCTTTTCATTGAATTATGCGTGTTCAAAACAAATAGAATAATTTATCAGGGCCCTGAAGAGTGACTTGGCTTGGACTGATCTCAGAGAGGATGCTTCTGGCCTTGCTGTCATTACGAGCATGGGTCTCACCTGGATCTCCTTCAGTTTATCTGAGAGACTTGAAAGAAAAACAGAGACTGAATCACTGAGTGTCGATGTGAAATTCAAACCCAGTCTTTTCAGAGTGTAGGCTAAGAAGGGATAACGTGGGTGACTGACCCGAGGGGTTTATTCTAGGTAGAAGTTCTAGCTCCCATCCAAGTTAAATAAGCGCTTTTTTATTTAAAAAAAAAATAGTGCTCTGTTTAGAATAGTTGTAAACAGTGAATAGCTGTTTCAAGAGCGTTTTACAGGACATCCTGTGATATCACATTGCTGCTTCTTTCCCCGTTGTGTCCCCGAATCCCTTGCCTCTTGGTGTGACATTTTTACGCTTCAGGCAAGGGTTATTGTGCTCCGTTTGGCTGCAAAATGACGTGTGCTCATTTGACTTGCCAAATCTATAATCATGTATTCATATGGATCAATATCTGTTAGATCCTTACTAATTATCTAATGCAATATCATACTAGAGAAATATAATATCAATTATGTAATCCAGTAGCCCTATATGCAAATATATATTAGTGTTTATAGTAATAAGTGTCTGTAATGGAAGTACAGCTCAGAGGCTAACTCCAGAGACCGTAGCTTCTCATTCCCTGTCAGTGGTTTTGAAATGAAATGCCTGGAGGAGTGTGGCAGATACGTAGCTATCAGCCTGGGATTGCAGGGCTCAGCCCTCTCTTGGAGGACATGAGGCTTTGGAAAATATACATAAAAGAATTGCTTGGAAATTTTCTTCCTGGGGCTTTTTAATATATAAATATATATATATTTTGCCTCTATATTAACGTGCAGAACTGTGTTGCCGTTGTATTTTTCACCTCCGCCTCCACAGAGAGGAGCAGATAAGCCCAGCTGTGTATCGATCCAGCGAGCGGGGATGGATGTATGATGGGAGTCACCGTCCCCTCACCGTGGCCGTGCTCCCACCGGGGCTCTCCGGGTCACGGCTGCGGGAGACGGAGCTCAGCGCTGTGCGATGCCTCTACAGTTTAAAGCAAAGAAAACAAACCCAATGAGCTAACTGAGAAAAGGAGGGGGGGGAAGACACACACACACCCCCAAACACACCCCCAACAACCAAAAATAAAGCAGAGGGGAGGGAAGAGAGGGTTTGGGGTGTGTGGGTGTCCCCAGCACCCTCTTCCTCCCCGACGCTTCATCTCCTCTGTCCCTCAGAGGCTCCTGCAGAGCCTTTCACTGCCTCCGGTGATTTATCATCGGGGTGAGGTATCCGTCCCTTGGCGCATCTGGATCGTCCCCACTGATTTTCCACTGGAACGTGGCTCCGGCCCCTTTGTTTTTCAGTCTGGGCTGCGGACACGCTCTGCCGGCTGCCAGCTGGACAGCCGGCACCCTGGCTCGCTCCCTCACGGCCTCTCCGCCTCTTCTTTGCTTTTCCCTTCTTTCCCCCCCTTTCCCCCCCCCCTCTTCTTCTTCTCTTGCCCCCTCCCTTCTCCCCCTCCGTGGTGGAAAAGCAGGTCAGATTTTCCAGGTTTACCGAAAGGGGAGCAGGACCAGGGAGCAGCTGCGCTGCCTCCAATAAGTGCTTTTCCAATTCTCCGCCGTGTGGAAACTCCTCCTCAGGGTAATGGGGTTTCCGACTGGTTTCGGCTCTCCTGTGCCCGAAACGGGGGCAACCCCGCTGCCGTCAATAAATTAACATTATTTCCTCCGACAGCGGCTCGCTCCCATCGGCTGGGCGGTGGCTGGGGTGTCTGATAGCTGCTGTCAGGCGCAGGTTAAGGATGGGGAAGGGAAAAAGGTGGTTTCGAGCTACCCAAACCTCTCGTCGTTGCCTGGATGTGTAGGGTTGACATAGCCAAGGATGGAGTTCGTCAGGCGTAACTGAAGAGCGAACCAACATTTTAGTGCCTTGGCTCCTCTCCAGGGGGCTAAACGTGTTTTGTGTCTGTTTAGTTAGAGCAGGTTGCAAAATAACACCTTTCTTCTTTAAAAAAATACTAATAAGCAGAAAATATTTTGAGCTGGGAGAAAAGAATGCTCAGTTATTGCCAAAGTTGTCATCAATACCTTTGCCTGAAGGCTGAACAAACGGAATGATATACAGGCGTTTTTTATGCAAATACATGTCTGTTAAGGTTTTTGGAAAGGAAGGGCTTTGTCAGTGGCTGCAGTCTGTTTCTCTGCTGCTGATCACCCCGATACAAACAGCTGGAAGCACTTTAGGAAAAAAAGATGCAATATGCTTATATTTCAATGTCAGGAGTTATGAAAGCTGAGAATTTTTAAAAAACACTTAATTTTTGAATCTTAAAAAAGTAAAGCTCGTCATGCAAGTCATATTAGTGGTTTTTCAGTGAAGTATAGAAGAAGGAATGAAATAATCACCCCAATATGCATCAAAAGCACCTTGGGATTTAGAGGGAATTGATTCTTTAATTGAGAAAGAAAGCAAATATTGTCAAGTTCTATTTCTACATTTATTAATATGAATCTAATTTTGCAGTTGCTGCAATCGATGGGAAACATCCTGTCACCCTCCGTGGGGGGTAGCTGATACGTAGCATATTGATCAGCACAAGCATATATGACTTTTTAATGCAGAATTTCTGTTTGCACCATGTACTTCCATGGTGCATGAAAAGGAGTTTTAAACTCTTGAATAAGTTCTTTGAAAATGTGCAGGCACCGTTTTGGGGAGATGAACACAATTTATAAAGCTGTGTTTACTGTTGTTTTTAAATCCTCGAATTTACCGAGCGTACACGAGTTGGATGTGTGGATGCTGCAGAAGGCATCAGACCGTAACTCTTTCTGCTTTGCTCCCGTAGAATGTGAAAACTTCTTGGAGGATGGGCTGAATAGCGTCTGTGCCTCGTCACAGGGTGTCCTTAAAAGAGAGTCCGGGAGCGAGTCTGACCTCTTCCCCTTGCCTGGTGATGGGATGGAAGACCTTGTCTTTGGAAAGGTAGGAAAGCCTGGTTGGGATATGGTTAAAAAAGCTCTGAGTCCTGATTCGATAAACGCGTACTGCAAATGCAGGTCATCCCGGTTTCACTGGTGGGTTAGAAACCTGGAAGCGATTATCCGGGAAGGGAATAGATGGGAAGGATCTCGTCCTCTCTGCAGATGCAGTGACATGAGGGATGTATTTACTTGCAGCAGAATTCCAAAAACTGTGCAGCCCCCACTGTTAAAAAGATGAAAGCGATTTTGACTGTCCAAAAGTAAATCGGGTGCTAGAGGAACAGCTGAAAAGGTGGATTTTCTTGCAAGGTCATTGGGGATTGCACAGATGGTATGAAAGCCATGTTTGACTAATGTAACAAAGAGCTTTTCTCCAGCAAACGATGACCTCTGCACTGACACCTTCAGAGTCATATACTGTAATTCTCAGAGGAACCAGTGTTTTTCTGTAAATTCAGTGTGACTCCCTGGATAGGAAGGAAACACTCACTCTAAAGACTTAAGGCCAATTCCAATGAATAGTTTTGTTGCCTAGGCGACATAACTCTAATGCCTTTTTGCGTGCAAGTAGAAGGAAAATGTTTTCAGGTTTGCTTAAAATCAACAACACAAGTCATTAGTAACCTTAGTCATCTCTGTGCCCTTTGTGCTGCTCACAGCTGAGAGGTGGAAGGAGGAGTGGGTGATACCTGGGATACAGAGTCAGCCTCCTGGGCAGAGGATGCCTCCCTTTAGCATCGGTATTTTCCTGTCTGCATCAGAGCAGCCTGAATTTATTCGGAGGGTGATTAGGTTTTGCGTTTTAAGAATCGTCTTGCTGGTAATTTATATTCTTCCTGCCATAAGTAGATGATGAAAAAGCACCCAGAAAGAAGAGAGTGGTGCAGAAGGAGAGAGGACGTTGAATGTTCCGTAGAGCAGCCATCGCTGCTGGTCTCAGCTCCATGACCTCGCAGGCTTAGGTTCAGCTCCAGCTTACCTGTTGGAGCAGGAATGGTTCCTGCTTTGAAAACCTAAACTTTCAGAGTAAGGTTTCACACGTGCTTTCAGAGAAATATATTTAATGAAACAAAATTCTGTTTGCTTAAATCAAATCAGATGATGGTGAATATTTTCCAGCGGGACGGGAAACACCACAGCCCAGGCTAAGTGATCTCATGTGCTATAAATGAACAGTAAAGTCATCCTTAATGCATGTGGTAGGGCACAGAGCTCACCAGCCTCACCCTTTCCCATCTTATTCTCAAAGTGATGGGGAACCCTGGATTGTGAGAATACAAGGCTGTTTGGCAGAGCAGAAGACTGTCTTCGATTTTCTCGTGTAGAGTGGCACGAATTACAACAGCCGACTGCCATTTGAGCCTGATTTCATGCTTGTATGGGGATGAGCGAGAGAAGGGTGCTGTGGGAACACAGTGAATTTTGTATTGTACAGAATTTTAGCTTTTTCCCTTTGTTATGTGGAAAGTTTCCTTCTCCAAATACGAGAAAATTAAAAAGAATAGGTAGTGCAATGTTGGTAGGGATGGTGCAGGGAAAAAGAGGAGATGTGGGGAAAGCAGATCTTCAATTGCCAGGGGAGAGCGGGCAGAAGGAGGGACTTATTTTCTTCGCAGAAAGGGAATTTCTTAATTTGGCAGCCTTTGCATTGTTCTCATTATGTAGTGGATTGCAGACTTCGTCTACAAATGGGTTCAAAAGGTTCCTGAGTTGAGTTTTGGAAGTTATTCAAAGCTAATCTCAACCTTAGTCGCTTTTTTCTGTCTCTGCTTTGCTGACTAACTCAATTCCTTGTCTCCTTTCTCAGAATTTATCTGAGTACCTTTTCTATAGTTAAAGTTATTTCTAGAAGGACCAGAGACACTAGTTTAGTGTTGTGAGCTTCTTTAACTCAATCTTTTTTTTTTTTTTTTCACGACTCCTAAGCCCAGCTGGTAGAAATGCAAGTTTTAAATATTTTTAATAACCTCTAAAATAAGCGCGAGATGTAATCTTTCTTCTGAAAAATATTAGAAGATGCATGTCTTGATTTAGTTGGTTAGTTATAAACCTATTAAATAGTACAATTTCCATATCAAACTGGGAAGAGAGATCATGTTTATGATGAAAAAGAGGATCTCAAACCTTTTGGTGTCATGATGATTATTGTTGTTACTAGTCCCGTTCTTGTTTCCGCGTTGTATGGAGCAAGAGTTGAACTTCCATCTATTAGAGTGGGTTTTTTTATTGTATAAATCACTCCTGTTAAAAGCAGATTGTTAAATCGCTCCTCTTTCTGTTAAAAGAAATTTAGAAAGAGCAAGCCATTGTCTGTCCAGGGTCTTTGGGCTGCTTCCATAGACATCACTTAAAATTTGTAGATTTTAAGCCCTCATTCTGTCCCAGGACCATGAACAAGTGTGGCCTGTGGGGTCACAAAATCTGCAGGTACCTTAAACTGTCCTTGATGTTCAGTGGGTGCTCAGCTTGCCGTCTCCTGTGCTTGTCTCCTGGGTTTCTTTTTGGCTCTGAAGGACATGTGCTGAGCTGCGTAACGTGAGCTGCCGGGTTCAGAGAGCTTAAGCACTAAAACCTGACTTGTTTTTTCAGACTTCAGAGGCTGTCGCTGAAATGCAGAAATCCTTTCCAACGGGAGGTCTAAGGCTTCAGCAAAATGTTTCCTTTTTTTTTTTTTTTTTTTTTTTGCGTCAGCGCTTCATTCCCATGTCCTCGTCATCCTGCTTGTCCTTCTCCCTCTCAGCCAGCCATCTGGGCAGGCTTTGCAGCACCCTCCTCCTTGAATGATTAATGCTGCATAAGGTCATTTCTCACAATCATCTGGCAACGTCCTGGGGCGTAGCCCGTACGCTTTGCTCATCTTAACTTTTAACCTGCCACCAAAATTTAGTGTTACTGGGAAGTTTTTTAATGTGCCTCTTGGGAAATGATTCAGACGAAAGGCCCTTGGGAAGTCAGGAACCCACAGATCATTGTCAAAGGAAGGGGCTGCAACTCAACCCCTTCAATTCTGTTCAATTTCTGCCTTTGTTGTGGTTTGCTCAAGGAAGTACACAAATACATAAATATTTGGCATTTGCTTTTTCAGAATTATTGTTTCTCATAAAAAACAAACAAACAAACAAACAAAAACAACCATGAAAAAAAAAAACAAACCTGAAGGAATAAACGTTTGAAGTGAGGAGCTTTCACCAGGGGGAGACTCCTCCACTTCAAATCATAAAATGATGATAAATTAGTAATAGTCGGCCGCTATTGAGGTTAATTTTAGGGAGCCTGGAGCCATAGGCAAGTCCAAATTAAAAAAATGACTGTGCTAGATTATATATCACGCCAACCAAAGATGTTGACTCCTTTAGTGTAATGGTATGTCAAATAAACTTCAGGATGCCAGGGGTTTTTTTCATCTTCTGTTTTTTTAAAATACTATAATACCTTTAATGTCTTTGTCACGTGGACCATCAGGGGACAGAGAATGTTTGTCTCTCAGCACTTGGAGTGTTGTCGTCACGAAAATGATTGAAAGAACATTTTAATTCCACTTATCAAGACCTCCTATGGATGGAGGGATTTAGTTGAAGAAGTTATCTCATACCCCCACCATCCTAGAGATTTCTCTTCATGAAGTACATACATTCTTTCTCAGAAAACTCACTTTTTATTCCTGATCTCATTTTTCCTTTATTAGCTTCTCACCAAGTGTTGTTTCTGAGAGCAAAGGAAATGCCCATTAGCGCGTGTCTGGAAAGGCTCTTTTCAGCCATGAGTTTTATGGTCACAGTTAAGGATTCAATTCGTTGAGGTGCAATGCAGCAAGCCTAACTTAAAGAGGATTAATATTTCTTTAATGTTTAATTTTTCCTGCAGGAAAAGAACACATTAGAGAACCATTTACATTCTGCAAACAGGGTATTTTCTTACTCAAATAGGATTAAAGAGCAATGCATATTTACTGGCACTTGGCCAGATAGCTAAGTTTTTTGCAGAGGTGGCTACAATACAGGTGTTTCTTAGCTGTGTCAGCCACACTTGGCATTTTGCAGACAGGGTCCTGTTCTTTCATATTAACTATTTTGCTTTGATTAAAAAAAAAAAAAAATAATTTAAATGAAGACAGAATATTTTTAGAGGAATAAGCATGGGCCGCAAGTTCAAGCGAATTGTTTATTGTGTTCTGGAGTCAGTCTCTGGGTCAAGGTAGCAGTTAAAATGAACCAAATATATTTCACTTTTTTTTTCAAATTTCTCTTTGAACTGCACTTTACACTAGAAACCTTGAATCTTCTCTGCTAGGGAAGCAGGTTTTGTTCAGCATTTTAAACTGGAGCAGTATTCTCATCCGGGAAATAAAAATTCCTCTTTTTACTCTTAATTCCTCCCTATATAATTTGATGTTCTGCGTTATTGTTGCTAGATTTGCATCCAGATTTAGTGTTTCCAAACTGTCCTGTCCTTCCACTGCACAGCTGGCGGGTAGTCCTCTCTCCTCCTGCTGTGCTGCCCAAATGTCTTAACAGTATTTTCCTGTATCTCAGAAAAGCGAAGCAGACGGTTTCCTCTACTGAAGAAGTATCATCCACATAATGACTACTTAATTTGTCTGGATTTAAGCAATTCGGTAAACTGGGATCATGACTCACACAAATATCAGATTATTTTGAATAATGCCAAACGTCATCAAAAACTTCACAAGGAATCCATTTCAGTTCTCGCTGAAATGAGAGTGCTTCAACCTACACTTCCTATTTAAGTACACGTCAAATCCAATACTTTACATTTACAGTATTAGTTTACTATTAAAGTATTTATACAAAGTCACCATTAATATTTAACGTTCCTTACCATGAAATGAAGGCTTTTGGGAGGGATATATTTTTAGTGTGTTTTTAATATTTTGTTTTTAAAAGGTATATTGTACTTCAGTGTTGTACCGTGGATGCTGTCTTTTTTTTTTTTTTCTTTCTTTTTTCTTTGATAGATGGAAGAGGGAAAGTAGTGTGACAGCATTTATTTAAACCACCGTAGGAACATTATTGTGTACCTGTTAAACCGAAATAAGAATAAAAAATAGCCAAACCTGAAACAGGGCTTCCCTCTAAATAGTGAGATATTTGATTAGAATAGTTTTTGAACATCTCCGTTTCTTTTTATTCGGTTCAATAAGAAGCTTTTAGCTTATAATGTGTGCCTGTAAAACAAAAAGAAAGCACAGAAAAGCAGAAGTGTCCGGAGCATTTAACGCTGCTGGGCTTGAACGGAGTCGGGGTGGTGGGATCCGAGGTGAGGACTGATGCGGGGCAGCACCACTCCCGTTTACCCAGCCCTGCGTGGCTTTCGATGCCCACCAATCCCTTCTGCCAACGGGAGTTTGTAGCCCGTTGTCTTCTGCCGAATGAGAGCTGAGAGCCTGCAGCTCCTTGAGCGCTCGGCTTCTGCTGAGACCCACCGAGCCTGCTATTTGAAGGCGATTAACCGCTGTGGCTTTGCTGAACAGTCTATTATATATGATCTGACAGATCATTCTGCCTGTTGTTATTTTAAATGGTACAGCGCAGGGCTCTGCAGGAGAATAAATTGAAACTTCCCACGTCAGTCTCTCGGGGCAAACACCGTTTCAGACTGAAGGTGATGTCAGAGAGATGCTCATGTCTTTTTTATGCTAGCCACGGGGAACACCGAATGCACACAGGCTCTTCTCAGGCTGTACGGTCAGCATGTGGCCTTTGGCCAAAGAGAACCAGTTTGGCTTCCAGTTACTGCTTTTGGAGCAAACTAAACCAAAAAATTGCAGTATGACTCGAGACCTTTAATATAGGGCGGCTGATCCTGTGGAACGATGTTTTTCAATTACGGTTGGATTTGAAAAATGCTGCAAACCCTGGCACTAACTTTCTGCTTAATGGAAAGTAGTGGGGGACGGGGATTTAAGCTTTTATTCTTTCTCTCTGTTTTCTACTACTGAATAGTTGTTCCTTTTGTGCTGTGTGATGCAGTGGAACAGGATGCTGCCCTTGAGCTCTCATGACTGAGAGCTACAAACCCATACCAGGTCCCACAGGAGAGGCTGGAGGTTGTCATCAAGATGACCCAGTTCCCCATTAACTGATCTCTTTAAACCTTTGGTTGTTTTATGGCACCTTCACCAATAACAGGTTCAGCCAGAAACGGTGAGAGGAGCGGGATTTGCTGTGCAGGATGAAATGTGGAACTGGAGAGAGAGGAAGGCAGGCAGAGGACCTGAGCTGGGAGCCCAGGGTTATGGCAACCAGGGACATGTGGAGTGGAGGAGATTGCTCTGTAGAGCATTTCAGCCTCTTATGAAACCAGAGCAAAAAGGTCTTACTTCTGTGATGGTTAATTTGCCTCGTGCTATCAACTAGGAAATCTCTCAGCTCCTTTGAAATATAAAATATTTGCATTTATTTAAAGTGTTAAATATATTCACTTCATTGGAAGTGTTCAAAGCCAGGCTGGATGGGGCTTTGAGCAACCTGATCCGGGGAACGATGTCCCTGCCCATGGCAGGGGGGTTGGACTACATGATCTTTAAAGGTCCCTTCCAACCCAAACCAGTCTGTGATTCTACTTTAATATATTTTTAATTTTTCTTATCTGCAGCAGCCTGAAGAGGAGCAGTCTGCGTGTGATGTCACCAGCTCCAGTTCCTCTGCAGATGACACCATGTCCCTGGAGAGGAACTCATCCCTGGGCAGCGACACATCCCTTCCCTTCCCACCAACGGTGAACTTCGTCCAGCCCAAGGACAGGCACAGCCTGGATGGCAGCTGCACCAACATGGTGGCCACAGAGGGAGGAGAGAAGGAAGAGGAGCTGGACAGTATCACGGATGTACCCACTCATTCCTCCGTCTTACGGAACTCCATGCGGCCGCTGTCACCTTTCCGTCGACACAGTTGGGGGCCAGGGAAGAATGCCACCAACGAAGCAGAAATAAATCAGAGGAGGTGAGTGGAGAGCTGCTTTGATTTACTTTGCACCCACTCACGCATGTTTATCTAAGCTTTAGACTCAGCGTGATAAAACAGGAAACGGAGGATGTCACTTCTGATTATTTCTTTCTCACTCAAAGGGATGAAGACAATCTTCTTATGTATGTATGTTTGTTTGTTTGTTTGTTTGTTTTTGAAATTAACTTTTACTTAATACCTACAATAAGCTTGAGCTTTCCAGAGCAAATGGAATTACCTTGGTACAGGTCTTCCGTTTGAACAGTCACCACCCCTTTCTATACGAAGAGCTTTGTTAAAGGAATTACTGGAGGGTTAAATCTCATTGGCCACAAAATAAACACAACCCTTATTGTTCTGATTGTATTAAGAGAGAGCAGGGGCACCAGGGTTTTAACAAAAGGTGTAGAGGCTCCTCATAGTGGTGAGATGGGTAGCCCTTGTTTCACGGAATTGGTTCCACCTCGGTCTCTCATGGACAGTGAGTCCTGCCTAACTCATCACAGATGTCCCCAGTGGTGCCCAGGAAGATTCAAAAGGGAAGTTTTCCCGTTTGTTCATTCAGAAGATACAGGAGGGAGAGGTGTAACAGCCACGCGAGTGTGCAGATGCTGGTGCCAAATGACTGGGGGAAGAAAAGGTGCGCAGCCCCCCATCTCAGTGGGGAAAACGATGAAGTAAAGGAAGACGTACACCAATAAAGTAGTTAGTGTAAGGTTCCCCGCCACGCTCTGCGCCATTCACCATCTGGGCTGCCAGAAGGCTGGGGTCAAACCCTGCGTGTTCTGAAACCAGTGGAGCTTTGGCTGGTGTTTTGAATGCATTTGAATACTTTCCGAGCAGGAATGGCCAGTTGTTTTAGCAGGGTCAGGGTGCCGTATCCCCCCGTCCCTCCGGTGTAGACCTGCAGCTTGCAGAGGCTGCAAGCCCAGGCGTGCAGCGCAGCGCGGCTCTCCAGGCTGCCTGCTGCCATCTTCCTGGCCACCGGTCTGCTTTTCAGATAAATGGAACCGTTGCGTTTGGTGATGCCATAAAATTAAAACTGGCCACTCACAGCGAGTTCCTGGTAAATTGTTACTGCCGCATTTGGGTAATCCAGTGAGAGGCAGCAGCCTCCCATCAGAAACGTGTGCATCCTTTACACGTTAGTGGCTGTGGGTATGAAGGAATATCATGGACCCTTCAATGCTGAAAACATTCAGGACCCTCTAAGAAACACAGGGTGAAAGATTCTGTTATTATTATTGTTGTTGTTGTTTACCACTGCCACCTTTTTTTTTTTTTTGCCTTCATTCGTGGTCCTCAGGTAATACTTAAATAAATTAATACCTATCTTTTTAAAGCTACAAAAGTGTCAGCATAAGGTATACATGCAACTTTATGACAGAATGAGTCCATAAGCTCATAAACTCATTGGGAGAGATTTATTTTTAAGTGTAGGACTTGTTATGTAAGGATTTCTGAGGGTAATAACCTGCCTAGCTGGCAATTACAGCTAACACTTAACAGATGGGGTTAAATTGTCCTGCATCAGACTTTGGAGGCTGTTTCTGATACAGGAAAATACATTCATTGTAAATGTAAGAAAATTTGAGTTAAAGGAACAGTAATTATTCTCATGTGTTCTTAGATACAGCTGCCGCTACATAAGGATAGCCATCACATGGGTTAATTAAAAAAGAAAAGCTGTGTGGGTCTCTGCTGCTGATTTGGTTCCAGTTTGTTTTTATCTTTCTGTTACAAAGGAATTCGGATTATTTGGTTTTGTGTTTTGGTTTTTTTTTTTTCTTTCTTCTTTTCATACGTGGCTGTTGTGATGTTGAGATTCTGGTTGCTTAGTGAGCAACAACAAATACTGAGGAAGCGAACCCAAACAAGTGACTTTCATATAAATCCGTTAAATTCGGGGGTTTTGCTTATTCATTTATTTCACGTGCAGTAGATTCCATTTAAAGGAGAAAAGGGCTTATTGTAACTTGACTTTTGCAAACCTTTGAAGTGAAGTAACACGGAGCACAAGCCTTAGCTGAGGTTTGTCCTGCTGACAGGCAGGACCTGTGCTGCTCCCACCGCCTGCCACCCCTTGTCCATGCTCCCTCTCCTCCTCTGAGCACCCCTGGCATTCTTTGCTCCATAGGTGAGCGGGATCCACTCACTAAATGAGCAGAAAATGAACCAAGTGTAATTGCCACCGAACCCAACCCAAGGATTAGAACGGGGCTGTGCAGCCGGGAAGAGGAACGGGGTGACCGGCTGCGTGGTCAGCCCAGCTGTAAGAGGTGTCTCCAGTCCCAGCAAAGGGCTGGCAGCCTGGTCCAGCCCCCATCCTCACCAAAAACAGTCTTTCCCCTCATGGCAAAGGTAGCTAAGTCAAGCTTAAATAGAGCTGCTGATACAGGACCCAAAGAGCCTATGGGAAAGGTAAAAAAAATCAGCCTTTTGTAGGATTTGGTCTTTTCCAGTATTGCATGTTTTCTGTTTGTAAGAGGGATGAGCGTAAAAGTTTGTTCGCAGAAAAGATCAGAAAAAATGTAATCGTCTTAAACTAAATGTGAAAACATGCTCAGTTCCCCTCTGCTTCCCCTCTCTCCTCAAATGCACTTCACAGATAATCCTCGTGTCTACATTTTGCTATTAAAAATACAAAGAAAATTAACAATGCTGCCACAAAAGGATGTTCATCCTTCAGTTAATTCCTGACATTCATAGTGGATTTGAAATGCCTGTCTTTCAACAATGATGCACTGTTTTTAACGTTTGGTTCCAAGGAAAGAAACGCCAGAATTTTTCACAAAACCGGAGCTGGTGTGAATCACGGTTGCTAACAGCTTCTGTCAAATAGTTTGTCCTTATCTAAACTTTAAACTGACCTGGCTTTGGCAGCAAAGTTGCAATGTGGTCAATACCCATGAAACCTTCTTTCTGTACAAAAAAAAAAAAAACCCAAACCCACACAACCCAAACACAGATTTATTTCTAAAAGAGAGAGGAGGAAAACAGAGACTCTTTACTACCTTTAGTATTTAATTTTGTGTTTTCCCTGTACGTCCGTTCCCTCTGTTCGTGTGTTGGGGATATTATTCCTTCAGCTGCCATTTGTTCATTTTTTTTCCATTCAAGCTGCTGACCACTCTCCATGATTCATTTTCAGTTCAATGCGTGTTCTGGGGGATGGTATAAAGAAGCCTCCCATTCATAGGAGAAGGTACAAAGCCAACTAACGTGACTAACTGTTTTGCGTTTGAATGTCTACTAACTCCATACTGTCATGTTAGTAAACCTGTAGTGCCTCTGGAAGCGTTGGCGTTAGAGCTCTGCATCCCGCTTGGCTGCTTTCCCTCGCCAGTCTGACCCAGGGCTGTTCCTCTGACTCATAGAGCACTTGCTCAAGCCCTTTTCTCCAGGACGATATGTTAATAACTTGGAGAAATCTCGGTTATCATTTTGTTGGCCTTTGCCATATGTGTAAGATTTGGAGTTGTATTAAAATAATTGTTTACCTGTGAGCATGTGCGTAATTTGGATTTAAAGCGCATCAGAGACTCCTGCCAAGACTTGCAAGAGGGACACCTGGGGAGGGGATGCATCAGACACGATCTCAGAGTTGGAGAATACTCTGCAGATCCGCAGCTGGTTGAATTAAATGGCTTTAATTTTGCTCTTTTGTTGCTTTTTAAAACCATCTTCCTAAAAAACAGAAAATAAGGTGTGTTTTTTTCTTTACTTCCGTGTGTGTTTTTCTTCTGTATAGAAAACTTTCAGTTCCTCATCCGTCATGCAGATACGCATTTTCACTCACATAACCTTTGCATTGTCTATTAACGTATAAAATAGGACACTTAATTTTTGACACAGCAGACGTGGACTGTCCACACTTACACATTTTTAGGCTAAAAAAAATAGAGAATTTTAACCTCTCCCCTTCAGTGGTTCAACCTCTTCTCATCTCCCACAGCCTGCTCTCTCTCCTCCAGCGGCAGGTTAAGTCAGGATTTTCCTTCCCTTGAAATGGATGGGGTTACGTGTGTTTGTGAATAAATAAACTACCGTATTTCCCCCCATGAAAAACTGTTACCGTGATGTTATTACCAAAAAAATCACCATGCCTTACCGTGCATCAGCATAAATGAAGCCATATAAGCAGTGCTGTACAGTTCAGCAGAGGGTTCTTTAAAAAGATTTTTTTTTTTTTTTTAATGGCACATTTTTACTTCTATGAAGCCACTTTATTTGCATCACTCTGTGCTCTGGAGGAAGAAGCGCAGTGCTCGTCTTCTCAGCTCATGCAAATGAACATCTTTTTACCAGTTGGCCGTTAAGACTCCTCTGTAGGAGCTGTGTTACTATTTAGAGTATTTAGAGTCACAATATCCTGAAACACTGAGCTTACACGTAGAATAAAGAAAATGTCTCAAATAGCCAACCTAAAGTACTTAGTCATATCTGAAATGTGTGCTAGTTCTTTCATAAGCATTCTCTTTTTTTTTTTTTTTCTTCTGGTCTCCCAACCATTTTGGTATCATCTTCTCTAACCCCAGTTGCAGAGCAACAGCCTGAAACCAATTCCAACAGTTTACTCTCTCCCACAAGGCTGATGGGCTCATCCCCCCCTCCCCACGTCATCTTCTGTAAAGGGGTTTTGCATGCTCTGCATTGATCTTTGGTTTTTATGGCGTTGCCAACAGATTGTGGGTGGTTCCCCAGCAGGATCATAGTTCTGTAGGACTGTGCTTGCCAAAAGGTCTTTTTGCTTCTCTGAGACCTTCCACCACTTCCAGGCTTCCTCCTACATACACGCACAGCTCTTCTCCTTCCCTGCCTCCACTCTTCTGCTTCCCTTCCCTGGAGTTTCAGCGTTTGGAATTGCCACTGTACCGTGGCAATGGTCAGGAACAGAGGCATCTTTTAAAGTGCGCTATCTAGTGTAAATGTTGCATCATTTCTTTAACGAGGAAAATCCTCTCTTGAAAAGCGCCCACACAAGAATTACTGACTTGTGCAAACAGGTCAACGTAAGAACAGCTCCATGGGTCCACCAAGGCCAGCAGTCTTGGGGCCAGGAGCAGGTGGCTGGAGCAAGCAGGGAGAGGGGAAGCGTGTATGATACCTTCCTTGGGATGCTTTCTCAGCCTCCATCCGCTTTCCACGAGGCAGGTTTTACTGACCTGCGGGGGCTGAACCCAAGCCTGAGAGTGCAGACTGAGATGTATGATGGAGATGGGTTTACTGTAGCCAGGACTGGATTCTTTTATGATCTCAAGCAAGCTTTTAGTCCCCCCATCCCTCACTAATACTTATATCTGCCCCCATGGTTCAGTTAGAGGATGATGATGAAGTACTTGGAATTATTGGCATGTTATGGGGAGGTATGTCTTCATGAAGCAAACTTATGGTATTGTGCTGAGAGCTACTGGTGAAGCACACCTGGAGCTTTGGGGTGCAAAGCACAGGTACTTGAGGTGTATCCTCACCCAGTTAACATCCTTAATAAAACAGGTAGCAATTATCTTGAACTCCACCACTGACCACCAACCGTCAAACCCTTCCTGAATGTTTCCGGTGTTGCACTATGTGTGGAAACTATACGAGGACTTGGCATGAGATGATGCAGTCAGTGGCTTTAAACCTTCCTCTGTGCCTTCTGAGGCTTTTGGCACTCACAAATCCTGGCCCAGGGATGCTTAAATTTGTTCTGCCCTTTTTGTAGGTTTCTGGCCTGGAGCAAGGCATGCTCTGGCCACCTCCTTTCCTTGCACGGGTCGCAGGCCAGGGGCTGGGAGCAGGACTTGTGCAGTGCTGCTCTGGGAGATGTGTGCTGATGCAAAATTCCTTTCAGACGACATATGTTTCCTGGACAGCTTTCCCAGGATTTAGGGATCATTTATATGTCATAGGTGACAAGAAGCTTGATTTCTCTGTGTCTGCAAAACCTGCATTGGGCCACGAGCTGACAGAGAAAAAATAACAAAAGCAGTATTTAAAATAACAACCAAAATATTTGCATTCTGTATTTGCATTTCTTATATCTTTCCTGATGCAACTTGGGACTCTTTTGGGGTATGGGAGCTGAAATGTTTTCTCGTCAAAGTACTATTTGAAGGAGTCTTGATTTAATCCCAAGTTAATAGTGAGACGAGCCTTGTTTTTTCTTCCAGCCTCTTCCACTGATTTGCTGTGCAGCATTTAAGAATGTAACTCTCTCCTTATTTTTCCCAAGTGTAGCCTGCAGGTATTAATACTTGTGTGGAGGGAACTTAAACGATTAAATATCTGTAAGGTATTCTTTTTCTGATTTGAGGATGAGAGGTACCAGAAAAGTACTAATCATTACTAACACAATGGCTGTGTGTGATTACTTATGCAAAATTGGCTTTGGTGTGTTTCAGCCTCGTTTTTCCAAATAACTTCTCTCCCCACAAGGAGCAGTTTCTCCAGTACATGATATACTCGCCTATGGGATCGGTTTGGGGGAGGCATGGGCTGTCAGTGGTAACCTCGCTCACTTGGGGCACGCTGATGTGTTCTGGCAGCCAGAAATATATAGTGGCAACAGCATTATTCCTGAGTTTGCTGTTTTGGGGGTTTTTAAAGATATGCAGGAGTGAGAGTCTTTTAACATTCCCCTGTTCCCGTAACCAATAATCACAGCCCTTTTCCTTTGCCTCTTTTGATGTTCCTAGTTTGAGCTGGTGTCCCTCGGGCGTACAGTTCATTGCCACGGGTCCTGACTTTACTTGTAGAAGGTACGGTATAAATAAGTGCGCAGCAGCAACAAAGGAGCACTGCAAACACCCTGTTGTCAGCTTTTCGTCTATCGCCTTTTCCGCTGCTGCTCTGGCTGAAGCGTGCACGTGTTTGTTTGCTTCGTCTGCTTTTTCAGCAATTAGTCTTGGGAATGGATCTTCTGCGGTGGGGTGCAGGTGAAGGTGGTGGCTGCTTTTCGTTGGCCTCGAGCATTATAGAAGCTGCACTGTTGGTTTGAGCTGCTCTATTCCGTGATGATTTTAAGGCGCGTGTTTTCCACAGCAATGATCATAAAGATAATTGTGACAGCCAAAGAATCAAAACAAGAGTTCGTGTGATTCAGCGCCACTCTGTTCTGGATGGATCTCTTAAAAGATTTAAGTTTATACAGACTTGCTCTTTGTAAATTGAAAGATTTCGGTTGTTTTTTTTTTTTTTTCAAAGAGGCTAATCATGTAAAACTTTCCATGAAAAACCAATCTAATAGTCACAGATTAAAATTTCCCAGGCACTTAAAGCTTGCATCTTCTGTAGAAAGTCCCAGAGCTGGGATTGATGCTTGCAGGTCAGATCTTCGCCTGATACTGCCTGGAACCAGTCTCTCAGATTTTACAGGTTCATAGCTTTCTTCTGGCAGTTGTTGCTGGTTGTGGGTAGAGCTATTAAACCGTTTTTCTGAACACTAGATATTGAGAAAGGAGTTAATCTGCCCTTCCTGTTACAGATTTAATTACATTTAGTCTATATATACCCCAACCAACAAATTACAGAACAGTATTGCCCACTGATGACTATTTTATGGGCTAAAATTTGCAGGTTTGAGCTGTTTGTGGCACAACAAACTACGTGGGGTTTTTTTTCTGTACTATGTAACATCATTGTTATCACCTTGGGATGCAAGAAAAAATGTTCTTCTGCCCTGAATAAGTGGTAGAAATGGGACTGATTTCTCTTTGCAGGTGTTTTAGAATAAACTCTATAATGCCTGCTATTGATATACATTGTTGAGTCAAAATCTGCCTAAAGCAGATTAAATTGCAAATGCCTCAACCAGTCTTCTTTATTATTACCTACCATGAAAAAAAGTCTTTAAAAAGTTACCAAATCTTATTATTTAAGGTTTATTGCAATTTTTACTTTGAAGATGCATATATATCACCCAGTTAACGCTTCTAAAGGAATGCAGAACATTAATCACTGCTATGCAAGTCTACCCGAATTTAAAGCTCCTCTGGTTGTTTAAATAATCTGTACAATCTATAGTGTGTTCTCCCTTTCGTTTGCTTATATGTCAGCTTGTTGGCCACTTAGATCACAGTATCACAGTATGCTAGGGATTGGAAGGGACCTCAAAAGATCATCTAGTCCAATCCCCCTGTCGGAGCAGGAACACCTAGATGATGTCACGATTAGCATCAAGTTGGGATATATATCCAGAGTAGGCCTTGCTTCAAGCTAGCAGGACCTTGCGTACATAAAATCAAATGTTAGAGACAGAGTTGTGCTAGTGTTTCAGGAGGTGAATCTGTAAAACTTGCACATTAACCCACAGTGGCATTGCAGTGGGTGTATCGACACTAGCATATGAGGAGCGGGAGGGTCAGAAGCCGAATATCAGGGCCAAGAAAGATGAGATGGAAATAGTCACATGTGAAGGAGGGATTGTTTTGTGTAGGTGAGAACCTCTACGGAGGTTGACCAAAGCTTTTATCACTACCAGTTCTGCAATCAAAACTTTGGTATTTTGTTTAGCTTTGAGTGATTATGTCTGGCTCCATTGAACAGACCTAGTTTCATCAGCAAACGGTAAAATAGGGTTGATTGGCTGATGGAGACAACATTTATTGAATAGAATCATTAAAAAAACCCCAACAAACAAAAAAAAAAAAAACAGAGAGAAGAGGAAAAAAAGCAAACAGCTTTGGCAGAAAGGACATTATCAGTGCTGAATGGCAGTGCAGTGGGAAGTGCTGAATAGATTCAAAGGATGTGTCTGCAGAGATGAACATTACGTGCAGCCCAGAGCTGATTTTGCGGCTGCTGGGAGCGGTGGTGGTCCAGGACAGGCAGCACTGAGCTATACCAGGTAGTTTAATTTAGGTGGCTTTATTCCCAGGGGTAACCTAATAAAAAGCTAGCAAGGAGAATATGTGGAAATACCAAAATCTTCAAAAGAGGTGTTTCTAGATTTTCTTGTGCACCATTCAAGAAGGAGGGGGGAAAAAAAAAAAAAGTGGGAAAGGTCATTGACCAAGGTGGTCATTCTCAAACAACTCCTGTGTCTCATTAGAGGCACAAAGATGCTGCTGTATTAGTTATGAAGAAAATAGAAATCCCTCCACTGCTACCTGCACTTGGTTGTTGAGAAGTAACATGCTGAGGAATAACATCAACGTTTCCCTGTGCAGTTCAGTTAGTGACTGCGTTGTGTTTTACTCTTGAAGGTGCTATGTGCTGAAAGCCACCAGTCCCTAAGTTTGTCAGGATCTAACCTCCATGGTTTCTCTTCAGTTACAGCCTAGAAGGCCTTGCTGGAGACTCTGGTGAGAACAAGAAGCCCTCTACAAACTTGGAGGCTTCTGCTCTGAGCTCCAAAGACCTCAGACGGAGTCCGCTTGCCAGCAATCAGTGCGGGTCCCTGGTCTTGCTCTCTGAAGAACTTGAGCAAGGAGAAATCAGAAACTACAATCACCAGGTAAAGCTGTCCAACTACTGTTAGATTTCTAGAAAAAGTTATATCAATGTTTTGAAGTCATTCACCCAAGACAGTTTCAGTGTGAAAGCTTTGACCCTGCATATGTAATATTAAAGTCTTCC